>NC_140183.1:54921374-55548874 GCF_963971535.1 Notolepis coatsorum | reverse complement strand
TTTTTTTTTTTTTTTTCAAAATCTTGCGCCTCCATTCCAATGAAACTAAAGTAAACTAAAGTAAGAACATGTGCAGCAGACATGTCGACGAAGAAGTCATCAGACGTGTGGTTACACTTTAAAATATGCAAAGACAATGCCCAAAAAGCCGAGTGCCAGATATGCCAGAAGAAAATGGCATATCACAACTCTACAACAACTTTGTCAAATCACCTAAAAAACGTAAGTATCGTTGTACACGACGGCGACGCCACAAAACATTAATAAGGCTATGCCTATATGCTGCTATGACTAATGTGTTACCAAGTTGGCTAATTTAATTGTAATCATCTGCTTTTGTAGGTGCATTGTCTGATATAATTATAAATGATAAATGATAAATTAAATATAATATAATTGTTTGCTTGATAGACGAAGGTTGCAACATAATTATGTAATGTCATGTCGTTGGCTGTGAGAGCAGACCCACTGCACCCAGGCAGCGCAGCCGAGTGAAACCTTGTCAAAAGGGGCTACTTAATTAATTAATCCAATCCACTTTATTTATAGAGCACATTTAAAAACAACAAAGTTTACCAAAGTGCTGTACAAGTCCCACAACATAAGATAAAAAAGAAATATTATAATTAAAAATAAAAATAAAAATAATTTCGAAGCTTCGAATTAAAATCGAAGCTCGGCCCCGAAGCTTCGATTGCCAAAAAAAGCTTCGAAGATCAGCCCTACTGTCCATTCTCATTGTCAATTGACACTATAAACCATCCCTTCAATATGCCTTAAACAAATAATTTTATCATCAATACGTTCCCATTTTATAGCGTCGTGAATATGAACGTTATAGCAGAATGTTCTGGAGTATTTCCTGGAACGCGAGTTATAGGGCGCTAAGCTAATAACGTTAAATCGAATGGCGTTTCGGCTATAGACAGGCACGTTGGAAGGGGGGGGTGCGGGGGGTGCAGTAGCACCCCCCCCCCCCCTCAGTTATTGCAAAGAATAAAAAAAAAAATTTAATATAATTTTTTTTATTATGTTTTTTTTTTATGACAGTATTTATATATTTGTATATTATATACTGTAACTGTATAACTGTAACACTGTATATTATAAGTTTATCCTGCTCAAAGCACTTCACCATTTTAATATTGTGTGTATTGAGCCGTACTGTATTGTAGCCATTCTCCAATCTGTTAAATAAAGTTTTCATTCATTCATTACACTACTGTACGTACACAATCATACGTGTAAAACCGACAAGATTGCAGCAGAGTAGATTTTCGAGTGATGACAGACTGTCACAGACTGATTGAATGACAGGTGAAACAACTAATTGTATTCACCTCCCGTCTCCCGCCCTTCCCACGCGCCACGAACCACTGAGCTACTGTGATACAGTGCTTGCCTTGCGCAGTCAGTCGATTTTAGCTAGTAGTCAGACTTTGCTAGCACAGAATGTCTTACTTGCAGAAAAGAAAAATATCAGATTTATTTTCTAAACGTCCCGCCGGTCCCAGTGACAGTCCCACTAAATCTGATAAACGTCAGAGAGAGACAGAGACGACAGGTTCAGCCTCAGCATCAGGTATTGAAGAGTTAACTGAGTCTGTTCCCCTATACCCCCCCTCGGGCGCCAGGGGCTTCCACTGAGGGGTGATGCAAATAGGGATGGGGTGTTATGGCAGCTGATGATGGAAAGAGTGTGCACCGAGTCTGATCCCGAGTTGAAGAATTGGCTCCAAAAGAGAGACAACTGGATGTCCAACAACATCCAAAACGAAATCTTACAGCTGTTTGCCCATGATATTCAGCGACAAATTAGAGGCAAAGCATCCAAAATCCCATTCTTTGGCTTGAGCGCTGACGGAACCACTGATGTCACTGGAAAAGAACAATTCTCGTGTAATATACAGTTCGCCGATGACAACTTGGAATCTCAGAACTTCTTTTGGGGTTTTTACAATGCCCGGCCCAGACACAACAGCCGAGACGCTGTTTTTGTGTATAAAAGACATTCTTTTACGCCTCGACCTGCCCATGGAGAGGCTGATAGGATACTGTTTTGACGGGGCCAGCAACATGTCTGGGGGGTACAGGCTAGACTAAAGGAAATGTGTCCCGACTCTGTTTTTCTCCACTGTGCAAAAAAAATCTCAAAGGCCGCACCCCCTACCGATTTAAAGTTCCAACGTGCCTGGCTATAGACCAGCTAGAGCTAAAACTCTAAATGCATATTGTCGGTATCATGGTCCACCATGAATGCATGAAAGGGGGGGGCGGGGGACGTCGTTTCTGATTATTGATTACCAATAACGGCATTAGCCTCAGTAGCCTTATTCGCTGACCGGGTGGATGGCTATGAGAGCAAGGCCCGATCGGGCTGTAATTGATTGTCAAATCGCTCTTACCTGTGGCCGGTTGGATCCCAAAAAGGATTTCCCAGTTATCGATCGCCATCTGGTAGAATATATCCATTGGCTGATGATATATTCCTTTACTGCATACTGAATTCAGCGTCCCAAAAACTATTCCAGGCCATCGGCTACACGCATAGCTTTAGGCTAACAGAAAAACCCATTCATAATAAAACATTTTAAAACACCGGTCTGTAACAGGGAACACTGCATTATCGAGACAGCGCCCCTATAAGGATCTGGCCGGTAATGCACTTTTCCGAATTCCAAGAGTAGGGTAAATCTGCAGTGCCGCTCTGTGACATTGAGTAGGATATTACAATGGAATAAAAGCCAAAACAACCTTGCCACGTATATACGTGCAAGCGTTGGATCCGAAACACGTATATATACGTGGTTGGCCCTGAATGTGTTAAGAAGCCGTGGCCTCAGAATACTGCAGCCTTCCTAGAAGTCAAGAGCCACCAAGTATTTATAGGAGCTTGCTGATACTGTGTCTACAGCACCCAGCTTCCAGCTAGATTTGCATCCTCGCCAACAGAGGTGCCTGCAGCTTAACCCAATTGGGGGACCCTGATGTCCTAGTCATAAATCGATCAATACAGACTGTATTAATTAATGTTGTGTTTCTTTTTCAAATGTAGCCAAGAGTAAAGACCCTACCCTATGAAAACAGCAGTCAACGTATATATTTTCAGCACTACGTTTGTTTACCAATGATTTTAAGTGCTATTAGCTAAATATGAGTTTCTCTGAATAATGTGAATTCTCTGTGCATCGGAAAAAGGTGAGTAGTCACGCGAGGAAATGAATAAATCCAGATTTAACACTGCGATTGCAGATTTGGCCCTATCCATAGATGTATGACTTGGCCATAATAAGGTCATTTATAGGCCTGATATTCTTTTTGTGATCAAATCTTTTTATTTTATTTTTTCAAACATGAAACAAAGACATATCACATGGGCCTGATATTCTATATTCAAATTGCATTATATTTCAAATTGCATGTGTCCGGATGGCAAAATTCAGTACTGTATCTACAAAATCTACAAAGAATTATCTCCCATTTGTTCAATTGCTTCAATTCTTTGTACATTTGATCTCAAGAAGGTGCTGAATGAGCTCAGTGAACGAAATTCCTCCAAGCTCAATATTAGCATGGTGTTATTCACCGTCATAGATGAAAAGAAAAATTATAATTTATATTCTACTTTGTTTCATTACAATTTACTCAAGCATAGCAATAGACACAATATTTCTGACACTGGGAATACATTCCCTGAGGTGTTCCTAGATGCTGTACCAAGAACGTGCAAATTGACCTTGTAGACGTGGAGCAATCTTCCATTTACTTTTAGGGAGATTTTCTGAAAATATGGCTGCAGTTTAAGAGGTTAAAACACCAGAGATGACTGGTTTAGAAGCATCACGTACAGGTCGCTTTTGATATTTATTTTAAGAAATGTTTAAAGAAATTCTCTAGCTGGTCCTTCGCTTTTTCTGTCGTCCACCCACACACTACCCATCCTCGGTCTACCCCTCCTCACCCACTCCTACACAAAGTGGCAAGACATCAAACCATACCATCTAATTTCATTTAATTTCATCAGCAGCTTAACAATTCCCCCCCACCCCCCACATCAAATGTGTTGCAGGTGCATGTTGTTATTGATTGAGATGAAAATGTAGCGGGTGATGCAAGCAATCTTACACAACTCACGAATATAACCAGTGCTATCAAATGTAATTGCTTGATATGATTGTTCAATTCTGTGTACGAGTGTTGTGTGTATGTGTGTGTGTGTTTGTGTGTGTGTGTGTGTGTGTGTGTGTGTGTGCTCACATGTGTGTCTCTAAGGCTACGTTTAGACGAGCGTTTTGTGAACAGAAACCGCAAAAGTCATCTTGCGGTTTCACTTTTAATTTTACGTTTAGACGAGCGTTTTGGGGTGGAATTCTTTGTGCAGACGAGGCTGTAACGACGGAGCCCCGCTGTCACACGATTGGCGCATATGTCACATGACGTGCTGTGAAGACCCGCCCTACTCTGCCTCTGATTCGCAGACTGTGGATGGGGAATGTGATTGGACCAAAGCAGAGTCACTCGCAGACAGTGGGTCCACTCACGCCGCGGGACAGATTCTTGTGTATTTAACCCTTTCACTGCCACACGACAGCCGGTTGTGTGATAGTAAAGGGTTAACCTTCTGTCGTGTGGCAGTGAAAGGGTTAAAAGTACTGCCAATGTAGCCTTCAGGTGATCTCCGTTGATAATAGTCAGACATACTTGCTTTGTTTACGTCTCGGCTACTGGCGCATACCTGCTACCTGTGGCGTAAGCAGTACGCGCGACCAGAGCCGTGACAACCCTTTCGTCATCGTTTTAACAGATTTATACGGTTTAACAGTTTAGACGAGAGCGCAAAGGTTTTGCGTTTCTAGGAATTCCACCCTGGAAGGTAGTCTCACTTTTTTGCGGTTTCACCCCGTAAAAACGCTGTTTCCGTATAAACGAAAGGCACATCCGAAAAAATATTTTTGCGGATTCACCTGCTAGCGTTTCCGTCTAAACGGGGCCTTAGAACATGCTTGAAACAATATGAGCTTGTGGCTTGACAATTCATGAATGCGCTGTATAAAAACAAATGACCTCGTCCAACTTGGCCTTGCTTCAAGCTTATACCACACATAAAGCTCTTATGTTGATCGCTCTTAAAACAAACAATATTCAAAGGCTTAAGCATTGCAGCCTGCTTATCTTAATGAAATAATTTGCAAGTAAATGTGCTATTACCAAGTGCAAATAGGGTCATGCAAAAAAAGAGAGATTCGTGGAACTTGTATCACACTCTTTATGGAAATGTTTGTGTCTGAATAGGCCCGTAAAGGGTTCTGGGAGGCTTCATTAAGTAATTCAAATTCTTGCTCGCTCTAAGTGGAACTCTTACTTAAGCAGGGCGAGTTGACTAAGGACACATTCTTATTCACTGCAAAGGCCTGGGGAGGTTTTGTAGGTGCAAAGGGCAGGTTGGGTTACACACGCACACACGCACACACGCACACCTACAGTGTTGTTGAGTGAAGACACGTAAGCTCCACCTGCTGTATAACTGGGTCCCGACTGTGAGTGTCAACATGGCTGAGCATGTGACTTCTGCTAAGTGTATGTTTACACTACGACTCTGTCTCTCGACTGAAACCAGGTCGACCCTATTACTGACATTACAGCTGTCTGCTTTAGAATACTTACCTAATCCCCAGTCATTACCTGGAATGGGCCCCGCGTCTCGCCTGTCGCCTGAAATAGCCCCGGACCTCAGACTTCCACTGTCAAACCCCCTAATTTGCAGTTTCGTAGAGGCAGACTGGGACACTAGCGCTAAAGACAAAGTGGACCTGTGGCTGAGTGGCTAGCTCTCGGTGCTAGTGTGGGTGGAGGGATAATGAAGCTAAGCCTACCTGTAGACACCTATATCAGAGCTCACTTGAATGGGACAGGTTTAAGGAGTCAGTCAGGCGCTTGTGATTAAGGCTGGGCTGCGCATGGGACTCGCATCTAAACTCGTGACAGGGGCTGCTTTATGCAACGGGCGACACACAACAACAGGTGCATATTTGGAATGAAAGAAATTCCATAGAAAGACATAAATATAAATGCACGTTGTGGGCAGAGACCGCGACTCCATGCCGTCACGTCACATGACAACGTGTATGGCATTACTTTGTATGTGGCCGATGGTTATGAAGAGCATTGTTATTTGATGACGTACATGAATGGAACGCTATCCATCAAAAGTTTAAAACCATCGGCGCCAGGGGGGTAATGTTTGTGTGTGTGGGGGGGGGGGGGGGGGTAATGTGGAATCGCCACCTCAGAATATTGTGTCCTTTCGTTTTGTATCCTGTTCCAAGTTAGTCACATTCAGTATTTCCTAATTTAAATATATAATAGGTAGCATTGAACAGTGAGCACTGGATGACCCGTTCAGTAATGAGGTCGGAAAAGATATGATAGTATATATGTGACAGTGACAACAGTGCAAATTTCGCTTCCTTTGTGCAATAGTGATCTTGCTCACACTGGAGCCCTCTCTAGGGGACGGTATATGACAGAAAATGACCAAGAGGTCTTTGTTTCAATACAGCCCTGTGCTCCGACAACCCAGGGTGTTAAAGCACTGTATTACTCAAGATTCTTTGGAAAAACGCAGACAGCCTTCTAGAGGACAAACTGGAGGCCGTCAATATCCCCCTATACAAAGGCTATTCTGCCTGCCTCGCTGACTGCATGCTTCTTCATACAGCACACATTACAGATGTGACAGGCTTCTCTTTGGTGTGTAGAGATCTCCCTGTTGCGCCGGGCATTCAAGGTCTCATCTCAGAGAGGTGTGAGAACAAGACAAGCGTTACTGCCTTCCCCTGTCCTCCACCCTGAAGACATTTGTAATGAAGAGGAAGATGGGAGGAGGAGGATATAGGCTGCTAACCCGGGCAGGCGTCCAGGAGGTTACTCCAGGCTCCCAGCCAGAGAGGCAGTGGCAGTGGTGATGGTGGTGGAGGCATGTGGTCAGAGCCAGGAGACACACATTCTGAATATTTACATTGTTGACAGCTGACCTGTGACCAGCTACAACCTACAAGTGTCCCTCTGCTTACATTGTTGACAGCTGACCTGTGACCAGCTACAACCGTATACAAGTGTCCCTCTGCTGATCCCATGGTTCCATGCAAGTGCTTGAGAGATATGGTGATACATTGTATGACTATGCCTATTATGCATGAAAATGGAAGCAAACAAACTTTGATTTCCCTGCTACAAGGGAAGACGTGGAAATATAACACGTGAAAACCATTGTGGCATTTTCATTGTCATGGGTTTGCGTGTATTTCAAAAGAATGGGGAGGTACCGTTAGTCATCATGGGCAGCTCTACCGTGGACATGTCACACATGCACCATGTGCCACTAACCTAAGTCTATTACATTCTGCCCCCAATGATTTATTAGGATGACTGACGGCAGTAATGAACTAAGACGTGAGAAGGCATGTCAACATGGTATAACCACCACAGCACCCCACGGTGACATGTGGATGGTCTAAAGGGGTGAATGAAATACAATGGCCTGCTGAATATGAATAATAACAAGCAATATTATCTCGTGTGTGATTAATATGTCAAACTCTCTTTCTACCGTCTCGTGAGTTCTGTCAACTATAGCATTTCTTACCTTCCATCCAGCTGAGCTATTGCTGTCGCCCTTATCCTTGAAATAGGGCACGTAACGGACCATCCAGTCGTATATTTGTGACAGTGTGAGTCTTTTTTCTGGGGTGCTCTCAATGGCGCGGGTAATGAGGTCCGCGTAGGACTGGTTGCCCCACGCGTTCCGCCGCGAGGATTTGGCTTTGCGCAACTGTCCGGTCACATCGAGCAGTGGCGCGCCGGGTGCCAGGCATGCAGGGTGCAGCGTCGCGCCTGTGGGAGCCGGGGCGCCGGCTGGGTGCTGCTTCAGCTCCGCCGACGCGCCACCCACTACTCTACCCGCTCTGCAGGCGGGGATGTCCTCCGGTTCCACCTTGATGTTGGCCAGCGGTACTAGACCCCCGCTGACCTCGTGCCCACCACCGGGAAAATCCTCCGGACAAGGCATTGTTGGCCAGGTACATGAGCGAGGCCGAGTTTGCGGCTCGAAATCCGAATCGATATCAACCTGATGCGCCTCCAATTCGTCGTCTTCCATCATCAACATTTACCCTCGGTTGTTGTGAAGGAATAAATCGATTGGGTAAAGGGGGGGATATCTCCACGATTCCCGTATTGTCTTCAATACCACTTCACGCTGGAATCTGTCTAGTGACAGGAATATTGAGCACAGTCTGATTCAGTATAGAAACAATTCAATAGAGGAGCCGGCTGCTGTCGATATAGATCATGTTGAATGTCTGCAAAATCACAGCCTCGCATGTAATGACAAGAGGAGTAATAAAAGTAATAATAACCTTTCGCCCATTTTACCTGGAATAAAATGTCTTAATACAATTACCGGTTCGTTATAATAATCTACATCACCTAAAAAAGGCTGTCAACCCCAGATGCAGAGTCAGTCATATAGAGGTTTTTCAATCCGGTTGCAGCAACAGATGATATTTCAGATAAGGAGCATATTTGCAGGCAGTCGTCGATAAATTCCGCCAGAAGACGATAGGAGAGGGAGAATGGGGGTAAATCACCGGGGCTGTGTAGAGAGCATCCAATGAGGCGATAATGCGTGATTACCGTAAATTATTAAATCGTCCAGTCTACACGGATAAAGCTGGCCGTGGTACATGCGGGTCCATTCAGAATAGCACCCAATAAGACGCGGGGCGCATGTGACGAAATACAAATCGATACAATTCCAGTCAGGGGGGGGAGAAACAGTCCGGTATCAATCACTTTCCACGTTGATCAAAATGTACTTCTCATAACTCCTGTTCCTCTCTCACACTCTCACACGCAGTCTCCCCGATCTGTTCAGCCTTTCTCATTCTCAGATCCCTCACATGTTCTTCTCATTTGCTTACAACTCGTTTCGTCGATGCGAACCGATGATGACGCGCCGGCGCTGTTGTGGAGATGCTGCCAACTGGAAGGCGCGCGTCAAATCAATACTCTGATCCCAGAACAACACTGTTAGAGCGAAGGCACCCCAAACTCTTTCTCCATCATCTCCATTATGAAGGGGGGGGGTCCAAATTCTCAATCAACACTCAGCATAATGGACTGTGGACTCTCTGGTGGAGTAACGCACGAACTGCGTTTTGTCCGTCAGTTGTATCCAATTAGCTCTATACACAATATGAAACATTGAGAGAAAGTCATACATTCGACAACATACGTATAATTATACTAGGTTAAATATCCCGCGTTATCTTTGTGCATTGTGATGTTGCCTCTGGTAGATATAGGCCTATCATCTTGTAATGTGTATGTCGCTTCAGAGTCCAGATGCCCTGGTGCACAGCCAGCCAGGCGGCGTCACCTTTGACAGTATGGGCAACTCGTTTAGTGTAATTTTTTATCACGATTAGATAGATTTAGTTCAGATTAAGAGAGATTTGGTAACCTCTGGTTTTTAATCCGGGAGGAGTTAAGTGAAATGGGGGCTTTTTCAGACGCCTATAGGGTGGCAATCATCTCAGCTCCATGAATTGAGGGGGGGGAATAACAAACTTGCACATTATCTTCTCAAATCGCATCTGCCAAGCCCGAGCGCTCAATGGCCGGAGGAGGGGCTGCGAGGGATGCTTTGCCTAGCAGACACAGCCCCTGTCTGACCCATGTGCGTAATTCCCCAGATTGCTACATTGACCGAGGGGATTCCGCCCACGCCTCGGAATGAAGCACTGCCCCCTCCTGCTGAAACTGACAGCTGATGGGCGGGCGCGCGGGCTCAGGTGCTCTCGTGCCATTGGTTGCTATATGTGCCCGTATCAATCTATTCTAGTTGATATTCTGTCGAAATAAGGGTCGACGCAGAAGATAATAAAATTGAATATGTGATGACCAGACCCCTCCCTCTTTCTCACACGCACGCATGCACACGCCCCACACACACACAGACACAAGCACACAAAAACTGGCTACAAAAATAATAAACAATTAAATACAATTACATTCACCAAATAGTATTGGGATCAATACAACTTGATTTACTTTTCATCTAGTCTATCCAAAAATAACATAAGCCCCAAAATAGCAAACAGCCCATGAGCAATCAGTAGGCCCTATGTGAGTTAAATAGGTATGAGTGCATTGCAGGTCTCAGAATAGACTACAGTTCTGTCATATGTACATATAGTGCCTGTCCTTCAAAATAGAGCCCATTCTATCAAGTTTGGGGCGCAGATTAAAAGTAACATACGATGAGTTTGGGATTTGGCCACATTATGCTGTTCTGAGGCACTACTGAGGACTCTGCTTATTAGGAGTAAAATTTAAAATTTAAAAACACACACAAAATGAGACATCTAGTCACATAACCAGACACACTCACCAAAACAAGCTCACATGCAGGACAGTGGCTGAGACTGTCAAGTGAACCCCACCCTCTTTACACAGTGCACACCTACAGCACCCATTTAGAAGTTGCACAACACGCTCACTGTGCACTCAGACTTGATGTTAGGAGAGACGTTGGGAAATGTTTCTTTGTGTCAAAAATAGCATGTGCATTTAAGTGGAGGACGATGTGTCATAGTGTGTCATGGGATGACTTGTATGTTTCCTTACAAACAACAGATGTTGCAGCCCAGAGGCGGTGAAAATCCTCTCCCGCTCCTGCTCGCCGGACCTAGAACATTTGACCATTCTGTGTCGTTCGTTCCATCTCCCTCGAGAGTTCACAGCAGTCATCATCACCGCAGTTTAAATCCCACCGCAAGCAGATACCGACAAAGCACTGTCAGACCTCCAGGACTCATTGAACCAACACCAAATCAAATATCCAGACGCGGCCATGGTGGTGGTCGGCGACTTCAATAAAGCGAACCTAAAAAAGGTTATGCCAAACTTTTATCAGCACATCAAATGTACCACCAGGGGAGGGAACACTTTGGATCACTGCTATACCCCGTATAAGCAGGGTTACAAGGCAACCCCGACCTCTCCGTTTGGCAAAAGCGATCACGATGCCATTGTCCTCATGCCCGGATATAAACAGAGAGCCCGAGAGGCTGTAGTGTCGCGAGAGGTGACACGGTGGTCCGAGCAGTCAGAGGCCATGTTACAGGATGCACTGGATGACGTCGACTGGGACATGCTCCGGTCGAGTTCCAGTGACTTCAGTGAATACACAGATGTTGTTGTCATCTTCATAGCTACGTTAGCTAACAGCATCGTCCCCGCGAAGAATGTTTGAGTGTTCCCGAACCAGAAACCGTGGGTGGATAACTCAATCCGTGTTGCCCTGAATGCTCGCACCGCTGCTTATAACTCGGGCCGTGCATCAGGACATATGGACGAGTACAAGGCAACAGCTTACAGGCTGCGCAAAGTAGTGTTAGCTGCAAAAAATAGATATGCGAACAAGATGGAGGCACAGATGGCCCAAAATGACACAGGAAGCTTATGGCGGGGACTACGAACGATAACTGACTATAAGGTCAGCCCCTCCTCAATCAGGAGTGCAGATGCCTCCCTTGTGAACGATCTTAACTCCTTTTACGTGAGATTTGGAGCGAACAGTGGCGACGTTAGCTCACAGGCTAACAGCGTCACTGGCTCGCCAGTTGTCGCGGCGGGGGTCCTCCGTGGGGGAGGAGCACACTCTCCAATTGACGGAACACAGCGTGAGGAGAGCGTTCTTGGGGGTGAACACTGGAAAATATGCAGGCCCGGATGGGATAACAGGACGAATACTTAGGTGCTGTGCCAACCATCTGGCTCCAGTGTTCACCACTATATTCAACCTATCCTTGGCCGAGTACGTGGTCCCTGCCTGCTTCAAGGTGTCCACTATAATCCCTGTGCCAAAAAACTCCTCCCCAGCAGGACTACAGACCGGTGGCACTCACCTCTGTGGTCATGAAATGCTTTGAGAGGCTGGTCACGGATCACATCTGTGCCTCCCTCCCAGTAACATGGACCCTTTGCAGTTTGCATATAGGACAAACAGGTCCACTGACGATGCGGTCTCCCAGGTACTGCACAACACACTTTCTCACATTGACAGTCAGAAGGGGGGATATGTGTGATTGCTGTTCATTGACTATAGTTCAGCTTTCAACACCATAGTCCCCACCAGACTGGTTGACAAGCTGATTGATCTGGGTCTGAACACCGCCCTGAGCGCCTGGATCCTGGACTTTCTGACCGACAGGCCCCAGGCGGTTAGGGTGGGTGGACACTGGACACACCTCCAACTCAATCTCCCTGAGCATCGGGTCCCCCCAGGGCTGTGTTCTCAGTGACAGTCCTCTGCTGTATTCACTGTACACACATTACTGTGTGGCCAGGTTCAGCTCCAACTCCATAGTGAAGTTTGCGGATGACACAGTGGTGGTGGGGCTGATCTCTGACAACGACGAGAAGGCCTACCGGGAGGTTGATGTACTGACACGTTGATGCCGGGATAACAGCCTTCTCCTGAACATTGGTAAAACCAAGGAGCTGAGTACAGCAGGGGACACACAAGCCACAAAACATTATGAATTGAAAATGGGGGACCCTGGTGTAAACAAGACGAAAGTCTTTCTCTGGTCTGCATCCCCTTAACACTTTGGATACCAGCGACGTCATAACTCGTTTTATCAGCCCCCCCCCGGTGAGTGCAGATGACGACAAATGTCGTTTTATTTTTTTATTAGCGATCTGAATTCATATTTCATCAACCGAGTCTCCCGTTGGTACAGCAGCCCCTACAGGAGCTCAGATGGGAAAAAAGCGCCCCCTATCGCTTATCCCTGTGTAACTGCAGGTCAGTCGATTAGACTGACCTGGGATCTGTAGATCTGTAGAGGTGGAGCCAACTGGCTCCATTGTGCCGGTGAGCCGTCTGATCAAGAGGGATCTGATCGTGAGACGGAAAACAATGTGGAATATATATTTACAGCAGCCAATAATCAATCAATAAGCGTGATCGATATTTGTAATGGCGATCAGGAATTGGAATAATCTTTTTGGATAACATCTGATCTCAGGTAAGGAATCTATTTTACCAGTCTTAGGATAATCAGACCTGTTTTCACTGAGATATAAGCGTTTGCCCTATGCTGTGTGTGGCTGTGATCGCTGATGAGGAAATAAGAGAATCGATATTTCAGCCTGCGTCTATAGCGTGCATAAGTACACATATACTATCGATAATCTAGCGTTTATTTGAAAACAATTCATAAATAGGCCGACAAATTACAACGTTTTTGTGTATTCTAGAATATTCCAGTAAATGCCTTTTATCACGGAATCTATATATTTTTCTTGAAAACGATGGCTTTTCAAAAACGAAAATGAACCGATAAAAAAACAATCCGTTTCGACAATGTTGACTGCAAACAAGTCATTGATAAGCGACGGGCAGATTAGAAACATAGATTAAGTGTTTTTAACGCTAACATTGAAGTGGATGATGGCATTCAACGGGGTAAAAAGGTAAACAAGGTAGGCACTGATAGTGTTAACAATTGTGTGTATTGAGCCGTACTGTATGGACTACGGGTATTGCACTACCACCCTTGCAGGACTTATACAATAGGAGGTGCAAATCCAGAGCCTGTAGAATAATGAAGGACCCTCACCACCCCAATAAAAGCCTGTTCAAGCTGCTGCGGTCAGGCAAGTGTCTCTGTATACACGCAACAAGAACAGAGAGGCTAAGGCTCAGCTTCTTCCCTCAGGCCATCAGAACAATGAACACTGATCTCTCCACACACAAGCACACATGAACACACACACAACACAACATTCTGCACTTGCACACACACAAACACACCATAGGTCACTTTAAACACAAAAGAAAATGTCACTTTAAAGGAAGGAAAAGGACACTAAGAAAATAACTTGTTGTGATTGTTGTACAGTATCTTTTTATTATGCTTTTTATTTATTTTAGTATGCCCTGGTATGTATGTGATAAATAAAACTCTTGAATCTTGAATGACTAAAGGCCCAGCATCGGAATAAACAAGGACAACACACGTTGTGACGCCGTTGGTCGTTTGTCTCTGTCCTATGTGTTTTCATAAACTATTGTCCAATGAAGATATATAATGTATGGAGATGGACCCCTTACCATGTCATGATTACCTAGTTGTGCTCAGGTGTGGCAAAACCAGAACCATACAACAACATTGGACAAACTTTGAGACAAGGCTTTCACGGATGATTCTAAGCTGCAACGTCCCTCATATGGGACGTTTTTCGGATTTTTTGCAACCGGCACTTTGGCGACCCCTAGTGGCTCGGGTGTGCATATTTTGTAATACAATATATATATCGAATTGAAGGCTTATTTGTTGCCTGTCGATAGTGACAAAATCCGCTCAGCGGTTCTCGAGTTACATGCCGGTATTTGAGGCTTGTGCAAAGTACACGGTATTGCACAAAATACCACTCCCGACTCAGGCTGCAGTAGTTCCGTCAATCTAGATCCGATCTCGAAAATTATTGTAGATCGTTGTAACCAATGAGTGTGGCTTTCCAATGATACCCCACATGGGGATCTAAATAAAAAAAACAAAAAACACAAAGACACACAAAAACAGGAAGAGCAAAACAGCCGAATGAATTGAAGTCTGAGAAAACTGAGTTTTTCTTTGTACACAGTTGACCAAAATCACTCCTAATCACTCATTTCTGAATGGATCTTTATGAAATGTGGATATGTACTACATAAGGCTTCAGACTATGGCTCCGTTGTAAGCCATACCACCTTGTGGGAAATACTACCTCTGGACTACTAACTACAGAAAAACTTGAGTAACAAGTTTTTTTACAACTCAAGTTCAGACCTATGTTACTCTATTACGTTAGCACTAAAAGTGAATTCTTTTTCTGGAATCAGAAACTTCAGAATGTCATCTTTCAAAAGAGACCAGGCTCATGCATGTGCTATAAGTATAAAGTATGTTGTTTTGGTTTGCAAAAAAAGTATGCAGTCCTGAAGTTCAAGTAAAAAAAATTGCCACTTTTCTGCCCGCTTGTTAAGAGGTTTTAAAAACAAACCACTCTGACTGAAACTGGCTAAGTTGATATTCGTGGGGGACTCATCCTGTCAGCATTTACAATTGGCCTAACGTGTAATAACAATTTGATACGGCCAAAATAACGTTCTGTTCCGTTTCAAGGAAGACTGGCTTCCATTATCATTCATTCCATGCATGAACACACAGGTCACATGTGTAACAATTTTGAGCGCAAAGAGTTTTGGCAACAATCGATATTACATAAAGTGTCTCGTGGCACACCTATGCAGAGAGAGGCAAAGGGTGGTTGCAGGTGACGAGTCTCAGCTGATCCAATCCAGAGGTTTACGCGCAGGACCACACTTAAGCAGGAAGAAGATGTGGAGGGAAGGGAGACAGACAGACAAGACGAAGGCCGTGCCAGCAGCCGTAGCGTCAAGAGTCTGTGTGTTCAGGCCCCTCTAGGCAGACTGCTCTACGCTGTCCCCATACCAGACATTCCAGAGGCAGCAGGGCTGGCTTCAGGCTCTCTGTGGCTGATCCCGGAACAGCGTGTTCCGCACAGCAGCAATCGCTCCAGCAGCCAGCCACAAGCGAGGCAGAGAGCGCCGCAGCAGTGGCGGCAGCAGCAGCAACAAGGCTGTGCTTTGTGCCCGTCAATTTGCACCCTGAAAAAGCACTCAGGAATTTCATTCACATAACGATAGGAAAGCAATTTCTCCTCTGCCCTCCCGCCCACTTGTGCTCAGACGAGACGAGTCCCACCCTCGTCTTCTCTGCCCAGCTGCTTATTGAGCAATCCCTCCGGAACCTCTCGCTGTTACGCAAGTTAGCCGCGTACCCCCTTCCCCCTGGCGAGGCCGGGATGAGTGGAAGCTGGAGGAGCCACAATGAGCGCCTGGGGAGATCAATGGCCATCCTGGGAAAACGCCTCCCTCCGGTCTCCCTACTCCTCCCAAGCTTCCAGCCCACACTCCTTTAACAAGCATATGGGCTCCCAATGACACAGGAAGGAGAGGGCTCCGATCCAAGTATCGGGAATGTTCCCGAGTAGGCGAGGCCGGATTTCACCCCTCCGTGGCACTGTCCCAATTTGGGCTGACTTAAAGACTTCCTGCCCCGGGCAAGAGCCAGCTTATTGTGGCACAGATCTTGGCACCAGCTCTGCCAAGTATGAACATAATGTTCAGAGGCAACAGAGATGATTTGGTGCCAAGAGTTTTAATGAAGACTGTGTTACGGAATGGAAAGAAAAGACATGTGCAGGTAATGGCCTCCCTGCACCATCTCAGACATCTGACTTAAAAACATCAATCCTATTTAACAGTTAACCACTGACTGAATGGTAAAAATAGGTTAAGGGATGGAACTAGAGTGACGCGGTTCGATATTGTCAAACATAATCATTAGAGGAACTGTTATTGAATTTGTATAGGCTACATCTATTAAATGTTTAATACTAGCTCATTAGCCAACGATTTATTTGATTAGATTCAGATGTATCGAACGAAAAGAAGTTGGCATGTAACCAGAGTGCAAGGTAACAGTAAAGTGCACAACAATATACAATATAACAAGTAGGGGTGTAAAGGTACACGTATCCGTACCGAACCGTTTCAGTGTGTACCGTACCGTACCGAACGAATACAACGGTATGTTAACCACTAACGACCGCCCACCGGGGGCTGTTTTTTCACAATCTAATATAATTATTATAATTATGTTTTACAAGTCGATTATTAATTTCAATATAGAATATTCGTTGTCAGCCCTACAAGTACAATTAGTTACTGCACACTACATCACCCCTGAGTGGAACATGGGAAGCCAAACTTTCCCCCACTGTACCGAAAACCTGTACCGAACCTTGACTTCAAAACCGAGGTACGTACCGTACCGTGGTTTTTGTGTACCGTTACACCCCTAATAACAAGTGATAAATGGAGTATTTTTTAACGAAGCTACTGAGTAAATATGCTAATCTGTACAGTGTTATTATGTACAGTGATACATGTATAATACATTATGGAAGTAAGCCATACTAGCCAGTGGTAAATAAATAAATAAAAAAACAAACTTGAACTTGGTATAACTAATAAAGAGTAGGTGTGGGATATATACTGATATATAGTATATACAGCGTGTACAAAGAGTGGGTATGTATACAGGTATGTAAACAGGAATATATGTAGATATATTCATACAGATTATATATATATATGGACCAATACATACATTTTCAGCCGATATAATGATATTCATTAATTCTTACTTGAAGTAAATCTCTTCTTACTTTTTACACTTTTTCTTATTTTTATATGCTGATGGCATCTGCAATTGATATCATTGAGAAAAATTATTTCATGAATTTCATTGTTATGTTTGACTAGAATTGACAAGTGAACATCAACTATCTTGACGAATAGCATAAATTCATTACCAATCCAAGGGTGCAGACAGCCCATGAACCTTGTGGGACATACAGTAGCACACAATAGTACAATCATGTAGTGTGTTGCATATTTACTTGCTTATGTAGACGTCAATGCATATCCATTATCTGCTTCTTGAGTTGAGTTGTTGAGTTTATTTTATCTCAAACAATCAACCATATAAAAAAACACAATAAAAATTATAAACTAAAGAAACAAATTTAAAATGAAATCTTACATTCTTCATTAAATGATAAACAAATGAGTTCGAGAAGGAGCAGAAGGAAGCAAATGCTTATCTAGTCCTGCCCCTTTCTCACAATATCATACATAAACAAAATATCTTACAAACCTAAAATAAATAAATAAAAAGATAAATAAAAAATGTACTTGATGACTGATTCATCACATTATTTTCAATGTATTGGCCAAAGAGCTTGAATGGTCAGGAAGGCCCTTTCCAAGAGTATCTGAATAATCTCCTTTGCTCCACTAAAAGATGCCATTAAATGGCCAAGCTGCAAAGTAAAAAAAAAATAAAATAAAAAATGCTCTCTAAAATCAATAATCACAAAAAAACACAACATTTAAAAAATTATATATATATATATATATATATATATATTAGGTTAGGGTGAGACATGAGGTTTCCACTGAGGTTAAGTTAGGGTAAGGGTTTATAAACAACTTTTTAGGTGAGTTCTGGCATTGCAGCTTGGCCAACAAGTGACAACCCTATAAGATGGCTGGTATAGAATTTGGATAATGTTGTCATGGAAAATGAGCATAGTTTATACCCAGAATTCATCTAACAAACTAGAATTTTTTTCTAAATTCCTATGATAATTCTATGATTCAGTTTAAGCAATTAGCTGAACTCATTAGAACTGAATGACAGAATTATGGAATTTGGAGAAGGGCAGATGTGTGCGGTTCAGGGGGCTGGATTCAGTCTAAAAACAACACTACTCCTCACAACACAACCCATCTCTCAGTGGTAACAGGGAAGCCCTTTTTGAAAGTTTATACGACAAAACACTCACCCATCCTCTTCTTATGATTCAAGGTGTGGACAGTGAGATTCAGAAAGTTGGAATGTTAAACATAACCGTCACGATCCATTTGCCCTGGAAACAGTTGCCCTGGAGTGTTGATTGATTGAAACAATATTAATGGGTACAATACAGTACAGCTCAATACACACAATTGTTAAGGGGATGCAGACCAGAGAAAGACTTTAGTCTTGTTTACATCAGGGTCCCCCATTTTCAATCATAAAATGTGTCATGTACCAAACCAACATTATCAAACATACACAACATAACATAGGCTAGATAACAACATGATCAAACGTTCTACATCAGCCCAGCCATCACAATGACCATTTGTGAACGTCGACTTGAATTGGAATGGCCATCCTGTCAAAGTTCTGTGGTATCAGCTTATTATACAGCAAGAATATATGATGTTGTGAAGTGTTGCTATTTGACCCCAGCCTCTATAGAATTCCAATAATGACTTCATGTTCGCAGATGGTGAAAAGCCAATCTCTTGGCTGAACACTGGCCTACTGTGTCCATCCCCGGGAGACCGCAAGGCTTATCAGCTTTTGGGGGGCACTCCAGTCTCCATTTATTCAAATAAACCGAGCAGCATATCACTTGGCCTCCAGCAATGGGTTAAATCGCTCACTTGCACAAGCCATTGGTTGGCTAGATCCACAATGGCTGAATGGGCCTGATGCCAAGACAGTGATTAACCCAGCACTGCCTCTGTCCTCCAGGCAGTGTGGAGGGGAGGTGCACTGGGAGTCCAGCTCATCACCAAAGAGCACTGTACTGCTCTACAAACCACAGTAACTACAATTCTGGTAAGAAATAGGGTGTAAAAAAATTTCAGTAACTACTCAATTCAACCAAAACCCAAGGCAAACCGCAGTAAGTGTAGTTACGATGCTCTGCCTTGGTTTCCCAGAGCTTAGCGATTAGTACATGTAGTTGCAGTAACAGGAGATGCAGTCACAGTGGTAGTAATAATAGTTTCTGTATCCCTGAAAAGCTAACGCTGGCTAGCTTGCGAGACAGGACTAGTCAGCGCATTAGAGTTCTATTAGCGGCACACTGGCAGTTGACCAAAACAGATTTCTCTCTCTCTACCTCTGGCTGACTCATCTTTCCTTAATTCACTTGCACCTCCCATGCATAAATATATTTATATTTTATAGGTGTGCTTACTGGAAGCAGATAGTACAACCATAACCAGATGTAAAATCATAGGCCTATAATAATAATTTGACATGGCACACTATGTAGCCAACCTCAAATTGATATAGCTAAACAAAAGTATGATACCCATTTGGATTTGATTGATAGCTATTATAAGAAGACTATCTCCAAGAACTAGGTTACAGTATATAGTCTAAATCTATATGTATCTTCTAAATCCTATAATGCAAATAAATACAAATACTTTTTTTTTTCGCAGAACAAACCTGATGAAGAGGATATTGAACGAAATAATACTTTAGGGTTGCTTTAATCTTTCTCAATTACTAATCCATTTAAAATTTTAAAACATGCAGAAATCTATAAATAAAACAATTAAATACAAATTGAATGCAGTATTAACAAAAACGTATTTCCTCATATTGAAAAGGCATTCAAATTGTACTACAAAGGCAGAGTGCAGTATCTGCATGTTTGGGGTCAGAGGTCAAATAATTGGTCATTGGCATAAAAACTACTTCATAAACACCTACTGTATGCATCACTACTTTTCTACCTACAACACCTTTGGCTGAGTAATTTTCTCTCAGTTCCAGTGTCAGTGTAGTTAGTGTGGTTAGCCTTTGCAGGGTAGCATACTAAGCACACATTTAAATGGAAGGAAGCCAGCAGACTGTAGTGTACGAGTGCTGGACATGTACAGCCTTGGGCAAGGAGGCATCTGCCTCTTTAATACATAATTCACTTACAGCTGAATCATTGTGCACTTGTCCCGAGGGCCAAAAGTCTGCTTTTGGTAGTTGGAACATAAAAACAGTCTCCATCAGATAATCTTCCCTCATTGAGTGTACTTGGCGGAGAACAGATATGCCTTTGAACAAGGGAGAGGGAAAGAAAAATCACAAATTATGCATATCAGCATATGCAAAGTGTAGCTTTCAAGGTAGATCTATGTTGGAAGCAGTAGTCGTCTCCTCACCTTTCCACCCCAGTGAGCTTGTCCTCATCAGCGCCGACATGCAGGTAGGTCAAGGAGAAGAGAAAGGCCACCTGCCCTCCGGCCGTCCCTTCAGACACGCGGGTCACTTTACATTACAATCCCTGCACATGCATCTCAGCAAAACACCTATTATTAGCAGCACTCGCAACATATGGCACTCATTATTATAATAACTGATAGGATGTGCATTAGATAGTTACTTCAATATTCTTCATCCTAGACTGGACATAATGACGACACGCCAGGAGGAAAAGGGGGCATTTCTTTTTATTCTGCATGAACAGTAAGCAACCTGAGGCGGCTGTGGTGCTTTCATGTGTAATGGCATCGGCTCAGGTTGCCGGGAAAAAAGGTACTAATGGGTTAACGTCGGACGGGAGGGAAAATCAATGCTTTTGTGAGGGGAAGAAAAGGCGGCTTTCACAGGTCTATGTATCATTAAGCAATTGAGAAAGCTAATTAGAGTGTGTGTGTGTGTGTGGGGGTGATGTGCAGATCTCGTGGCTAATTATTTCCATGGCAACTAAAGCTCATGTGTGGATGATCTGAGGTGGCTGATGGGCTGGGTTACAGCAAGAGCAAGGGAGACCCCTAGTGGGAATAGAATGGACTTGGATGTTCATAAAGGCCTGCAGTGCCAACGAATGACTGATGGGGAAAAAATACTTTGTTAGGAAAATAACCCTTTTTTTTTTTTTATAAAATTGGGGGGTGGGGACAACATAAACATAAAACTAAATCTGGACCGAGCTAAATGAGGCATATAGTATAGGTAATACACTAGTCAACGGGAACAGCTGTTGACTACTGTCTCATTCAAAGCCTCCTATTTACCACATAAAATCAATCCAAATAGAATATACTGTTTCAAAACTATTTAGTTTTACAAAATAATTTGCAATGTTGAAAGAATGCAGTAAGGGATGCATTCTACTTTTGTGTTTTTGCCAAGTCCAGTGACATCTCAGTTTAATAAAAACTCCAAATCCAGAAATCCTCTTTGAGGACAAGAAATGCACTCTCAGAATGAAAAGATTTAAATTCTGATTTGATGAATGTATACAATTAAGATACATGCACAGCAGCACACACGTGATCATTTCTGACTCATTAAATTACACAATTACCACAAACATCTTCTGGTGAATTGAATTTAGATGTTCCCTTCAGGTATTAGAACAATGACAATATTGGGGGGCCTGTTTCCAACATGCATCTGATCTGGGTCATCAAATGACAAGTGGACAGCTCCAAGTACAGGTTTGAACGCATTGGAACACATTGAGATCCGATCACTCAAAGTGATCAGAGGTGGTCTGGGCCGCATGTAGCCACATTCTGTTAGCAGTGTGTGCGTACACAAATGAGTCCTGAAGCATAACATTGAAGGACCATCTAGTCTAGTCAACTGTGTCCTGAAGCATAACATTGAAGGACCATCTAGTCAACTGTGTCCTGAAGCATAACATTGAAGGACCATCTAGTCAACTGTGTCCTGAAGCATAACATTGAAGGACCACCTGTGCATCACGTCCTCTGGGGTCTTATAGAATTATTTTCTATAATAATGAACACAGAGAAGGTGAAAGCCACTGCTCTCCCTTTCTTCCTACTTTTTCTCATTTCCAGTTGGTACTCAAATTGTGCAAGCTGGCTTTATTTACAATGTCTGAATTTTTCTAAACACCCATGTATAGGCTACATTTAAGGCTGCCACAAAAATCAAGTTGAACAAAAAGTAAAGGAGTTTTTATGTCATCAGAATGCACCTCTTCGGCAGCCCCACACCTTTTCATAATGGCAAGCATCCACAAAACAATCATTAGCCTAATTAAAGAAGTTTCAGCATGGGCTCCCACTGTTCACAAATTCCCAGAGTGATGTATTTTATAGATACATTCATTCATACAGGCACTACTATAACTATAATACAGCGAGTGTCATCACTGGAGACACTCGCTGTTCATCCTTCTAACTACAGTATTGCTTGAAAATATCATTCTGATCTTTCTGATGTTCTGTATTGGCATCGCCTGGAGAGTGGTTTTATTATCTGCATCGTGTTTCCTATGTCTTCCTAGCTTTCGGATCGTTTGGATGATGGAAAAGCTAAATTCATGCAGAATGCAGGCCAGGTGTAGGCTAATATCCACAATGAGGATAATGAGTGGATAGTCCACATATATGCATACGTAAATGGCACTATTGTGCGTGGATCATCTCGTTTGAAACGTGAAGGTAGTTGAGAAAGAGAGTCTTAATGTAGGCGTAGGCCTAAGTGTTTATTAGCATACTGAGCGTGGAAGCGAAACCTGATCACAAGCGGTCACTCGAGACGAATGTGTAAACATTCTAATGCCAGGTGTGAACTGATGTACTTCAGAGCTGTCCACTTGCGATTGGATCGCCTGAATCGCATCTTAATGCCAGGTCGAAACGGGGCCAAAGTAAGTTCTAA
The DNA here is from genome assembly GCF_963971535.1 of Notolepis coatsorum. Taxonomy (NCBI): domain Eukaryota; kingdom Metazoa; phylum Chordata; class Actinopteri; order Aulopiformes; family Paralepididae; genus Notolepis; species Notolepis coatsorum. The sequence goes on along the minus strand of NC_140183.1, from coordinate 55,525,682 downwards.
TGTGTCCATAAAAGCAATAGGAGGCTGATGACTTCACCCAGCCTAGTCGATGCCAGTCAATGTCTCTGCTTGCTGGGGTCGATCTTCTCCAGGTGAACCAGAGGTTTGAGCTGCTCGGCGAAGCTGCGCATTTCCTCCGACATAGTGTCCTGGCCGGCAGGAGCCAACACACTCAGCTCCACCAGGTAGGAGAGCGACAGGCGCTCAGTGTTGTCCGTGTTCCCCGGCACCAGGATACGCGAGAGCTTACTGACCACCATTTTCATCACACCTTTGCGGAATATGTGCCCGTTGGCCACAAACTCGTGGTCCATGCGGAAGCCCATCTCATTGAGAAAGTCAGGCAGGCTGTGCGAGGCGGCCACATCCACACAGTTACGCACAAGGGCGTGGCGGCTCTTGTCTCCTACCTCGGGCTGGCCAAGGTAACGCAGGTGCCAAGGGGCCGTAGGCTGTGAGAGTGATCGCCGGGCACGCAGGATGAAGGGGTTGCCCTGTGGGCCTTTCAGCAGGTAGACCAGCTCGTGATCGATGAATGTCTCGGGTTCCATATTGTCACAGAGTCCACGGAGGCGATGCAAGAGGCTGTCAAGGGCCTGGTCTAAGACGCTTCCTGCAATGAGACAGTATAGAGCAACTAAGTTGTAGAACGACAGCAATAAAGAAAAACACAACATAATTGATCAAAATATTAATTAATCAATCATAACCTCACTCCACTTTTTGGGGGGAGTGGATATCCCTGTTTTACCTTGCAACAGATACTCCATCATGTTGACTGTGCCCCCAGTGACGGGCATTACTGAGACAGGGGGCGCCTCCATCACTTCTCAGCTCTCCACAAACCTTGCTGAATTTGAACCTGAGAATACAAATTCCTCATTATGCACAAAAACCCTGCTCCACATTAATAAATGGCTTAGACAGGTTAAACCCATATTAGTCTATAAATAACAAAGTAAGTTAATGAATGAATGAATGAATGAATGAAAAAAAACTTTATTTAACAGATTGCAGAAGGGTACACAATACAGTACGGCTCAAGGTACACACGTGTGCAACAAGGTATATATTAAACTAACGTATATTGTTTGTGCATTTGTTTGCAAAGCTAACCTTAATTCAGAAACACAGAAACGTAACGGCTCACTTACTTGTGAACAGCAGCTGTCGCTCGTCTCCTCTCCGGCAGTGGCTTCTCACTACAGACCGTGGATGTCCAGGCCCCACGGCTCTACCGTTCCGCAGATGAATGAATGGCGAGCTCGTAGAAGCACACGACGCAGAAGCTACGTTAGCTCTGCAAGCTGTCGTTGGTTTACAGGCTGAAGTTAAACGTTTCCTTGGGAAAAAAGTGGGAACAATGTAGCTAACAAAAAACAATGCAAGTATAATACAAACAAAGCGGATTCACAAGTGTCACTGTACAGACAGACCGCGAGTTATATTACTATTAAGCTAGTCCTGTTGTGTTGTGTCCAATCTGTGGCACGCATGTATACCAAACCCAGCCGCATTTCTCGGAGACGCTCTCTGATTGGCAATGACTGACGCTCTCTGATTGGCCACTGACGCGTTTGCCCAATCCGTGACGAGCTGTGTCTTTGCCCATTTCCACGTCAAACAGCCTGCAAACTACCTGGCGTTCTATCGCCATGCTCTAAGTCTAAGACAAACTATAACCTTAACCAACTTCGAAAGAGTGCCTAAGCTTAACCGTCGAAAGAACTTGCCGTCACGCTCTAAGACAAACTCTAACCATAATCAACTTCGAAGAGTGCCTAAGCTTAACCAGTGTAGAAACAGGCGTCGGCCAATCAGAGAGCGTCTCCGAGAAATGCGGCGGGTTTGGTATTCACGCATCTGGGCACTGCTTCCATATATCTAGAATAGACTGCTTCGCTTCCATCAGTGCGGTATGATGTAGTCATTTTAGTGGACGCTAGATGGTGCTAGGGTAGAGATTGATTGATTGATTGATTGATTGATTGATTGATTGATTGATTGATTGAAAAGTTTATTAACAGATTGCAGAATGGGTACAGTACAGTACAGCTCAATACATACAATTGTTAAGGGGGATGCAGACCAGAGAAAGACTTTCGTCTTGTTTACATCATGGTCCCCCATTTTCAATTCATCATAACATATATGACATACATGACATACAGATAGACAGTACTGCTACATGACATCTATACATTTATGACATATCAGATGTGCAAATACAGTACTGTTTGTGATACAAAAGTGTCCAGAAAAAGAGTGTATATACATTTGACGTAGAAACTGTACATTGGAGGACGTTGGGTGGGTGGGGTGGGGTTGGGTGGGTGGGTGGGGGCTGTACATTGGAGGTGGGGGACGGTTGGGTAGGGGGGGGTGGGGGGGGGGTGGCGTGTATAACTTCCGCAACGGATTTAGTCGGATTTCGGTTTCCGGGTTCGCCTGATTGGCCGCGACTGCCACGTGGCACGCCCCCGCGGCAGCAGCAGACTTCACTGCCGCTTTCCCACTTCAACGCCAGAGCAATATTGTCGCGCCATCTTCTGAGTGCAGACGCGCTGCTGTTTAATCACTTTTCCCACTTCAATGACAGAGCTGCTGTTTAATGCTCACTTTTCCCACTTCAATGACAGAGCTGCTGTTTAATGCTCACTTTTCCCACTTCAATGACAGAGCTGCTGTTTAATAATATTGTCGCGTTGTGGAAAGCAGGATGAGAGAGCGTAGATTTCAGTGTGTATCATTTAATCATTTAACATTTGAAAGGCATACATTGTTGTCATACAGAAGTACAGAATACTTTTATCCAAAATGCTTCTTACTGTTACTGTTAGAGACTGTGCTAGACAAGATAAGTATGAAATAAAATATCAATCAGACTCGATTCTGATTGACAAGCTAAAAGCAATTGATTTTGATAGTCTATCAGTGACCTGGATGCAATCCTACCTGGAGGGGAGAGAACAGATGGTGGAGGTAAACAGTACACTGCCCCCCCCCCCCCTCCCAGTGAGCTGTGGTGTTCCACAAGGAAGCATACTAGGACCGCTACTGTTCCTAATTTATGCAAATGACATGTCGTCAGCTTGTGACTGCAACTTCTTCCTGTTCGCGGACGACTCAGCCCTGCTGGTCTCTGACAAGAACAAGTTACAGGTTGAAAAAACCCTCAGCTCGGAACTAGGCAAAATCTGCATCTGGCTCGCTGATAACAAACTATCATTACACCTGGGTAAAACAGAGTCCATTCTCTTCGGTTCAAATAACAAACTCAGCAAGACCGACGGCTTCTCAGTTACAGTGGGTGACATTATTGTCACAAGGAAAGATGAAATTACATACCTAGGTTCCATCCTAGAGGCAAATCTTTCCTGTGACAAAATGGCATCCAATGTAATTTAAAAAAGTCAACCAACGAACTAGATTCTTGTACCGGATCTCCTCTCTGGTAAATAAGAATACCCTGAAGACTCTGGCAGGAGCACTCATTCAAGGGTACTACGACTATGCTTGCACCTCATGGTACCAAAGCACCTCAAAGGCGCTAAAAATAAAATTACAAACATCTCAAAACAAACTGGTCAGACTACTGCTTGACCTTACTCCTAGAACCCACCTCACCCCTGCCCACTTTGACAACCTAGGATGGCTTAGAGTAGACGACAGAGTTCAGCAACTTGCAATGGGCCTGGTCTACAAGATACACTACACGACTAAGGTACCCATGTACATGTCAAAATACTTCCCAAAGGTCAGTGAATACCACAACCACAACACCAGAGGGAGCTCCACAAAACATGTTAAACCCAGATTTGGCTCAAACAAGGGACTAAACACGTTTTGCAATTATGCCACATCAATGTGGAACGCCCTACCCACAGCTGTAAAGGAATGTGAATCACTACCCACTTTCGAAACCACTCTCAAAGAGCACCTACGAGAGACTGCAATTCGAAACTGGTCCCTGTAAATGTCCTAATGCAACCCCCTCCAATGTACAATAAATGTCCTATTAAACCCAATAAAACACGAGACCCTCTTCTTGGGACCTACCCAACCCCCCCACCACCTCCTATGTACAGTTTCCCCCCCCACCCCACCTACCAACCTTCTCCAATGTACAGTTTCTTCATCAAATGTATATACTCTCTTTTCTAGACTCTTCTTGTATCAAAAACAATACTGTATTTGTAAATCTGGTATGTCATAAATGTATAGATGTAGCAGTACTGTCTATCTGTATGTCATGTATGTCATATATGTTATGATGAATTGAAAATGGGGGACCCTGATGTAAACAAGACGAAAGTCTTTCTCTGGTCTGCATCCCCTTAACAATTGTGTGTATTGAGCTGTACTGTATTGTACCCATTCTGCAATCTGTTAATACAATTTTCAATCAATCAATCAATCAATCAATCAATCAATCAATCAATCAATCAATCAATCAATCAATCAATCAATCAATCAATCAATCAATCAATGGTTCTCACCCAGGCCTAGAAATGAAGACAAAGAGAAAGAATTAACTCCCTGAGAGAAGAAAGAACTATAAAGAAGGATTTTCGTTGTTCCCCATACTTAATACAGTCCATCAGGACATGCTGCACTGACTCCGCCCCCCCCCCCCCCCCCCACACTCACACAACCCAGAAGGATGTTTCCCTACTGTACACAACGTCTGATTAAGCCCACAGTGCCCCAACCGTAATCTACAGATTATAACAGAGTCCCTTCTCGCCCCCCCAAAAGGGAACATGTCTATGTTCCCTGGGTTCTATGTCCCCCGCTCGCGATAAAAAGGGTCCTATGTTCCCCGGGTTCTATGTTCCCCGCTCCCGCTACCCGCTCCCGAAAAAGCGACGAGTTGTGTGAGGGCCAACCATGTCAGCTTGCTTCATTCTCTGTCATTACGGTAGTGTTCTCAAACGTACACGTCACGACAAAAAAAAGGTCATATGTTCCCCGCTACTCCCGAAAAAGCGACAGAGTTGTGTGAGGGTGTAGAATGTAGATAGATGGTGCAACAGATTCGCACGTAGGCCTATCAAAGATTATATGTTCAATACACCATAGTATTATAAATGGGTCTTAACAAGATAGCCAACATCACATAGGCCTATCAAAGATAATATTGTAGCGTTCTGTCATACCGTCATTGAAGAATGAGGAGAGTTTTATGTTTCTTTTGTGTCGTTTAATTCCAGACTCAACTGTTACATACAGGTCCAAAACACTTCGCTTGTTATGTCCACACAGCTGTTCTCTCGGATCGCGCACAGGTTGGTGTCCTCAAACAGGCCGACCACATAAGCGATAATCAATTCAAAATAAGCTTTTATTGCTTACACATACACACACACACATACACACACACACACACACACGCGCGGCTCTCGGCTCTCTCTCGGCTCTCAACACTGGCCCCTGTAAATATCCTAACCCAACCCCCTCCAATGTACAGTCATTTACCTAGTATGGTTTTGTCAATAGTCCAATGTACAATTTTGTTTGTTTGTACAGTGTCCCCCCCCCCCCCTCAATGTACAGTTTTGCTTGTATATACAGTGTGCCCCCCCCCCCCCCAACCACCTCCAATGTAGATTACCCAGTATGGTTGTCAATATCCCAGTGTACCCAACCCCCCCCCACCCAACCTCCTCCAATGTACAGTTTCTACGTCAAATGTATATACTCCCTTTTCCTGACTCCTTCTGTATCACAAACAGTACTGTATTTGCAAATCTGGTATGTCATAAATGTATAGATGTAGCAGTACTGACTATCTGTATGTCATGTATGTCATATTATGTCCTGATGAATTGAAAATGGGGGACCCTGATGTAAACAAGACGAAAGTCTTTCTCTGGTCTGCATCCCCTTAACAATTGTGTGTATTGAGCTGTACTGTATTGTACCCATTCTGCAATCTGTTAATAAAGTTTTCAATCAATCAATCAATCTCGCTCTCTCTCGGCTCTGAGCTCGGCTCTCGCTCTTTCTCGGCTCTCGCTCTCTCGGCTCTCGGCTCTCGCTCTCTCGGCTCTCAGCTCTCGCTCTCTCTCGGCTAGAAATGAATTAATATGAAACTGTGGTACAGCGAGTGACTGACGGACATTTCCCGATAGCGTGATCTATCCAAGCCTGTATATAAGTACATTAATATGAAACTGTTGTTTCCCCCCCGGGATATATAGGAGGGGCACCGGAAGTTATGTTGTTGTCATGGTTACACGCAAGAGAACCGCTGTGTAGACATAACAAGCGAAGTGTTTTGGACCTGTATGTAACGGTTGAGTCTGGAATTAAACGACACAAAAGAAACATAAAAAAAAAAAAAAAAAAAAAAAACTCTCCTTCAATGACGGTATGACAGAACGCTACAATATTATCTTTGATAGCCCTACGAGTACGTGCGAATCTGTTGCACTGCCGGTAGCCGGTGCGCTCTTACGGGCAGCCTTGGTGGCGAGCTGCGGGGAATATAGAACCTTTATTTCAGCGGGGAACATAGGACCCTTTTTTTGTTCGGGAGCGGGCGGGACCGGGGAACATAGAACCTTTATTTTGGGAGCGGGGAACTTAGAATTTTTTTTTTTTTTTAACTGGGAACATAGAACCCGGGGAACATAGAACCCGGGGAACATAGGGATGACCCCCCCCCAAAAGGGGCCCCCATCCTCCTGACATATATGATTAATTGAAAATGGGGGACCCTGATGTAAACAAGACGAAAGTCTTTCTCTGGTCTGCATCCCCTTAACAATTGTGTGTATTGAGCTGTACTCTAGTGGTTCCCAAAGTCGGGGTCGCGACCCAAAGGTGGGCCGCGAGCAGCCACGGGTGGGCCGCGAGATGATTTAAAAAAAAAAAAAAAAAAAAATGTTTTATTTTTTATTTTTTTATTTTTTTTTATTTTTTATTTTTTGTCGGGCCACTGAACTTAGAAGCAGGCCAGGACAGTGTTTCTAGTTGTATTCTAAAATTCTATTCTATTGTATTCTAAAATGTGACTATATGGTTTTATATTAACTTAATAAATAAACAAAAACGAAAAATCTACTTATTTCAACGAACATTTCAAACTAAATAACAGATTATGCACATAAAACGCTGAAAACAACCGAAGCAACAATAGTATTTTAATGAGGCTATTATTATTATCATTATTATTTTGCAACAAGTTAGCCCTCTCATAAATAGCACATATAAATGAATAACTAACTTGAACTAACTTAATAGGATTGAAGTGATATTTGGCTTAAAAAAACGGTCGCCTGGCAAAAAAAAAAAAAAAAAAAGCCAGACGATGTGCATTGGGCCGCGGCTCTCTGACGCCTTATTTTCTGGGCCCTGGCCTGAAAAGTTTGGGAACCCCTGCTCTATTGTACCCATTCTGCAATCTGTTAATAACATTTTCAATCAATCAATCACAGAGGGCTGGATAGAATAAAAGTGCCTGCCCTTGGTCTCCGAGTCCCACCTACACTGCTCGGCCCCCCCTAACTGTACAGACAGATCAGGGGCCGTCCTATCTAATGAGCCTTTGGCTATGCCATCCACAATTTCGTTCTCTTCAACTCCTGAATGCCCTGGGACCTAGCAGAACTTTACCTCACAGCCAACCTTCTCCAGCCTAAACAACACCATCAAAATCTCTTGGATCAGGTCAGGCCGAGCCTTTGACTTGCCCTCTCTCAAGGCCACCAAAGCTGCTGCTGAGTCCGAGCACAGAAGCACCCTCTCCGGCTTGACATCCTCCACCCACCATAATGCGCAGAGGATAGCCAGCACTTCTGTCACAAAGACTGAGCTCCCATCTGAAATCCGAAGCCCAGCCCACAGATCCCACTGGGCCACATATACTCCAAACCCAGCCCTCCCAGAGACTGGGTCCCTGGACCCGTCTGTGAAGACCCCCAGGTACACCTCCAATTCCTGTTTTAGGAAGGATTCCACATCCGCCTGAATCCCATCCCTATCCACCTCTAAATAGGACAGGTTGATATCCAGCTCCTGTATCAGCCAGAACGGCACCAGAGTCCAGCTCCTACAAGGAGGCGGGTCCTCCTGAACCAGCCCCAATTTACCGGCCCACTGGTTCACCTCATCAAAGAAAGGCCTGCACTTGACCCTACCCCCCGACTCCCATGACCCCTGAAGCAGCCGCCTAGCAGGAAAGGCCGGGCCGGAGGCGCTCAACTTCACCCAGTACTGTAGCCCTAGCTCAACCCGCCTCAATGCCAAGGGCATCTCACTCATTTCAACCAGCAGGGCAGGGACCGGAGAGGACCTAAAGGCTCCACAACAAAGCCTCAGAGCCCTCGCCTGGAGAACGTCCAGCCTACGCAGAACCGTCTCAGAGGCCGCCCCTTAACCTTAACATAGCTTGATAAATTAGGGTCAAGGACCCCCTGTCCGCCCCCAGTCACACCCTGCCAGGCACCTCATGGTGTTAACGACCTTCTCACCCTTCTCCACTAATTTGCTGACGTGAGTGGACCAGGTCAACCTCTCGTCTAGCCAGACACCCAAGAACTTAAACACCTTCACCCTCACTCCTTAGCCCCCCCTCCGGCAGCTTCCTTCATAAACTTGGACTTCGGGGCCGAAAGCCTAAAGCCCCACTTCTCCCCCCAGGCTTCCACTGAGTCCAAGGCTTTTTGGACCTGCCTTATCACATACTCCACGTTCCTCCCTCTCTTCCACAAGGCCCCATCGTCCGCAAACAAAGACTGACCGAGCCCCCCCTGCACGTCACTGAAAATATCATTAACCATCACATTAAAAAGGACCGGGCTGATTACGCTCCCCTGCGGGGTTCCATTCTCCACCTCCACGGTCTCCGAGCAGACACACCCAACCCTGACCTGAATAGTCCTCCTTCTCAAAAAATCCTGAATCCAGTTGAGCATCCTGCCCCTGACACCCAGGTTGAACAACTTAATCAGTAGCCCTTCCTTCCATAGAGAGTCATACGCCTTCTCTATGTCAAGAAACACCCCCACCACAACTCCTCCTACCCCTCTCCTCCCGAGACTCTCAGAGCTATGAACAGCCCTGAAAGCCTCCACCAACATACTAGCCTTCTCCAAATTGGACACCTCCTCCACCCCCCCTGAGGTCATTACTGGAATAGACCTCTTTTTATAGGGTGTTTAGGGTGTTTCCTCAACCGCCTGTAAGCGAGATTCCGGTTCCTCACCGCACCATCACAATATTTATTCCACCAAGGGACCCTGCTTCAAAGGAACCGCCTTCTGAGCTGCCCTGTGAATCATATCCCCCAGGGAGGAGTTCCATGAGTCAATAGAGCTGTCACTGTCTACTTCCCCAACTAACTCTATGCACACCTGCTGAAACTCTTCCCATTTAGCAAGGGAGAAGTTATACCTTACTTTTACCTCGTCAACCTCAACTATCATTCCCCTGCCAAACCTACTATAGATTGGGTAGTGGTCACTCCCCATTGTATATCTGTCCAACACATTCCATTCCCCACCCTAGCTAAATTAGGGGAGGAGAAAGTGAGATCAATGTGACTACTAGAATTAGAGAGAATATGGAACCTGGTAGGTCTCCCATCATTAATCACCACCAGATTATTCCTATCCAGGAAATCCTCCACCACAGCTCCATTAAGATCCTTTCTCCCGCTGCCCCATAAAGGGTTGTGAGCATTGAAGTCTCCCACCCATATACATCCACCATCACACTGCCCCATAATCCCATCCAACCCTGCTGCTTCCAAACGCTCGCAAGGATTATAAAAATGTACCACTTTAATTGAACCAGATTCTGTCCATACCTCCGCCACCACACTCCAGGCTAGTTCCCACGTCCATCCCCCGATACTGAATCCCATTCCTTATAAATGTTGCACACCCCCCTCCTGATCTTCCAGGTCTGTCCACCCTCAAGCTGTCATACCCTGGAATGACAAAATCCAAACATGGCTTCAGCCAGGTTTCCTGAATACAAATTAACTCAGGCTTATCCCTAAAAGCCGCCACAAACCTCTTTAGCTCCTGACCATTTGCTGTCAGACTCCTAGCATTCCATTGAAGGATGCACAACATTGTAACTAGTCAGATTCACCACCCCCAACCGCCATCTCAACCGGGGCCTCTTTGCTCCCAAGCCGCAGAGTCAGCGAAAGTCCCCTTTTCTTCCCAGCTATCAAATCATACAGCTTCTCTGGACACAACTGCTTGACCCCCAAATAATTCTCTGCGGCATCCACCACCATCCTGATTGTGTCTGACCGAGACCCACTCACCTTTGCTCCCACCAGCACTTTGACCACGAAGGCTAGAAAGGACTCCTTGCTAAAGATCAGAGAATCTGGGGGAAGAACTGGCCCGGCCGGGGGAGAAGCACGCTGGCTCCCCCCGTCCACAATAGCCGCACTCACAATATTAGCCCCCTGAACTACTCTGATTGCATCAGCATAGGAAGTCCCATCCCGCTCCCTCACCATCACAACCTGCAGAGTCTTGCTGGAGGCCACACACCCACGAAAGCTAGCAGGGTGATCCCCGCTACAATTGCAAAATTTAGGAACATCCGCTTTGCACTCCCTGATGTCATGACACTCACCACACTTCATGCACCTCCGCTTACCCCTACAGGATCCAGCACTGTGGCCAAACCTTTGGCAATTGTAGCACCGCAAGGGAGGCCTAATATACTCTCTGACCCTATAGGACATGTGGCCAATAGTTACTCTCTCCGGAAGGGCACTGTCAGAAAAAATCAGCAGCACAGGGGAATCACCCCCCCCCCCCCCCTCCCTGGGCTTAAATCGCACCACTTCAGTCACCTGCCCACCCCTCACATTTTCCAAAATCTCCTGGATAGAAAGGCCCTCATATACTCCAAAAAGCATTCCCTTTAACCCCTGCTCCTGCCTATGCATGACACCTCCACATTTGCAACTACCACTTTGGTCACCTTAATAACTGCATCAAACTGTTTTTGGTCAATGCATACCAGCTTAAGCTGACCATCTGACTTCACTGTAGCCTGGAAGCCCTTTCCTACCTTACCCTCCAATGAGGCTGAGAGCCGCATCGGGTGGAGATTTTTAAACCCTCCATCCCCCAGCCCCTGGCCTCTAACTTTGATCAACACAGCTAGCTCCCCCTCCCCAACCTTCCTCACCGCTATCCCCTGGTATAGGACTGGACGCTAAGCGCTTACCCCCCTTGCTCCCCATCCCTCCACGACCCCCTCCTCCTCCTCCCTCATCCTCCATACCCTCCCACGCTGACCTCATAACACTTCTGCAAAGTTAACGTACTGTATAGCAAGTCCTAAAAATACTAGGAACATTAGCTGAAGAAGAAAAACAGACTGAAATTGAAAACACAGAGCAAGAAAAGTCAGGAAAGAAAGACCTAGAGAGAACCACCGACTGCCAGACCAACCTCAATACTCCTGATAGCTTCTTTGACAGCTAGTGTTCAAATCGCAATCAAAACACCACAGGGGCGGCTTCTCTCAAGACGTCACCACTGCAACGACAAAGTCTGTCGATTACAGTCAAGTGAGCACACTTTCCCCCTCCTGCTTCTCCGCGACTACCCAACAACCAACAGCTATATCCGAGTAGAAAGTCCCCGCTCTGTTAATTAGGTCCGATTAGAAATACGAGACTACTGTCAACATTGTAAACAACGCCCGACCAGTCTCCTAGCAACTCTCCCCAGTTCAACATTAAATTAATTGAACGTTTTAATAACAACACAAAGAGCATAAAAGCATAGGCTACTGTTTACATTTACATTTTGTCATTTAGCTGACGCTTATAGGGACTTACAAGTTCTGTACGACAAGTCAGCAGGAAGGGTACAACTCTATCAGCTGAGTAACAATGTTCATCAAAGTGTTGGTGGAAACAAATTAGTGCAATTAAAGCAATTCATAAAGTGTCTTTCAGGTCCTAGCAGGGTATTCTCTTGAGCCACTTGCTTTAAAGGTCCATGTTGACTTAATAGTAAATTAATATGCATGTAAAGGTGCTGCCTGTGATAAAGTAGAGCATCTTCTGAATTCCTGCCACACCACAAGTGTAACTAAGTGGAGAAGAAGGTGTGGTAAGGATAGGGCATGCTGCAAGTTTGTCACATACTCATCAGCCATCAAAGAGTATGACACGTATTTCCCTTCCAGTGTCGGCATTCCAAAAAGGCTTGCTGTTGCTTCTCCTTTTGATTTGTACACTCCTGCTAAAATGAGCAACCCAATGTAGGCTTGCAAGTGGGTCCCATACAACTCATTCCAACTGGCCCTGTAGAGCATTCACTATATGCCTTTTGATACACGGTTATAGCGGCCACCGTACCGACTACTGTTTAATGTGTACTCTCAGTAGAGCCTGTGTTAAGCCATGTCTCGTGGTAATAAACATAATACTTTATAAAGTATTCCCTCCGTCTGGTCATTCAACATGGTGTCAGGAGTAAAAGCGGACATACTGGATTATGCACGTTTCGAGAAAGACGAAAAGAAAAGAAAAAACAAGGAATGATTTCTTTTATCGATTGAGAGGCTAACAAGCTAACGTTGAACTTGTAGCCTACTAATTAGCCACGCACATTATCATACAGTGTCGTCATGGCAGATGGATTCCGCAGACCCGATCCCCTGGTATTTGATGGGAACATCGCAGAGAACTGGCGAGTGTTTGAACAAGAGTACGACATTTTCATTGTCGCGGCACACTTTGAAAAATCAGCACGCACACAGGAGTATATTCTACTCAATCTGGCAGGATCAGAAGCCATTGAACGTGAGAGATCATTCACATACGCAGCAGAGGTAAGAGCACCCGGTGAAGGTGGAAATGTCATCACTCCCGCGGAGTCTAAGGAGAACCCAGTATGTTTAAAGAGAACATTTCTGGGAATTTGCAATCCTCAAACCAACATTACAATGGAAAGGCACAAGTTTAACACAAGATGCCAAAACCAAGGTGAGACAATTAAATCATACGTTACTGATTTAAGGATCAAAGCTAAGAGCTGCGGTTTTGGAATATTGCGAGACGACCTCACCAGAGATAGACTTGTATGTGGCATAAGTGACGATGGTCTGAGAAAAGTATTGCTGCGTGATAGTGAACTGACTCTAACTAAGGCCATATCAGTGTGTCGAATACATGAGCTGTCTGACCAGCACACAAAGACACTATCTGCAGTACCGCAAATGTCCATTAAAGTTGACAGCATGCAACACAGAGTCTCAAGAAAACAGAGATTTGAGACAAGACAGAAACCACAGTCAGAAAATAACACGCATATCACAAATTGTAACAATTGTGGGGGCAGTCATGTAGCTAAGAGGGAGGTTTGCCCTGCATATGTCACACATGCAAGAAATGGAACCACTACAAAAACTGTTGCAGATTAACACAGCAACGCTCTAGCACACAGAGGCAAAGGAGATCCGTCAACCAACTAGAACCAGAACGAGCCACAAGTGGTAGCGATGAAGAATCATTCTATGTGGACGGAATAACACTGGAGAATGTTGACACAATAAACTGTAATGCAAAAGGGAAAAGTGAAACATTTACCACTGTTCATGTAAATAGCAAGCCTATCGAGATGAAAGTCGATACAGGAGCAAGGTGCAATGTCATGTCATATGATGCATTCAAACATGTGGAGAAAGGAGAAGAAATCGACCTTTCAAAAACTTGATTGCATATGGAGGAGATCAGATCAACACTGTGGGTTCAGTAACACTATCATGTCACCTAGCAGGCCAGCCATATGCACTGCAGTTCTACATTGTGGAGAGAAACGTCCAGCCACTGCTAGGCTTACCAGCATGCTTACGCATGGAACTAGTAATACTAAACAAGGAGGTTCACCAACTCAGTGTGAATGACAATGCTAACCTGCCCCATCAGATCTTTACAGACTATGCTGATCTTTTCCAGGACAAACTTGGCAAGCTACCAGTCAAATACTCCATGAAACTAGATCCAGATGTACAGCCTGTCGTCCGTCCAGCACGCCGTATTCCGTTAGCCATGCAGGACAGAGTCAAGGCTGAGCTTGACAGGATGAAGGACCTAGGCGTCATCGTTCCCGTCTCGGAGCCAACGGAATGGGTGTCATCCATGGTGGCTACAAATAAAAAGCAAACTGATGACATAAGAATCTGCATCGACCCCAGAGATCTCAACAAAGCATTAAAACATCCCCACCATCCTATGCGTACTGTTGAGGAGGTTGCATCACAAATGACAAATGCAACAGTGTTCTCAGTCCTAGACGCCAAAAGCTCTTTCTGGCAAATCTCTTTGGACAGTAAGTCATCACTGCTGACCACTTTCAGCACACCTTTTGGCTGCTACAGATTCCTCCGGATGCCATTCGGAATAAATGCAGCCAGCGAGGTGTTCCAGCGCTCAATGGAGCAGATATTTGCAGGATACCCCTGTGCCATCATCGACGACGACATCCTTGTCGGAGGCCAAGATGTAGCAGAGCACGACAGAAACCTGGTGAAGATACTGAACCGCGCACGTCAGGTGAATCTGAGACTCAACCCCCTCAAGTGCAAGTTTCGACTGGCTGAGGTCTGCTATGTCGGTCACGTGTTCACCAGTGATGGCCTAAAAGCAGACCCATCCAAGACCAAAGCCATTGCCGAACTGCTAATCCCAGAGGACGTCACAGCACTCCAGCGCTTTCTCTGCATGGTCAACTACCTCTGGAAATTTATCCCAGGCTTCAGCGAACTCTCAGCTCCGCTGAGACAACTCACACATAGGGACACAGTGTGGTGCTGGCTGAAGCAGCACCAGGATGCATACGACACTCTGAAGGAACGCATGTCTAGCCCACCTGTCCTGTCGTACTATGACGTTCATCGATCAGTCACACTCACCTGCGACGCTTCACAACACGGACTTGGAGCAGCATGCTTACAGGAAGGCAGACCAATTGCCTATGCGTTACGTACGCTGACACAGACTGAAACACACTACGCGCAAATAGAGAAGGAACTCCTAGCGGTTGTGTTTGCATGTTCGAAATTGTATGATTATGTCTATGGAAAACCAATAACTGTGGAAACCGACCACCAACCCCTGGTCACAATCATCAACAAGCCGATCTCCACAGCTCCAGCACGACTCCAACGTATGATGCTACAGTTGCAGAAATATAACATCAACCTCGTCTACAAGAAAGGGAAAGACCAGCCATTGGTCCTTTCTTCCCCTTCCGGGACGAGCTGACCATTGAAGGAATCGTAATGAAAGGTCACCAAATAGTCATCCCTCAGTCCCTACAGAGTGAATACACACAAATTGTACACAGAGGCCACCCGGGGGCAGAGTCAACCAAACGCAGAGCCCGAGGCATAGCGTTCTGGCCCACCATGAGCAAGGACATGCTCTGTGTGCAACACAACCAGCCGAACGAACCACTCCAGCCACACCCGGTTCCTGACCAGCCTTGGTCTACAGTGGCAACAGACATTCTGGAATGGAATGGGAAACATTATCAAGTGCTCGTGGACTCATATTCTGGATGGTATGAGATTGCCCAACTCAAGGACATCACGTCAATTTCAGTCATCACAAAACTCAAACGGCACTTCTCGGTCCATGGATCACCACACACACTCATCTCGGACAACGCTAGGCAGTATACCAGCCAGCAGTTCAAGGACTTCGCCACACAGTGGGACTTTAAGCATGTCACAAGCAGCCCAGAATTACCATAGAGCAACGGTCTAGCTGAGAGGGCAGTCCGTAGTGCAAAACAGCTGATGGAAAAGTCGAAAAGGGATGGAACAGACACGTTTCTAAACCTACTGAATCTGAGAAACATCCCTTGAGATGCACAGCTAGGTTCACCTGCACAGAGACTCATGTCAAGGCAGACACGCACCACCCTCCCAGTCAGCAAACAGCTACTGGAGCCTACCACTCGCGACACCCAACAAGTCAAAGCCCAGCTTCAAAAGAAAAGACTCTCAAAAGCTGATGTGACGTACATGGGTACGTGGGTTGGTCATTACCATTATTACTGTATTTATGACACCATCTGAACATCAGGTTAGTATATGTAAATATGATATGTGTTGGATGTGATGTGTGTGTGTGTGTGTGTGCATGATAGCTAATGCTGTCTCTTTTTCTCTTGTCAGGTGCCGCCCGTCCCTACACTGAAGAGTGCTGATTGCCTAATGAATGACAGCTGATGGCAATCACCTCAAGAGGGACGGGTGGACAAATGCCTGACAGCACACACACGTCCGGGCGCCTCATGGAGTCATTTGCCAGTGACCATAGAGTTGGAGGTTGCCATTGTTTACCACTGCTTGTGTGGAATAGTTATTACAACACTGCCCTTGAGTTACCACTGCTTGTGTGGAATAATTATTATAATACTGCCTTTGTTTCCACTGTTGTGTGGGACTGTTTCATTGTGTGTTCTTGTTGTTCACACCACTTACCTGGTAGGCATTGTATTTGTGTTGGTGCAGCTACCAGGTGAGTATATATTAGAGGTGGGCATAGATTAATTTTTTTAATCTAGATTAATCTATCTGCAATCCTGGATTTAATCTAGATTAATCTAGATTAAAATGGCTAAAAAAAAAAAAAAAAAAAAAACCTGCCGAAGGCATTCAAAATATGTGTGTTCTACCCAAATAATGACCAGAAGTAAGTCCTTACTTTTTCTTTCCTCCTTATGTTTCTCAGGCCAGGTGGCCCATTACACCATGAGCCCATCTCCCGTTTCCAAAATGCATTACAGACTGTTTGAAAAAGCTGTTTTGCTATGATAATTGGTAATGAAATATCAAAATAATGTTCAATAAAATGGTAAATGGTAAATGGCTGCTTTTTTATATAGCGCTTTTATCCAAAGCGCTTCACAATTTGTTACTTACATATTACCCATTCACACACCGACGGTGGAGGCAACCATGCAAGGTGCCAACCTGCTCATCGGGAGCAATTAGGGGTTAAGTGTCTTGCTCAAGGACACATCGACACGCTGCCCAGGAGTGGGAATCGAACCGGGAACCTCCGGATTGCCAGACGACTGCTCTACCTCCTGAGCCACTGTCGCCCCAATAAGATGTACTTGTGTTTAATAAATTGTTTTATTCAGAAGTTAACACAAATAAATAATATTACCAGTACAGTACAGTATCTAGCACTCTCAGGAGCAAAACAGAAAGAATCATTTCAAACTTGAACTATGTGACATGGCTTGAATCAACTGCTCCAGCGGAGTTGCTCAGTGGCCAATGGTGTCAACTGTGGTTGTACTGGGCAGCTCCCAGGTGTGAATGGAACTGTGTGAATGTGAAGCAGGGCGTTCCTTTTTTTTTTTAGATTAATGCGTTAATTATATTATCGCGCGATACTAGCAGTGGAGGCTGCTGACCAAATTTTTAGGTGAAGCACAAATTATTATATTATATTATATATTAAATTATATTTTTTAAACATCCCCAACGCTGCAACACCCCCATTCCTCCCAGGTGTCAGGCTCCTCATTCGCTTCCATTCATTTTGGGGACCATGTTTAAATATCATACTTCTGAAGTATAAACAAACTATATTGCTGTGACGATTTCAATAACACAGACCATTCTTAGAGTCAATGGTATGCAAAACTGTACATTGGAATATCTAACATGTCCATTATCAACCTAATAATATCAACCTGATAATATTGAAACATTATCAATATAACGTTAGCTACCAACTTTAGCAGAGCTCCTAATAACACAAGATACATTTCACTATGAATTGAAAATGGGGGACCCTGATGTAAACAAGACGAAAGTCTTTATCTGGTCTGCATCTCCTTAATAATTATGTGTATTGAGCTGTACT
Organism: Notolepis coatsorum; assembly: GCF_963971535.1. Lineage (NCBI taxonomy): Eukaryota > Metazoa > Chordata > Actinopteri > Aulopiformes > Paralepididae > Notolepis > Notolepis coatsorum. The sequence continues at coordinate 55,507,795 of NC_140183.1, read as the reverse complement.
GTATATTGTACCCATTCTGCAATCTGTTAAATAAAGTTTTCATTCATTCATGCCTTTTGAAAAGTGACATGGTCGATGTAGGAGTTATGATGCGGTTTCAATTCGGTTACAGTAACGTTACACAAACTGACATTCTAAAGCCAAGAAGACACGACTTACCCATATCGTTGAATAGTGCAGCTTCTCCATGTGACGAGTCCGACTCGAGCCACTTGCATTAATCCCATGGAAAATGTAAACAATAGTGCATCGCGAGCCAGCTTGTTGCATCAAATTGATGTTTGGCTTTTGTCTCCCGAGTGACGTTAGAACTACTACACTTCGGCTGCGTCCAGGCTAAGCACTGCAGGCTTTCGTTTTACAACGACTGAGATAAAAAAAATATATATCATCAAACGATGCACAATGGAGAGGCATTGTTGTTATTGATATCATCTTCATCAATGTCATCAGCCCTGTTTAGACATTCACAAGACTTGCGTAACGACAAGTTATCTTCCTGATATAAAAATTATTTTGAAAACAAGCTCGCTGCAGAGCCACAGTACGGCACAAGAGAAACCATTATCTGATTGGGCCACAAGGCTGTCAATCATGCTAGCTGCAGAGCCACAGAACAGCCAAAGAGAAACCATTAGCTGATTGGTGGATTGAATGATTGACAGCCTTGTTATCCATTCAATGGCAAGAGTTTAACTGCACAGACCGTGCTTAGATGAAGTTAATAGCCTATTTTGATTCGCTGTTATTTATTATTTATTAACAATGGGTCACACCCGTGAAGTTTTCTTCACGAATAATTACTGCAGGCAATACTGCAGTGCAGGCCTGCTCAGAGCTGTCAATTTTGGCAATTTTTGAAGAAAAAAAAATTCACTGGAATTTTTTTTACAGAGGAAAACATTTATAATAAAAAAAATAATAATAATAATAATAATAAAAAAAAAATATATATATATATATAGGTATATGTAAATTAATAATAATTATGAATTATGAGTGAATTTGTATTTCACGTGTTGTCATAGAGAAACCTCCACTGGATACTAGTATAGCGTTAACGCAGCACGTTAACGCCGTTAACGGCCCAGCTCTAGTATATATATATATATATTGTGGCCTCTTGCCTTTTTGCCACTGCTTGTGTGGAATTAATATATATATCTATGTATTGGGCCTTCTGCCTTTTTGCCACTGCTTGTGTGGAACTATATTGTGCTGTGCACGTTGTGTACATTTGCTGGGGGATTCCCAGACTGCCAACCGCAGGGCTTGTGGTTGTGTCCTGTGACACTAGGTCACTAGGGCTTGTGTTGGCTCTTGTGCCTTACTTTATTATATTTGCTTGTGTGTTCTCCAACTACCCTTTTCCCTATTTGTTATATGTTTGTGGGATTATTTCCCCTCTTTCCTCATCCTAATTCAGTGGAGGTTTGAATTCCTGCCACAGCTAATAAATATAATTTACCTTTTGAAAGCGCGTTTGTGTTGTCTCCCGGGACCGTGCTTTAAAAGCATCTACTGAGGGGGTTGTTTTTGTTCATGTGCAGCCTGCTTCAGTTTCTATTCTATGTGGTCATTAGACCTTGGTACATGACATGGGGGCTCTATGCCGGTCTTTCATGTCCTTGTGACATGGGAGCTCGCTAGTTTGCACAATTGTATAGTTCCTTGTTGGTACATGACATGGGCATGTGACATGTGGACTTGTCGATTGGAGCGTGTCAGGTAGGTTGCGTCTTTTCATTTGGTGAGTTGTATTATTATATATCCATATTTTCGTGCTGCACACTTGACTGTTGTAAACCGTTGTTGTGAGTTATGCTCTTAACCATTCTATTTTTTTCCACATAGGTAAAGGGTGGATCACCTGCTTGGTTAGGGGGAGTGGGGCACGCGTCGTCTATTCCGGTGGAGTGCGCAATGAAATCTGTAAGCGACTGAAGATATGTGTAGTCCTCATTCCGCTAGGGAAGTAGTTTAGACGGGGTAGTTAGTGTTACCCAGTGTGATCCTAGTTAGGTGGTTAGAACCAACATTTATTGTTTTTATGAATGTTAGATGTGGACATTAAATCGAATTGGTTAGGTTGTCATACTGCATAATGTGGCTGTTAAGTGTTGCACAGGGACATTGTTGAGTACTATAGGTGAGTGGCTATTTTGTAGGGCTTGTTGAAGTCTGATTTGTGGGGTAGTATTGTGTGTTGCTACGGGAGTGTACTTTCTTTCATAACTGTATTCTGTGGTAGGGAGTAGAGCTATGGAGGTTTGTGATCAGGATATTGGTATGTCGGATCTTGATGGTGTTGACTCTGCACTAGGTTCAGAACATACTAGTGTTACTTCTGCTGGTGACTTGAGCGCACTGAGCGCTGAGCTGTGTTTAGCCTGTCTAGAGGAGAGGGCGGCTTTGCGCAGGGAGGATAGAGAAGAGAGAAAGGAGGAGAGGGACAGGCAGGACAGAGAGAGAAACAGAGAGAGAGACAGAGAAGAGAGAAAGGAGGAGAGAGAATGGGAAGAGAGAAAGGAGGTGAGAGACAAGGAGGAGAGAGACAGAGAGAGGGACAAAGAGGAGAAGGCGGCTGATAGGGAATTTCAATTGGCGATGAGGAAACTGGAGTTGGAGTGTGGTGACGCTAGGAGTAGCGCCACTTCCTCTCCAGTATTTTCCGACTCCCAAGCTTTGACGTTGAGTGACTCTGTCGGTGGCGAGGCTCTCGCTGAGGACAGGGGGCCATCTATTGGAGAGATGGAAGAGGTTGCTGTAAGTAGCGTTCAGGGGAATCTGGTAATTCCCAAATTTGCTGACGTATCACTACCACTGACTCGTCAAGCATTGATCACTGCTCAGCACAGTGATTCCTCCCTATCAAGTTGTTTTGCGGCAGTGGCCAGTGCTACTGCTAGTAGGAAACAGACTTTTGTGATAGAGGAGGGGGTGTTGCACACCTAGACCGGGTGTTGTAGATTTGAGGTGTGGAGAGGACTGGAATACAAAGCGTCAAATTGTGTTGCCAATGATATGTGGACATCACATGTAAATGTTGGCACATGACCATGTGTGGTCTGGCCATTTAGGTATTGCTAAAACTTGTAATAGTGGGGACGCCAAATCAGGGGGTGCATCCAGCTCCCCTGCGCTCCATTCCGGACATGGGGGAACCTTTTGAACATGTATCTGTCATCTGCCTAAAACGAGAGCAGAAAATCAATACATGTTGACAATTATGTGTGGTTCCACCAGTTTCCCAGAGGCGATACCTCTGAGGAAATTTATTGTTCCGGCCGTTACCAAGGTTCTAATTTGAGTGACACCATTTTGGGTCCTGTTGATGTTATTTTTACAGACACCATTTTGGATCCTGACAATGTTATTTTTGTGACGCCTTTTTGAAGGGAGATGGGCGCTGTGATGGTGCCAGGGAAATGTGCTGATTTTTGTTTCCCTGTTTGCTGTCCTGTTACGCGCAAGGAGATAATTTTTTATTTCTTTCCCAGGAAATGTTTCCAGTTTGTTGTCTCCTGTTGACAGGTTGGTATCGGTGGAGCGGCCTGTCAAAGTGAAGTTTGTTGTCTCCTGTTGACCGATTGGTATCGGTGGAGCGGCCTATCGAAGTAAAGTTTGTTGTTTTTTTTCACAACATTTGGTAATCCACGTGTAGACCCTTAAAGGGCAACACAAAACAGTTTAAGAAGTATTTCCAATAGTTCAAACTATTTGTGAACATGTTATTCTCTAGAGTTCTACACACCATGGGGAATTTTATGTGTGGCTACATTTTCTGTTCCTGAACTGAGAACACTACCAGTCTACCATATGCCAAATACTGTGTTGGTGAAGGTTGTGGTTTGGGGTGGGGCTGTGCCATTTGTTCTGTTTGTTATTAGGGATGCTAAACAGGAGTCAAAGTTGTGTTTAGCCCTGCAAAGCTGGTGTGGTCATGGTGTGCGTGGTCCATTAGCAATTAGCAATTAGCGTTCGAGCAATGCTCGAAGAGAAGCTGTTGTCTGGTTCTTCTAATTCAGGTGTGTTTGATTTTGTCTCCCAGAGTAGGGGGCACTGTGCGTCCTCGTTGGCTAGGGAAGCCCTCGCTTCTGTCCGGGGGAACATGAGGATATAGGATCCTATGAAGTGGAGAGAAGAGTGTCGGGCGCTACTTATGTGAGATGTACATTGTTGGTTTTGGATTTGATGTGCTTCATTGCTGAAGTTTACAACTTGAGTCGCAAGTTGCAGTACTGACGGCAATGTAAAGAGCTCTACCGGCCTGCGTGGACCAAATATGTATTGTTGGCCATTTTAGATTCATCCTACACTGTGAGCTATATGGTTAGAGTGGTGATTCATCCTACACTCTAAGTATTAGGGTTAAAGTGGTGTTCATCCTACATTGTGAGCTACATGGTTAGAGTGGTGTTTCTTTGTTTATCCAGGTGAGCTTGATTGTGTCTTATGGCACTTATGATTATTTGTGAGTTGGATCTCACCATGTTTTGAAAACAGTGTGCATACGGTGGCCAGTATGTACTACATACAGTTTTCATGGTTTGATGAACTCTGCCTTTCGTCATGCAGGCTTGTTTGCCAAGATGAGGTGACATATGGCCTCCGGTGATCCTGTGGTTATGCCCAGGGACGGCCTGGTGCGGCTTCTAGGTTACTTTGTTTATATGCCTTGGGGAAGTACTGTGTGTCCATTTTCCTTTTTGAAATTTGACTCAATATAATGCGCTGGTGTTTGCTGCATCGGCGGGCTGGGATTTGGATTATGTATGCTTTTCAGGATTCCCAGCATAATATTTTGAGTAGGGATTAGACCCTAATGGCCTAATTGACCCGCTGCATGTGGGTGACGTCACTGCGCGTCTATTGTACATATGTCGTTGTACATGTTGTGCATGTTTCAATTGTTATGTTGTCTGTGTTTTCCAGAACGACCATCCTGGAGCACGGTGTTCGTGTTGGGGGTGCGAACTCCCTTTAAGCAATACGCATATCAGTGTCCGGTGGCGATGAGGGAGGTAGTGAGAGGAGAGGCTCTGTGCACCCTGGACAAGGGGCTAGCTGAGCCTAGCCATGGTCCCTGGAGCTCTCCTTGCCTTCTGGCTCCCAATGCTAATGTGTCTCTCCATTTTCTGTACTACAGGAGGGTGAACGTAATAACGGTGCCTGAGTCGTTCCCGTTGTCCAGGATGGGCCCGTCATGGCCTTCGGGATAGGGATTGCACCGGCCACGTTCCGACGGCTGATGCGTCTGGTGTTGGGTGATGTGCCTAGGGGCATTGTGTGTGTTTTGGGTGAGGTGGTGGTCGACCGTGTGGGCCCAGAGCGGGGCCTGTGTGGTGCTGATGTAGCCCAATTGGTGGGTGATTTTGTGGAGGGAGAATTTTTTGTTGTTGTTTCTATTCTCCCTGGTATGTGGTACTAACCTCATGTTGGGTAATAAGTAATAATGTTTTGCTAACCCTGCAGGTTCGCTCTTATGGGGGAGGTGTGACGTACATGGGTACGTGGGTTGGTCATTACCATTATTACTGTATTTATGACACCATCTGAACATCAGGTTAGTATATGTATATGTTATGTGTTGGATGTGATGTGTGTGTGTGTGTGTGTGTGTGCATGATAGCTAATGCTGTCTCTTTTTCTCTTGTCAGGTGCCGCCCGTCCCTACACTGAAGAGTGCTGATTGCCTAATGAATGACAGCTGATGGCAATCATCTTAAGAGGGACGGGTGGACAAATGCCTGACAGCACACACACGTCCGGGCGCCTCATGGAGTCATTTGCCAGTGACCATAGAGTTGGAGGTTGCCATTGTTTACCACTGCTTGTGTGGAATAGTTATTACAACACTGCCCTTGAGTTACCACTGCTTGTGTGGAATAATTATTATAATACTGCCTTTGTTTCCACTGTTGTGTGGGACTGTTTCATTGTGTGTTCTTGTTGTTCACACCACTTACCTGGTAGGCATTGTATTTGTGTTGGTGCAGCTACCAGGTGAGTATATATATATATATATATATATATATATATATATATATATATATATATATATATATATATATATATATATATATATATATATATATTGTGGCCTCTTGCCTTTTTGCCACTGCTTGTGTGGAATTAATATATATATCTATGTATTGGGCCTTCTGCCTTTTTGCCACTGCTTGTGTGGAACTATATTGTGCTGTGCACGTTGTGTACATTTGCTGGGGGATTCCCAGACTGCCAACCGCAGGGCTTGTGGTTGTGTCCTGTGACACTAGGTCACTAGGGCTTGTGTTGGCTCTTGTGCCTTACTTTATTATATTTGCTTGTGTGTTCTCCAACTACCCTTTTCCCTATTTGTTATATGTTTGTGGGATTATTTCCCCTCTTTCCTCATCCTAATTCAGTGGAGGTTTGAATTCCTGCCACAGCTAATAAATATAATTTACCTTTTGAAAGCGCGTTTGTGTTGTTTCCTATCTGCCGGGACCGTGCTTTAAAAGCATCTACTGAGGGGGTTGTTTTTGTTCATGTGCAGCCTGCTTCAGTTTCTATTCTATGTGGTCATTAGACCTTGGTACATGACACTGAGCTATGATAAATCGAGCAGTCCACTACGGGCTCTTTATGAAGGTGAGGTAGTCAGGATGCAGACCCCCCATGGGTACAATTGCATGGGCATGATAAAAGAGGTGTGCAAAGAACCAAGATCTTACCTCATCCAGTCTGAAGGTAGGGAGTACAGGAGAAATCGCATATCATACATATCCTACCTGTAGCTGAGCCACTTCCAGGACAGTCCGACGATGCCGACCGGCTGCACTTCAGTCCAGCTGTAGAGGAAACTCCCACTCCCTTTGCAGAGAGACTTAAGCTCACAGACAGTGAGACACCCTTATCTCAAGAGCCTGTAGCTCTGATGCCCACACGCACCATTGAGAGCACATACCAAACACGCTCAGGTCGCAATAGTAGGCCAAACCCCAAGTATTTCGACTGAGTATGCTGAACTTGGTGTGGACTTTAAGCACCACACACTCATTGTTAACCCTCTACTGCATGACTTTTAATTTTCTGGGGGGAAAAAATATTGTGGATTATGGGTCCCTGATAACATATCAATAAAAGAATTTACCCCCACACCCCCTCAAACTGATATTGGTTTGTGTCTTCAAAGACACGCTGTGCAGTAAGGGTAGTAAAACACCAAGGTTTTCTATAACAAGTTTTATTAATAAAATACATAGAACATCATGTGAATATTTAAAGAGAATTCTATTTCCAAAAACAAATACCATGTAGTATACCCTGTACTACCATATAATACCATGTAGTACCCTGTACTACCATATAATACTATTTAGTACCCTGTACTACCATATAATACCATGTAGTACCCTGTACTACCATATAATACCATGTAGTACCCTGTACTACCATATAATACCATGTAGTAACCTGTAGTACCATATAATACCCTGTAGTACCATGTACTACCATATAATACCATGTAGTACCCTGTACTACCATATAATACCATGTAGTAATCTGTAGTACCATATAATACCCTGTACTACCCTGTACTACCATATAATACCATGTAGTAACCTGTACTACCATATAATACCCTGTAGTGCCATGTACTACCATATAATACCATGTAGTAACCTGTACTACCATATAATACCCTGTAGTACCCTGTACTACCATATAATACCCTGTAGTAACCTGTAGTACCATATAATACCCTGTAGTAACCTGTAGTACCATATAATACCCTGTAGTAACATGTACTACCATATAATACCCTGTAGTACCCTGTACTACCATATAATACCCTGTAGTAACGTGTACTACCATATAATACCCTGTAGTAACATGTACTACCATATAATACCCTGTAGTGCCATGTACTACCATATAATACCATGTAGTAACCTGTACTACCATATAATACCCTGTAGTGCCATGTACTACCATATAATACCCTGTAGTACCATGTACTACCATATAATACCCTGTAGTACCATATAATACCCTGTAGTACACTGTACTACCATTTATAATACCATGTAGTGGCATGTAGTACCCTGTACTACCATATAATATCCTGTAGTACCCTTTACTACCATATAATACCATATAGTACCCTGTACTACCATATAATACCATGTAGTACCCTGTACTACCATATAATACCATCATGTAGTACCCTGGCCTGTACTACCATATAATACCATGTAGTACCTTGTACTACCATACCATGTAGTAACCTGTACTACCATATACTACCATAAAGTAACCTGTAGTACCATATAATACCCTGTAGTACCCTGTACTACCATATAATACCATGTAGTACCCTGTTATATAATACCAGGTAGTACCCTGTACTCACCCTAACAGTCTGCTTTCTTCCATAAAACGTTATTGTGTCCATGTTCTGCAAGTATCGATGGATTGTAAAGGAAAAACATTCACTATTGCATCTGTTGTAAATTCCCCATTACTTGTATGTTATTTGTTATGCTGTGTATTATTATTTCCAAGGCACTTCTTTGGACAGCCCAGGGGTGTTACTATTTCTAGTCGGGCATCTCTCTGAACAGCCCAAGGGTCCTTAGTCTGGTAATTAAATGCAGTGGCCATCTTGCCGACCCATGTGTTTCCACTGCTGTCTGCTGTCACAGCAGTGTGTTCGTGAAGAAGTAAGTCATCAATAGCCTCCAATGTAATGTCTATGGTTGTATGATAGATAAATGTCATATGTAGCCTATATTATGCCGCTAAGTGACTTATCTATACGACTATGGCTTGGGTTTGCTAATTGGTGCTATGTTTGTTCCAAGCTGCTAATTGAGCTAATGCACTGAGCTAATGCTATGCTAATGTGAATATGTTATATAGCATTGTTTCAGTTATGTGTATCTTCTAGATGCCAGCATGTTATGACTACTAAGTATGTATTCTGCGAATTCCCTGTATATTCTGCTCATCTGTTGCAGAATACCACTCGCTCACTCACTCAATATCTCACTACTTCATCCAGCCTTACAACCTGGATGGAAATCACTCACTCAATTCCTCACTGTTCATCCAGCCTTACAAACTGGATAAAAACCACTCACTCAATAATTGGCTAGATTCACCCAATACCATTCTCATCCTTGTGTGGATGCTCATTGTTTCATTCAGCCTTATGAACTGGATGGAAATCACCTGTACTGAAGAAACCCTATCATCCTTTGATCCTTTGATACCAACATTAAACTACAAAGGACTGTTCTCTGTGTCTGTGTCCGCTCTCTGACCGGGGTGTGCCGTCTGGATGAAGTGGCTCCAGCAAACATTGCAAACAAACATTATATCTTCAATAGCATCACTTATTATCAGGTAAGTAACAAATACTATAGGCTAATAATACCTCAGTTATAACAGTACTATCATAGTAATAATATGTGTGTTTGTATGCAGAAATGACATATTGCTAACAACACACTCAATGATCATTCATGCAAACAAACACACGCTAATGCATGTTATTGCTACAGCATGTCCACACTAGTGCACTGCAACCTTGCCCAGGCCCGACGGGGCCCGGCCCGGCGGGTTCGGGCTGGGTAGGGCTTTTTTTTAAATAAATAATTCGGGCTCGGCCGGGCCCGGGCACCGCAGTTTTTTATTTTTTTTATTTTTTTATTTCGTTTTTTTTTATTTTTTCATATAACTAGGGTTATAGGATAACCTTCGTTTTAAGATTCGCTTTCTCTTTTGCGCCAGAGAAACATTTGGATGTCCGCAGCGCGCAGGGAGAACTCAGGGGACAAGTTCAACTCGATTGGTTGTGTTGGAATATAGCCAGTTGGCGAACGTTTTAATTTGTTCTTGGGATGTATGTAGCCGGTTCAACGCGTTGCTGACGTCGTGGTGAGTGCTGTTTATTATTTGCTGGGTCGACTCGCTACCTGTTTTGTTGTGCTTTTCATTTGTTGCTCTGCTCGAAATCTGATTTCTGTTTTCTGTTTGTTTGTTTGACTGAGTAGGCTATTGTGTGTCGTGTGTGTGTGTGTGTGTGTGTCAAAGAAGATTCTATAGCCTTCAATACGTTTTACGAGGCTGATGTGCGAGTCAGTCTATAAGCGAGCACTGGGAGAGACGGCATTGCGAAACAGGCTATGTAAATGCTTCTTAGTTTTGTTTATTTATTACGTTCATATAAAACCGTGTTTCGAATATTTAAAACAAATACAAAAAAATTTATATTTTAATAATAATAATAATAATTTTTTTCAGGTTTTCACGCGGGCTAGGGCTTAAAATATTATTTACAGTCAGGCTTATTTTCGGGCAGGGCCTGAAGTTCACGGGCTCGGGCAGGGCTCGGGCTTTATTTCAAGGCCCTTGCAGACCACTAGTCCACACACACACAGCCTAATTGGGAACCAAATTGGGCTAACTGCATGGTGTGTCTTTGAAGACACAAACCAAAATTAACAGTTTTACTCTATATATAAAAGCAAAATATGTATCTAAACTATAATATATGCTTATTTACATGTTCATAGTCATGAACATTTTTTTTTCTGCAGTTACTCCATTTTAAACAAGTTTAATAGTGATATTCATCTTACCTACTAGAGGTGAGCTGCTCCAGGTGGGGCTGCTTCATGAAAAGAGGGACCCTTCCCCCAAAAGAAATGACACACTCTCTTGGACTCATCATTTCATTGGTCAGATTGTCTGGTACCATTATTTGAAAAAATACATATGATTTCTCTTAAAGGGTCAGTGTAGGGTCTCCAAACGTAGTTTGTGTCTTCAAAGACACACTATATGCAGTAGAGGGTTAATTACAGTACACCTGTAGTGTTGTTTAAAAAAACTTTTTTTACTGGGTATCTAAAATAATTTGTGCATTGAGTCATTGGAGTTAAATGAGATACCATGTTTTTATTATTTTACATATTTCAATCAACATATTCGATGATTCTGTTCTGAAATGGCATTGTTGTTTCCAGTTAACCATATTCTATCTTGTTGTCAGGACTACAAGTTAAAGAGAGAGGATGTAGACTAGACAGAGCATTCACTATATGCCTTTTGATACACGGTTATAGCGGCCACCGTACCGACTACTTAATGACGTGCACTCTCAGTAGAGCCTGTGTTAAGCCATGTCTCGTGGTAATAAGCATAATACTTTATAAAGTATTCCCTCCGTCTGGTCATTCAACAGGCCCCATACACAAGCCTCCCCTCAAGATTCATCATCTCAAGTATATTCTTTTCAGTTAATGGTGTTGTGAATTGCTTGAATGCTGACTTCATGTCTACAGTCTTGGACATGGCTGACAACACATCTGGTGGGGCCTGGAACCATTCTATGATATTAACAGTGCTAAGCCTACCCTGTTGTTCCAGTACTAATTAGAGCTAGAGATTTAAATGCATTTTGGCTGAGTGTCAGCGACCGTAAAGTGTAGGGAATATGATGATCAAAATAGAACTAAAGGCTGTTTTAAGGGAATATGATGATCTAAATATAACTAAAAGCTATTTTAGGTATAATGGATAGTTAAAGTGAAAAAGCAACCAATGAAAATCTATCCTAGGGTGAAGTGGTAGCTATAGTTAAGGGTTATCATACATGATAGGTGTTCTCACTTTAAGAGTAAGTAATTGACCTCTAAGACTGCATTCACTTTATTCCTAATAAAATCAATATGAAACATAAACGGAAATTCTGAATCAAACCAAAGACCCTGTTGACAGAGTCAGCTATGGGGCGACAATATGTTCATGAGGCATGGTTTCTCTCTTTAGCCATTAAATGGTGTGGTTTATTTCACATTGGTACACAGCAGTACATGAGAGTCCTTCTCTTGTGAGAGCGACGGTGGAAGAGACAGAGGGGGAGTCGACATCTCCTTTTATACCTCTTTACCTGGCGGCAGCATTAGCAGCTCCGCCTATAGCGCCCTCTTGTGGAAACAGTTAGACACAGTTAGACAGTTACTTGCAATCATACATAACATCTAACTTTAACACTCCCACTTATGGTTGTCTAGTATACTGTACAACTCCTTCAAAAACAATTTACAAAGAAAATAATACAGTTCAGAGCATCAAAAAGGATATGGCAGTCAATACTACATAACAGTCAATATTTACACACCAAACATGACCTCTGCAAATCTTTTCAATTTCAGTTTGGAAACAGGCTTCGTCATAGCGTCTGCTACCATGTCGTCTGTTGGACAATAAATCAGTGTCATTCTTTCTTCTCTGATGACTGATCTGATGAAATTATATTTTATATCCACATGTTTACACCTCTGTCGGCACACAGGGTTTCTACTAGCAATCGCAATGGTTCCCTGGTTGTCTTCATAAACAACAGTTTTGTATATATCCATTCCTTCGAGCAGTTGTTCTAGATAAATACATTCCTGTATTGTCATAGCTAGAGCCATGTATTCGGTTGTCGTGGCCTTCAATACCCTCCTTGATTGAGTACACCCATTTCCCTCCCACTGTCTGTCTGCCCTCTGGTAACTTGGTTAGAGTAAAGGTGTGGTTGTCCTCTAGGGACCTCATCTCCTCATCCATTGCTCTCTCCCATTTACTTGATTCAGGGGACACTATGGCCTCTTTAAATGTCTGAGTACTTACTACTCTGTAGCAGTAATCAATGCTGGTAAGTGTACTGTCATCCTCGTCACTTTCTCTCCGGGCATAGTCTGTCAGATACTTTGGGGGTTTGTGTTCCCGTGAGGGATACCTCCCACTGCTTGGGGCACGTGACGTCACCCTCGGGTGCTCCTCGTCATCGTCCTCTGGGGGTTGCTGATTGTCTGTCTGCAAGACCGTGTACACTAGGCTGAGGTGTCTGTTTCTTCACACCTTACTCTGGAGTCTGGAGTCCAGCTCTGGCTCCTCTGTCTGTGTCTCGTTCTCACATGTTGTCTTTGTGACAAATTTGACTAGCCTGTGTGCCTGCACTTTCCCTTTACCGGGATAATAGACTAGGAACGCGGGGCTTCCTTTGTCGTGCCCTACAAAGAGTCCTTTTTCACATCTGGACTCGAGCTTTCCTCTGTCCTGCTGGTAAGCATAACACACTGATCCAAATTGGTGCATTCCAGCTAGATTACACTTCTTTCCTGTCAGTGCTGTATACGGGGTGGTGCCCGTGTGCTTATTAAAGCACCTGTTTCTGGTGTAAGTGGCTTCTTGCACCGTATAATGCCATAGGCTCTTAGGTAGGTTACCAGCTATTAGCTTACACCTAGCCATTTCGAAAAGAGTACGTCCTTCCCTCTCTGCCACTCCGTTCTGGTGTGGGGAGTATGGACATGACGTCTCGTGTCTTATCTTGTTCCTTCTCAACAGTGATTGGAAACTCTCTATTTCAAACTTGGTTCCGTTGTCGGACCTCAAGCATCTTATGTTACCATAAGGGGCTACATCTGCAAGGAATTTCTCCGTAGCCTGGAGTGTGTCACTCTTTGCTTTGAGAAAGTAAACAAACACTGCCCCTGTACACACATCTGTAAAAGACTGTACATATCTAAAGCCTCCTATGGACTCGTTGCTTACTGGACCGGCTAGATCTGTGTTAACTAGTGCAAGCGGTACCTTTACTTTTTCTGTGGGATTTCTGTTTCTCGATTGAGTGAACTTCCCCTTTATGCACACTACACATTCTTTGTCAGGTCTACGCTTTTCTTTTTTAAAACTTTATTTTTTTAGCGTTTATCGCTTTTTCTGGTCAAGCATGACCGACAGAAACAGGTTGAATGGGATGTAGAGTAGGGGAAGACACTCTGAGAAAATACGGCGGGTCCGGGAATCGAACTCGTGTACCCCAGATCCGTGACGAGCACGGTTGTCCCCGACGCCGAAATAGCGCCGAGATACGCGGTGAGCTACGGGTGTGCATGCCTTCTGTCACTGCTTGCAGTTTCAGTAAATCCTCGTAATTACAATGACCCATAATCTCATGCCATGTCTGAATATCGTGACTGACAGTCACATTACACATATCATTATTATTACACTTGTCGTTGTCATTACACTCTGTTTGTAGATAATACATTCTCTTGTACACCTCTATGTTAAATTGCGTACCGTCAGGCTCTACAAGAAAATGTTTACCTTCATTGAAGAACACTTTGGCACCGTTCGCAGTAGCAGATTTTACAGAGAATAGTTCTTGTGGGAACGAGGGTATGTAGAGAGCGTTCTTTAACGTCACTGTACGCCGGCGCCCCTCACTGTCTATGAGGCATACCTGTGCGTCTCCTCTCCCTTGCGCCAACCCGTAGGTGCGCTTCCCGTCTTCCAGCTCCATGCTGTGTCTCTCCGGGTCGAAGGTGTTGTCAAAGTTCTTGAATCGATTCCTGTCGTTGATGACGTGGGACAACGCACCTGTGTCCATGATCAGTCCCTTCCTTTGGGCCTGCTGCAGCTGCGTTGGCCGGGTGACGTACGCTGTCTACGCCCCGAAGATGAAGTCCTCTTGTCTCGCTACTCTTCGGGCGTCGTCTCGATCCGTCTCATGTCCACCGTCGTCGCCATCTTGTCCACTGCCGCCATCTTGTCCATGCGCATACCGCGCGCTCTGGTCGTGTTTCTTCCTGCACACTTTGTCTGTGTGCCCCGTGGATTTGCAGAAGCTACACCAAACAGTCTTTGTGCAGTTATCTTTCCGATGGCCTTTTTCTCTGCATCGCCAACACGCCAGCTCCGTCGTGGGCCTGGTCCTCTCTCTCTGCGTCGTTCGGGCCTTCAGCACCCTCTCTCCCGCCTCCGCGGCGGCTGGGTGGGTATCTTCCGAGGCCTCGAAATTTCGCAACTTGGCCTTGAACTCTCCCAGCGTCATGTCCGCTGAACCGTGTTTTACCAGTAGTGTGAACGGTTTGTACAGCTCCGGTAGTCCTCTCATCACCATCGCCATCATTAGTCCATCGCTTGGTGCTTCTCCTGCACTCTTCAGCGCCGTAATGATCTGCTCAGCTCTGATGACGTATTCGGTCACAGTCTCGGTGTGCCCCTTCTTCAGTGCTGTTAGGGGGTCTTCCTTGGGGTCTTCCTTGTCCGATATAATGTTCTCTCAACACTTTCAGGCTTTCTCTGCCTTTGTCCTTAGTGTCGCGGAATATCAGCCCCAAGCTGGTGTCGTCGAGCAGTGGTGCTAAATCACAGTATGCACCTGCATTATGCTTGTTGTCCAGGGCTCACGCGGCCGCCGTTACTTCTCCCGTGGGGGCCGTCAAGATCGTCGTCTTCAGTCCCACACCGTGCATGCAGCACAACATGCGCTCTTCCCAGAGCTCATAGTCCTCGGCTCTTCCGTTGAACGAGGGCCATTTGCTCTTTCCTTTTGTCGCCATCCTCTTGTTGATGGTAGGCGTAGCTTTAGCTCTTGTTGGCCTAACGTCTAGCCACGCGGTGCTCCCGGTGCTAACCTAGCCTATACTTCAGCTAAACTTGCTACCCTTTATTATTTCGCCCCTGCGTGATCTGGGCCCATAACCTGTTGACAGAGTCAGCTATGGGGCAACAATAATATGTTCATGAGGCATGGTTTCTCTCTTTAGCCATTAAACGGCATGGTTTATTTCACATTGGTACACAGCAGTACATGAGAGTCCTTCTCTTGTGAGAGCGACGGTGGAGGAGAAGGGGGAGTCGACATCTCCTTTTATACCTCTTTACCTGATGGCAGCATTAGCAGCTCCGCCTATAGCGCCCTCTTGTGGAAACAGTTAGACACAGTTAGACAGTTACTTGCAATCATACATAACATCTAACTTTAACAGACCCAAGTGTTTAAATTTGTCAACTTGAATAAGTAGAAACCTATCAGTAAAAAATAATAGCTAACTTCATAGATTAATAATTGAAACTATGGATTGTACCAAACAACTTACAACAAGACATCTGCCCTTTTACACAGAATTAATTGCACATGCATTTACAGTGGTAGCTGGTGGTAGGTTAAGGAAAATGTCATTTGTTTATCTCATAAAATGCATTATTTACAGAATCATGGTCTAGTCACTAGTGATTTCAGAACAAAATCTTAAATTCAGTCAAAATAATTGATTCAAATACATGAAATCACTCATGAAGATGGTCAATATGTTTGCCTATTTTCATTCGGAAGAGGTCATATTGGGCTACTTGTGCAAGTTGTGCAACAATCCCTGACCTATAAATTATATAATACGGGGAACAATGCAAATACTAGCATGGGCATTGGGCTCCACCCACAGTGAGCAACACTGACGTGATACTCCATTATAAATGGTTTGCGAACTCTCATTGTAATGATCGTGCAACCTACTATTTTTTGCCTTTCAAGCGTCCGTTAGTAGATGCGCACAGCCTCGCCGAGATGTCAATAGTTGAAAGTGTTAAGAACGTGACTCAATTTCCTCTGGATTTGCCTCGCATTCATCACTTGTTTGCACTAGTCTGTCTAATCGCTTTCACCTTTAAAATCACTAAACTGGTCATCAAAAGAAGGCAATGGATTCGACATTTAGAAGATTTTCCAGGACCACCGTCCCACTGGCTTTTTGGACACGTGAAAGAGGTAATTCGATATAGGCAATCGATCCGATACGTTGTAAAAACACTTCTTGTAGTAATGTACTGTACGATGCAGACTCCAACATTGTTGAGCTGCATTTTATCAGACTTACTAGAGTAGCCAGCTTGTGTATGCAGTATGCTACTTTTGCAACTGCATTCGTTTCCGTCTCCTAGATATATTTTTTATACTGATGCTCATTGTAATGTTTGTGGTGCACAATAATGAAGAGATGGTGGTTTTATATTGGAGCGTTTACTGAGTGTAGTTCAAGGTCACAACACAACTCTCAACTGTCAAACCTTCTCGTAACCTAGGCTACTGCCTATGAAGTCACTGCGTAGTACAGTAGTTTGGATTATTACTACACTCATGCACTTCATCTCGACTATAGTCTAGATATATTACATTACATACACTGTAATGATTGGGTATTTTCGTCACTCTGTTTTGTTCATATAATTCTGAAATTGTAAATAGAATGAATGAGACTGTAAAGTAAATTTCGGGTAATAATGTGTTGATAACTGCTCCAGAAGAGCTGCAACAGTAAGGTCAGGTTGTGTCATATCATGTGTTTAGAGACAACACATCTAAGGTTGATTGATTAAAGTTGATTAACTGGCTTTCAGGCTCATATGAAACTAGAGATAGAGATCTTGAGGAATATTATGTAGTAGATACCAATGGGCTCAATGGAGTCTTCATAGCAGCCATTTCTGTTACGGTTCAAAGTTGTACTGTACCCCAAAGCAGAGACGACACGATGAGCACAAAAGTTCACCAGAAATACGGAAAGTTCAACCCTGGTTACTCTACTGATGAGACGGAATTATCTGGCACTGGAGTGGAGGTCAAACCAGGGTTTTATTGTCTGGGAGTTTGGATGAGATGAGTGAAAGCCTGTCATGCTGTAGGAGAGGAGCTAACAGAGAAGGGAGGGGGAAGCCAGGAAAAAAACACACTAATACACAAAGGAACAAAACTACAATCATCACACATTTCAATGTAGTGACATACTTTATTTTAGGTGCACTTCGCATCTATGACCAGTATATGGTGTCCACTGGCGGACTCAGGGGGGGGGGGGGGGGGGGGGGGGGGGGGCAGATCGCCCCCCCCCCCCCCCCTGGTGCCCCCATGGTTGAAAAACGCACGCTAAAGTGCCCTTTTGAGTGGAAATAATTAGAGGATGTGCCCTATTGGTGCCCCTCTAATGGTTAAACGTGACCATGTGCCCTCACCCACAGTTGAAAACATTGCGCTAAAGTGCCCTTTTGAGTGGCGAAAACTAGAGGACATGCCCATTGGTGCCCTTCCAATGGTCTAAACTTGACCATGTGCCCCCACAGTTGAAAACATTGTGCTAAAGTGCCTTTTTGAGTGGCAAAAGCGAGAGGACATGCCCTATTGGTGCCCCTCCAATGGTTAAACTTGACCATGTGCCCCCACAGTTGAAAATATTGCGCTAAAATGCCCTTTTGAGTGTCGAAAATGAGAGGACATGCCCATTGGTGCCCTTCTAATGGTCTAAATTTGACCATGTGCCCCCACAGTTGAAAAACATCACGCCTGTTCGAATCCAGCTCAAAGCTCCGGGGTTGTCACCAGCTTGGCTGGCCGTTCACACTAATACAATTGGCTGTATTAGAGGGTGGGAGAAGCTGGCGGGGTGGGTCCGGGTCGTTGTAAACAGCGACTCCTACAGTTCGGTCGGGGCGCCTGCTAAGCGCGGATAGGACCTGAGTGGGATAATGTGATCCTTCCACACGCTACGCCCTCTCAGGGAGGATCCGCGCTGCCAGGTGAAAAGAAGCTGTTGATTGGCTGGACGTGTGTCGGAGGAAGCGCGTGATAGCCTCCACTCTCCCAGATGATCTGACTGTGGGGGGTAAGTGCGCAGCGACCAGGAAGGGGATTGGGAATTGGCATACGACTAACATTGGGATGGGAGAAAATCGGAGAAAAAATGGAGGGTGAAAAAGACCAATAAAAAAAAAAAGGAAAAACATCACGCAAAAGTGCCATTTGAGTGAAAAAACTATAGGGTGTGCCCTTCCAATGGTCTAAACTTGACCATGTGCCCCCACAGTTGAAAACATCACGCTAAACCTAAAGTGCCCTTTTGAGTAGCAAAAGCGAGAGGACGTGCCCATTGGTGCCCTTCCAATGGTTAAACTTGACTATGTGCCCCCACAGCTGAAAATATCACGCTAAAATGGCATTTTGAGTGGCGAAAATGAGAGGACGTGCCCATTGGTGCCCTTCCAATGGTCTAAACTTGACCCATACGGTTAAATAATGTCACGCAAAAGTGTTGAATGAATGAATGAATGAATGAATGAATGAATGAATGAATGAATGAAAACTTTATTTAACAGATTGCAGAATGGGTACAATACAGTACGGCTCAATACACACAATTGTTAAGGGGATGCAGACCTGAGAAAGACGTTTGTCTTGTTTACATCAGGGTCCCCCATTTTCAATTCATATAGACATTTATGACATACACAACATACATGACATTTATGGCATAGGGACATATAGGTGTTTAGTACTGATACATTTGTGACATAAACGGTATTCAAATATACAGTACTGTTACCCCTAGATCCTGACAGAGTATATACGGGGAGGGGACTGTACATTAGGAGGGGGTGGGTGGGTGGGTGGGAGAGAAATATACATACGGCGGGGAGGGAATATATACATGCGGTCATTGCGGTGGGGAGGAGATTGTCTATTAGGAGCTGGTGGGGGTTTTGGGCATTTACGGTGGCCAGTTTCGAATTGCAGCCTCCCGTAGGTGCTCTTTAAGAGCGGTTTTGAATGTGGGTAGGGATTCAAATTCCTTTACAGCTTTGGGTAGGGCGTTCCACATTGATGTGGCATAATTGCGAAACGTGTTTAGTCCCTTGTTTGAGCCGAATCTGGGTTTAACATGATTTGTTGAGCTTCCTCTGGTGTAATGGTTGTGGTTGTCAAAGTGGGCAGGGGTGAGGTGGGTTCTGGGGGTAAGGTCAAGTAGTAGTCTGACCAGTTTGTTTTGTGATGTTTGTAATCTTGTTTTAAGCGCCTTTGAGGTGCTTTGGTACTATGAGGTGCACGCATAGTCGTAGTACCCTTGAATGAGTGCTCCTGCCAGAGTCTTCAGGGTATTCTTGTTTACCAGAGAGGAGATCCGGTACAAGAATCTAGTTCATTGGTTGACTTTTTTTATTACATTGGATGCCATTTTGTCACAGGAAAGATTTTCCTCTAGGATGGAACCCAGGTAGGTAATTTCGTCTTTCCTTGTGACAATATTGTCACCCACTGTAACTGAGAAGCCTTCGGTCTTGCTGAGTTTGTTATTTGAACCGAAGAGAATGGACTCTGTTTTGCTACAACTCTGAGCAGCCCCGTCACTACAATCAATATTCCATCCATTTAAATGTTCAGTTTTAGACACAGAGGGCTTAATGCAGTCTGAGCTGTAACCCTGCATCCTACTGCTCAAGCTTTCTTTGAAGTAGCAAAGATTGAGTTTGTTTTTACCAATGATGCATTACTAAATACACGTAGTATTTAGTAATGCATAATTGGTCAAACAAACTCAATCTTTGTACACTGCAAGTGCTTTTATTGACGACAGTATGTTTTAGCCTAGTCTAGCTGTATTACTACTGTAGCTAGCTAACTAAACAGGTACCTTGCTTAGCTGATTCTATACTAACCTGTGTTCTCAATTTAGAAATAAAGTGTACAAATTATTTTAGGATTATTTGCACAAAATATACCCACTTTAAAGTCCAGTGTGAATAGCTTTTTAAAGCTCATTTAAGAGTGGTAGTAAACCCCAAAATTGGCAATTTTAGTTTTTGAGGACTGCATACTTTTTTTGCAAACCAAAATACTTTATACCCCATGCATGAGCCTGGTCTCTTTTGAAAGATGACATTCTGGAGTGTCTGATACAATAAGGAAGACTCACCTTTAGTGCTAATGAAATAGAGTAACATAGGTCTGAACTTGAGTTGTAGATAAACTTGTTACTCACGTTTTTCTGTAGTAGTCCAGAAGTAGTATTTCCCCAGAATGGCTGGAGGCTTAAAAAAAAAACGAGATCCATAGCCTGAAGTCTGTAGATCATAAAGATCCGTTCAGAAATGAGTGATTAGGAGTGATTTTGGTAAACTGTGTACAAAAGAAAAGCTCAGTTTTCTCATAGAACTAATTCTGCGTTTTTTCTCTTCCTGTTTTCGCTTGTGATTTTTCACCTAGATCCCTGATTCGTACATCCCCAGGTGGGGTATCATTGGAAAGCTACACTCATTGGATACAACCCTGTCCAATCATTTAATTCATTTTCGAGATCGCCAAATGATTGACGGAACTAGAGCCCCAAGAGTCAGGAGTAGTATTTGCGCAATACCGTGTACTTCGCGCAAGCCTCACATATGGGCCCCCACCTGATAAGAGGTTAAAAGTGGGTTTAGCATTGGCCTATATTCTATGATTACAGAATGCCAAGGAGAGAAAGAAATGGGAAGAATATTAAAAAGCAGCTGAGAAATGCTGCGAGAGGCAGCTTCTCTTGGGTACAGACGCTTCGAAAAATTGGGTCCAAAGCAACAATAGTAAGGGAGGAGATAAGGATACGGGTATGTATTTGTAAGTCCTCACTACTAGATACAATTACAAGCTTGTCTCACAGAGCCATAGCTTGGATTATAACTGAGAATCTGGTGCTAACATGGTCAATAATGCTTATTTTGGACAGAAAAATGTGTCTTAAACATTTAAATTGACCAACCATAGACCCTTTTTATTCCAATCAAGGCAAGAGGGCTAGTGGTGGTAGTGCTATATGACATATTATTTTATAATGCAATTATAACATTGTAGGCTACAGTACGAATATTATATACAGTACAATTATATTACTATTATAAAACAAATATTATTTGCTCCACCTTAGATAAAGACAGTACAGACAATGAAGGTGGAGATATTCAAGAGGGAAATAATGATATCAGGAAGAGAGATGGTGAAGAAGTGGAGGAAAGAGAAAATGCAGATGATTCTATGGAGAGAAATGATGAAGAAGTGGAGGAAAGAGAAAGTGCAGATGATTCTATGGAGAGAAATTATGAAGAAGTTGAGGAAAGAGAATGCAGATGATGCTATGGAGAGAAATGATGATGAAGACGGTCATGGAGATGCTAAAGAAAGCGAGGATGAAAATTATGATAGGGAGAGAAATGATTCAAACGACACAACAACAAATAACTTGAATGCTCTCCTGTTGCCATTCAAATATCCCACTGATCCAGCCAGTATCCAGGTACAATATATTAACTTTAATGGAGAGAATGGGGAAGATAGAGAGGGGGGAAGGAGAGATAGAAGAGAGAATGAGAGGACAGGATGAGAGAAGGAGAGGAGAGGACATGAGGAGAGAAGGAGAGGAGAGAAGGGGAGTACAGGAGGAGAGAAGGGGAGTACAGGAGGAGAGAAGGAGAGGACATGATGAGAGAAGGAGAGTTAGGAGAGAGAAAGGAAGAAGCTCAACAGCACTCAAATTAACTTTAACTGTTAAACTGTGTTCTGAAGGTCCAGATTAACACATAAAGTCCACGTTTATTATTTTGTATACCTTATATATTGTTTATATATATAAGAGATATATTTTCACGTTGTCTATTTACCTAACAGTATTTATCATTCGCTTCTTTGTATATGTTCCATTCTTAACGCCGTAGGCGCGCGTGCATGCACCTGTAGACAGCGTGAGCGCATGCGCAGGGTTTTAGAACATGCCCGGGCAGAGTGGGTGAGAGAGAAGAAACTTTTGGTGCAGCAGTAAACCAGACGGCAAGCAACGTATCTTGATAGAAAGCTGTACAGCTAATTAGATACCACTATAATATTGTCGAGCCACCATTCGCAAAGTAGAGTGACTTGTTCGAGCAAAGTGAAGTAAATAGCCATCTCTGTAGATTTGCAGACGGGCAAATAAGGAAGTAATGTTGAGAGACTTCTAGCTGAACCCAGCTGCGTTCTGGATTCAACAACATATTACGGACTACATGCGGGTTAGCCTTAGCATACAAGGGCTAACTAGCTAGCGACCATGCCAACAGGCGTTTGGAATATTAGCTATTAATCCTGCCATCGGGCGCTTGGAATACAGGAACCAGGTCCGTACGAGACCCCCCCTAACCAGCGACGACAGGATTATCCCACGTTGGTTTACAGCTCTCTGGAGTAGGAACTCAGAGAATATCGTCTCCATCCGCCATCTTGCTTTCCCCGTGCTGTTCGCTCCTTCTCACTCCATTCAGAGCTCCGGCGGTCGGGTACTAGTAGTCCAGGACTATACTTACCTCTGACATTATTGCATTGACATTAACTGTTTTATATCCTGTAAAATATATGTTGTAAATAGCTTTTAAAGAATAGGTTCACTATTTTTCAACCCAGACCGTTTCCCAAATATTTCACTGATATCTTTAGCATTGAGAAATGTACCACTGCAGCAATGGTTTAGGCCTTCAAACACCATAATCTACTTTTCAAACACCATGATAAATCTAAGGCCCTGTTTAGACGGAAACGCTAGCAGGTGAATCCGCAAAAATATTTTTTCGGATGTGCCTTTCGTTTATACGGAAACGGCGTTTTTACGGGGAGAAACCGCAAAAAAGTGAGACCACCTTCCTGGGTGGAATTCCTAGAAACGATAAACCTATCGCTATCATCTAAACTGTCAAACCGCATAAGACGATGACGAAAGGGTTGTCAAGGCTCTCGTGAGTCGTCGCGCGTACTGCTTACATCACAGGCATGCGCCAGTAGCCTAGAAGCGTAAACAAAGCATGTCTGATTCTATCCATGGCGATCACCTGAAGGCTACATTGGCAGTACTTTTAAATACACAAGAATCTGTCCCGCGGCTATCACAACTATTAGTGACTGGACCCACTGTCTGTGAGTGACTCTGCTTTGGTCCAATCACATTCCCCACCCACAGTCTGCGAATCAGAGGCAGAGTAGGGCGGGTCTTCACAGCACGTCATGTGACATATGCGCCAATCGTGTGACAGTGGGGCTCCGTCGTCTCGAGTCGTTACAGCGTCGTCTGCACGCAGAATTCCATCCCAAAACACTAGTCTAAACGCAACATTAAAAGTGAGACCGCAAGACGACTTTTGCGGTTTCTGTTCAGACTCTCTCCGTCTAAACATGGCCTAAGTTTCAAACACTATGATAAATCCACTTTTCAAACACCATGATAATTTACTTGTCAAACACCATGATAAATCTACTTTTCAAACACCATGACAATGAGGTGAAAAACATTTGAAAGGTGGATTGTTCCCTGTGTGTTTTTATCATAGAGGTGCGTTATCCTATTAATCTGGATTGTCTATGTTATTCTAATGTTAATCTTAATCAAGGATGAAGACTATCTCACCATACATGACGCATCATATCTTTTTGCTCACTGATGGGGTCCCATGTTGTGCAGTAGGTGCCCTTTTTTTCTTTTCGCCCCTGCCCTTCAAACAGCCTGAGTCCGCCACTGGGTGTAACGGTACACAAAAACCACGGTTCGGTATGTACCTCGGTTTTGAAGTCACGGTTCGGTACAGGTTTTCGGTACAGTGGGGGTAAGTTTGGCTTTCCATGTTGCACTCAGGGGTGATGTAGTGTGCAGTAACTAATTGTACTTGTAGGGCTGTCTGCTGTCAATGAATATTCTATATTGAAATTAATAATCGACTTGTACATTTTTTTTAAAGAAAATAATCAATTAAATTGTGAAAAAAAACAGCCCCCGGTGGCCGGTGGGCGTGGGCCTGAATGCGCTGCATGCATGGCGGATAGGAGACACGCAACGTCATTGACCTGAACAATGTGCAAGTTTAATCAACAACAACAACCGCAACCATCGGTCGCAAAGACAGTGATTTGCACTCTGAGTATCTCAAGCCCCGGTTGGAAATACTTCGGATTTTGATTAAATTGTGGAACCTCAAGACAGCTTGACTATGTAAACTACAGCTGGCATAGGGATGGGCATTTAAAAAAAATCCAGATTGATTGATCGCATGATCATGATGTACTCGAGTAGTGATCGATTACTCGTGGAGGAACACAAGTTACTTAACGTTACACAGGTCGAGCTATGCACGCTTAGCTTGCTAACGTTAGATAATAATAATAATATCTTAAATTTATATAGCGCCTTAGTGTTTATAAGGAGTCGTCTGCCAACAAATATGTTGTTTCAACAAATGTATTCCCAAAATGGATTACCGTCCAAATGTTATTGAAGACTCCTGTGACCAGTAAGTACTACATACGTCTTAACTTTTATTAACAATTTTTTACCGCAGAAATATGCGCAAATGTTCTACGTTATATGCGTAAATGTCCGCTATGTGTCTAAAATCAAGACTCGAGAGTGTGTGTGTCCCGACCCCACTTCTCCATGTCCACACGGAGACGAGTTTGGGTGTATCCGCCAAAGTATTTTATCGTATGCACGTTTCGTCCACACGGAACCTCAACATTTGTATCCTAGACATTTTCAACAAGTCAAAGGAAGACAAATATTAGCTAGCTTAACTAGCGTTAGCTCAAAGCAGCACAGAACCGGACGACACAAGTTGTCAAACAATAATACTTCCGGTCGGGGGGGGGGTTCAAAATAAAAGAGTGAAGTCTAAAACACAAATTTAAGATAGAGTTTTCTCATAGCCGCGAGTAATCGATCGATTGCCCAAGTGGCAAACCACGTAACGCGCTGCGTCGCGAAGCGGCCGACCCGAGTTCGATTCCCGGACCCGCCGTCCTTTGCCGAATGTCTTCCCCCCCGCTCTGTCTCCCGTTCTTCCTCTCTCTCGCTCTACCGGACTGCCCGGTAGTAAAAACAATAAAAAATCTACCAATAACATAATAAAAAAAAAAATTTAAAGAGAGTGATCAACTGTGTCAAATGCTTTTGACAAATCTAAAAACATGATGGCACAATGCTTTCTTTTGTCAGCGTTGGATACTACATGTATATAATTTACAACCAGAGTTGTGGATGTGATGGTGCTATGTTTTGTTCTAAAACTGGATTGATATGGGATTAATACACACTACACAGTAATCTAATTTAAAAGCTTTGCGTTGATTTTTTACCAATGATTCCAGATACGATAGCTTGGATATTGGTTGGTAGTTATTTAGATTACTTCTATCTCCACTTGTATGTAATGGGAGAACATGAACTATTTTCCATATGCTAGGAACTATACATGATGACAACGAAAGATTAACCTCTTATGCATCAGTAAAAAAATAAGGCTAGTTTTGCAAAACACACCTGACGATTGCATACCCAAAGTAATTTGCGATTTATTATACTTTATACTTATAGCACATGCATGAGTCTGGTCTCTTTTGAAAGGAAACATTCTGAACTTTCTTCCACAACAGGATGTTTCATTACAATTTACTCAAGCATAGTACACAATATTTCTGACACTGGGAATACAGTGCTTATTCAATACATAGGTCCATAGATGTTTATATGATACCAAGAACATGCAAATTGACCTTGGAGAAGTGGAGCAATCTTCTATTTACTTTTAGGCAGAATTTCAGAAAATATGGCTGCAGGTTAAAGTTCCTCAGATTTCTTTTGGAGATAGTATGAGATTGCATTACTTTAGCCGAGAGTTTCTAATACATACTGTAGGGACGTGATCGCTGATTCCTACCTCAAATACTCCACAAGCAGAAATGTTGTCACATCTATTTGAGAAAAGCAAATCAATTACAGTGGATTTAGCTAAGTTCTTCAGATTTGGTCTGGTGGGCTCAGTAATCAACTGGGTTAACACGCTGCCCCCGCTACTTCCTGTTTCCGCCGCACCGGCGTCACCCAACCGACCTGTAGGAGTCGCTGTCCACAACGTCCAATCCCCACCCACCGGCTTTCCCACCCTCTAACACTGCCAATTGTGTTAGTATGACGGCCGGCCAAGCCGGTAGCAATGCCGAGAGCTGGGTTCGATACCAGCGTCTCCTGCGTTAGTGGCGAGCGCTTTGCCCACTGCACCACTAAGCCGCCCCCAATATCGATAATTATAGATATCGAGTGATATGATATCGTTATCGATATCGTGATGTAATTTATACTTATAGCACATGCACGAGCCTGGTCTCTTTTGAAAGATGACATTCTGAAGTTTCTGATTCCAGAAAGAAAATTCACTTTTAGTAATAATGAAATATAGCAACATTGGTCTGAACTTGAGTTCTAGAAAAACTTGTTACTCAAGTTTTTCTGTAGTAGTTAGTAGTCCAGAGGTAGTATTTGTATGGCTTACAAATCCATACGGACCCATAGCCACAAATCATGTTAAACCCAGATTTGGCTCAAACAAGGGACTAAACACGTTTAGCAAATTATGCCACATCAATGTGGAACGCCCTACCCAAAGCTGTAAAGGAATGTGAATCACTACCCATTTCAAAAACACTCTCAAAGGGCGTTTTCACACCTAGCTCGTTTGGAGCTGTTGTTCCGGAACCTGGAGCGTTTACCCCCTATTTCGGTTCATTTGGGCATATGTGAACACAGCACTTCCAACCGAACCCGAAGCGACTCGTACGCTGTGAGAATGCAATCGACTTAACAAACCGACACAACTCACTTGCCGTACTGTATACGCCTTGCATGATGACGCTTTTGCATTGAATTGTGGGCGGGATCAGTTTGTAGTCTTTAGGCAGCTAGATCGGTAAAGTTAGCCACTTAGTTAGACCACTGCACTTCCGCGTTGCATTGGGATTGGGGAGGAGATAGCAGGGGGAGCATATGAATGAATGTGGATGAGAGCCGTGATGTAAGTGGTTGCAGCTACGGCTGTGGCCCGGGGGTGCTAGAGACATGATGCAATAGACTTTTATGCGCCTGAGTTTTCTGAACACGGCGCGAGCCATTCCTAATCGATCAGAACTAAATCGGCCGATTTACGTCGCGGCTCTCATCCACATTCATTCGTTTGCTCCCCCCGCTCTCTCCTCCCCAATTTCAATGTGACGCAGAGATTCAGGGTTAGGGGGGGGGGCACACCCCAAAATCTGACCAATGAGTGACAGTTTGCTCGCGCATGCGTTTGTTTTGGTCCGCTGTTAACACAGCCGTGTGAACACAAACAAACTAAGGGACAAGTGCAACATTGTATCATTATAGTCCCTGTGTCTCCCTGAATCGGAACAAAGCAAACAAACTACAGGTGTGAAAACGCCCAAAGAACACCTACGGGAGACTGCAATTCGAAACTGGCCCCCACAAATGTCCTAACCCAGTTGTACAGTAAATGACCAAGTATGGCTTTGTCAGTATTCCAATGTACAGTGTACAGTATTTCTGTATCATCTGTGGCAGTCATCCTGAAAAACTGTGGCCATGTAAGTTAGACCCAAGATAACCTTAATATAAGTTCTTATTCAGCAAGGTAGACCCAATAGAACCTTCATGTAAGTTCTTATTCAACAAGGTAGACCCAAGATAACATTCATTTAAGTTCTTATTCAGCAAGGTCAACCCAAAAGAAGCTTCATGTAAGTTCTTATTCAGCAAGGTAGACCCAATAGAACCTTAATTTAAGTTCTTATTCAACAAGGTAGACCCAAAAGAAGTTTCATGTAAGTTCTTACTCAGCAAGGTAGACCCAATAAAACCTTGTGAATGATTCTGCCAAGGGTTGGTCAGCAATTCATGTCATATTTACATGTAGGGGAGAGTGGGGTGAGTAGTGCCAATTTTTACTTAAAGTGCCTTTAAAGCAAGGGGATTACAGTAATGCCCCCAACTAAAATATGTACATATAGTTTAGGATGTTGTGCATCCCTGGGGACAATCACTTTGGATCTTAAATAAACTGTTTCAGAAATATAGCTTTTGAAAAAAAAGTGGTTTTGTGGCACAACTTGCCCCCGGGGTAAGTTGTGACATTAGAGAGAATACACTGGGGTAAATTGTGCCATTGATAATTTTTAGGGATGCCCCGATCGATCGGCCACCGATCGTTATCGGCCGATAATCAGTATAAATATGCGATCGGGGAATTCCGATAATTAGTCATATTCGCCGATCGCGGAAACTGATCAAGTGGATATCTCACTCGCTTGTCTCAGACGCACAGGACCTGCAAACTGCTCCTCCTCCCTAGCCCCGCCCGTACCCGTGTAGAGTTTGTAAACACAGAGGAGGCGGACCTCCTCTGCTGAGTCTAGATAGTGCATTCGACCTGAGCTAACGTTAGCTACCTAGCTATCGTTACTGTTTAAACAAAATTACCCAGTCAACTATTCACTTTTAGTAGGCATTGTCTAACGGTATTTAGCCGGCTAGCTACTGATAGCTCCGGATATCAACAAATGCCCCAGGAAGTCTAGTAGTCCATGTTGATATCTCCGTTAGCTTGCGTTAGCTTGCGTTAGCTGACGTTAGTTCACAGTTCAAAACGAAATGTCCGATTGAACTAAATAGTTGTCTTAACGTCATCTAGCCGGCTAGCAGTAGCTACAGATAGCTCCTGATATCAATGTCTTATAACATTGATTGAATGCGTATTCGAGCTGAGGGCTTGCTGAATGTGAAATGACCAAAGCATAACGTTACCAATAGGGTCCCGCTGCAGCGCCGGAGAATCCTTTTTGGAGCTGGAGGCTACTAGAGTACACACAGACAGTGGAGCTGTTTGCAGATAGCGAGCATTTTGACTTGTTGCGTGGTGGCGATGTCTCGCAGATAATACAAGTACAAGTCTAATTATATAATATATATATTTTATAAAAAAAAAAAAAAAACGATCGGTATCGGATCGGTATCGGCCGATATGGCTCACGACGATCGGTGATCGGTATCGGTGGCAAAAAACGTGATCGGGGCATCCCTAATAATTTTACGTAAAACAGATCATTTTAATCTCAAAAACGGTAAAAGCATCCTGCAGATCTTCATCTCCTTTCCAACCTGACGTATAGTCTTCCCCTGTTGCACCTTTTTCACTGCTCTTTCCAACTTCTCAAGAGGAGTTGAAACCCTGTCTGTCTTCCGTTTGTATATCTGCGTGGCATGATGGATTTTGGTCTAAAGAAGAAGAAGAAGAATATCACATAGTTTTAGTGATCAAATGTAAGAATACAATGTACAATAACAATAAAGTAATATATATAGTTAATAATTATAAGTTGGGCAACTTAACAAACAGAACACCTGGCACAACTTAACCTAGGCCCTTTGGCACAAATCACCCCAAGCCTACCATTTTGAATAAAATGCATCCCCCAGCTGTTTTGAGCAAGCATCATGCTAACTGTCTAGACTCATGGTGTAGCTTACTAAAGCACTAAAACATGTGTGAACTGTTTTCAAAGTTGTCTATAATTGTTCAAACACAGCAATAAAAAAACCTTGATCATACAAATTTTACTTTGGAGGGCAAATTTATTTATTTGAACTTAAATGTGCTTACCTCTCAAGCCAGGTCTCTCCCTTCTCTGCAGGTTGAGTGAAATGGATGCCTCTTCAAAAATATGTTGTCACATGACCAACTTCTTCTATGGTTTTCTAGATAACAGGGGTGGCACTACTTGCCCCTTGGCACAACTTACCCCACTCTCCCCTACTGTATAAATAGTGAGTTGACCTCTGGCAGCAGGTATGACGCAAGTGTGCAGGGTCACGGCAACCAATGTCTCCATATCTGCTCTCAATTCTAGGAAATAGACTCATGAAATTAGTTCCAAGGTAGGCTGACATACGTTATTTTAACTTTAGGTGAAAAACATCTAATTCAACACAAAAATAGCAGAAATATACTTGGTTTATCACATTCTATGACAAATGGTATTTCTGTATCGTCTGTGGCAGCCATCTTGAAGAATTGTGGCCATGTAAGAGAACCTACATGTAAATTCTTATTCAACAACAAGGTAGAGCCAAGAGAACCTTCATGTAAATTCTTATTCAGCTAAATAATCTTCAGGCCAAATATGGTGCTTGTAGTTAGTTACATGTGAATGATTCTGCCAAATCCTGCAGTTATGCATCTGCTTAACTAGTAAACACAGTAACTAATTGACAAATGTGAATTAGCTATGACGTTCACGTTTCATAAAAAAAAATTCCACTCCTTTTTAACATTAAGGGCAGTATGAACGGTAGGTTGATCTCGACCAAAACATACACTTCATACACCTAAGTCCACAAAATGAGTTAAAGACGGGGACAATCTCTGGTAATGGCCAGAAGTAAAGATGACACTGGTATGGTCCTTTTACGTAAGAGATAAAGGACCATGGATTCTCGGGTGTAAATAACATTTCTCTCTTTTGTCTTGCAGTTTAAACAAGATGGCACAGATTTGCAGAAAGGGGTGACATGGGGGGAGCAATTCCCTTACGCTTTTCAAATGTGGTTTGGTCCTTTTGTTTCGTTCCTCAACATTCACCACCCAGATTATGTGAAAACCATACTGGCATCAACAGGTGTGCATGTGTGTGCGTATCCGTGTGTTTCATCATATCTGATTCAGTCGGTTATTCGGAATGGAATACAATATAGCCAATATATTTTTATAATTTGTCAACAGAACCCAAAGATGACCTGGCATATAGGTTTCTGATACCATGGATCGGTGAGGCTGCCGATCATATTTACAAAAGCCTATTACTGAGTTGCTCATAAAACAGAGATCAAGGCTGATCATGAGCTACTAATCTGAATGATATTTTAGATATTAATTTCTCTCTCTCTCTCTTTCTAGGGGATGGTTTGCTAGTGTCAAAAGGCCAGAAGTGGTTTCGTCACAGAAGACTCCTGACCCCGGGCTTCCATTATGATGTTTTGAAGCCTTATGTAAAACTGATGTCAGATTCTGCCAAAACTATGTTGGTATGTTCTTGACATGTATAAATAATGTATATACTACTGAAAATATAATAATAATAACAACAAAAATAATGGTTATAACAACAACAATTATTACTATTATTTGATGCATTATTGTCAATGAGTTGACTATAATTTGTTGACTGAATTAATACTAACTGTATGGTTGAGTAATTTCTAGAAACTTCTTTGGGTCTCCTGCCTCTGTTCTTCCTCTCTCCCAGGACAAATGGGAGGGTTACGCCAAAACCAACGAATCATTTGAATTATTTGAACACGTGAGCCTCATGACACTGGATACCATCATGAAGTGTGCTTTCAGCTGCAACAGCAATTGTCAGACGGAAGGGTCAGTTGACGCCATGCCTAGATTATATATTTCCTCATTATTCAAAATACAGAAAAAGTACTATTTACAGTGCAGTTCCTTTGTATCTATCTAGTGTATGTCTTTATTTATTTAACCCTTGTGTGGTGTTCGGGACTGTGTGACCCATTTTCAATGTTTACTGAAAGAGAAATTATACAATTATTTTTTAAACCCGAGACTCATTGGCATTGGCTAATCTTCTGCCAAGAACATATAAAAAAACATTTTAATTGAGTGCACACTGCACCTCCTACACATTTAGCAAAGCACTTTAATTGATAAATGCGATCTAGCAAATATTAACTATATATGCTGTCTAGATTGCAAGTATTACACTTCCCACACAAGGGTTAATTATTTTATACAGAAGTAAGAGTTCTGTACAGAAAACATTCTCAATCAACTAGGGGTGTAACGGTACACGTATCCGTACTGAACCGTTTCAGTACTGGACCTAACGGTACGTTAACCACTAACGAACGCACAGAACTTATTTTTTTTGCGTGCAGAATTTAATTCAAAACTCCAAGTTCACCCCTTCCCAAAATATAATTTGCACAAAGGGCCGGTGTTCGTTCAACCCACACACAACACTGAGAGATTACCTGTAGTTTAGCATAGCCTCATAGTGTGGCGAACACACACACACACGCACACACACACTCTCTCTCTCTCTCTCTCTCTCTCTCTCTCTCTCTCTCTCTCTCTCTCTCTCTCTCTCTCTCTCTCTCTCTCTCAGTGCGTGAGGTGGGTGCTAGATTGAGAAGGGGCTGTCTCTCGGACATCAAATGAATGATATGAAACGGGACTTGCATGACGCTTTTTTCTCTATTCAATAACATTTTACCCGGAGCCTAGGGATTATTTACAATAAAGTGCTAAAACAAAGTGGGCTACTTACATTCTTGACGCTAGAACCGATGGTCGCGGTTGTTGTTGTTATTCATTAAGTTGCACGTTGTTCAGCTCAATGACGTCACATGGCTCTTATCCGTCATGCAGTGCATTCACAATTTAATAAAAAGTAAAAAAAAAATGTAACAAGTCTATTATTAATTTCAATATAGAATACTCATTGACAGCCCTACAAGTACATTAGTTACTGCACACATCACCCCTGAGTGGAACATGGAAAGCCAAACGTTCCCCCACTGTACCGAACCGTGACTTCAAAACTGAGGTACGTACCGAACCATGGTTTTTGTGTACCGTTACACCCCTACAATCAACTAGGGCTGTCCCCGACTAAGGATTTGGATGGTCGACTAGGATTGGCCAATTTTTTTTATTTTTTTTTATCATTCCATTTGGGCTGTGGGGGGTGCTTTATGTCTGAAGGAGTTGACTGAAGGCTTCTTGTCCTCTGCAAAAGCATGCAATTGGTCCACTGATGGATACATCTTGATATTTGTCTAGTCCAGTGTGTTCACTAGATGGGTGAAATCCTCTTTCAGTGCCTCTGTGCCTGTTTTCGTAGGCAGTTAGCCTCTGGTATGCGTGCCATTAGCATTAGCCACGCTTCTAGGCCTCTTTTCTTTTGGAAAGAATGATAAAAAAAAATATGAAAAATTTTATTAAAATTTTTTGACTACGGCTCCTTTCGACCGATTAGTCGACTAATCGATTAATAGGGGTCAGCCCTAGTACGTATGCACGCTATATAGGCGATCTTAAAAATCGATTCTCTGATTTCCTCAAAGCGATCGCCCACACACACACACACACACACACACACATAGGGCGAACGCTGAGATCTCAGCGAATACAACTCTGATTATCCCAAGACTTGTAAAATAGATTCCTTACCTCAGATCAGATGTTCTCCAAAACAAAAAGATCATTCCAATTCCTGATCGCCATTCCAAAAATCGATCGCTTTTATTGATCCAACGCTACATACTGTACATATGTATTCCACGCTGTTCTGAGGCTCCACAATGAATCCGATCGGCTCGGGTTACATGCCTGAGAAGTAAAATGTGGATTCCGGATTTTTCTTTTCTCATCCATTTTCATTGAGTCCATTCCAAAA
This sequence comes from Notolepis coatsorum, assembly GCF_963971535.1. Classification (NCBI taxonomy): domain Eukaryota; kingdom Metazoa; phylum Chordata; class Actinopteri; order Aulopiformes; family Paralepididae; genus Notolepis; species Notolepis coatsorum. The sequence continues at coordinate 55,473,840 of NC_140183.1, read as the reverse complement.
GGGTGCATTACCATCTGGGAGAAGATAGGGGGCGGTTTTTTCACATCTGAGCTCCTACAGGGGCTGCATACCAACGGGAGACTCGGTTGATGAAATATGAATTCAGATCGCTAATAAAAAAATAAAACGATAATAAACGTCGTGGGCATTCAGGCATTGGGCTGATAAAACGTGATATGACGTTTTGGGCATTCAAAGTGTTAAGACATGTTTTTATATGGGTCGGGACACTATAAAAAAGACTATAGAGAATTGTAAAGTTTAAACCTTTTTAAATCTTAGACAAACGAAACACTTTGCTTTTATGAAATATTGTAAGCCGTCATTTGAGGCTTTATAAAAGCAGCACAATGAACACAAATCTGTCAGTGCCGAGTCCGACCTCATCAAAAATAACAAACAGCACTGCTTGTTGTAGTTAACAAAGAGAGGCAGGGTTAATGAGGCGTATGACGTTCGTTCCATTGGAGGCGCAAGATTTTGCAGGTGGGAGGGGGGGATAAAAGAAAGTTATTAAAAAGATAAATGTATTTCTCTTTTAAATATATATATTTTTTAATATATTCAAATTAGATTTTCCCGTTCGAATCTCGTGCTCATCGAACGAAGCTTCGAAGTATTTAAGACAGCCCTAGAAATCTCTAATATTGTTCTCACATTTCAGGGGGACAAACACTTACATCAAAGCAGTGTACGAGCTCAGTTATCTGGTTAACCTACGGTTCCGGACCTTCCCATACCACAACGATATCATCTTCCACCTCAGCCCACACGGCTTTCGCTACCGGAATGCATGCAAGGTGGCTCACAGTCACACGCGTAGGTTATTTTCTTTTTATATATATATACATTTATATATATTTATTTTATTTTTACGCATAGGTTCTGACATCACCAGGGACATCATCCCTGCATGTATGATAATGACTCTAATAATGATGAGCTGGTTGTTACCAAATCTTATATCATTATCATACTTAATCATAGAACACTGTACATATATATTTTGAGAGGTGTCTCACTACAGTGCACCTCCAATGCCTCTAATATTCCAATTTTCTTTGCAGATGAAGTCATAAGGAGGAGGAAAGAAGCACTAAAGGATGAGATGGAGCTTGGCAGGATACAAGCTAAGAGAAACTTGGACTTTCTTGATATCCTTCTTTGTGCAAGAGTATGTCACACATCATCACACCCTCAATACCTTGGTTTAGGTAGAACTCACCATACACCGTTGTCATTTCAGTGCTGCTGTTATGCAGCCATTCATCTGGAAAACCCAGATACTCTTGCAGCTAATTGTGTAGTGTGTGTGTGAGAGAGCTTCCGGGTGCAGTTTACTGACTCAAAGTCGAAGATTATTGGCCGCTAAACCTCTTTCCCTTTCCTGAAATGTCGACGGTGAATGCTCTAGAGCGATTTGGTGTTCTGGTAATAAATGGCTCTGAGTAGGTCTACCTACCCACTGCACAGCACCACAACCTGCATTATGCTTTACTTTACTGAAAAAGTTGTAAAGTTGAAATGCTTTCCTCATGTGGAAAATATGTAAACAAATCAGAATCTTACCATGTTTTTATATGTAAAACATGGCAGTTATTCCACATATATTATTCTTATACAGAATTTAGAGTATCCTCTGTATATGACTGGTAGGCCATAAGGTGAAGCCTGAAAAGTGGCTAGAAAATGATTTTCGTTCCCACGTCTGGGAACTACATTCTGAATGCATTTTTCCATCATGGACATTGGGTTAAAAGTTATCTGCAAGATATCCTGCCGAATTTAGTCAGGGGCCATAAATGTATATGTATGGAAATTACGAAACATTTGTTGGGAAGACAAATCTCTCTGAAATTGACATTTACACATGTACCTAAACATCTTGAGTCAAATATTGGTGCATTAGTATACTTGAATGTGAATTTATACCATGATATGCAGCTCATTTGTATAAAAAAAACGCTTTACCTTGTGATTCCCAACCTGCAATATTTAAGATGCTGGTACAATTTTCTAAAGATTGAGGTTGTACACATAAAACAGTTCAGTGGATAGTACAAAAATAGTACAAAAATACAAACAAATCACACTATACCTACTGTATAACCATAATCCCCTCACCACATACATCCCAACCCCAGTCCACACCCTCATCCACCACTGCACTTCCCAGGCAACACATGTTAATAATCCTCACCACTATCATCTGAGTCATCATCCCACATATCTCTATCCTCAGTTTCCTTATAAACATTTGCACAGTTTTGGCATTGACATAGATCTGTCCATGGCAGTTTGCAGAGACACAGGAACATCTTCCTGTCTCACATTTGCCTTGTTTGCAACCGCAGTGGACTACCTGCAACACACTACCAGGGGCCGGATTTGTAGTCATCCAGGTCACTGTTAACTGCCCATCCTCGACGTGCCACCCATTGCCAACCGGTGAAGGGGCACACATTACAGCTTTCAATGAATGTCTCATTATAGCTGCTTGGTAATTTGCCATTTTGCAGTGTTGGTACAAGGCGTCACTTGTCAGGGGCATAGAGAGTTCTGGCAAAGCCGATGACACCATGCAGAATGCTTTGTATCTTGCATCATTCACATTCTTAGCTGATGGCTGCCCATACAGGTGGCACACATATTTGCTAAGACCATCAAAGGTAGACTGGTGTAGGGTAAAACTGCTACCCAGTTCTGTAAATGCAGTCAGGTACTCCTTTTTCTCACAAACAACAGAAAATGTTTGTGCACACTTTCTTTCTGAACGGACGTAAGATGCATATAACATTGTTTAGAAACCTTTTGCGAACTTTAGAAGATATTTTTTGTCCATTTTCGTCCTCTTCTGTACTCGCCGATATGTACTCCGTGGATTCCATGCTACTGCTAGACTGTTTACACAAATTTGTTGTCATCCCACGTCCGTAACCTGGCAACAAAGCGGCTGCTATTGGTCGAGTGCAAGACACGTGACAGAACTCGCACCACTTACATCAAATATATCGAAGGTTATCCTATAACCCTAGTTATATGAATACTGGCTGAGCGTCTCGCTCTGCCATTATGAGATGTCATCTCATGCACCTATTGTGCGCATGAAAAAATTGCACATGCACGACACTTGCACGTGACCACGCCTACTCCCGTGTGTGCCTACAAGACACAGGGAGTGGTCAGTCACGTCCACGCCCTTCCAAGTCTGAATTCCATGCATGAAAAACATCCAAGGGTCCTCAGGGATTCGCGTCCACCCGCCCGTCCTAACGAAGGGGGGGAGGCAGTCAACTACAACCAATGTGCGAAAAAGTAAACCAGTCACCCTAGAACGCACAGTGCAAGCGGGACCACGTGTGACATAGCACTCCGCGGTCCACACCCACACACACCTGCTAGCCCACTTGATGGCGGGATGCAGGAGAGGTCCCGGAGCCCCCCGGTCATGTCCATGAGGTAAAACCTAACAAAAGAGCCCGGGGAGGACCAGGAGGCCGCAGCACAGATGTCCCCCACCGAGGCCCCCCCAAACAGGGCAGCGGAGGCCACCACTCCACGAGTGGAGTGTGCCCCGACGCCTGCGAGGGGAACCTGTCCAGCCAAAGTGTAGCAGAGGGCAATGCCCTCGCACAACCAATGTGACAGGCGTTGCTTGGACAGCGCCTTAAGGCCTCTGCATGCTACAGAAACTTCAAAGCAACTTCAACACAACATCGACAAAGCAACGGTGTTGCAGACACATTACCTTTATACTTCTGCAAAATCAACGCGCAGCCTATGATGCAACAAAATGTACCCCGGATGTGCGGCTCGAGCGCGCCCAGCCCGCCTGAATACTTTGGGCAGCCGAAGGTGCGCACTCTAGCAATTACAAACGGATTTCCCTTCTCAACCATACATCGTTAGTATAATAATAGCCCTGTTTATGTTTGTTTTCGCTTGTGTTCTTGTATATAGTGTAATATAGTTATATCGCCACATCAACCCAGTCCATCCCCATTGTTTCCCCAATCTCCTTCCACGGATTCATCGTCATAATGCTATCCTTGTAGTCTTTAGACCCGCTATTATATAAATGTTGGTACTTTCGGACCTCCTCTGCAATACGTTCCTGCATTTGATTCATTTTAAACAAACAATTAAACAAGTGTAATGAAACAATACACTAGCTATCAAGCTCCTGTCAGAAAGTTTTCTTTTGGTCTCGAGCCAGGAAAACACTAGAAGTGACAGACAGCCCCGCCCCCATTCACTACCAACCAATCACTGCTACGCAATACCAACGCAACGGGTCTTTAGATTAGATTTTGGAGACAGGTACGCAACGTCCTCGCAACACAGTCTACAAGACTGTCTGCAACAAGCGCGCTGAAATCGCGCCGATGTTGTGTTGAAGTTGCTTTGAATTTGCTGTAGCATGTAGAGGCCTTTACCCGCGTGAGAGCCACTGTAACAAACAACAGTTGATCGTAGCCCTGAGATCCTGCGTGCGACTAAGGCAAACCTTCAGCGCACGGACAGGACATAACAGGAGAAGACTCGCCTCCAACTCACTAGTGTGAGGAGGAGTAAAGTAAGTAAGTAAGTAAGTAAACTTTATTTGTATAGCACCTTTCTCAGATAAAATCACAAAGTGCTTCACAGAAGTAAAACATAGCAACATAGAGATGAACGCACTACACATAAAACAATTCTGACACATCGTAAGCATAGTTACAATTAAATAACTAAATATGAGTGCAACTAAAAACAAAACAACAATTATAAATAAATAAACAACGTATACAACCAGGAATTATTTAAAAGCCTGTCTGAATAAAAACGTTTTCAACTGTTCCTTAAAAGTGGATAGGGAGTCAAGTGAACGCATAGAAAGGGGGAGGGTGTTCCAAAGGGTAGGGGCCATAAATTGGAAGGACCGGTCACCTTTTGTTATTAACCGGGTCCGTGGGACAACCAGGAGATTTTGGTGGGAGGACCTAAGTGCACGACTGGGGGAGTAGGGGCGCAGTAAATAAAAAATGTACACAGGGGATCTACCTTGGAGGGCTTTAAAAGTTAAAACAAGAATTTTAAAATGGACACGATAATTAATGGGGAGCCAATGTAGAGTGGATAAAATGGGGGTGATGTGGGCACGCCTACTTGTCCCAGTTAAAAGCCTTGCCGCTGCATTTTGAATGATTTGCAAGCGGTTTAGCACAGATTTATCCAGACAGGTAAAAATTGAATTGCAATAGTCCAGGCGTGATGAAATAAAAGCATGGATGATCATTTCCATTTCAGCTCTAGAAACAACAAATCTTAATTTGGCAATGTTTCTGAGCTGATAAAAACATGACCGTGTGAGCTGGTTGACATGGCTGTTAAAAGACAGAGAGTCATCAAAAATTACACCTAAGTTCCTCACATGAGGTTTGACACACTGACCTAAGGGTCCAATAGAATTTTTTATAATGGGGATGATGTGGTCGGGAGCAATAATGAGGGCTTCTGTCTTACTTGCATTAAGCTGAAGGAAATTATCAGCCATCCAGCTCTTGATGGCATCGATGCATTCATTAATAATGCAAAAACGATTACACTCACTGGGCTTAAAAGAACAATACAATTGGATGTCATCCGCATAAAATTGATAAAATATTCCATTAAAACGTTTAATAATCTGGCTTAGGGGAAACATATATAGGGAGAACAGCATTGGCCCTAGCACAGAACCCTGCGGAACCCCACAGGACAGTGGGGTAGAGTCCGACATGAACTGACCCACTGACACAGAAAAGCTTCTATCAGCTAGGTAAGATGAGAACCATCTCAGTGCTGACCCAGAGATCCCAAACACATCATTGAGCCTACGCACCATAACCACATGATCAACCGTGTCAAAGGCTGCGCTGAGGTCCAATAAAACTAATAGTGAGTGTTTACCATCATCTGCAGCCATTACAATGTCATTGGTAACCTTAAGAAGGGCTGTTTCGGTGGAATGAAATTTCCGAAAGCCTGATTGGAATGGGTCATGCAGGAGGGTGAAACGCCTGAAGCACAATATCCCTGGAGCGATAAGAGCACCGGATATTCTTTGGCACGAAGGCCGGATTAGGCCTCAGAGTCGCACTGCTATTGGCCCGAATAGACAGGCACTCTGACCGCACCGAGAGAGCACACAGCTCACCCACGCGTTTAGCGGAGATGATGGCCAAAAGGAACGCGGTCTTAAAGACAGACGATCCAATGGCTCCTGCTCAAGAGGCTCAAACGGGGCCCCCAACAGCCTTTCCAGGAACAGTTGGAGGTCCCGACTCGGAGACAGAGCACGTTCCACAGGCTTGAGACACCGTGCGCCAAGCAGGAAACGTCTCATGAGAGGGTGGCTGAACAGTGTTCTGCCCTCAAAGCCCACATGACAAGAAGATATAGCTGCGGCGTATACCTTCACTGTCGAGGCCGATCGCCTATCCAGGATAGACTGGAGGAAGGACAGAACCGAGTCCAGGGGGCATGACACCGGGTCCAGGCCCCCAACCTCACACCATTCTCGAACCATACGCCACTTCCCTGCATAACCGCGGTAGTGGACGGAGCGCGCGAGTTCTGGATGGTGTTAACCACAGTAGAGTTAAGACGCATCCCCTCCAGATTCACCCTTTCAGCAGCCAAGCCATTAGAGGCTGCCCCAGAACAGGAGGCAGAAACAGTGTTCTGCGTGCCTGAGAGAGGGCCCGCAGTGACCACGGAACAGGCCACGGCGGGGCCACCAAGAGCTGAATCAGGGCCGGGAACCACACAGCTGTGCCCCGGTCCGGCGCGACCAGGATCAAAGTCCTGCGCTCCTGACGTAACCGCTCCAACAGCTGAGCTATCAGGTGTATGGGGGGGAACGTGTACAGAATCCCGGGCGGCCACGGACCGAATCGGTCGCCGCCCGGTGGAGACAGGGGGGAGCGTACTCCTCCCTGTCTGTTGATATACGACGCCGACGTCGTGCTGCCCGTCCTGATCAGAACATGCTCGCCCATCACATGATGGCCGAGCTGTCTGAGGACTAGAAGCACTGCCTTCAATTCCAACACATTGATATGTAGTGCAGACCGGGCAGCATGGTCCTTGCCAGCTGCCCCCTACTGCGTCGGTCCGACACGTTCCCCCCCATCCCGTGAGGGAGGCGTCGGTGAAGACCGTGACGTGTGACAGCCTGCTGCCCATGGGGACCCCGCCGGTGAGGGCCCCAGGCCCCCCCCAGTGGGCGAGGTCCCCCAGTACTGACATGGGAACCTTCAGCTGCTTCCACTTGACTCTCACAGGGTCTATTTTCATACTGAAAAACCTACCTCTGTATCCTCCTCATGAAGAGGAGGCCAAGAGGGTGGCTGCACGGTGGGGGGCGGCGTGGGGCCCCAGTCAAATACCACCTGCGCCTCCGTGGACAGACCAAAAAGTCCATCCACGGAGAGGGGAGCCCTGAGGAGGAGAACCCTCCTCTCCTCCTCCAGGGGAGATTGCTCCAACCAAATATGTCTGTGAACAAGAGTCGACAGCATCCTAGCCCTCCCTGCGGTTATTGCCTGCGGCTGGGTCGAAAGCTGAATAACCTCAAAACCTCGCGCGATGGTTTTGACGTCGGCTAGTCCTAAGACCCCATCACTCGACACCATTTTCGACAGAAAAACAGCAAATTGAGTTGCTGCTAAATTCTGTACTGCGGCGGTATAAGCTTCAACAGCCCACTCAGCCACCTGCCGGGCCGACTCGCCCCTTGGCGTCGGCTACCGGGCGGGATACCGCTCTACCATGTCAGGACAAAGGAGCACGGCACACCAGTGGCGGCTGCTGACCAATTCTATTTACTAGTGAAGCACTGCCTCACTAGTAGTTATGCAATAACCTCCACTGCGGCACACCTGTCCTGAGCCCCGTCGTCAGACCGTCCACCCGTGCAAGGGATGAATGAATGAAAACTTTATTAACAGATTGCAGAATGGGCACACTTACCATGGCCCAATACACACAACTGCTAAGGGGATGCAGACCAGAGAAAAACGTTTGTCTTGTCTACATCAGGGTCCCCCATTTTCAATTCATAGATTCATAAATGCATAGGGTAGACAAGCCTCAGATACCGTTTGACCTACAGCAATGCAATGGTTAACAGTGGGAACTGAACGCAGCCCCGGTGGGACAACACGTGGGAGCAGCGTCCCGAAAGGCAACAGAATTAGTAGCAGCTGCGCGCGCCATGATAAATGGAAAAACATTTAACAACGTGTCACAGTCATCCAAATACACAGCCCCCCGCGCCATCACACTGCCCGGTCGTCACACGGGACAACAAGCAGTAGTGAAAACGCTAGTACTAAAACTTGCCGTGTCGGCCCCCCTACCTGTGCGCGGCGTAGCTCGAACGCCGCGCGAAGTCCCTCGGTTCACTGCCAGAATCGAGGACAGACCAGAAAAGGGCCGACGTTCCATCCGGACGCGCCGAGGAGGGTCCGGGGGCTGGCGAACCTCTGGCGAAAGTCCAACATTGCTTAATTTCTCTTTTCGCTTCATGATAACGTTCCACCTGGTTGAAGTGCATATGAACAAATCCACGGATGGAAAAAGACAAGGAGTAGGCGTGGTCACGTGCAAGTGACGTGCATGTGCAATTTTTTCACGCGCACAATAGGTGCATGAGATGACATCTCATAATGGCAGAGCGAGACGCGATTGGCCAGTATGAATATATAACTACGCGATGACCAAAGTATCCGTTCGTAAGGAAAGATCTAGTCCCGACTTTAAAAGTATAATTGCGCAAAACCGGCAGGATAGTAGATGGAGAACTTTTAATTCCTAAATCTACACAAATAGATCTTTCACCCAGAGTGAACATTTCGTAGTTCCCAATGTGGGAACGGGATGAAACGATAACGGGGTTCACCTTAATATGGCCTATGGGCAATCATTTATAAAAATAAATGAATACAAAATAAATAAATAAAACACATACTGTAGCATTTGATGAAATTAGTAAAGTAGTGATATCTGAAGGCGGAAATTATGCCACAGTACTTTTAGTAGACAGTGGAAACACAGTACCTGACGTCAGACTCTTGACTCCAAAGAGTCTGTATGTGTGATACTATGCAACAAAATAAACCTAAACTCATATATTCTTGAACTTTGATTTGCTATTGCACACTACTGTGATGGCATCAACAAAGAGCACATCAGATTATTTACTATATTATTAGTTGACCTCTTCTATCTTCCTGTCAGGATGAACAGCAGCAGGGTCTGTCAGACGAGGCCATCCGAGCAGAGGTGGACACCTTCATGTTTGAGGGCCATGACACCACAGCCAGTGGGATCTCCTTTGCCCTCTATGCTCTGGCCTGCAACCCAGAGCACCAGCAGATCTGCAGGGATGAGATCATCGAAGCCCTGGATGGCAAGGACACCATGGCATGGTAGGAACTGTGTTCAGACAGATCACCATCTTGTGGAAGTCAGTGATTCGTGTATGCTCTCTTGTTTGGGTTAGCTAACACATTGGTTCCCAGATATAACCCATGGGCCCTTGAGGTTGTTAATGTTTGACAACGGTAGTGCAGAGAGATGAGCAACACAACTGAATGGGTTCCAAGGGTGTTTAACCTCTTAACGTGTATATGTCCCGACGTGCCAGTGCGCGTAACGCACAAAAGTCACGGCACTAGCGGATCTGGGCTTCATTTTTCGCCAAACATACAAATTACAGTTAGAAAGATCTATTTGTTGCCGTTAGAACTCCACCTCACTCGACCAAATCCGTGCCTCGGTCCTCGTGCAAGGATTCGATTCCAACGAAATGTGAGGGACTGCAACATACTATGTTTCACGGAGACATGGTTGAAGCCAGCAACACCGGATTAAAACATCATCCCATCGGATTCCTTCTCTGTCTTCCGAGCTGACCAAACTGAAGAGCCAGGAAAGTCCATTTGTGGAGGGGTTTGCTTCCTCACTAACAACGGCTGGTGTAGTCCCAAGGAGGTGAAGATTCTTTCCCGCTCCTGCTCGCCGGACCTTGAACATTTGTCCATCCTTTGTCGCCCGTTCTATCTCCCCCGGGAATTCACAGCCATCATAACAACTGCCGTTTACATTCCACCGCAAGCCGACACCGCCAGAGCTCTGGCCGACCTACAGGACTATTTGAATCAACACCAAAACAAACATCCGGACGCGGCTATGATCGTAGCCGGTGACTTCAACAAGGCTAATTTGAAAAAAGTTATGCCAAACTTTTACCAACATATCAAATGCACAACTAGGGGCGGGAATACGTTGGATCACTGCTACACCCCTTTCAAACAGGGCTATAAGGCAGTACCAGCGCCTCCGCTAGGTAAATCAGATCATGACGCCATATTTCTTTTGCCAAGCTAGAAACAATGAGCCCGAGAGGCTGTTGTGTCACGAGAGGTGAAGCAGTGGTCCGAGAGCTCAGAGGCCACGCTACAGGACGCACTGGATGACGTCGACTGGGGGATGCTCCGGTCGAGCTCCAGTGACGTCAGTGAATATGCTGATGTTGTTGTTAGCTTCATAGCAACATTAGCTGACGGTATTATCCCCACAAAGAAGGTGCGGGTTTTCCCAAACCAGAAACCGTGGGTGGACAATTCCATCCAAGTGGCCCTGAATGCTCGTACCGCTGCTTACAACTTGGGCCGAGCATCGGGAAATATGGAAGAGTATAAGGTAGCAGCCTATATGCTACGCAAGGAGGTGCGGGCTGCAAAACGGCGATATGCGAACAAGATGGAGACACAGATGGCACAGAACGACACGAGAGGCTTATGGCGGGGAGTACGAACGATAACTGATTATAAAGTCAGCCCCCCCTCAATAGTGAGTGCCGATGCCTCTCTCGCGGATGAACTCAACTCCTTTTACGCCAGGTTTGGAGCGAGCAGTGGGGACGTTAGCTCACCGGCTAATGGCGTCACTGACGTGCCAGCTGCCGCGGGAGGGGGGGGCTCATCCGCGGACACACACACACACACACACACACACTCATTGACGGAACACAGCATGATATTAATGTTCATGGGTATAAAATACTCGGAAAGCGGCTGGCCCAGATGGGATAACAGGACGAATACTTAAGTCCTGTGCAAACCAGCTGGCCCCAGTATTTACATCCATATTCAATATATCCCTGGCTGAGTCCGTGGTCCCTGCCTGCTTCAAAATGTCAACTATAATCCCTGTGCCAAAAAACTCTTCTCCAACAGGCCTTAATGACTACAGACCGGTGGCACTCACCTCTGTGGTCATGAAATGCTTTGAGAGGCTGGTCAAGGATTACATCTGTGCCTCCCTCCCTAGTAACATGGACCCACTGCAGTTTGCATACAGGGCAAACAGGTCCACTGACGATGCGGTCTCCCAAGTACTGCACAACACACTATCTCACCTTGACAGTCAGAAGGGGGGCTATGTGAGATTGCTGTTCATTGACTATAGTTCAGCTTTCAACACCATAGTCCCCACCAGACTGGTTGACAAGCTGATCGATCTGGGTCTGAGCTCCGCCATGAGTGCCTGGATCCTGGACTTTCTAAGTGACAGGCCCCAGGCGGTTAGGGTGGGGGGTCATACCTCCAGCAAAATCACCCTGAGTATCGGGTCTCCCCAGGGCTGCGTTCTGAGCCCCCTGCTGTACTCACTGTACACGCATGACTGTGTGGCCAGTTTAAGCTCCAACTCCATAGTGAAGTTTGCAGATGACACAGTGGTGGTGGAGCTGATCTCTAACAATGACGAGAAGGCCTATCGGGAGGAGGTTTACAAACTGGCACGCTGGTGCCGGGACAACAGCCTACTCCTGAACATTGGTAAAACCAAAGAGCTGATCATGGATTTTAGGAGAATACAGCAGGGGACACACGCCGTTGTGGATAAACAGGGCTATTGTGGACAGGGTGAGCAGTTTCAAGTACCTGGGAGTCCACATCACAGAGGACCTGACATGGTCTACACACATAGATTCTGTGGTGAAAAAGGCGAAACAGCGCCTCTATCACCTGAGACAGCTAAGGAAGTTCAGAGTATTGGGGAAGATACTCCACTCCTTCTACTCAGGGCTGTAGAGAGCATTCTGACTGGAAACATCACTGCCTGGTTTGGAAACAGCACGGCACAGGACTTTTTTTTACCATGCATATCTTTTATCTATTTAATTTTTTCAATTTAATTTTTTTCTATGCCTATTTTATTCTATTTTATTATTGTATTTTGCACAATCAATGCGGACATGACTACCCGCATTTCACTGTATGCCCTGGTATGTATGTGACAAATAAACCTCTTGATTCTTGAGTTACATGACGATATGTCAGGCAAGCGTCTTTTTACGCGGCGCACGACAGATGACCACCCCGGACTCCCGACGGTCCAGAATTGTATTCACCCACGTGGGGGGGGGGGGATTTAGTTGAAAGTTGACAAGCGAAAACCAGAAGTCAATCACACTTCAGAATGAACGGCCGTGGATGAGGAAATGGATTTTAGAGAGCCTTTCTTTTTTGTCGCACGGTTTACCCGGATCTCTCTCAAAGACCCATTTCTGAACAGATTTTTATAAGATTTGGACCTGAACTACATAAGACTTCAGGCTATGGATCCGCTGTGTTTTCCAGCGTATACCTATTTTTTAAATATATATATTTCTTTATATTGTGAGTACACAAGTTCAAGTTCAGACCAGTGTTACGTAATTTCGTCAGCTATTTTTTATTTTAGTTTTAGTCTTAGTCATGTCTCAAATGCACTTTTTCATCATATTTAGTCACCTTTATCTATTTTTCATTTAGTCAAGTTTTAGTCGACTACAGGTCTGAGTATTTTCGTTTTAGTCTTTTGTTTAGTTTCGATTTAGTATTTTTTGTTTAGTCTCGCCACTCAGTTACAGCCTCATAAGTTGGCGTGAGCTTTTTCTAAACAAAAAAAGCGAATGTTAGTGCTAGCTGATTAGACTTATGTAAGCTATTTAATGTGTTCTATTGTGGTGGATCAACATAATGTAGCGATCCGTCATGCAGTACTGTAGGGAAGAAAGAGGATAGTTTCCTTTTCTGTATGGTGCTTTATTTACAGCTCAATATGGGGTTTTACATGTTAATACTTCCCTTCTCATAAACAACACAGCTACCTGCTAATACGCTAGCTTCACAACAACAACGTAACATCCGGTCCGTCCTCCCATATCTCCCGGGGGGAAACAACACCCCCAGCATAACCGTGGTGCCCCTAAGACCATACAACTAGAGCGACACACAAAACCCCAGAACATTATAATAATTCACCCACGGAACGATGTGTTGGGGTTAACACATTCGGGGCCATTGGGATCCGTCTAATCCCACTCTATACGGCCAGCATATCAAAACAAACTTTCATTGTGCGTGAGGCTGTTTGTAGAGCTAAATCTATACTTTATATTATTGCTATCTGTCCATTCTCATTGTCAATTGACACTATAAACCAGGGGTCAGCAACCTTTTTGACATGGAGTGCCTGTTTGAAATATAGTTGTAACTAGTGTGCCTCAACAATATTCCATGCATCGTAATTTTTTTTCTCTCATAATCAGGTATTTTTTATGAAATATTTTACATTATTACATCATTATTGTTATTGTTATTATTAACAATATTATTATGATGGTTGTATCAACCCTAAATCTGAGTTTGGGGGGGGGGGGGGTGAAATGCAGACAAACAGCTGCATACAGTGCGACCATTTCACTCACATTTGCCCGTTCATTTTTGGACACATCACCCATCGGTGTGTGTACTGTACGTGTGCTGTCATAGCTCCACCTACAGGCCTAATGGAGAACACCAGGAGAACACCAGGATGTGAATGGAGGGTGAATGTGAGGTATATCGTGTAAATAAGTTTTGATTGATTGCAAGACTACACTGTAAAAAAATTTATTATAATAAGTTACCAGAACTTAAAAATATTGAGTTCAGTTACTGTGCATTAAGGTTTTCAGTTTTCAATCCATAATAAGTTAACAGAAAAATAAGTACACAACCACATTATTTCAACCTAATAAAACTATGTTTATTGTCATTGTTTTAAGAACACAAGTTGACTTGGTAATACTCACATTTTGAGTAAAAGAAATGGCTTTTAACATGACATGTGCAATGTTCAATGAAATAGAAAAATAAATAATAAAATGTGTTGATTAATCCCACTGGTCACAATGGTGACCGTAATAATGTTTTTGTTATAAGGCTCTACAAATGTTACTGAATGATGTAGCAATGTATTTCCAGCTAAATTGAAATAATAAACAAATAAAGGGTCTCAATTAAATATGTGGTAGTAAAAATAACCTGTGGGAGGATTTCAACAAGATAAATGCGACAACAGTGCAAATTTAATTTAACTATGCAGGCACGCGTGCCTAGGGTTGCCTACCCCTGCTATAAACCGTCCCTTCAATATGCCTTAAATAAAAAAAAATTTCATCAATACGTTCCCATTTTATAGCGTCGTGAATATGAACGTTATAGCTGAATGTTCTGGGGTATTTCCTGGAACGCGAGTTACAAGGCGCTAAGCTAATAACGTTAAATTGAATGGCGTTTCGGCTATAGACAAGCTAGAGCTAAAACTCAAAATTAATATTGTCGGTATCATGGTCCACCATGAATGCATGAAAGGGGGGGGGGGGGGGGGGACGTCGTTTCTGATTATTGATTACCAATAACGGCATTAGCCTCAGTAGCCTTATTCGCTGATCGGCTGGTTGGGTATGATAACAAGGCCTGATCAGCATGTAATTTACGTGAAAAAGCTCTTACCTGTGGCCGGTTGGACTGCAAAAAGGATTTCCCAGTTATCGATCGCCATCTGGTAGATCCATATGTCCATTGGCTGATGATATATTCCTTTACTGCATACTGAATTCAGCGTCCCAAAAACTATTCCAGGCCATCGGCTACACGCATAGCTTTAGGCTAACAGAAGGCGGCTACGTGGCGTAGTGGGCAAGGCGCTCGCCACGAAATCTGTAGACGCTGGGCTTGCCTGTTCGAGCCCAGCGCTCCACATTTGCTTTCAGTTTAGCTGGTCGTCCGTACTAATACACATTGGCCGTATTAGGGGGTGGGAAACTGATGGGTGGGGATCGGGCGTTGTGGACAGCGACTCCTACAGGTCGGTTGGTGCGCCTGCGCAGTAGAATCAGGAAGTGTCGGGGGCAGCGTAAGCCTCCCACGCGTTACTCCTCGCCACTGAGAGATCGAGCTGCGCAGGTGAAAAGATGCGACTGCTGTTACCTCAAGTACCGGAGGGGACTTGTGCTATGTATGACTTAGTCCACATTGCAGCCGGCTTGTGGGAGGCAAGAAACAGCGTTCGTGACAGGGGAGGGTTGAATTGGATGATACGAAATTGGGATGGGAGAAAAATATAGAAAATGGGAGAAAAAGTGGATAAAAAAAAAAGCTTTAGGCTAACAGAAAAGCCCATTAATAATTTTTTTTTAAAACACCGGTCTGTAACAGCCTAGGGAACACTGCATTATCAAGACAGCGCCCCTACGAGGATCTGGCCGTTAATGCACTTTTCCGAATTCCAAGAGTAGGGTAAATCTGCAGTGCCACTCGGTGACATTAAGTAGGATATTACAATGGAATAAAAGCTAAAACAACCTTACCACCAGGGCTTGACATTGACACCTGCCCACCCGCCCAATGCGGGTAGAATTCGTCATTGGCGGGTAAATGCGTCATTCTTCCCGCCAACAGGGCGGGTGGCTTTTTTTTCTATGAGAAAAAAAAATTGTAGTCTACAAAAGGCATCTGGAATAATTAAGTCAATCCTGGTGATACTATAGAATACTACAACTCCCACGATGACTGGGTGGGCACAGTGTGCTCATTCATTGGTCCATCCTCTTCGCCCTATCGCGCGTGTCATGTTGCTTCCGTGTGGTGTGTGTGGCAGCTGACAGCTGAACGAACGCTGTTAACATTAATAGCTCAACTGGTTAGTACAGACAGTTAGCTAACTTAACGTTACAATGTGGCAGCATATTGTGGGTGTGAAAAGACCGGGTGAACCAAACCATCAACAAACAAAAAATAGAAAAGATAATGAGGCAGAGTCCGAAAACACGAACAAAGTAGAGGAGGCGAATAAAAAAAAAACTGGTGTTCATTGAAAAGTGGCGCTCAGGTCGCGAGTGGCTAGGATATGATCCACAGCAGAAGTTCATGTTCTGCATTGATTGTCGTATGTATATGGCACTGACAAGTCCAAAAGCTTGTCGTTTGTTATTGGCACAACCAATTTAAAATTAGAAACGATAAAGGATCATGAAATATCAAACGGCCACATACATACTCTAGCTACCAAGCGGGCGAAGACTGGTCTGTTAGAGGAGAGTGTTGCGGTCAGATCCCTGGTCTCAATGAACTCAGCTCAGATGGACAAGTTGAAGCTGCTGTTCTGCAACGTTCACGCAATCGGGAAGAAAGGAAGACCCTTCACAGACTATTTGTGGCTGTGCGAGTAAGTATTAGACAAACTAACATGTATTATGTAACGTGTTTTATTAAACTAATATTACTGTGTTTGTTAGTTAGCCACATTCATTTAACATTAAGAAGCATAGGGGCTCCAGACTAACACAGCCCCATCGCAAATATTCAGCACCATGGACAGCTGCCCCAGATCTCTCTCTCTCTCTCTCTCTCTCTCTCTCTCTAGTCTGGAGCCCATTTTCACATGACCATTTTAATAATAACATTATTACCATTGTTGGGTTATGATCGGCGTATAGTGTGCATGTAAACGCACTCAGTGTTAACGTTATATGAAAAATACATAGCTAAGTCATACTGTTTTTTCTTCAGGGTAGATGAGCAGAAAGGCTTGCATGTTGGCAATACATACCGAAACATAAACAGAGCAGAGGAATTTATGTTCTACATTGCTGAGGCTGAAAGGAATAAACTTAAACAAACTATTGCCAGCACAAAGTTCCTCTCAGTCATGAGTGATGGCTCTACAGACAGTGCTGTGATGGAGGAGGAGCTGGTGTATGTGAGATGTGCAAGAGCAGGGAAGGTGGAAGTGTGCTTTGCTGGGATCCAGTCAGTTATTGGATGTTATTGGATTAGATGTTATTTTATCACACACCACACTACTGACACTTTGGATTAGATATTATTTTAGCACACACCACACTACTGACATTTTGGATTAGATGTTATTTTAGATGTTTCTGTTCAAATAAAATCATATGTCCAAACAAATGCTTGCAGTTACATTGTCCAATTACCTATATTTATAACTTTTTGGGTGGGGGCGCGAGTGCGGGGATTTTTGGCTGGTGAAAATGCTGAGTGGCTAGTGACTTTGGAAAACCACTAGCCACATTGCCAAAAAGTTAATGTCAAGCCCTGCTTACCACGTATATATACGTGGTTGGCCGTCAAGCGTTAGATCCGAAACACGTATATATATATGTGGTTGGCCCCGAATGTGTTAAGGGTTCCGCACGGACAATTATGTCGGCAAACGAGTTCCTGTTAGCTAGCAAGTAAACAGTGTTGAAGTTGATGTTGAATAAACGCTTAGCAAGATTTTATTTTGCAAACTACATTTTGTGTCATAGTTTTTAGTCAACAACATTGCATGAATAATTTTGTCACGTTAGTGTCACATGATCTCCATTAACTCATTGGCTGCCAGCTATTAGCCTTGGCCCTGTGGTAGCGCTGCCACGCTTTAAAAGATAGGAGTGAGTCACCTTGTTTGTAGAGCTATAACTATATTCTATATTATAGCTATGGATACAATACTATGGCCCATTTGACATGGAGTATCTATCGTTCAATATGTGAAAAATAAATATTTTTTTCATCCATACATTCCCGTTTTATACCATGGTGAATATGAGTATGGTTTTAGATTGGTCTGAGGAATAGCCTTATGCGGGTATTATACTATAATCGTTGCCGTTTCTTGCCTGGACCCGCTGTTATTCTCAAATCAAATCTATATCATAGGTATTATGTTTCATCATGAAAGCATGAAAGGGGGCGTTTTTTGATGCTTTGATCGTCACCAACGGCATACGTTGTGGAATAACGTTACACACACACGTTCGGATCGATATGAAGACATGGTTGGGTCAACGCAAGATTGATATCATATAGCCCTTACCTTGACTAGGATGTACCCCAAAAAGAATATTCGAATTATCTGATCGCGATTCCAAGTATTGATGTCCATCATGTCGCCAACATAATCCACCACACATCATGCATCAGGAGCATTTGATCCTTCTCACTCTGACCGTTATAACCGCTCAGCTTGTCAGAAAAAAAAGCCGACCCGGAGACATTTGATCGACGCACAGGCCAAGATACAAGGTTTCAAAGGGTGCTCGATACCACCACCTGGGAGGATCTGGCCGGTACTGCACCCTCTGCGTCGCAGTATGCCTTCTACCGGCAACATACGGGTCCCTGATATTGAATAGGATATTAAAATCGAAAAAAAGGAAAAACGATCAAATAACGTATATACGTGGTTGGCGTTCAACGGTTGTCCACCAAACACGTAAATATAAACGTGGTTGGTGTCCATTGAGGTGACGTCTTGTCTCGTTTTCATCAGGGGGAAAATCTTCGTTGACAACCATATTTAGTCATAATTTTCATTGACTAAATTAACACTGGTTCAGACCTCTGTTACTCTATTCCATTAGCACTAAAAGTGATTTTCCTTTTTTGCATTAGTAACTTCAGAATGTTATCTTTCAAAAGAGACCAGGCTCATGCATGTGCTATAAGTATGATTGATGAAGTATGATTCTCTTAGCCTGCAGGGGGAAGGCTAAGAGAATCATCAAGGACTCCAGCCACCCGAACAACTGCCTCTTTGAACTGCTGCGGTCAGGCAAGCGATACCGGAGTCTTAAGGCGAGCACAGAAAGACTCAGAAGAAGCTTCTATCCCCAGGCCATCAGGCTGCTAAACGAACAATAAACACTATGCAACAACCATCAAATGCACACAGCACACACACCCACACGCACACACTCACTTAAACAAACAACACACTGCAGCACCGACTCTCCACACTTTAGATCACACAAACACACTTTATATTTATTGATAAAGGATTTGCACTACAACTCGTACACCTACTGTAAATTGTACCTAAATTGCACCTCATCCCATTTCTGCCTTGCACTATATAGTATTGTATATTAGTACACTGCATAGTATATTGTATATTATATGGTAACTCAGTTACGTCTATTCTGCATCGAACATTGTACATATGTCTATACTGAACACTGTGACCTCATTTTTTTTACTTCTAATTTACATGCTATACTATGTTATTTTATTTCATACTTATCTTGTCTTGCACAGTCTCTGGAGCGTAACAGTAAGAAGCATTTTGTATAAAAGTATTCTGTACTTCTGTATGACAACTATTAAAGTAACTTGAAACTTGAAACATGCGTGAAGGAAAGGGGGGGGGGTCGTTTATGATTCCTTGATTGTCAGTAACGCTTTTCTTTAGTAAGATCAGATGGATTGCAATGTAATAAATGGACAATCGAGCTGGAAATAACGTTAGATTCCTCTGGCCGATGCGTCTGGAGAATTATTTTTCCAATTATTTGATGTTGATCTGCTAGAGCCATTTTCCGTTTGTATGACGCAATAAACGCCGAAAGCATATTGATTCTTGCGTCTCGAAAGCGATCCCATGCACTCGAGGTGTGTATATTGATCCACGTTACAAATATCTCTGGCAGAGCTTTTTCCCCGATGCACAGAGCGCCACTTCCGGTTTAAAGTGGAGTGTAACTCGCCCGAAATCCACCAGGTGGCGGTATTGAGGCGTTGCAATATCAGACAGGGTACAGCTGGCTCCCGGAGGCTTCCTGGATGAATTATGAATGCCAATAGCGAATAAAAGAAATAACGATCATAAAAACGAGTTTACTCGTTGTTGGCACTCAACGCATGGCAGCCAATAACGAGTAAACTCGTGATTGGCAATTCATGTGTTAACGGCCAATAGTTTTCCCTTTTTTTTTTTATCCTATTCAATGTGTATGTTGCCGTTAAAAGGCATACTGGGACTCCGAAGGTGCAGTACCGACCAGATCCTGCTAGTAGGCAGTATCGAGAGTGCAGTAAACCCTGTTCCAGACCGGGTGCTACGTTTAAACCGTTCCGGACGGACTTTTCTAGTAATGGGAAACCTAGGGCTTCACCCGATTGCATTGAATCGTTTTCGGGACCCCCGATCCATATGTTGTGGTGGGTTATGTCGTGGACCAGATGGACATAGGATGGACCAGATGCAGATGAAATAATTGGAATATTCTTTTTGGAATACCACCGAGCACAGGTAAGGACAATCTGACGTAAATTTCAGCTTGATCGTGCAAGGTTATCATACCCATCCCCCTGATCGGCTGTGTTGTGGTAATAACGAATGACGTTACTGGCAATCAAATTATCAGAAACGACCCCCCCTCCCCCTTTCATGCATTCATGATGAAACATGAATTTTGATGTTTTGATTGTTTTTACTACCGGGCAGTCCGGTAGAGCGAGAGATAGAGGAAGAGCGGGAGACAGAGCGGGGGGAAGACATTCGGCAATGGACGCTGGGTCCGGGAATCTAACCGGGGTCGGCCGCTTCGCGACGCAGTGCGTTACATGGTTCACTACTTGGGCGCCCCTATGATATAGATTTTATTTGAAAATAGTAGCGTGTCCCGGATGCGTCTATGCCAAATACAACGCAGTTCGGTTTCCGGGTTCCTCTGATTGGCCACTAAGTCCACGTGACCGCGCGCTAGCATGCCTCCCTTATCGCCCGCTGTGTATGTCATAAATGTCGATATGAATTGAAAATGGGGGACCCTGATGTAAACAAGACGAAAGTCTTTCTCTGGTCTGCATCCCCTTAACAATTGTGTGTATTGCGCCGTACTGTATTGTACCCATTCTGCAATCTGTTAAATAAAGTTTTCATTCATTCATTCATTTCTCCCCCACTACTCCCAAAAGTAACACTAAATAGATAAAGTACAACAATGCCAGACTCAAGAAACTGTGTTCCCTTTGGCGCAATACACACAATTGTTAAGGGGATGCAGACCAGAGAAAGTCGTTTGTCTTGTTTACATCAGGGTCCCCCATTTTCAATTCATATCGACATTTATGACATACACAACATACATGACAGCTTTGGCTGTTTGTACGATGAAACAAAGAACTTCTAAGATATACATTAACTTGGATTTCAGTGATATTCAGCGGTTATGTCAGTGTTCTTAAAAGCTTGTAGTTGTGCATGTCATAAAAAAACAAACTCGCATCATTCGGGTATTTCTGAATGTTTTGGCATATGAGTCTATATAGGATGCATTTATGTGTAATTGTTTGATCATAATACAGGACTAAGGAACATAGTATTTTTTTATTTCAAATTATATATATATAGGACTATGTATAAAGAAAACATTTCTTCTTTCAGAAAGGCTGATATAAAGCTAATGTTTTGTGTAATTGTTATACTCATTGAGGACCATTACATTTGTAGTATTAATCGTAGAATCATATCATATCAGTACCTTCAATAAAGAGTAGATCTGACTACTTTACTGAATTAACAATTACTGTGAATATCTCCAAACCACGCTCACAAACATTGAGTAACAATACCTTGGATGATGTAACTGATATGGATATTAGTCGCGCTACTGGAGAAAAAGACGCTGGTACCCTTGACAGTTAAAAAAAATAAATCACTTTATTCATTCCAGATGTAGCTTATTTTTCCAATAATTTTTTTTTATCCACTTTTTCTCCCATTTTCTATATTTTTCTCCCATCCCAATTTCGTGTCATCCAATTCAACCCTCCCCTGTCACGAACGCTGTTTCTTGCCTCCCACAAGCCGGCTGCAATGTGGACTAAGTCATACATAGCACAAGTCCCCTCCGGTACTTGAGGTAACAGCAGTCGCATCTTTTCACCTGCGCAGCTCGATCTCTCAGTGGCGAGGAGTAACGCGTGGGAGGCTCACGCTGCCCCCGACACTTCCTGATTCTACTGCGCAGGCGCACCAACCGACCTGTAGGAGTCGCTGTCCACAACGCCCGATCCCCACCCATCAGTTTCCCACCCCCTAATACGGCCAATGTGTATTAGTATGAACGACCAGCTAAACTGAAAGCAATGTG
The DNA here is from genome assembly GCF_963971535.1 of Notolepis coatsorum. NCBI lineage: Eukaryota > Metazoa > Chordata > Actinopteri > Aulopiformes > Paralepididae > Notolepis > Notolepis coatsorum. The sequence goes on along the minus strand of NC_140183.1, from coordinate 55,451,552 downwards.
GAGCGCTGGGCTCGAACAGGCAAGCCCAGCGTCTCCGTCATTCGTGGCGAGCACCTTGCCCACTACGCCACGTAGCCGCCACGCTTATTTTTCCAATCATATTGTACTGAACAAAGATTAGCAACACATTTTCTTGCGGTGAATTCCTGCCTGAACATTCAAGACATGCTGTATTGCGTGGGGCTTTTAGAGAGGAAGATCCGTAGGACATCACAACGTCGATTCCTGAACGCAACCTCTTTGATAGAGGAGAGATTACACCCATGCAGCCTCGAGTGTGGTGTGCAGTGTAAACAAACATTGTTTATGAGAACACATCCAAAGGGAATGAACTTTATTTAACAGATTGCAGAATGGGTACAATACAGTACGGCGCAATACACACAATTGTTAAGGGGATGCAGACCAGAGAAAGACTTTCGTCTTGTTTACATCAGGGTCCCCCATTTTCAATTCATATCGACATTTATGACATACACAACATACATGACATTAGGGATTAATAAGAACGAGCCGCCTCGGAAGAAGACGGCCGCTGCTGCTGAAACCACCGCCTCGCGTCGCCTCGCTGGCTCTTCCGCTTCACAGCGCGGCAGCGGGCGATAAGGGAGGTGTGCTAGCGCGCGGTCACGTGGGCTTAGTGGCCAATCAGGGGAACCCGGAAACCGAACTGCGTTGTATTTGGCATAGACGCGTCCCGGATCATTCCGAAATTACACTCGTATTCACCACGGGATAACGCATGAAGGTATTCATGATCAAATTAATTATCTTTTGCATCTTGAACGGAAGATAGTTACTGTCAAATGACCATGGTATTGTATCCATAGCTATAATATAAAATATAGATTTAGCTCTACAAACAACGTGATGCACAGTGAAACTTTGTAATGGAAAGCTGGCCGAGCTATAGCTAGATGGGGAAATCGAATGGCCCTGAATGTGTTAAACGGAAGGTTGTGTACTGTAGATCAGTACTGAATTCCGGACACATGCAACTTGAAATATTATTATAGAATATAGAATATCAGGCCTATAAATCACCTTATTATAGCCAACTTGCACATATATGGATCGGGCCAAATATACTCTTTCCAATCGCAGAGTTCAATTTGGATTTAGTATCACCAGGCGTGCAGCAAGAACCATGAATGAAATCTACTGTAAGTACAGTTATTTTGAATCGGGTTGCAACGCGGATTTTTGCTAAACGTTCACAGAAGGTAGACAAACTAACTGCGCTAGTCTGTAGAGATGGATTTATGGCTTGGTCCGGTACCGGACCCGTCAGGCTTAAGAGGTTAACGCAGTGATCACAGTGTGTTCGCCCCAAAGGCATATTAATTGTGAGTGTTATCTTGTTTTTAGGGAACACCTCAGTAAAATCTCGTACACCACCATGTGCATAAAGGAATCCCTTCGGCTTTACCCCCCTGTCCCCGGAATGGCCCGGAAAATCACCAAACCAATGACCTTCATCGATGGAAGGACTGTGCCAGAAGGTACCTTGTAGTGTTGTCACGATACTGGAATTTCAAACTTCGATACAATACCTTGAAAAGTATCGATATTCGATACCATTTTCAATACCACAGGGGAAAAGGTTCAATCTTAAAATGTAAAAAAAAGATATATATATAAAAATATTTTTTAAATACATTTTGCTTTTGTTGCTGGTTGATTCTCCTCAGCTTCTCTCTGGTACTATAAGATAGGATAAATATAACACTTTTAAAACAACTGTTCATCTCACTTCAATCATTTTTATTGCAGAACATGGTATTTTCTCAAGCAGACAGATGTAAACACTGTAATCTGTGTTGCATGTACCTGTTTGTATTACAGTCATATTACAGTCATATTCCGACTTAACTGAATGCACATGTGTGTGTGTGTGGACTACTGTACTATTACAGGTATTGAAATGAACAATGTAACTTCCTTATACAAAAAATAAAATAAAAATTATGAATATTTAAATATCGATATTTTGGGAAATGAGTATTGAAACCGTTTTAAAGTTACATTTTTGACAACACTAGTACCTTGTGTATTTGTGTCTAACTAAAAAAGTAATGAAGTGCGCTTGATAGGGTTGGGTACTGTTCACGTTTGAACCGATACCGGTACCAGTACCAGTTCCTTGAATTCGGTATCGGTACCCAACGGAAGAATTCCTTGGTACTTAACTCTCTTTTTTTCAGTTGTAAAAAAAAAATAAGTACAAACTTCGCAATTTCAACATTGTTACTTATTTAGAACATTTTGTTATTCATTGTTGTAACCAGGGCTTGACATTAACACCCGCCAAATGCGGGTAGAATTCGGCAGTAACTCCGTCACTCTTACCAGCCACTTTGGTGGGTGACCTTTTGGTAGCATTTTCTATGAAAAAAAATCATTGTAGTTTACAAAAGGCATCTGAAATAATTACGTCAATTCGAGGTGATACTACATGATACTACAACTCCGATGAGCACTGGGTGCTCATTTCATTGGCCCATCCACTTTGCCTTCTGGCGTGTTGCCAGTTTGGTTGACTAAGTTATGACCATGAGATCGACCATGTTATCCTACAACAAAGGAAGATGGACTTAACTTAATGACCAGGACTGGTAGGCTAAACGTTTTACTTATTTTTATATGGCTCTGTCTTTGGCCTCACAAGCCAGAAAACTATATACTGAAAGATTAGCTTGTCAGGCTAATGGAAGCTACAGTAATGGCTCTTTGCTTGCTGTGTGATGTTGTTGCTGGCAAGACTAAGTTGGTCTGATGTTCATATTCAGCAGCCTGGCTGAATGTGTTGTGTGTGTGTGTAGTCCCAGTAGCCATGCTGAATGAGTTTGTGTGTGTGTAGTCCCAGCAGCCTGGCTGTGTGTGTGTGTAGGGATGGGAATCGAGAATCTGACTCGATTGGGAACCGGTTCCTAATTGTCCGATTCCTGGAATTGCATGCCTCCGTGACTATCGATTCCTCTTATCGATGCCATGTTTTTCCGACAGTTGTGTATTTAAAAACAATAACGTTAACGCCACGCATGCAGCCATAGCAGACTATTTGATTCCTTGACTAGGAAAACCTAAAGGGCTCGATATTGCGACCGTTTTGTGTGTGCAGTGAAAACTGAAAGTGCTTTGCATCCTAGTCATTCATTTACATGGTAAAGTAATGTTAGCCGCTAGCTAGCTAAATAGCCATGCTCATTGCAGAGAGAGACAGAGAGAGAACACTGAGCTGGCATGGGTGGGGGCTCGGGGGGGAGGGAGCCGTCTCTGTGTGTGTGTGCGCACACACGTGCGGCATCAAAGGAGGTAGAAGTCTCGGAATTTCGGTAGGTGAATTGCTTTCCTAGATGTTACTTATGTGTCAGTTATGTTTTAACTTTTAACCTTTATTTATACAGGTAGGTTATTGCTAACGAATTCTCTTTTGCAATAACGACCTGTTGAATGCAACTACAGTTCAATAGATTAAATTAGTTCTCAAATACATTATTTTATTTAAGTGTATAGTTAATTTATTTTTTACAGTTTTTGTATTTTTATGACATGGGGGCTCAACAATAAATGATAAATGACAATCAGAAATGTCAAGTTGCATGTTGTTATTCTAACCAGCTTAGTTCTGTTGCATTTCCAATTTATTTATTTAAATGAGAAATGTATCAGGAATCGATAAGGGAATCGATAAAGATCGGATCGATAAGCAGAGTCGATAATGGAATTGTATCAATTCCCATCCCTGTGTGTGTGTGTGTAGTCCCAGCAGAGTGTGTGTGTGTGTGTGTGTGTGTGTGTGTGTGTGTGTGTGTGTGTGTGTGTGTGTGTGTGTGTCAGGCCACGTGAGCGGATCGGCGCGGCCGAGAAATCCGCTCTTCGCTCTTTAAAGGTTGGTCCGCTCCGCTAATCGCTCATGTTGACCCCGCCCCCAAGTCGCTCTCCGCTCGCTCACCACTCACCTTGAATCAAGCGCTCCCCGCGCCAGATCGCTTGGCAGATTTCTTATTTTTTTTGGAGCATGGTGTAAATTAGCTCAAACTACAACAGTCTACACCCCCTGGGCCCCTTAACAATTGTTTGTATTGAGCCGCATTGTAATTGTACCAATTCTGCAATGTTAAATAACGTTGTTTATCCATTCACTAGCTCTATTAAGCGATGATAGCTAGCCGAGCCACAATGCTATGGTCGCTGCCATTAACGTTAGCATGTAAGCTAACGACAACAACAATGGCGTCGATACTTTTTCTAACAGGAGTGAGTGACAAAGCCTGAACAGGATATCACAGGTTCACCCTTCTCATTGGTTGAAAATGGCCTTCATGTTTGTACATCGCCATCTGTTGCTTTGGCATTGTACTACATGTATATTAACATAAGTGTTAAACCACTGTGAGCGGCCTGGAGTGGATTGGAGCGGAGGAGAACTCTCGCTCCGGACGTCGCGCCGACACATTTTAAAACCCACTCCTCGCTCACGTCAAAACCGCCCGCTCCGCTCCCCGCGCCTCTCGCGCTCCGATCCGCTCACATGCACTGGTGTGTGTGTGTGTGTGTGTGTGTGTGTGTGTGTGTGTGTGTGTGTGTGTGTGTGTGTGTGTGTGTGTGTGTAGTCCCAGCAGCCTGTGTGTGTGTAGTCCCAGCACCCTGGTCGAATGTGGTGTGTGTGTGTAGTCCCAGCACCCTGGTCGAATGTGGTGTGTATGTGTGTGTAGTCCCAGCAGCCTGTGTGTGTGTAGTCCCAGCAGCCTGGCTGAATGTGGTGTGTATGTGTGTGTAGTCCCAGCTACACAGATGTTAGATGTTATTTTAGATGTTTCTGTTCAAATAAAATCGTATGCCCAAACAATTGTTTGCAGTTACATTGTCCAATTACCCATATTCATTTTTACTTACTTTTTGGGTGGGGGCGCGAGCCCAGGGATTTTTGCTGGTGAAAATGCTGAGTGGCTAGTGACTTAAAAAACCACTAGCCACAGTGGCTGGTGAGCCAACAAGTTAATGTCAAGCCCTGGTTGTAACACACCACACAAAATAAATCGCATGATCATGTATTATGTTTTAAAATGGTTAAATATCAAATCTGGCCATCCTCAGTAAATACTATCAACCTCCTCTGACCTCGTCTTGTCTTTCCAAAGACCCAAGTGATGGAACAGTAATATATATATTTGTGGAAAAGGCTCCTTCTTGTTTAGTATATTACACTCTTGTACTTTATACTAAAAATGTAAAGGTATGGACATTTGGTACCAATTGAACTAGCGTGAATCGGTACTCGGTAGTATCGATGTCATTCGGTCTCTACCCTTAAAAGTACAGAGTTCCCAACCCTAGCGCTCGATGAGTTCACCTCCATGTGGACACAGCTTATTGAAGTTCTTCTGCCCTAGAATAAATGCACACAATAGATTTTACAATGGCTCCCTCTGTGACCTTTCCCTCACTACCAGTACCAGTTGGAAGATTAACTTGTTTGTTTTGTGTCCACTAGAGCTGTACTCTACTTCACCATGTCAGCCTTGTGCTTCGTATGAATATAGACCACTAACAATGACTTTGCAATATGCATACTTTATTGTGAACTGTTTACTAAAAGAGAAATTATATAATTTTCTGAGAAGAACATATAAAAAAAAAATCATTTCACCCCACCTACACATTTATATATGTGGTGTTTGTAATATAATTAGACACTGGATAGCGTCATGAAGTGTGCTTTCAGCTGCAACAGCAATTGTCAGACAGAAGGGTCAGTGGACGCCATGCCTAGATTCTATATTTCCTCATTATTCAAAATACAGAAATAGTACTATAATACAGTGCAGTACCTTTTTCTGTCTTTCTTCCTTGTGTGGTGTTCGGTTCTGTGGGACCCATTTTCAATGTTTACAAAAATATAAATGATATAAAAAAAGATGTACCTGAGAATCATTGCCCTTGGCTAATTTTCTGTGAAGAACATACATTTTCATTGAGTGCACACTGCACCCTCCGACACATTTATATTACATACGTGCTGTTTGGACCCTAAAGTGTGGAAATTGTAGGTGAAAACAAGTAAATGTGGTAAAGATTTTACAAAAAGGTTCACCGTGTACCTTTAATGTCTGCCGCCACCTTGTTTAATTGATATGTTTCAAGATAAACAGGATTTAGTCCATTCATGTCTTGATTATAATGGATTATTTTTTTTACAGGCATTACATTGTATCAATAGCACTTGTATTGATAAATGTCAAATATTAACCATATATGCTGTCTAGATTGCTTGTAATTTAGATAAGTTAACATCTGTATTTTTACATTAATTGTTATGGCTTCATTGTAAAATCGCAATAATGTCGTGGGTCCACCAGACCTGCAAACATTGGGTGAGTAACACAAATGCAAACACCACACAAAAGTAATCAGGAGCAAGTGCTATCATGCTATCATCTGCATTAAGGGTCCCCTAAGTCTTCTTTTATTATTATGATTTGATCATATACATATGAAAAGTACTTTTCTCCTCAGATATTCAAAATGTATTTATGTTTTATTATTAATATTATATAATTGACTCATTATTTAATTTTCTTTTTGATCTTTTTCCCCCTTCTTTTTCCTCCGCTTTTCTCCCATCCCAATGTTAGTCGTTATGCCAATTCCCAATCCCCTTCCTGGTCGCTGTGCACCTACCCCCTACAGTCGGTCTGGGAGAGTGGAGGCTATCACATGCTTCCTCCGACACATGTGTAGCCAATCAACCGCTTCTTTTCACCTGGCAGCGCGGACTCTCACTGAGAGGGTGTAACATGTGGAAGGATCACACTACCCCCCTTAGATCCTTTCCTCGCTGAGCAGGCGCCCCGACCGATCTGTAGGAGTCGCTGTTTACAACGACCAGGACCCACCCACCGGCTTTCCCACCCTCTAACACTGCCAATTGTGTTAGTACGACGGCCGGCCAAGCTGGAAGCAACGCCGAGCGCCTTGCCCACTGCGCCACCCAGCCGCCCGATGATTGACTCATTATATGAAATGCCCTAGCGTTTGCTTCCCTGCTAGCCCACAAAAGGCCATCATCATAGTGCTTAATGCATTGGAAGCTATGGATTTTTCTACAATGTCAACATCATTCTCATTGTTTGTATGCCAAACATCACATCCTTTGCACAAGCTTAAATCAAAATCTAAATAGTTTTTCTTGCTCACCACAGGCTGTCTTGTTGGAACCAGTGTGTATGGGATTCACAGGAACGCATCTGTCTGGGAGAACCCCAATGTAAGCATGCCTACAGTGCATACAATGCTTTCCTGGTGACCAGTGCTCTCTTATGTTAATTGTACACAACTTTAAATGGATATTTCAGTAGAACTCGTCAAGTTTCAGAAATCTTACCTCTATGTAAGTGCATCTACAAGTAAGCTAGCAACCACTGCTGCAACCACCCCCATCCCTCCCAGGTGTCAGGCTCCTCATTCACTTCCATTCATTTCGGGGCTTATTTAGATGATAGTCTAAATATCATACTTACTAGCTTACTTGTAGATGACCTTTAATGGGGTGTTAACGTAAGACTACAGAATTGACTACTAAAGTGAAATATCCCTTTAAGACTCACTCAAACTGTAATACTATAAAACTGTGCATTTCAATGATGTTACAACACAATGACGTTTCCCCCTTTTTGTTATCCTGCATCGTCAAAGGTGTTTGACCCTCTTCGTTTCCTGCCTGAGAATTCTTCAAAGAGGTCTCCCCATGCATTTGTGCCATTCTCAGCTGGTCCCAGGTCTGTTATGTATTACAGCAACTTAGTATAGCTACTCATTTACCGGGCTGGAGTTTGGAGCCATTGTAACCCGACCTCAACCCTTTCTTTGTGACTGAAATGGTTAGGTTAGTTTTTTATTAGGTATTTGCAAACAATCCTGGCCTGCCCCTGTGAAACGACTGAGCCAAGTGTGTAAATATTTCACAGAGCCAATGGAAATCTGCCAAATGGATATCCCCTCTTACAGAATTGTATCTTGTACTGACAAAACATCTGCCAATGTGGTGTGTGACCATTGTACTTTCAATAATTAGCTTGTTTCCAGGAGTTTTTCAGAACCTAATTTCTCAAAGATAATCCCGTTGGCAAATGTTTTCTTTTTTCTTTTTTTACATTTAGGACTTGAGATCGGAATATGTGACTCTTGCTGCAAATAATAGAATAGAATAGAAAGCTCCAATACAATGAAATTAGGAGTGCTACTCAGTGCAGTTAAAAACAAGGTAAACGGGACAACTACAATACTGTACATATTCATCCCTCCATGCTACACATATCATTCCCTCCATACTAAAAGCATCACTCACACAGTCCCCATAGTTCCTCACAATACACATGTTATTGCTAAAAGTGATTAAAAGTGCAGATCAGTACAAAACAGTGCAGAGGTATAAAAATGACTATATATTAGGACTATATTAAAAATAATAATAATAATCCAACATCATAAACTGTTGAGTGTTGAACTGTTGAATAAACTGAGTCTGGAGGAGCTCTGATGGACTTGTAGCGTCTGCCAGAGGGCAACTGGTCAAACAGGTGATGTGCTGAGTGGGAGGAGTCACTCTGTTGTTATTGCATAATTTATTTTCTTTGTTGACAAAACCTTGCTTGCTTTAGCTCTGTCTACTATTTTATAATATGCATATTAAAAAAAAATTCAGAATCTCTTAATTACATCAATATTGTGTTGTCAGAACAGTATTATGTTTTTTTGTATGAAAAACACACAAACAAAAAAACTAAAAAGAAAACGCATTATGTATTGCCTTTCTCTGCAAGGCAAAAAAAACACAAAATACAAAAAGAAAAACAAGGTTGGACAGGGACAGATATATCCCTTGAATATACTGCAGAAGTCATCAATAACATCAAGCAGGAATACAGTTCAATCACTGAAAAGGAAAATCTTCAATAAAGTCTATAAAAGGACTCCAGGTCAAAGCAAATGTAAAGTGGGCTTTAGACACTTTATATCTAAGCTTTGCTAAAGGATAGGAACTCCCTTAACTCTTTAATTGCCAAACCCGAGATAAGTTGGGTTAACTCGACATGCATTGGCTGCCAGACCCGAGATATCTCGGGTTTTGGTCGTTTATTCTTTTATTCGATATTTTTATTCATTATTCATCCAGGGACCATGGTGTTACCATAGGGAATGAGTCTGAGATCGCCAAAGTGCAATACCGTCCGCATCCAGCTAGACGGCGGTATCGAGCACCCTTTGAAACCTTATATCTTGGCCTGTGCAACGCTCAAATGTCACCGGCCATAGTTTTCTGGGTCAGGCCAGTCGACCGGTTCTCCCGGTTCCATTGAAGCGCGTCAAATATCCCCGATCCATATGTTGTGGTGGGTTATGCCGTGGACCAAATGGACATCGGATGTACCAGATGGCGATCAAACAATTGGAATATTATTTTTGGAATACTCCCGATTGCTTGATCATGCAATGCTTTTATACCGATCGGGCTGATAAGCATTTTTAGTGTTCAATACGAATGCCGGTACTGGCAATCAAATAATCAGAAACGACCCCCCTTTCATGCATTCATGATGGAACATAATGCCTATTATATAGATTTTATTTGGGAATAGTAGTGTGTGCAGGCAAGAAACAGCAACATTTATAGTAAGATTCACGTAAAAGGCTATAACACAGCCTTTCGGGAATTATTTATAAAAAAAATGATTTAACCTTTATTTATCCAGGCAAGCAATTAAGAACAAATTCTTATATACAAAAGCAGCCTGTCCAAAAAGCAAAGGCCTTTTGTGGGAAGGGGGGTGGGAGGCTGTAACAAAAACAAGGTTATGTACATGCATACAAGTAAATAAAATACAAAATGACAGTAGCAATAGTATACAAGGACAACAATAAATAAGGGAGAGAGAAGGAAAGGGAGAGAGGGAAAAAGAGAAAGGGAGAGCGAGAACCAGAGGGAGAGAGAGAGAAGAAAGGGGGAGAGGGAGGGAGGTAGGTGAGGGGGCTTAGGGGGAGGAGAGAATAGTCTGAGGGTTATGCGTGCGATTGGGAGGCAGTCAGCAGGTGCAACAGTCGGTTAAGATCTGTTGCAGATTTTGTTTAAAAGCAGTGAGCGATGTGAGGGCAGTGAGTTTAAGGGTGTTTTGTAATGTGTTCCAGTCAGATGCAGCAGCAAATCGGAAGGCGTTGCGTCCAGAAACCGTGCAGGCTTTGGGGATGGTGAGTTTGATGAAGTTGCTGGACCTTAGGCTGTAGTTAGAAGTGGAGACATGCAGAAGGGAGGAGAGGTAGAGAGGTGTTTTACCAAGTAGGGTTTTGTAAATTATTTGAAGCCAGTGAAGAAGCCTTCTGGTGTGAAGAGATGTCCAGTCCACCAGGTTATAAAGGTCACAATGGTGAGTGGTGAAGGGTGCACTAGTGGCAAAACGGATGGTGATTACCCCAGACCACTCTAAAACCATACTTATATTCACCACGGTATAACAAACGCATGGATTAATTCTTTTTCACATACTGAACGATAGATAGTTGATGTCAAATCGGCCATAGTATTGTATCCATAGCTATAATATAGAATACAGTTATAGCTCTACAAACAAGGTGACGCACTCCTATCTTTTAAAGCGTGGCATTGCTACGACGGGCCCCGTCTAATAGCTGGCAGCCAATGATTTAACCACTGTAGGAATGATGGGGCTTTATTCGACTTCCAATCAAAAATAATAAGTCTGTGGGCTAGCAGGAAGCAATCGCCAGGGCAAGGATGAGCAACCTTTTCCGGTACAAGATCCACTTTTCCCAGGCTGGAGAGATCTACCATCACCAAGTAGACAGTGAGAATGACCACTGCTTTTAGGTGTTATTATAGGCTGCTGCTATATTATATTATATTATATTATATTATATTATATTATATTATATTATATTATATTATATTATAGGCTGCTGCCCCCCCCCCCTCCCCATTTAACCCAATTTATAGGTTCTGACTACCTGGGGAGAAAAGTATTTTAAAGGGGAACTATCTTATAAATGGCCTTTTTGAGTGTTTAGCATTGTTTCCTAGCTATGTGAACTTATATTAATATGATCTATGTCTCTAATTCTCATATTGGCGCATTCTTCCAATTCTCCTCTCACAATATTCACCCTCACTGAACTGAGTCATCTGAAAATGTGCTGATTTGTGATGTCAGAAAGACACCGCTGCATGATAATGGAGAGGTGCAGGATGAGCTGCACACAGTGGTTGCAGCCCAGGCTCAAAACGGCTTAAGATCTTAAAGGGGAACTATCTTATAAATGGCCTTTTTGAGTGTTTAGCATTGTTTCCTAGCTATGTGAACTTATATTAATATGATCTATGTCTCAAAATTCTCATATTGGCGCATTCTTCCAATTCTCCTCTCACAATATTCACCCTCACTGAACTGAGTCGTTTGAAAATGTGCCTATATGTGATGTCAGAGAGACACCGCTGCATGTTAATGTTCAGGCGAAGACGACGCTCCGCAGTGGTTTAGGAGCCCAGGCTCAAAACAGCTCGAAATCTTGAGGTAGAAAAATGCTGTTTTTGAGGACTTGATTAGAAATACAAAACAATGAATAAAAAAAATATATATATTACAGAGGTGTTCCATAGACTCACAGGAATTGTGTAAAAGTGCCCAAATAGTGAAAGAAATAGTAAAATAGTTCCCCTTTAAGGTAGAAAAATGCTGTTTTTGAGGACTTGATTAGAAATACAAAACAATGAATAAAAAAAAATAAGAAATTACAGAGGTGTTCCATAGACTCACAGGAATTGTGTAAAAGTGCCCAAAATAGTGAAAGAAATAGTAAAATAGTTCCCCTTTAACACAATAGCTGCCACGCAATATAAGCATCATTAGCAGCTGACGCCATCACTGTAAACGGTGGGAATCGCTCACCTTGTTTGCAGGGCTATAACTATTTAAATATTATAGCTATATCTGCAATACTATGGCCCATTTGACATCAGCTATCTATCGTTCAAGATGTGGGAAAGTAATATTTTTTCCATTCATACATTGTCGTTTTATACCGTGGTGAATATAAGTATAGTTTTAGAGTGGTCTAGGATCATTCCTAGAACGCTAGTAATAGGCCACGATGCATATTATACTTAATCCATTGGCATTTCGTCTCTAAAAATTCAAATACATATGATCGGTATATATTATGTTGCATCATGCATGCAGGAAATGGGGGGGGGAGGGGGTCGTTTATGATTAATTGATTGTCAATAATGGCATTTGTTAGTACAACAGCATACAATCAATTGCAATTGCAATGGACAATCAAGCTGAAATTAACGTTAGATTGCTCTTACCTCTGGCCGATGAGACTGCAGAAAGAATATTCCAATTATTTGATTGCCATCTGCTAGATCGTATTTCCGTTTGGCCGATGCCATAAGCTCCAAAAACATAATGATTCTTGCGTCTCGAAGGCGATTCAATGCACTCGAGTCTGTATCTGGATCCATGTTACAAGAAAACTCCGCCTGGACGACATTCACTGACGCACAGAGCCAAGCTTCCTGCAGAAAGTAAGTGCAACATCGGCAGAATACCACCAGGCGGCGGTATCGGGCTGTTGCGATCTCAGACAGAGTGCCAGATCTTCTCACAGCCTTGCTGGATGAATTATGAATGGAAATAGCTAATAAAAGAAAAACGGATCCAATAACGAGTTTACTCTTTGTTTGGCGTCCAACGATTGGCAGGCTATAACGAGTTTATTCGTTTTTGGCGCAGAAAGGGTTAAGCATTGATATGATCAAACAATAATAATAATAATAATAATAATAATAATAATAATAATAATAATAATAATAATAATAATAATAATAATAATAATAATAATAATAATAATAATAATAATAATAATAATAATAATAATAGTAGAACATAAGAAAAAATACTTATGGGACATTTAAATAGCTGATGATAGCACTGACTGATCTGGGGAGAAATGTATCAGTTGACAGTTAATCATTTTGTATGGCTGATTGCATTTAAATTATTCTACAAAATCACATTTTGCTTACTTTGCTTTAAAATCCAAGACTAAGAAAGAAAGAAAGATGTACATCATTTGTCAATATGTTTATTTGAGAAGAACAACACAAAATAATCAATATATTGCAGTAATTTTCTCTTATTTGAGAGGCAGAAAAAGAATATCTTCTAATATTCAGGTCCCTCCAGGGATCAAAAAGTGCATAGGTTTTTATGAATGACTGAATAACAGCACCTGCCTTTGAGACCTTATTATTCCGTCATGGTTGTGATCGATCTATACCCATATTTGTCCTGTCCAGGCTTTCTTTAGTTTTGTATATTCGCTTGATCGTAGATTAGTTTTCTGCAAAAACATGACAATAATGTACCTTCCTCTTCTCTCACAGGAACTGCATAGGTCAGAACTTTGCCATGAATGAGCTGAAGGTTGTGGTGGCACAGACACTAAGGAGGTATCACCTGATTGAGGACCCAACTACCAAACCAAAGTTGCTTCCTAGGCTGGTGCTTCGCTCGCTCAACGGCATCCACATCAAACTCAAGCCTGTGGAACTGGAACCTTAAAAGGGAGAAATGTAGGGAATTTCACCTCAAAGGGGAAAGTTATCAGACAATCTGTGCATTTTGATCAGGGACATATTTGTGGAAGTTGAATATTTGAAGATGCAAAAATGCCAGTAGCTTACATTGACACAAAAATGAATAGATGAGAATCAATAATGTTCCATTCATGTCATGATTTCGAATGGAATAGTCTTTTTTGTAGAATAAGTTGCTTTATTACTTTTGTAGAATAAGTTGCTTTAACAAATGTGTATATATATCATTTTTAGTGCTGTCAGGATTTGTAATTAATCTAATTAATCGTATTTTAATCGCATAACCATTTTAGGCCTGATATTCTATATTCTATAATCATATTTCAAATTGCATGTGTCCGGATGGCAGAATTCAGTACTGTATCTACAAAACCTTCTGTTTAATCATCTTCCTTTTATTCATTTGCTTAGATTTTTCAGGTCTGGTCAATTTTAGCATGGTGTTATTCACAGTCAAAGATAATAAAAAAAAAATTATTGATATTCTCATTTGGTTCATTACAATTTACTCACGCCTAGTAACAGACACAGTATTTCTGACACTGGGAATACATTCCCTGAGATCCATAGATGTCCCTAGAATCAGATACCAAGAACATGCAAATGGAAAATGGATGAGATAAAAAAATATATATATATTAAAAAAAAAATCTTTTTTTCATAAATTTTCATAACGCGATAATTTGCTGGGTAATTCATCTAATTAACGCGATAAACTGACAGCCCTAATAATTCCATATTATTGATCAGACACTCACACTTACATTGTCAGATACTTATGTATAACATGTAACAAATAAAATCTGTTATTAAATTATTTCTGTCTAAAGGCATAGATATAGGAACAAATAGAGTATTGGAAGAACAATGTATGGGAATTACAGGCAGGAAAGGCATTGTCTCTGCAATGTATAGGCTATCATGTTCAACCACCCCTGACAGCAATACCCAAACTAAAATCCAATGGGAGCGAGACATGGGTATATTATACCCATAACTGAAACACAATCGGAAGCAGCCGACGGGCCCGGTACAGGGCCGAGATTCATATCGCACCATACATTTATCAATACAGAACATATTAATTAATGTCGCGTTTTTTTCTTCTTCAAATGTAGCCAAGAGTAAAGACCCTAACCCTGTCAAAACAGCAGTCAAAGTGTATATTTTCAGCACTGTTTGTTTACTAATGATTTTAAGTGTTATTAGTGAAATATGATTGCATCGAGTCGGTAAAAGGCGGAGGACTTGGCGCAACCTAACTTGAGTGTAGTCTTTTGAGAGAAGAGACCCAGGGCTTTCGATGGGCTTTTGAATTTCATAAAACTACACTTCCCAGCTCAGGCCAGGTTTTTGCTGCCCTGTCAGGGGTGCCTGGTGGTACTAAATCCAGATTGAACTCTGCCATTGGAAATAATTGATTGATTGATTGAAAACTTAATTAACAGATTGCCGAATGGGTACAATACAGTATGGCTCAATACACACAATTGTTAAGGGAATGCAGACCAGAGAAAGACTTTCGTCTTGTTTACATCAGGGTCCCCCATTTTCAATTTATCATGACATTTATGACATACACGCAGAGTCGGCGCTAGAACCAATCTAACGGGAGGCATAGGGTAACAACGGGGGGGCATAAATTCCCATTCAATAACACAAACAGTGACATAAAATATAGGCTTCAGAAAATGAATTTCCCACAAACCAACACACAAATTTCAAAACATGAGTGCACATAAGAGATAAGACAGTCTCTCTCTCTCTAACACAAACACACTCACGCACACACACACTGAGTAGCATTGAGTAGCACTGAATTTCATTGTATACTTGTATGCCGTGACAAATAAAACTCTTGACTTGACTTGACTTGACTAGCCTACTGTGCACCGTGCGTGTCAGAGCATCGGCGAAACGAAACCACAAGTGACAAGCCTACGGATATTTAAGTAGGTACAGTATAACTATCACCATTGCCATCAATAAATATATGACCACAGTCAGTGCAGCCAGGTTTCCAATAGCGCTACAAACCCCGATCTCAAAACAAAACGTGCGCACAGTGGTATCTCTTGCTCTCTCTCACTCTCACACACACACACACACACACTGTCACTGCAGCATTACGTCACGGTGACCAAATGCGTCCACATTTTTATAGGATTCTATCACATTTTCATAACAATAGCGAATATAACTTACCCTGCACCGTTTTCATTGAGGTTTCTTACAAATTTACAATGTTTTATTTGTCCTTTATATGCGGATAACATTAAAATCTTAAATTGTACCATTATGTTCCCCTTTAGACAACAAACATAATGCTAATGATGCACTTTTGTTAAGATAATTAGGTGACCATTCTCGGTCACTATATTCAGGTCGCATTAATAGTTTAACGCTGTTCAGATCACGTTTTCCTAATCCGGTGCTGACCTGTGAACTAGGTGATAAATGTCTTGGGATTTGTAGTCATTTTGTAGTCATAACATTTTCACCTTTTAAACCAATGCTGCCATCTACTGAAAGTGTTGTGTAAGTTGATTAGGAGAGGCTACCCGCACACTTGTAAACACCGTCGCCCAAAACACATTCTAGAGATTCCCACTTTTTACTGGTACATACGTTCATATCTAATAGTAGATGCGAATAAGTATAATTTCACTTCACCTAGCTGTCGACATGAAATTCCCAAATGCTGACAGTAAAAAAAGCCTAGATGTCGCGCAAAATGGGGCGTGACCGAATTTGGTCTACAGACAAAGAGAGTGACCGAGATTGGTCTACGTTACGTTACGTCAAACACTATACACAAATTAGGCGAAACTGCAAATGATTAGGCCTATACAGTATATACCAAGAATAACTTCAGGCTGGCTTATGTAAATTATACATTATGACTTACCATCAGAAGAGTTGAAGGCGGCGAGTGGCACTGAACCTCCTCAGGATGGTGTCCTTCCACTCAGTTGTACATTTTCGCGTGATGTCTTTCTCAAACTCCAGCTGAACCAATTGGGCCTTTCGTTTGTGGAGCATTGTCCATCTATGGTCCGAAAAAACTTTCTGTAACGTTGAGAACGAGTTCTCGCACATTGCTGTGGAGGCGCCAAAGGTTAATGCGTGCTTGAACGCAGTCAGTGGGGAGACCGGGGCACAGTGGATCAGAAATCTTATATTTCAGCTTTTTTCCTGGCTTGATGACAGCATGGTTCTGGTCTATTGTGGAATTGATAGCAGAATATGTTCTCTATAAAACATGTCTATCATATCCTGCCAACTGCCAAATATGAGATGCTGAGATGGGGTTGAATGTAAAAATATATTTGATCCACTGTGCCCCAGTAACGGGGTACAGTGGATCGCTACCTGGGGCACTGTGAATCAGTCCAGATATGGTACATTATTTTTTCACAAACAGCATCTTTATTGTGTGAACGAAGCAAAACTTTCATGTACAAATAAGACATGTCAACAATAGACATATCAACCACACCAACAGTTGAAAATACTGAAACAATATGAAATGTTTTGCTATACTAGTAGCCTATGTAAAACCCAGCGTAGTGCTGGGAACTTTCGCACACGCATCTGACACATCCTGTACATTTGGGAAAATTAATGTGAATGATACATCATGGTCTCTGACTTCTGTCTGTCCAGGTTTACTGATGTACAAAGGACCCCTACTGGCTACATTCCTATCTGTGAACAAGATAATCACGGCAACACCTAACATTGTATTATTTTCATGGTTATAATAAAAAAAATGCATCGCAAACTAAACGCACAACAGTGCTTCAACATATTATTCAATATTGAAAACCATCAGTTGCAGATGCTGAATTGTTTTACAATACCTAGTGCAGCATATTTGAATACAAGGAGAAATTGACTGGAAATATCATATGGCGTGCAACACGTGCTGTCCCACCCCACCATGTTGAATGGGGTTGGGCAGCTTTGCTACAACATCTTCAAACAAAACTTCTGATATGTCATCGATATTTGGGAAAATGAACATGGTTTCTCACGTCGCATAAACTTCACTTCAAATGTGGTTTCATCAGCATGCACAATGTGGCTTTGGACCTGCCCTACATACATTGCATTGGTTTTCTTTGTTGCAAACTTTGTCAACACAAAATCTGTTGCATTCAGAGCATTGCAATCCGGCAATTCTAAATCCTCTAGTTGGCCATCATCAAGGTCATCATAATCTGATGCGTCATCACAAAGTCTTCTCGCATCAGCATCCGCGTCAGAGTTTGACGTGTCTCCCTCCATATCATCATCGAATTGCAGCTTCCGCTCCTTCTTTTTAGCTACTTTTGGCTTTTTAGACTGTTGACTGCCTTGTTTATTCTTCTTCCTTTTGCTCTGCTCGTTGGCTGCCCTGATTTGTTCTTTGATTGGAGTGTCTGTCAGAACAAGGGTTTTTCCCTTATTTTTTCCACCTTTGTTTTTGCGTGGTGGTGCCTTTGTAAAAGGGCTGATTTCTTCTGGTGTGATGATAGGCCTACGCAATTCTGTTGAAGTTGAACCAACTGCTTCGAGTGCCTTTGAAGATGTTGCGGTGTCATCTGGGGCTTCATGTGAAATTTCTGGTGCAGGTCGATGAAGTTCTTTGGCTGGTTGTGGAGGTTCTGGATCTGGGTCTGAAAGCTCTGGTGCTCTCTGTGGAGGCTGTTCAGCTGGATGAGGTGGTTCTGGGACTTTAGCAATTGGCTCTGCAGATTCTACTGCAACAGGTCGATCTGTTACATATGAACTGAGGAAATCATCATCGCTGAAGATATTGGGGTTGAATGGATAGATGCCAGATACTCAAAAACCGGATGTGATATTCTTTGGAGTGAAGGCTAACGGGTAAGCATTGCCCACTATCTGAGCGATATCATGGATTGTGATAGCTTGACCGGGGTGGTTGAGCATGAAAGCATTTGCTGCCTGGTTGAAGAATGCCTTGAAGGGTCCGTACACAGATCGATCCAATGGTTGCATTTTGTGGCTGCAGTGTGGTGGCAGAGTTAGCATAACCACACCGTTGTCCTTGGCAAGATCAATGGTTTCAATCGATAGATGGGTGTCATGGTTATCCAGTATTAGCAAAACTGGACGCTCCTTGGAACACTTGGTTGACTGGATGAAGTGTCGCATGAATGCTGTGAAGTTCTCAGTAGTCATCCATCCTGTATTATGGGCAGCTCCAACAGTCCCTGGTGGAGCACCATGGATCATTGCATCTTTGAAATGCACTCGGGGGAATACCATAAATGGAGCAAAGGAATTTCCAGCAGCATTTATTGTACCAAGCATTGTTACCAAAGTACCTCGCTCTCCTGAGGTAATCTTCCCAACTTGCTTCTCATTTTTGCAGGCGATCACTTTTGTGTTGCCAACTTTCTGGACGGTCATGCATCCAGTTTCATCTGTATTGTATATGTCATTTGGGCCGAACTTATGTCTCTTCATAAGCTTCTCCAAGTTGTCAAAGAAATCTTTCACATTCTTTTTGTTAAAACTTGTTGCCCGTGATAAACTGGTAGCCTCAGGACGACGTAGCGAAAGGTTCGGGAAGCGCTTCATGTACCCTGAAAACCAATCTTCGCCAGCCAAACGATTTGTACTCCAGGATTCTGGGAATGTTTTTCCATTTCTAGCAGCAAATTCATACACCAGCACACGAACTTGTTTTCGCGTCAGTCCATACTGAATTTTTGATGCTTTGATCAGATAATCCTGCAGAAGTGTCTCTTCGGCATGCGTCAAAACCTGGCGGCAATTGTACTTTGGTGAGTATGCCATTGAATCTTTGCTTTCAGCATCTCGTGCTTTTTCCACGTATCTACGTAGAGTTGAGAACTTTATATCGTCTGTTTTACAAACATTGCGAATACTTTGTCCCGTGTCAAGTACTTTCTTGACGGCCTCTTTCATTTTTTCATTGTCGGTATTCCCAATTTTTCTGGAGTCCAGTTTTCTGTTGCGTACCATTTTTCTGAAACCAGACAAAGCACGCAATAGTATGGCAGAGAATTTATATATATACTATATACTATAACTATATACTATATATATATATATATATATATATATATATATATATATATATATATATATATATATATATATATATATATATATAGTTATATTTGGAATAAAAAATAGTTAAATTGAGGAGTTAATATTGCCGTTAGTCAACAAACAAAGCGACCTCCTTTTACCGGGGCACAGTGAATCACTTGAAAAATTGATCCACTGTGCCCCGATTCACTGTGCCCCGCATGCACTATGTGCAATCATGTGACATTTTTTCAATCAAGGCCATTAGCAGCAGAGAGGACACATGCTCATAAAACTTCATTAAATATCCCTCAAATTACCAACATGTGCTTGGTTTCTTATTCCTGGATGATCTATACTAAATCACAAAAACAAAAGAAACCCGAAATTTTACATTTGATGGTACAAAACAGGGATTACCTTTCAATTCTTCACAAAGGTGTGTTGCCTGGAAATTAAGCAAGTTTTTAGCTATGGATTAACCAGAGGCACACACTGATGACATCACCAAGGCGTTCCTGTGTACAAGTTTCTATAAATAGCCACTGATTCACTGTGCCCCTTGAGCCACTGTGCCCCGGTCTCCCTACACTGGGCATTGCCACGAAAGATTTGTGGTAGTGTGACAAAATGTACTTTGTGGTCCAGATCCCCTCCTCGATTGGCTGTGATTCCTTTTCCGTCTTGAAAAACTCTTTTGCTCTTTTCAAACTGCCTGGCGATCGTGACAGGTCCATGATATGCTTCACAGCTGTAGCATCTAGAAATGTATCACTTTTTGGATCGAGTGCAGCAAGTGCCCTAGCCAGTTGAGTGTTGCGTTCACTAAATCTCTGATCCATTTCTCCAACAACTGACTCAATAATGCTGTAGTACAGTCTCTTGAGTTCTGTTTTGCAGTCAGCATTCCTCTGTCCTGTAGTTCCCTCAACCACATACCCATCCATATTCGTGTTTGTTGTGTATTTTCATTTCAGAGTTTCTGTTTGTCTCAGTGATGCACTGGTAGCTGTGGCCATGTCCCACACCATGTCAAACTCCTTGTTACGTTCCAGCATGTGGCTGTTGTATGTTGTTTGTACTTTTGTGTCTCCCCCCTTTCTCTCTCTCTCACTCTCTCACTCACTCCACCTGCTACTCTGATCCAGGTTCCTGTCATTCATCAGGACACTAATTGGAAACCAGCCAGTCATCTCAGCCATCAAGCAAATCACCAGTTGGCCAATCAGAAGCCCTCCTGTTTTAAAAACCCATGTGGCACTTCCTGTTGGCAGCCTTGCCTTTCCCTTCCTTTTTGTTTCTGGTTTTGCTGTTGGTTAAATGTTATGTGACTTAGTTAGCCAACTCTGTACAAGTGTGTGTGTGTGTGTGTTGGGAATTGGAGCAGGTAAGGGGCCCAACACAATTGGTGCTACACGTAGTGGTATTATTGTCTAGACACACTAGGTCATGGGTCGGCAACCTGCGGCTCCGGAGCCGCATGCAGCTCTTTAGCCAATCAGCTGCGGCTCCCTGGCCCAAAAAGAGTTTTTATTTTTTGCCTCTTTTTTTTTGTTCTCTTATTTTGGAGATCGATGTCATACTGTGACACTGAAATGAACAAAGATTTCATCAACTAAAATATTTAGTCAACAAAAATATTTCATCAACTAAAATATACAGTACGTCACACCCGACGCCTCTCCCTGCCGTCTGCAAGTGGCTAATCTTGAGTTTCCGACCCCCCAGTAAGCTAACCATGGATGAATCCAAAAAAAGGAAAGTCTGAGGAAAATAGAGGGTTTAATTCAGCGTGGACAGATTAATTTGCTTTCACGACTAACGATGCAGGCTTACCTGATATGTGGTGCGAAATTTGCGAACAACGAAAAATTTACTTTTTATTTTATAGATTTTCCACAAATAAGGGAAGGACTCAAATAGAGCTACATAGTTCAGGGTTTTATAAGTAGGTCTACAGATGCCAGTGTTTTTTCTCCTTTTCTGTGTTTTATTTTAAAGTAGGTCTACACATGGTAGTCTTTTTTCAAAGTGGACTACTTTTTTTTTTATAAATGTTCCACAAATAAGGGAAGGACTCAAATAGACCTGAATAGTTCAGGGTTTTATTTCAAAGTCGGTCTACAGACACCAGTGTTTTGTCTCCTCTTCTGTGTTTTATTTAAAAATAGGTCTACACAGCCAGTATTTTTTCAATCAACATTTTTCTTTTTGTTGCTTTATAATTCCATTAATGCAACAAACTGTGTGCTATACGTATAAAGTATAATAAATCGCAAATTACTTTGAGTATGCAATTGTCAGGCGTTTTATGCTAAATGTGGGGTATGCTTGGGGTTATATAAAACGTTATACACTGTTATCTTCATTTTAAGGGTAAATAGGTTGTGCGGCTCCCTGAGCATTTTATTTTGTGGGAGGGGGGAAAAGTGGCTCTTTTGATAGTAAAGGTTGCTGACCCCTGCACTAGGTGATGCCACTCATTGTATGTTTTGGACATATGTTTGGTTAGGTAGTGTATAGGCAGTGAGGAGTCGTTTTTATTTGACCTTTGTGTTCGTGTATAGGTAGACAAGATATTCCTTACTAAGTTAGTTGTGTTTTGTTTTACTTAGTTTGTTCCTTTGGCATCATTTATGCTCCTTTTCCCTTCCCCCTTGGTTGTGTGTCTCAAATCCACCATTGTCATTGTATATAAGTTTAGGTGTTTTTGTCTGTATACACTGTATATATAAGGCACAATATATTACTTTCTTTCACCTAAAACGTGTGGGCATTGCTTTATTTTTCCTTTGGTTCATTAATCACAAATTACAACACAATCATCTTTTATGTTATTCACCCCTTCCCCTAGACATACTGGGGGTGTAAAGGCCTCTGCATGCTACAGAAACTTCAGAGCAACTGCAACACAACATCGGCGCGATTTCAGCGCGGTTGTTTTAGAGGGTCTTGTAGACTGTGTTGCTTGGACGTTGCGTACATGTCCCTCAAATCTAACCTAAACAACCGTTGCGTTGATATTGCGTAGCAGTGATTGGTTGGTTAGTGAATGGGGGCGGGGCTGTCATAGAATAATATTAGTCCCGCAGAGAATATCATCCTCCATTGTTGTTTCCAGCGTTGACGCTAAATAATTAGCGTCACATAGCTCGCCTTTTTCTGAAAACCCAAGCACATATTGTTCCATAGCATACGCCTTCAGTTGATCATGACAAATCCTCTCTTACCTTGACGATTAAAAAGCCTCCATAATTTAGTAAATAAAGCTGTATCCCCCACCCACCCCTCCTACCCAACCTCCTCCAACAGTTTCTACGTTAAATGTACTCTCTTTTCTGGACTCTTTTTGTATCACAAACAGTACTGTATGTTACGATACCTCCACCAGGCCAGGAGAGGGCGCTCTCCACCTGAGAGAGGCGAGTCATATGTAGAGGCTGTAGAAGGAGACGGAAGGATATGCATTGTATGCTAGTAGCTGGACTTGATGCAAGTGTTCAATAAAGTACTTAACTGAATACCATCAGTGTCATACTTGATAGCGAACACCAAACATGGTGTCAGAAGCCAGAACCATGCCAAGAGGACAAGTAAGACAAGGATAAAGATGAAAAAAAGAAATTAAAAATACGTCGAACGATAACCTAACCAGTAGCCGCACGAACAGCTAACTTGCTAAGGTAACGACACGGACAGCTAAGTGGCTAACATGACGACGTACAACATCCCAGTTCCAGAACCAATGGACATGAAAGGAGACGTCTACAATAACTGGACGTTTTTTCGCGCACAATGGGAAAACTATGAAATAGCCACGGGACGAGATAAAAAGGAAATGAAGATACGAGTGGCTACTCTACTAACTATTATGGGTAAAGAATGCCATCAGCTACAACGACACCTGCACATGCAAGATGAAGACAGGGCTGACGTAGTGAAAATACTACAGGCATTACAGGCACATTTTGAACCAAACAGGAATGTAATATATGAACGATTTCTGTTTAATGACTGTAAACAAAGCCAATGTGAAACGTCAGACCAATATGTAGCCAAATTGAGGAAGCTAGCAGACACATGTGAATTTAATGCACTAAAAGAAGAGCTCATTCGAGACAGGATAGTCATGGGCACCAAAGATTCCAGTGCACAAGCACGAATGCTGAGAGAACCAAAACTCACACTAATGAAAGCAATAGACACATGTAGATCCAGTGAACAGACACAAATCCAAATTAAGAAAATAGGAGGAGAACAGGAGGCTGTACATTACGCTTCCCGGGGACGCAGCTTTGAATCAAGCTATACCTCACGAGGACGTCAGTCAGAACCACGTACCCAGAAGACGTATAGGCAACCCAATACTTACAGTGACACCAAACACAGACCACAAAAAGACTCTCTCTGCCACTACTGTGGATCAATGCATGAGAAGGCCAAATGCCCAGCATATGGGGTCACCTGTAAAGCATGTGGCAAACGGAATCACTTTGCCCGAGTGTGTAAGAAGGACCAACACAAACCTCAACTACACATGATAGACAAAGAGGGAGACTCGGATGAACAATCAGAGGAAATGTGGTATATCTCTCAAGTGAACTCACTGGAAAACGCTACAAACAAATGGTTCATTAATCTCAAACTAACAGCACAGACGGATAAACCATTGAGTTATGATCCCAGCGAGACTCTGAAGTGTCAGCTTGACACAGGGTCTACAGTCAATGTAATGGGCTTCACTGACCTACAACGCATCCTACAGGACGGGAACCCGAACCTACTACACAGCGAAGCCACACTGAAGCTATATGATGGCACACTGATAAAGCCCAGAGGAGAATATGAACTCAAAGCGGATCACGAAGGGACGATATACAACCTCAGATTTCAGATAATGGATACAGAGCAGACCCCACTGCTCTCAGCGGAAACCTGCATGAGACTGAACCTGATCAATGTGAATCATAAACATGTAATTCACAGTGTTGACATCCAGAGCCAGCCGAACACAGATAATCCCCAGACAGCAGAAGAGATTATTTCTAAATATGAAGATGTCTTTGAGGGGCTTGGCTGTCTACCAGGAGAGTTACACCTGGAAATAGACCCCAAAGTGCAGCCAGTACAACAACTGCCACGACGGACGCCTATTCCAATAAGAGAGAGGGTAATCAAAGCCATAAGAGCAATGGAACAGGGAGCCATCATAACCAAGGTCACAGAGCCGACGCCATGGATCAGCAACATGGTGGTCACAGAGAAGAAGGACAAACTACGCATATGCCTTGACCCAGGTGCACTAAACAAGGCTTTGTTGAGGTCACATTACCAGATGCCCACGGTAGAAGAAGTGTTACCAGACATAGCAAATGCAAAAATATTTTCAGTGCTGGACGCCAAAGATGGATACTGGCAGGTGAAGTTAGATGAAGCAAGCAGTCATCTAACCACATTCTGGACTCCCGAAGGACGATACAGATGGCTGAGGATGCCTTTTGGTATAAAACCAGCAGCAGAAGAATATCAAAGGAGGCAGCATGAAATATTGGTGGGCCTAAAGGGGGTGAGTGTGATAGCAGATGACATTTTGGTGTACGGATGTGGAAACACCAATGAAGAAGCGATGGCTGACCACGACGGAAATCTCAGAGCCCTGCTGCAGAGAGCCAGAGAGTCCAACTTGAAACTCAACAAGAAGAAACTCAGGCTGAAGCTTCCCAGCGTGACATACATGGGTCATCGTCTCACGGCAGAAGGTTTGTGTCCAGATCCGGAGAAAATCACTGCCATCCAGACCATGCAGACGCCGACAGATGTCAAGTCACTCCAACGGCTGTTGGGGTTTATTAACTATCTGTCAAGGTTCCTACCTAGTCTATCAGACGTATGCGAACCACTGCGACGACTGACCGATAAAGACATAGAATGGACATGGTTACCGAAACATGACGCAGCACTAGTGAAACGGAGGGCTAGGGCCTCCACAGGGTGCGTTTGATGGAACTGGCGGACACTATGGGGTTGTAACACCCGTTAAAGAATTACACAGAGGCGTGCTGCAGTTGATAGATTTCCAGGTGTGGTTGTCTACAGAGGAATACAATACAGTATACATTAATAACACAGTAGTGATGTACATAAACAAGAATATCCATTAGTAGTAGAGTGCAAATAGTAACTAGAGCATTCACTTAACCAGAGTTAATATACATAACCTACATAACCTAGGCAGGGAATTACTCCTTCAGTGCATGTAAACAGTATAGGTAGGTGGACTGTAAACCAGGTGTAAGATACATTCAGTTCACTAGGGGTAATGAGTGAGTTATAGTTATAGCTTAGGCTAGCTAACGTGCGTCTAAGCTAGCCACGCAGCTCAGCAGCATATCATAGGAGGGGGAACGTAGGTTGGCTAACGTGTAGCTAAGCTAACGGCGCAGTGTTTCAATAACGGGGGGAATGACGTCAACAGGAATGGATCAGCGGGGACGCACTAAGTACAGAGTAAAATGAATGAACGAACTAAACACAGGTAAAGTACTCACGTTCATTGACGCACACGTTATCCCAAGGGGACAGGGTAAACTACTACAGCACGTCGTTAGACGGTAACACTGAGACCGGCTCGCTCACGTTAAAGGGGAGGAACTCTAGAGGACCGGTACAGAACAAAGTAGTCGTCAGACAATAACACTGAGACCAGCTCGCTCACATTAAAGGGGAGGAGCTCTTAAAGGGTCAGTACGGAACAAAGTAGTCTTATTAGCAGGGCTTTCCTACACAGCCGCACCCAAAAGTCTACTTAGACCTTTTGAACTAAAACGGGAAAGTCTCTGGGGTCCTCGGTATCCAGGAGGCTCGGGAGCTGCACCAACCGGGACACAGGGCGCAGGTATGTTCGGTCCTTCACTTGGACAGCGGCGGTGCGGATGCGCCCGTCAGCTCCAGGGTATGTCTGAGTGACCTTCCCGACAGGCCAGAGTGCCCGAGGGAGCTGTGGGTCAACGATTAGGGCCACCTGGCCTAGTGACAGTTCCTTGCCGTCCTTCCTCCACTTCTGCCTCTCCTGTAGACCCGGTAAGTAGTGGCGAATGAATGCAGACCAGAAGTGGTCGGCCAGCACTTGACTATGCCTCCAGCGACGTTTCCCAAGGAGGTCACTGGAGTCGTAAACTGCTTGAGGTAGAGACGAGTCACGGCGTCCCATGATGAGGAGGTTCGGGGTAACGGGATCAGGGTCTGCAACGTCCGAGGAGAGGTAGCCCAATGGCTTTGCATTCATGATGCCCTCCACTTCGATGAGGACTGTGTGGAGGACGGTCTCAGACACTATCTGATCTTTCAGGATGACTCTGAGGGCAGTCTTCACCGACTTCACCTCCCTCTCCCAAGTTCCACCAAAGTGCGGTGCGCTCGGCGGGTTGAAGCGGAACGTAATCTTCTGCTTAGCTAACTGTTCCTTCAGTCTGGGTTCCATCTCGGCAAAGGCTTCCTGCAGCTCTCTGTTTCCTCCGACAAAGTTTGTGCCATTATCGCTGAGGAGCTCGAAAGGTGTGCCGCGGCGTGAGATGAAACGCCTCAGGGACATCAAGAAGGCGTCAGAGTCCAGGCTTTCTAGGAGGTTAAGGTGTATGCAGCGTGTAGTCATACACTTGTAGACGATCCCCCACCTCTTCTCATTCCGGCGCCCTATCTTGATGTGAAATGGCCCGAAACAGTCTACTCCTGTAGAATAGAATGGGGGCTTGTAGAGACGCAGGCGACAGGGCGGAAGGTCGGCCATTTTAGGCATGTCGGGTTTTGCTCGCCACAGATGACATTCTCGGCAGGTGTGTTGATGCTTGCGGATTGCTTCTCTTCCTCGTAGAACCCAGAATCGGGATCGAAGATCAGCGAATACCCTCTCAGGCCCGGGGTGGAGAAGGGTTTGATCATAGTCTTGGATGATCAGCCTTGTCAGGGGGTGATGTGGGTCCAAGACGATTGGGTGAATGGCATCCATCCCCAAGTTCTCGGCTCTGCGCAGCCTACCGCCTACTCTGAGGAGACCTGTAGCCTTGTCGTACTCCGGAGATAGGGAGCTCAAACGACTGTCTGAGGGAAGAGGTCGGTCAGACTGGAGGGCCTTGATCTCCTCGGGGAATGAGTCCAGCTGGGCTCGTGTAAGGAGGACCTTCTTGGCATTGAGGACGTCAGCTGCTTTGTAGGGCTGATCTGTAGTCTGGGCGTCAGCCGCACCGTGAAGGGACCTGGCTGTTGCTTGGACGAGATCCTTCCATGAAGTGAAGTCTTCAACGGCAGGGAGCAGAGGACTGGGAGAGGTGGTTACATGACAGATTATGGCAGACTTCTTCATCTCGTGGCCGTCAGACTCGGGATGAGCAGAGGGCATAGTAGGCCACTGGTCTTCAGGTAGGTAGAGGAACTCTGGACCTTTGTGCCATCGATGTGGTCGTACCAGTTCCTCCAAGGTTAGGCCCAGAGTGATGTCATCTGCTGGGTTTGAGGCAGAGTTCACGTATCTCCAGTTATCGGGCTCGGTCAGGTTCTGGATTTCCGCAACTCGTGTGCCCACGAAGACCTTATATCTACAGGACTCTGACTTGATCCAATGGAGAACTGTGGTGGAATCCGACCACAAGACGACCCGTTGGATGGGGACGGTGAGCTCGGCTTGAAGTACATCATTAAGCTGGGCACCTGTGAGGGCAGCGCTCAGCTCGAGTCGGGGCATCGACAGCTGCTTCCTGGGGGCCACCCGAGACCTAGCGAGCACAAAGGAAATGTGGACTTGCTGTTGGTCATCCATGGTCCGCATGTAGGCGACAGAGCCGTATGCACGCTCGGACGCGTCACAGAAGATGTGGAGGTCCCTGGTCGAAGTAGAGGTGTTCGCATGTGGTGGAGCGTAGGCTCGGTGGAACTCCAGGTGTATGAGGTGAGGGATCTCTTGCTCCCAGGTGCGCCATCTGTCGAGCAGGCTTTGGGGTCAGATTGGGTCGTCCCAGCCGACCTCCTCCTTCCAAAGGTCTTGTATGATGACCTTGGCTCTTGTGGTGAAAGGTACAATGTAGCCAAGGGGGTCGTACTGGCAGGCAAGTACTCTGTAGAGATTCCTCATGGTAGGTGCTGAGGTCTCCACAGGGCGATGCTTATAGCCCAGGGAGTCATTGAGGCAGTTCCAGCGTAGGCCCAGTGTAGGCTCCTGAAGATCACTACTACTCTTGGAGAGCCACAGTTCGCTGCTTTCGGAGCGGGCTTCGGGCGGAAGGTGCTCGATGACCATAGGCACGTTGCTTGCCCACTGGCGGACCTCAAACCCTCCCGTCTGTAGGTGATGGCGGAGTTCATCGACGAGACGCTTGGCCTCTTCGGCGGAGTGTGTGCTATGCAGACAGTTGTCGACATAGAAGGACTGCTCGACTGTCTTTATCAAGTTGGAATTGCCCTCTGTGTCGTTTTGGATGTGTTGCTGGAGGGCGTAAATGGCACAGCAGGGGCTACAGGTTGTCCCGAATGGAAGTACCTGCCACTCATAGATATCCGGCTCCTTCTCCCTCTCCATGTTCCTCCAGATGAAGCGCAGCACTGGCTTGTCGGTAGGCAGCAGGCGGATCTGGTGAAACATACCTTTGATGTCGCCACTGACTGCCACGGCATGCTGACGAAACCTGAGGAGGACACCGAGCAGGGTTGGCCCGAGTGTAGGTCCAGGAAGCAGAAGGTCATTTAGGGACAGGCCTTGGTACTGGAATGAACAGTTAAAAACGATCCTGTCCTTACTGTTGTGGGTCACCATATGGTGCGGGATGTAGTAGGATTCTGCAGACTGGTCGGCTTCTGCCGGGGTTATCCTTGCCACGTAACCAGCCTTCTCCAGTTTCCGTATCTCATTACAGTAGACCTCGGCTCGTTTGGGGTCCTTGGTAAGTCTTCTCTCTATGCTGCGGAGGCATGGCAGCACAGCTTCCTTAGGGACATGTAATGGGGTAGCATTTGCTTGCCGAAGCAGGGGAGTAGCGTAGCGCTGGACTCCGTCGACCTTGACCCTGGTAGTGAGTGCTTGGAGCGCGACCATGGCTTGCTGATCTTGCTTGGAGCGGGTGACTGCCTTCGTGCTGATGTAAGGGAGAGTGTCGACTTGCCAGAGGCGCTCGACATTCCTGAAGAGCTCTGTGGCTGGAGAGGCAGTGGCAGTGTGGAGGCACTGTGAAGAAGATGTAGTCTGGGCAAGGTTTGTAGGGCCCTGGAGTGACCAACCTAGTCGGGTGCAAATACCGACGGGGCCGCCTGGTGGGCCTGCGCGTACAGGCTGTACTGGGGTCAGAAGGTGTGGCATATCTGAACCAATCAGAAGTAGTGGCTGGGCATGGTCGACTGGTGGTAGGGGCAGGCCGTGGAGGTGCTTGTAGCGTTTCTGTAGTGCGGCCACAGGATAAGAGTGTTCGGCCAGGCTGAGGCCTTCGGCGGTGAAGGCCTGGTGGATCCGATACTTCTGGGAAGGCGTGCACCATGGAGAAACGTCGAAGGAGACGGAGCTGCCCTGGAGCTGTTCGACATTCTGCTGGACGGTTTGTAGATGGAGAGTCTCTGGCGTTCTGGTTAGGTTCAGCCGCCGCACGGCTTGAGGCAGAACGATACTTCGTTCAGAGCCGTCGTCCAACACGGCATAGGTCTCCAGGGCTTGGTCCCCGTTCCTCAAGATGACCTTGATGACCTTTAACATAACCTGTTGTGGACGGTTGGGCCGGTCGAGGTATACCTTAGTGGGTGGTGTAGTGACCATACAGACTGTGGTTTCACCCTGCTGTATGGAGTCGTGCAGAATGGTAAGGTGCTGTTCTTTGCATGTATTGCATGGGCGCGTCAGAGTACATGCTTCGGCAGAGTGTTTGCGGCCACACTTCCAGCACCATTTCTCCTCTCTGATCCACTTCACGGCCTGGCTGGTAGATAGCGTCTTGAAGTCGTCACAAGCATTCAAGAAGTGCTCCTTGTTGTCACAATAGGGGCAATACGGTTTGGACTTGAAAGGGGTTTTGTAGCGAGTAGGCTCTGGGGTACTAGCGACTTTCCCAGCATTGAGGAGGATGGTTGTGGTCTTCTCCTTATAGTGGGTGACACGTTGGTCTTGCTTGGTTGGCTTGGGTGCGTCGCACTGATAGAGCGCTCCGGCTCGACTTGAGAGGCGCTTAGCCTGTGACTTCATCTGGAGCCAGGCTGCCAGGTCGGGCAGGGTGTATGTCAGGTCTGACCCTGTCCGGAGAATGCCGCGGCTGAGGCAGTATTCGATGAATCCGTCCCTGACTGAAGGGGGCATCTTGCTCAGGAGCCGGTCGACGTGGGATCCGCATCTCAACTCGTACCCGTTTTGACCTTCAAGTGTCCCGAGCATGCCCACCAGAGACTGGATGGACAGGGCGAAGGAGTCGAAGGCTTCAGTGTCACCGAACTTGATGGGAGGTGAGTTGAGAATGGCGCCTAACTCTGATTGGACGAGCTGTCTGGGTTGGCCGTACTTGTCTTGCAGGGCTTGCAATGCAGCGGTATACGGTCGAGGGTCATACATGTAGGCTCTGGCAAGGTGGAGAGCACTGGGGAGTTTCAAGTGGCCGAGGAGCACCTGGTACTTATACTGTTCAGACAGGTGCCCGGTACTACCCATCAAGTTATCCAAGGCTA
Source organism: Notolepis coatsorum (assembly GCF_963971535.1). NCBI lineage: Eukaryota > Metazoa > Chordata > Actinopteri > Aulopiformes > Paralepididae > Notolepis > Notolepis coatsorum. The sequence continues at coordinate 55,420,123 of NC_140183.1, read as the reverse complement.
TCTTGAGTAGGGCAAAGTCACTTTCGCGGTCACGTTCAAAGACTGGCAGTATCGGCTGTGGGATGCCGTAGGGAGAGGTAATCAGCATCTCTGATCCTGGGTGCTGTAAATGCCCCGATATAACCTGTGGCGGGGTAAGAGCCATGTGAGGTGCAGCAGGACTCGCGTTCTGGTATGGTGGGGCTGCAGTAGAGATGGTCGCACCGTAGGTAGGACTCTGGGTACTGTGTGTAGCTACAGAAGGTTCGTGTGAGGTCGTAGGTTGCTCAATTGGACCAGGCATGTTAGGAGCTGGGTACCATGACACAGGGGGAGCGGCAGAGCGAGACGTCGCCTGTGCTGGATGGTGCATCACTGGGGTGATGGCGGCTGGGTTAGCCGGCAGGGAATGCATGTTCTGTGGTATAGTAGGGAGTGCTAGAGGCACAGGGGCCACTACGTGGTGCTGTAGTCCAGGTGGTGGATAGGTCGGCTCAGATACTGCTGCGGGCACAAGAGGGGGTGCAGGGTGTAGGTGAGAGATGGGTTGATGCGGTGAGCCTGCGGGAGCGTTGGCAGGTGGGGCGTGCATCGCTGGTAGGGAGTATAAGCCCCGGGGGGACGATGCACCGCTACGTGGTCCCGTCTCGGACTCTTGAAGAAGTGAGGTGACAATTTTGGCTAATTGAAGTTCCTGCTCCTTCTTCTTAAGCCGCCTCTGCCTGTCGAGGCGTGTAGCGATAGCTTCTCTTGCATCTTGTGCTTCCTGCTGTATGCGCTGTAAGCGTTGGCACTCCAGGTCGGCGTTGCCGTCTTCTTCTACCTGGCGCTGTAGCTCCTCGAGCTCCAGGGAGTGGATGTGCTCCTGGAGGATAGCTTCCTGGACTGGTGAGAGAGCATGTTGTGTGTGTACGCTCCCGGATGAACGATGGGGACCAACGCCTGACCTTATGGTGGGTCTAGGAATTGACCGGTATGAGGACCTACTACCTTCGGACGGGTCCCTTGCCTCATTCGCCGGGCATGAGCGATGGGAGCAGGCACCTGACCTTATGGTGGATCTATGAGTTGGCTGATGTGAGGGCCTACTACCTTCAGACGGGCCCCTTGCCTCGCTCGCCGGGTATGAACGATGGGAGCCAACACCTGACCGCTCGCTCCTCGTAGATGGGTTCCTCGTCTCGCTATCCCGGCGCTGTGATGCGTGGGGTAGGGCCTTTGGGGGTTCATCTTGTGATTGAGTACGGAGTTGAGTACTAGGTTGAGTACTGGGTTGAGTACTGGATTGAGTACTGGATTGAGTACTGGGTTGAGTACTGAGTTGAGTACTGGGTTGAGTACTAGGTTGAGTACTGGGTTGAGTACTGGTTTGAGTACTGGATTGAGTACTGGGTTGAGTACTGAGTTGAGTACTGGGTTGAGTACTAGGCGGGGTGTTAGGTTGAGCGCTAGGTTGGGTACTGAGTTGAGTACTGGGTTGGGTACTGAGTTGAGTACTGGGTTGAGGTTCGTATCCCACTTCGAAGTCACGTAGGTGGCTTGGTAGGTGGCGCTCTCTCTGCGGGTGAGCGGTGGTCTCTGTGTTGTCCTGGTCTGCCATAGCGTCTTGAAGGAGCTCCATCCGGCTCGAAGGACCATGAAACGGAGGGCTAGGGCCTCCACAGGGTGCGTTTGATGGAACTGGCGGACACTATGGGGTTGTAACACCCGTTAAAGAATTACACAGAGGCGTGCTGCAGTTGATAGATTTCCAGGTGTGGTTGTCTACAGAGGAATACAATACAGTATACATTAATAACACAGTAGTGATGTACATAAACAAGAATATCCATTAGTAGTAGAGTGCAAATAGTAACTAGAGCATTCACTTAACCAGAGTTAATATACATAACCTACATAACCTAGGCAGGGAATTACTCCTTCAGTGCATGTAAACAGTATAGGTAGGTGGACTGTAAACCAGGTGTAAGATACATTCAGTTCACTAGGGGTAATGAGTGAGTTATAGTTATAGCTTAGGCTAGCTAACGTGCGTCTAAGCTAGCCACGCAGCTCAGCAGCATATCATAGGAGGGGGAACGTAGGTTGGCTAACGTGTAGCTAAGCTAACGGCGCTGTGTTTCAATAACGGGGGGAATGACGTCAACAGGAATGGATCAGCGGGGACGCACTAAGTACAGAGTAAAATGAATGAACGAACTAAACACAGGTAAAGTACTCACGTTCATTGACGCACACGTTATCCCAAGGGGACAGGGTAAACTACTACAGCACGTCGTTAGACGGTAACACTGAGACCGGCTCGCTCACGTTAAAGGGGAGGAACTCTAGAGGACCGGTACAGAACAAAGTAGTCGTCAGACAATAACACTGAGACCAGCTCGCTCACATTAAAGGGGAGGAGCTCTTAAAGGGTCAGTACGGAACAAAGTAGTCTTATTAGCAGGGCTTTCCTACAACTAGAGAACATAAAACACTTGGTCACACACCACCCAGTACTCAAATACTACGATCTCAAGGAAGAGGTCACCCTCCAGTGTGACGCCAGCGAGACAGGCCTAGGAGCAGTCCTCCTACAACATGGACAACCTGTAGCATTCACCTCCAGGACGCTGACGCCCACAGAACAAAGGTATGCACAGATAGAGAAGGAATGCCTAGCCATTGTGTTCGCGTGCGACAAGTTCGACCAGTACATACATGGCAGAGACTATATCACAATACACACTGATCACAAACCACTGGAAATTATCTTTAAAAAGTATTTACTTTCAGCACCCAAGAGGCTACAGAGGATGCTGCTCAGACTACAGAGATACCAACTACAGGTGATATACAAACAAGGCAAAGACCTACATGTGGCCGACTTCCTATCCAGGGCGCCACTACCCAACACGGTGCACACAGAGATGCAGACACCAACCACGATCTACGCCATGGGCCTCACTACGAAGGAAATAGAACACGTAGAGCACGCAAGTAACATCAACATCTCCACACAGACGCTGAAAACCATCAGAACTCAGTCAGCACAAGACCCAGTGTTTCAAACACTACAAGCGAGAGTCATCAAGGGATGGCCAGAGTACAAACAGGACGTAGGCCACTTACTACATCCATTCTGGACCTACAAAGAGGAACTCACGGTCGAAAATGGACTTATTTTTAAAGGGGACAGAGTACTCATTCCTACAGTGTTACACCCCATGTTCTTATCAAAGATTCACACAGGCCACTCAGGCGTAGAAGCCAGCCTCAGGAAAGCCAGAGAGACCGTCTTCTGGCCAGGCATAACGAACGACGTAAAGAACTTTGTCAATGACTGCTCCACATGCAACGCAGTCCAACGAAGACAATTGTCAATGACTGCTCCACATGCAACGCAGTCCAACGAAGACAACAAAGGGAAACACTGATTCCCCAACCAATCCCTCACATCCCATGGTCAAAGGTGGGAATGGACTTGCTCACAGTCAACAAGTCCACATACCTCATCATGGTGGATTACTACTCAGATTACTGGGAACTAGACGAGCTGGCAGACTACACATCATCTACCGTTATGGAATGCTGCAAAAAGCACTTCAGCAGACATGGAATCCCTCACATTCTGTTCACGGACAATGGGCCTCCGTTTTCAGGAATAGACTTTCAATGTTTTGCGCAGGAATGGGATTTCAGCCACAAGACATCATCACCCTACCACAGTCAGAGCAACGGCAAAGCAGAGGCGGCAGTGAAAATACCAAAGACTCTGCTGAAGAAGACCATCCTGGATGGAGAAGACCCATGAAAAGCCATCCTGGCATGGAGGAACACTCCAACAGAGGGTCTAGGGAGCTCTCCAGTGCAGAGACTCATGTCCAGGAGGACACGGACACTCCTGCCCACCAGGGACACGCAGATGAAGCCCACCGTGGTGAGGAATGTCATTGAACGGAAGCAAGCCAAAACAGTGACAATGAAACGCCAATATGACACACAAGCACGGGACATGCCTGTGATCATCCAAGGACAAACTGTGAGAGTCCTGCTTCACCCCAAAGACCCAGACAGTAGATGGTCACTCGGAACATGCATCGATCAACACAGTTGAGAGCGTTGAACAATGTTATTACAATGTTAAGAGTTTTCATCAAAATGTTAGTGATGTATAAGTTCAAGGTTAAGGGCATAGGAAGTTATCATAACCCAGTAGTACACTTTGGAGTTAATCTAAGTGACACAGATGTGGGTAGTCTAAAAGACACATTTATGCTTTCAATTTGTTATGTAAAGAGAGATGTTACGATACCTCCACCAGGCCAGGAGAGGGCGCTCTCCAGAGAGGCGAGTCATATGTAGAGGCTGTAGAAGGAGACGGAAGGATATGCATTGTATGCTAGTAGCTGGACTTGATGCGAGTGTTCAATAAAGTACTCAACTGAATACCATCAGTGTCATACTTGATAGCGAACACCAAACACTGTATTTGCAAATCTGGTATGTCATAAATGTATAGATGTAGCAGTACTGTCTATCTGTGTCGTGTGTGTCATATATGTTATGATGAATTGAAAATGGGGGACCCTGATGTAAACAAGACGAAATTCTTTCTCTGGTCTGCATCCCCTTATGTAATTGAGCTGTACTATACTGTACCCATTCTGCAATCTGTTAATAAAGTTTTCAATCAATCAAACAAAGGTCTGTCCCATTGTATACCAATCAATGGGATACATTGCATGTTGACCTGCATTCTTTCAAATGTATATAATTAATCATTAAAACAGATGTGTAACAAATAAGAAATACAAATTCCACAGAAGGCATTAAATAATTATTATTATTTTTTTTTTTTTTATTGGTCTTTTTCCCCCTCCATTTTCCTCCGATTTTCTCCCATCCCAATGTTAGTCGTATGCCAATTCCCAGTCCCTTCCTGGTTGCTGCGCACTTACCCCCCACAGTCAGATCATCTGGGAGAGTGGAGGCTACCACGTGCTTCCTCCGACACACGTCCAGCCAATCACCGCTTCTTTTCACCTGGCAGCGCGGATTCTCATTGAGAGGGCGTAGCGTGTGGGAGGACCACACTATCCCCCTCACGTCCAATCCGCGCTTAGCAGGCGCCCCGACCGAACTGTAGGAGTCGCTGTTTACAACGACCCGGACCCACCCCGCCAGCTTCTCCCACCCTCTGATACAGCCAATTGTATCAGTGCAGACGGCCAGCCAAGCTGGTGACAACCCCGGAGCTGTGAGCTGGATTCGAAGAGGCAAATCCAGCTCAGCTCCGGGGCTGGTGACGAACGCAATCTCCGCTCGGCCACCTAACCGCCTTAATAATTATTATTATTTTCAATCATTTCACAATAATTGCATAATGTGTTTGAATATCTGAGTAATTAAAGTAATTATACATTTGTCCAAAATAGCTGGTTCAGATATGGTTAAGCAGCTGCCCTGTGATCAGATGAATCCATATTATTTATTTTTCCGACATCAAATGCGTAATTTCTTATCGTACAAATATTGTCATATTTATTTTAATTATGATTAAGTAATTAATTCCAAGGAGGCCTGTAGCGTTGACGTGAAGGAATCACTATGAGAACACAGTCTGTCAAGTTATAATGAAATTTTAAATTAGTCAATCAATCATGAGATTTGATCGTGGCTGAGAGCAGATTTAAGAGTGCTCCTCAGCACTCTTAAATCTGCTCTCAGCCACGATCAAATCTGATCTCAGTAAAATTTGGGGACTCCCACTCCCAGCCCTAATATGTCTTAAATGGGCCGAAATCTGGCTAAGACGAAATTTTTTGTCGTAACTTCGTTCGGGAATGAGACCCACTATCTCTTCATACCATATAACCCCTGTACTCTGTTGCCTACAGTATACTTGCCTATGCAGCTGTGACCGCGTCCCCGACCGCCAAGAACCGTGGTGTTGTCCTCGACGACCAGTTGAACTTCTCCGCTCACATCGCAGCGACAACCAGAACCTAGTAGGGGCGACAGTGGCTCAGGAGGTAGAGCAGTCGTCTGGCAATCCGGAGGTTCCCGGTTCGATTCCCGATCCTCCCGGGCAGCGTGTCGATGTGTCCTTGAGCAAGACACTTAACCCCTAATTGCTCCCTATGAGCAGGTTGGCACCTTGCATGGTTGCCTCCGCCGTCGGTGTGTGAATGTGTGAGTGAATGTGTGAGTGAATGGGTAAAATGTGAGTAACAAATTGTAAAGCGCTTTGGATAAAAGCGCTATATAAAAAAGCAGCCATTTACCAACCTGCAGATTCCTCAGAAGGACAAACATCAGTCTTCCTTCCTGAAAAAAGAAGCCACCCAACTCCTCGTCCAATCAACAGTCATCTCCCGCCTCGACTACTGCAACGCACTGCTTGCTGGCCCCCCGGCCACTGCCACCAAGCCTCTTCAACTCATTCAGAACGCAACGGCCCGCCTGATCTCAAACCTACCGAAGTCAGCCCATGTCACCCCACTTCTTAGGGACCTGCACTGGCTCCCCATTGCTGCACGAATCCGCTTCAAGGCCCTCGACCTGGCATACCGTGCGGCAAAGGGAACCGCTCCCGCCTACCTCCGGTCAATGGTCTCTAACTACACACCCTCAAGACCCCTACGCTCTGCATCTTCTGGCCGTCTCAGACCCACTCCTATCCGAGCTCCGGGAGGGTCATCAAGGAGAAGCCGCCTTTTCTCAGTCCTTGCCCCACAATGGTGGAATGAACTGCCCATCCCAGTTAGGACAGCCGAAACATGTCCAATCTTTCGCCGTCGACTAAAGACGCACTTCTTCAACCATTATCTGAAATAAAATTAAAAGTCTAACCCTAACTAACCTTACTGTCATGCACTTGTCCTAATAATAACCTACACTGTAGCACTCAACACTTTGATGAACATTGTTACTGCAGCTGATAGAGTTGTGCCCTTCCTGATGACTTGTCATACAGAACTTGTAAGTCGCTTTGGATAAAGCGTCAGCTAAATGACTAAATGTAAATGTAAATGTATACTTAAGGCTCTGTTGTCTATACTCAACCTATACCATATGAACTATGAACTCTGTTGCCTATAATCAATCCATACTCATCTACCGCCTAAACTGTTTTACACTAGTTAAACCACTGGTTAGTATAATTTATTACCGTAGTATGGGGGTGGGGGGAAATATCGATACGTAGTAGTATCGCGATACTTTGCGTAGCGATACTGTATCGATACAGGGACGCCAAGTATCGATATTTAAATATTTATTTGAAAAAAAAAGATTGTATAAGGAAGTTGCATTGTTCATTTCAATACCTGTAATAGTACAGTAGTCCACACACACGCACACATGTGCATTCAGTTAAGTTGGAATATGACTGTAATACAAACAGTTCAGTTTGTCAGGTAGGCCTACATGCAACACAGATTACAGTGTTTACATCTGTCTGCTTGAGAAAATACCATGTTCTGCAATAAAAATGATTGAAGTGAGATGAACAGACTGAACTTTATTTTATTAGATAAAACATGTTGACAAAGTTTTACTTTGCAGTTGAAAAAAGGTAATACATCGCAATATATCTCAATATTAATATCGCAATACTCAGCATATCGCAATATATTTAGTATCGCAATACTATCGTATCGTGATAGTATCATATCGTAAGGCCTCTGGTGATTCCCACCCCTAGTAGTATATTCATACTTATACTCCACATACTGTATGCACATGCTATAGTGCAATGCACTTTACTACTTTGCATTCTCGTTAGATGCCAACTTAATTTCATTGTACTCTGTACTTGTATTTATGAAATTACAATACACCCAATCTCATCTAATCAATAGTAAACAATAAATCTAAAGTAATTCAACTGTATACGTTTTTACCTATAGGTTCTGTTATTAGATTGCTTTACCCTGAACACAATAGAGAATCAATGTTTGACATCTGAAGCTTTGGTAATAAGCATGATTTCCAAGTTCATAATGAAACAGGAAGTAGTTCAACAGCCACCCTGTGGAAAACCCGAGCTTTGACTGATTGTGATGCATGTAAGGCAAAAGTGTCAAAGTGTTGGTGATTAGTGATGTTTAGACCATAGACATAGGATATAATCAAAAGAGTAAGGGGCAAAGACATCACCACCATTCTGATCAAGTGTCTAATATTATATTACTGAAAAGTGAAAAACCCTTTCTCATGATTTCTTATCAATAATTTCAATTCCCTTCATTACTGTGACTTGCTGAATGCCAAGTGTCATAAAGTCCTGCTCTGAGATTATTATGGCAGCGGTGGCCTAAAAATAAGAGAAGCTGCTTTGTGACCGGAAGGTCGCCGGTTCGATCTCTCAGACCAGCAGAAGAAATCTGCTGCTGGTGGGGCGGGGAAGTAAATTAATAACTCTCTCCCCTCCCTCAATATCAACCTCTGAAGTGACCTTTTTTTCTTCATTCTTTTCAAACATGGTATTTCTGTATCATCTGTGGCAGCCATGCAGAACATTGTGGCCATGTAAGTTCTTATTCGTCAAGGTAGACCCAAGAGAACCTTCATGTAAGTTCTTATTCCTTATGAGAACCTGTGTCCCCATCAGGGTCAGAGTCATATCAGAGTTCTCACCCCTCCCTGTGTTGCATCAATGTCAGGAAACATGTGGTCCGGGGTCCCATGTCTCACGGGTAGTCTCCCCTTCCCCATGTGAACTATGAGTCGTTCTCGCACTGCAGGTATGGTATGATAGGTTAGGGCCCTAAAGAAGAGGGATGTTTTTATTTATAACACCCCTGTTATCATTGGGGTCAATTTACAACCTTCATGTAAGTTCTTATTCAGCTAGGTAGACCCAATATAACCTTGTGAATGGTTCTGCCAAGGGTTGGTCAGCAATGTATGTATTATTTCCAAGTAGAATAGTGAGTTGACCTCTGGCAGCAGGCCATGGCAGCCAACTTCTCCATCTCTGCTCTCATGATAACTTCACTTCCTCTCCTATGTTGCGTAAATTACCAATCCTTACGGGAACCTGTGTCCCCACCAGAGTCCGAGTCATATCAGTGTTCTCATTCTCCCTGTGTTGCATCAATGTCAGGAAACATGTGGTCTGGAGCCCCATGTTGCGGGAAATATCAGAGTTCCCCTTCCCCATGTGAACTATGAGTGGTTTGCTTATTATTTCATTACTTTTCCTAATTTAATGAGGACAAATGGGTAAACATTCAATTTAATGAGGAGGTACTACCTGCAGTGGAAAACGAACGAAGTACCAGTACCAAAAGAGAGTATACAGTCGAGTCGTATGTACCATGCAGTGGAAAAGCGGCATAAGGGAATATGATTATCAAAATGGAACTACGCTGTTTTGGGTATAATGGATTGTTAAAGTGAATGCATTTGAAAACAAAAAACAACCAATGAAAATCTATTTTAGAGTGAAGTGGTAGCAAGTTAAGGGTTATCAGAATCAGAATCATGTCTTTATTGCCAAGTATAAACTTGCACATACAAGGAATGTGTCTTAGTCTTTTGGTGCATCAACATTAACAGACAATTAAAGTAGAATACAATGAAATGGAATATATAAACGAAATGATAATATACACGTGTGTGTGTGTGTGTGTGTGTGTGTGTGTGTGTGTGTGTGTGTGTGTGTGTGTGTGTGTGTGTGTGTGTGTGTGTGTGTGTGTGTGTGTGTGTGTGTGTGTGTGTGTGTGTGTGTGTGTGTGTGTGTGCGTGTGTGTGTTTGGGTGCGTGTGTGTTGTGTGTGGTAATTGCTAATTGTATTGTATCATATGTTGTGTATTGTAAATTGTATATTGTACTTGCTGAAATATATGTAATCTTGCCATTAGTTATTTGATGGGGGATGGATAAGCCTTGCTTCTTCCATCTCCTTTTCAAACAGTATACAGATTCTGGCTTTTTAGGGGGCGAGGAGAACACTCGGACGAGGAGCGGCATGGTTGCAGGCCTCTTATCCTGACTCGGTGATGGTGAGATGAGTCTCTGGTGTGTAGACCGGCCCAGGTAGACAGAGTGGTGATGAGGTGGAAACAGGAAAGAAGCCCATATAAGGGCGTGGAGACCTGCTGCCAGACAGGGGAGAGGAAGGCCCTGGCTGTGGCTGTAACAATTTTTTTTTATTTATTTCTTTTTATTTTTTGTATCTCTCTTTCTCCGATTTTCTCTGTTTTCTCCCCGTCCCAATTTAGTCGTTGTGCCAATCCCCCCCCCCCCCTCCCCTACCTGGTTGTTGTGCGAATGTTCTCCTACTGGTCGGTACAAGGGAACCCTGAAGTATCCGCACGCTTCCTCCGACACGTGCGGCGACAGCCAGTGGCTCTCTTCTCACCTGGCAGCGAGGGCTCTCATTGGTGAAGTGTAACGCGTGGGAGGTCACGCTGCCTTCCTCAAGTCCTGCCTCCGCTGAGCAAGCGCCCAGACCTGACCTGTAGGCGTCGCTGTCCACACCGCCAGTTTCCCACCCACGGCTTCCCTCCCCCTAACCCAGCCAAACGAGTTAGTATAGCGATCAGCCCAAGCCAAGGCAATGCTGACTCCGGGAGTCGAGACCGCAGTCTCTTGCATTGGTGACGAGCGCAATCTCCGCTACGCCACCTGGCCGCTCTGGCTGTAACAATTCTGAGGTATTCTGATATATGATATCACCATAATCAATAATAGGAAATAAAAGCTGCTGAACAATACATTTTCTCACTTTAAGAGTAAAACAATTAATTTACCTGTATAGTATTCTAAGACTGGCATTTACTTTATTCCTAATATGAGACCTAAAGGACCATTTAGAATCAAACCAAAGACCCAAGTTGACATTTGTCAACTTTAATAAGTGGAAACCCATCATTAAAAATAATAGTTAAATTAATTTCAATCTTTCAAAAATGTTCTTATGTACCCCAGTTGCTATTGCATGTACATATTTGTGTGTTATTACACGTATATGTACATACATACCAACTATTTATTTTACATGATGTTTTTAGTTTTGTTCTTGATTTATTGTGATGTTTCTTCTTGATTTGTTTAAAGAAGATGTGTCCGGTCAATAATGTTGCCTATTTTTATTTGGAAGATGTCATATTGGGCCACCTATATGGGGAACATTGCAATACTATCATGGGCTCCATCCACAGTGAGCAACACTGACATATTGAGCCACCTACTGTATATGGGGAACATTGCAATACTATCATGGGCTCCATCCACAGTGAGCAACACTGACATATTGAGCCACCTACTGTATATGGGGAACATTGCAATACTATCATGGGCTCCACCCACAGTGAGCAACACTGACGTGATACTCCATTATAAATGGTTTGTGCGTAATTATCCTCCAACCTACAACCTTCTTGTCTTTGAAGCATCCAGTAGATGCGCACAGCCTCGCCGAGATGTCAATAGTTGAAATTGTTAAGAAAATGACTCCATTTCCTCTGGATTTGCCTCGCATTCATCACTTGTTTGCACTAGTTTGTCTAGTCGCTGTCATCTTTAAAATCACTAAACTGGTCATCAAAAGAAGGCAATGGATTCGACATTTCGAAGATTTTCCAGGACCACCGTCCCACTGGCTTTTTGGACAAATGGATAAGGTAATGGGACTGCAACATTGTTGAGCTGCATTTTATCAGACTTTATCAGACAGGTATTAGGCCATGTCCACACTAAAACGGTTTTGGTAGTTTTAGGCAAAGTATTTGATCGTTTGCAGGCCATGTCCAGTCCACACTAAAACGATTTTGGTAATTTTAGGCAAAGTATTTGATCGTTTGCATCGTTCTGCCACACGGAACTGCATTCTGGCAGCCTGAAGACGGTACTTATTGATACCAGCCTCCAGAGTGCGCAATTCTGAAGACGATTTCGTGTTTACGGAAAACTTTTTTTAAATGAAAACGAAACAGACCAAAATTGTTTTAGTGTGGACATGACCTTAGAGTATAGGCAGCTTGTGTATTTAATTAATTGGAAACATCAACTGCACCAATGCTACTAATTTTTTTTTAGAATTCTGTGGAATTCATGTCCCGTATGCAGCCTATTATTTAAACATATACGTTTTGATTATACTCAAACACATTTACACACCGCGTGTCGCAAAATGTAATTTGTATTCAAGCATATGTTAGAATATTGCATGCAGAATTGTTTGCCCAAGGTTTGGTGAAGGTTTTTCTGCCATTTTCAATGTAATGATGGCTCATGCACTTTGTCTCTACTGGATATATTACATACAATGTAATGATTGGGTATTTTTGTCCCTCTGTTTTGTTCATAACATTCTAAAATAATTCCAGAATTTGCAGGAGTGTGTTTAGCATTAAAGGACCACAAAAGTGTAATTTTCACTTTCATTTTCAATCAGAGATTGTCCACATTGCTGTTGTCTTTATACCTGTATCACTGAACATATTAATATTACAACTCTGTACATACATCTTATTATCACTATTCAGTAGTAATAATTTATATAATGAATGCCCAGTTTAATCGCCTACATTGTATATTACTATTGCACTTTCACAATCACAAGGGTGAATTAGCTATGACTAGTGACGTTCACGTTTCATTTAATATGTGTCCACACCTTTTTAACACCAATGGCAGTATGAAAAACATACTTTGTTAGGGATCGTGTTGGTAGAGGACCCAATAGCAGAACAGAACAGGTGAGCACAGGCAGATAGGCAGACGAGACGTGGAGCCAGGGGTGAACTTGAAGTGTAACAAAAATAGCTTTACTTCGAAAAGGAGCAGTAGCAACAAACAAAGGATTCTCCAAAGGACAAGAACAAAACTCAGCTACAAAATAAACACTAACCAAAAAACCGAACTGTAAATGCAAAAACAAGGAAAGTAACAAAACAAACACTAACACTGGGAACACTTACTATGAGGCAAAAACTGGCTCACGGGAGACAGGGTGAGACAGAGAGCAAAGCAACATCAAACAGCAAACAGGAATCTCAAACATTGAACCCACAAAAAAGGTTAGGGAACACACACCAGATATAGGGGGAACAATTAACACTAGAGAGACAGCAGGGCAATTAGCAAAACGAGACGCACATGAGAGGGAAAGCAGAACTAACACACAGGGCTACAGGAAAACACAAGGCCAAACACACTTGGGAAATAAACTAGACTAGAACACAATACAACACAGGGCTAGAAAAGAACATATGAATATACTGGGAACACACAGAACAAAAGACTGAACACTAGACAGAGTAAACATAACAATCAACAAGGGAACAAGAGACAAAGTAGCAGGGGAAGGGCACAGAGAGACATGTAGACATTAAAGATACACCAGTGCACCAGGAGGGTATGCATGAGGGAGATAAGGGGAAGTTCAGATGAATTTCCAGCAGGGGGAGGTACAGATGGGAAATGTCTGTGCAAAGGTGGGGGTAAATGTGGGGGTTGTTGAGGAGTACAGACAAGGGGGAAGGGTCCTAGAATAGGCGGAGGAATATTGTTCATGAGTGGAGGGAGACCATGGGAGAGAATGTGAAAAGGTGGGGGCTCTTGAGGAGTACAGACAGGGGAGAAAAGTCCTGGGAATTGTGGACCCTTACACACTTCATCCAAAAACCAAAAAAAAATCCATCCAACGTCCAAAAAACGAGTTAAAGACAGGGACAATCTCTGGTAATGGCCAGAAGTAAAGATTACACTGGTATGGTCCTTTGACGTAAGAGATAAAGGACCATGGATTTTCAGGTGTAAATAACCTCTCTCTTTTGTCTTGCAGTTTAAACGAGATGGCACAGATTTGCAGATGTTGCTGAACTGGGGGAAGCAATTCCCTTACACTTTTCCACTGTGGATTGGTCCTTTCGCTGGATACCTCCACGTTCACCACCCAGATTATGTGAAAACCATACTGGCCTCATCAGGTGTGTGTGTGTGTGTGTGTGTGTGTGTGTGTGTGTGTGTGTGTGTGTGTGTGTGTGTGTGTGTGTGTGTGTGTGTGTGTGTGTGTGTGTGTGTGTGTGTGTGTGTGTGTGTGTGTGTGTGTGTGTGTGTGTGTGTGTGTGTGTGTGTGTGTGTGTGTGTGTGTGTGTGTGTGTGTGTGTGTGTGTGTGTGTGTGTGTGTGTGTGTGTGTGTGTGTGTGTGTGTGTGTGTGTGTGTGTGTGTGTGTGTGTGTGTGTGTGTGTGTGTGTGTGTGTGTGTGTGTGTGTGTGTGTGTGTGTGTGTGTGTGTGTGTGTGTGTGTGTGTGTGTGTGTGTGTGTGTGTGTGTGTGTGTGTGTGTGTGTGTGTGTGTGTGTGTGTGTGTGTGTGTGTGTGTGTGTGTGTGTGTGTGTGTGTGTGTGTGTGTGTGTGTGTGTGTGTGTGTGTGTGTGTGTGTGTGTGTGTGTGTGTGTGTGTGTGTGTGTGTGTGTGTGTGTGTGTGTGTGTGTGTGTGTGTGTGTGTGTGTGTGTGTGTGTGTGTGTGTGTGTGTGTGTGTGTGTGTGTGTGTGTGTGTGTGTGTGTGTGTGTGTGTGTGTGTGTGTGTGTGTGTGTGTGTGTGTGTGTGTGTGTGTGTGTGTGTGTGTGTGTGTGTGTGTGTGTGTGTATGCGTGCGTGCTGTCTCATCACATCTGATTCATTCAGTTATTCAAATGGAATACAATATAGCCAATATCTTTTTGTAATTTGTCAACAGAACCCAAAGATGACCTGACATACAGGTTTCTGTTACCATGGCTCGGTGAGGCTGCCTATCATATTTACAAAAGCCTATTACAGAGTTGCTCATAAAATAGAGATCAATGCTGACCATGAGATACACATTTTTATGATATTTTAGATATTAATTTCTCTCTCCTTTCTTTCTATCTTTCTAGGGGATGGTTTGCTAGTGGCAAAAGGCCAGAAGTGGTCTAGTCATAGAAAACTCATAACCCCGGGCTTCCATTATGAAGTTTTGAAGCCTTATGTAAAACTGATGTCAGATTCTACAAAAACTATGTTGGTATGTTCTTGACTTTTATTATTATTATTATTTGATGCATTATTGTCAATGAATTGAATTTTCTTTTGACAGAATTAATACGAACAGTGTATGGTTGAGTAATTTCTAGAAACTTCTTTGGGTCTCCTGCCTCTGTTCTTCCTCTCTCCCAGGACAAATGGGAGGGTTACGCCAAAACCAACGAATCATTTGAATTATTTGAACACGTGAGCCTCATGACACTGGATAACATCATGAAGTGTGCTTTTAGCTGCAACAGCAATTGTCAGACGGAAGGGTCAGTAGACGCCATGCCTAGATTCTATATTTCCTCACTATTAAAAATACAGAAATCTATCTATCTATCTATCTATCTATCTATCTATCTATCTATCTATCTATCTATCTATCTATCTATCTATCTATCTATCTATCTATCTATCTATCTATCTATCTATCTATCTATCTATCTATCTATCTATCTATCTATCTATCTATCTATCTATCTATCTATCTATCTATCTATCTATCTATCTATCTATCTATCTATCTATCTATCTATCTATCTATCTATCTATCTATCTATCTATCTATCTATATCTATCTATCTATCTATCTATCTATCTATCTATCTATCTATCTATCTATCTATCTATCTATCTATCTATCTATCTATCTATCTATCTATCTATCTATCTATCTATCTATCTATCTATCTATCTATCTATCTATCTATCTATCTATCTATCTGTCTTTATTTATTTAAAGGGTTCATTATTTCATACAGAAGTAAGAGTCCTCTACTGAAAACATTCTTAATCAACTAATAGTCTAATAGTATTCTGTCAACTAATTGATTAGTCCATTTCATTTACAAATCTGGATAGTTGTGTGTCCCAAATTATTATGATATGATATACTTTATTGAAACTGCCCCAAGCGGGTTGATGTTGTATCACATGGTATCATGGTAACGTGATGAAACACAATTTTCCCAGATTTGTCCATTAAAATGGAGTCATTGACTAGTCAACAAAATCATTGACTATAGTCAATAAGAATATCTTTGGCAGAGGACAGCCATAGTATAGTGCAATATTTGAACTGATCTCTCACTTCATCCATATACGATTTAAAAACTGTGGGAAATCTCTAATATTGTTTTCACATTTCAGGGGAACAAACACTTACATCAACGCAGTGTTCGAGCTCCTTTCTCTGGCTAATCTACGGTTCCGGACCTTCCCATACCACAACGATATCATCTTCCACCTCAGCCCACACGGCTTTCGCTACCGGAATGCACTCAAGGTGGCTCACAGTCACACGGGTAGGTTCTGACATCACCAGGGTTATCATCCCTGCATGTATGATAATGACATTAATAATGATGTTACCAAATCTCAATTGTACTTAATCATAGGACACTGTGTACATAAACTCCTCAAAAAAGGTCTGGAAACGTTATTTCGGTCTATTATTCCTCCCCTTTAATAATACCAATTGGTATTGTATTTTATATAGTTGGAAAGCCTGATTAGTCACCTTTACAATGAGGTACAACTTCTAAGCATGCATTCCTGGAATCAGCAACACAGCTAACCATGTGTAGCGGCCCAAAAGAATGTGCCAAAATCCCCTGCAATATTCTTCTGTTGGTATTCACTCTTGTTTTGAGTTGCTTGGTGGATTGGATGAATGCACTCTCCCACAGTAATAAGGAAAAACAACACATATTGGCCATTTTTACACTTTATTAATTTTACACCGTCAGAGAACTCAGTAGCGTGTGGAAGATCCATACAGTCACAACAGCTTGGCACCTCCTCCTCACACTGGTCATCAGCCTGGTCACACACTGCTGTGGGATGGCATCCCATTCCTCAACCAGGATTTGCCGCAAGTCAGCCAACATGGTTGCGTTGGTCACTCTAGCACATACCTATTACAGTGGGAGAGTGCAATCATCCAATCCACCAAGCAACTCAAAACGAGAGTGAATACCAACAGAAGAATATTGCATAAATAGTTTTTAGGCCGCTACACACACTGTGCTATGTTGCTTATTCCAGGACTGCACGCTCCTTAAAAGTTGTACCTCGTTGTAAAGGTCATTAATTTAAAAAAAAAATCCATCTTCTCTTAGTGTAGTGCAGGGTACGAAACAGATTTTATGGCTTGTTTTGTTGTGTTTTTATTGTGTTTGTTTTTTATGTGTTTGTTTTTATTGGTATTGTGTTTTTACTGTGTTTTTATGTTTTCCATCGAGGACCACTTTGGAAATAAGTGTTTTAAGTTATGCTTTTTAGTGCAATCCTCTGGAGTGCAGGGTCATGATACTACAATGTTGTGTATGATACTGTGGTTTTCCTAATAAAATCTAATAAAATCAAATCAAATTAGGCTTTCCAACGATATAAAATACAATACCAATTGGTATTATTAAAGGGGAGGAATAATCAAGTTTATATATTTTGAGAGGTGCCTCTAATATTCCAATGTTCTTTGCAGATGAAGTCATACGGAGGAGGAAAGAAGCACTAAAGGATGAGAAGGAGCTCGGCAGGATACAAGCTAAGAGAAACTTGGACTTTCTCGATATCCTTCTTTGTGCAAGAGTATGTCACACATCATCACACCCTCAATACCTTGGTTTAGGTAGAACTCACCATACACTGTTGTCATTTCAATGCTGCTGTTATGCAGCCATTCATCTGGAAAACCCAGATACTCTTGCAGCTAATTGTGTAGTGTGTGTGAGAGAGCTTCCGGGTGCAGTTTACTGACTCAAAGTCGAAGATTATTGGCCGCTGAACCTCTTTCCCTTTCCTGAAATGTCACGGTGAATGCTCTAGAGCGATTTGGTGTTCTGGTAATAAATGGCTCTGAGTAGGTCTACCTACCCACTGCACAAAACCACACCCTGCATTATGCTTTACTGAAAAAGTTGTTAAGTTGAAATGCTTTCCTCATGTGGAAAAGATGTAAACAAATCAGAATCTTACCATGTTTTTATATGTAAAACATATGCCAGTTAATCCACATATATTTTTCTTATATATGACTGGGCTGGGCAATTATTTATAATATATATTTTTTTTTTTATTTGAACACATAGCAGCATGCATTAGATGAAATTAGAAAAGTAGTGATATCTGAAGGTGGAAATGATATGTTTCTTATAATACTTTTCTGTATATAGGCCGCCACAGTACTTTTAGTAGACAGTGGAAACACAGTACCTGCTGTCAGACTCTTGACTCCAAAGAGTCTGTATGTGCGAGACTATGCAACCAAATAAACCTAAACTCTTGAATTCTTGAACTTGGATTTGCTATTGCAAAGTACTATGATGGCATGAACAAAGAGCACATCGGATTCTTTACTATATCATTAGTTGACCTCTTCTATCTTCCTGTCAGGATGAACAGCAGCAGGGTCTGTCAGACGAGGCCCTGCGAGCGGAGGTGGACACCTTCATGTTTGCGGGCCATGACACCACAGCCAGTGGGATCTCCTTTGCCTTCTACGCTCTGGCCTGCAACCCAGAGCACCAGCAGATCTGCAGGGATGAGATCATCGAAGCCCTGGATGGCAAGGACACCATGGCATGGTAGGAACTGTGTTCAGACAGATCACCATGTTGTGGAAGTCAGTGATTCGTGTATGCTCTCTTGTTTGGGTTAGCTAACACATTGGTTCCCAGATATAACCCATGGGCCCTTGAGGGGGTCCCTAGCAAGAAAATTACATTTCACTATTATTTCATTCACTGCAAGTTAGGACAATTAGAGAATGTATATGAATGACTATTACATTTACATTTGTCATTTAGCTGACACTTTTATCCAAAGCGACTTACAAGTTCTGTACCACAAGTCAGCAGGAAGGGTACAACTATTTCAGCTGAGTAACAATGTTCATCAAACAGTGCTGAAACCTGGATGCTGCAGTGTTGAGTGCATAGTACTAAAGACATATAAGTATAGTAGGAAGAGTGCATGAAGGTATAAGTATAAGACAGTAAAAAGGTTAGTGTTCAGCCGGTCAAGGAGTTCACAAAGGTTATTGGCGGTCGGGGACTACGGCTACATTTTCCACTGTGATGGAAAGGTCAGTCAGCGGGGAGGATTTGGCCGGCAGGTGAAGCAATTCTGTTTTGCTTAGGTTCAGTTTGAGGTGGTTGGTCGTCATCCAGGCGGAGATGTCGGACAGACAGGCCGAGATTTTCACTCAGAGACATGGATATCTGAGGGAGGAGAGGAGAGGAAGAGTTGAGTATCATCGGCTTAGCAATAATACAAGAAGGCATGAGACATGATAATGTTACCCAGATATTTGGTGTAGAGGGAGAAGAGAAGGGGTCCAAGGACCGAGACCGATCGTCGAGGTAGGATGTCAGCCATACCAGCGCAGAGCCTGCCACTCCCATTCCTGCGAGGGATGCGGGGAGGATCTGATGGTTGACTGTGTCGAAGGCTGCCGACAAGTCCAGGAGAATCAGGACAGAGAAGAGGCCCTTTGCTTTTGCTAAGTGAAGAGCCTCTGTGACCGCTATGAGGGGCGTCTCTGTGGAGTGACCAGTCCTGAAGCCTGACTGATCCAGGAGGTCATTCTGTAAAAGATAATCAGTAAGTTGGTTGGATACAGCATGTTCAAGTGATTTAGAAAGGAAGGAGAGAAGAGAGACTCTGGCTTGTTTTAGGGAGGTGGGAACCACCGCCGAATTGAGGGAGGAGTTGATGGTTGCCGTTAGGAATGGGAGGATGTCTGGTGCTATGGTCTGGAGGAGTGGGGAGGGTATCGGGTCCAGCTGGCATGTAGTGGGACGGTTCGATGTTACCAGTGTCAAGGCCTCTGCGTCTGTAATGGGAGAGAAAGATGACAGAGTAAAGGATGAGGTTCTCGATTCAGCATTTGGAATGGGCGGGGGTTGGGAGAAGCAGCTGCGGATGCTCTCCACTTTGTACACAAAGTCTTCGTCAGAGAGAGAGGAGGTAGGACATGGTGGCGTGCAGTTTGCGAAGGTTCTTAGCTGAGGCCTCGATCTTATAGGTTTTGGAGAAAGCAAACAAGATGTTGTGATAGGTGGTGATGTCACCAGGTGTGACTTTCTATTAGAGCTGGGCATAGATTAATTTTTTTAATCTAGATTAATCTACCTGCAATCCTGGAATTAATCTAGATTAATCTAGATTAAAATGGCTCAAAAAAAATGTCTGCCGAAGGTGTTCAAAATAGGTGTGTTCTACCCAAATAATGACCAGAGGAGGAGATTTATCCTCTCCTCTTCATCTGAGGAGTCACTAGGTGTTCTATCTCCTTGTTCAACAGCATGAACATGTCTCTTCTTTTTGTAATTTCCAGTGTTTCTTTTAAAACCAGATTTATCGTAATTTTCTGTGCCCTTCCTTTGATGCCATTAACATTGTTACACTGATATTGACAGCTCTCTCCAGTGTCAAATCACTCTCTGTCAGTAGTTTCTTCTGTGAACCTTCATTTCTTAATCCACACACAAACCTGTCTCTCAATGTGTCTTTTAGTGAATCTCTAAATTCACAATGCTGCTGACTGGTTGCTCACACACAGACTGCTGCAGAAGCAGGTTTCTCAACAAATTCAGTGCAAGCTCAGTGTAACAGTTCCATGAATGAATGAAAATGTTATTTAACAGATTGCAGAATGGGTACAATACAGTACGGCTCAATACATACAATTGTTAAGGGGATGCAGACCAGAGAAAGACGTTTGTCTTGTTTACATCAGGGTCCCCCATTTTCATTTATTTGCTCCACATTGTCATTAGCCCCTTTCGTGACTGTGATGCACTGAGTGAATCCACAGTCACTTGCTCCTCAATAGGAAACCAACCTAGATTTACCATGAAGGACTGGTTCTGGCCGAATCGTTCGTTATACAAGAATCACAGAGAAATTACAAAGGTACTCACAGTTGCACGAGGATTTCGGACAGAGATAAGGGATGGTGCGCATGCGCTGTGATCACCCAACGGTGGAAATAATGCCGTTTTGAGCAGTTTATCAAAATTATTTAAAATGTTTATTAGCAACGCAGAGCTTTCAAACCATCCCGTATCTCTGTCCGAAACCCTCGTGCAACTGTGAGCACCTTTGAAACGTCTCTGTGATTCTTGTATAACGAACGGTTCAGCCAGAACCAGTCCTTCATGGTAAATCTAGGTTAGTTTCCTATTGAGGAGCAAGTGACTGTGGATTCACTCCGTGCATCACAGTCACGAAAGGGGCTACATTGTCATCAAACGGTCCAATATTTCCAATAACCCAAGCCATTTCTGTTGTAAACACTCACGATAGTCCAGTCGATCCTTCCTTTAGTGTGTAAAGTGGATTTCCTCCTCTTGTAGATGTTTCCCAGTGCCGCCCGTATCAACGTGAGCTAACATGCTAACTTGCGTCGTTAATAATGTAAACAAAGCTTGCAACGGACTTCTCTTTTCTTGCATTGCGCAGATTCAGACGTCCTCATCGCCGAATTGTGTTATATCCTGAGGACTTCTTAACCTCACCTGTATAACAATGATTACCGGACCACTACTTTAGTTTAACACATTATTCTGACTACAGCTCCGGTAGTGCAATCACTTCCTGGTACCACAGCTGGGAACTACGGCAAGTATTTAAGGACAATACAGACCCAACGTTGAGAAAAAGATTAACGGCGTCAATTATATTATCACGCGATACTAGTCTCGCGATAACGCAGCACGTTAACGCCGTTAACGGCCCAGCTCTACTTTCTATACTTCCTCTCAGCCGCTCTCAGGACCTGTCTTTCTTCTCTCACTGCATCCGACAGCCATGGACTGGGTGGGGAACGGCGGGCAGGCCTCTCGGTGAGGGGACAGAGCTTGTTGAAGGGGGTTGAGAGGGCTGAGAGGAGGGTGGAGGTTGCTGTATCTGTGGGGAAAGCAGAGAAAGTCTCACTCAAAGGTAGAGCGGATAGGATGTCGGAGGAGAGGGTGGAGGGGGATAGGGAGTGTAGGTTGCGTCTGACTGAGACGTTGGGGTGGATGGTTTTGGGTTAAGCATAAGAGTTAGTGAGAAGGATATGAAGAAGTGGTCAGATATATGCAGGGGAGTTACCATGGTGTTAATGATGCTGGAGTTACAGGAGAATATGAGATCCAAGGAGCTGCCTTCTTTGTGAGTGGGAAGCATGACAGTGGGAGTCAGGTCAAAGGATTGTAGGAGAGAGACCACTGTGTCTGACTGAGACGAGTCAGGCAGGTTGAAATCGCCCATTAGAAGGAGGGGAGTGCCATTTTCTGGGAAAGAGCTTAGAAGCATGTCCAGCTTGTCTGGGAAGTGATTGAGGGGACCTGGAGGGTGATAGAGAGTAACAATGGTGAGATTGAATGGATTAGAGACAGATACTGCATGATAATCGAAAGAGGTGAGTGACAGAGCTGGAAGTGATATTGAGTTTGTAGACCATGATGGAGAGGTCAAATACCAGTGCATCCACCAAGTCTGGAAGGTTGTGGTGTGTGAGAGAAGTTATAGTTTGTAGATAAAGCTGCCGGTGTTGTCGAATTATCTGGCGTTATCCAGGTCTCAGTAAGGGCCAGAAGCTGGAGGTTTTGACTATGGGCATAGGCAGTAATGAAGTCTGCTTTCCTGACAGCTGATTTTAAGATTAACTAGCTGGAACTCTGTTCCAGTTTAAAGCAATGTTTCTCAGTAGCTGTCCTTATCATTCAGGCTGTTGTCAGCACAGAATGACTATCCTGATCATAGCTTACACTCTCCCCCAACACAAATCCCCCCCAAATCCCCCATTGAAACAAAGTAAACCAATCTTTGTACGGTAAAGGTGGTGGGAGCACAGCAAAAAGATGATGTCTGGTTTCAAACAGTGCTCCAGCGATCCAGTTTAAACAATGAAGACGAACAACTCTTAACACAGTGATCACAGTGTGTTCGCCCCAAAGGCATATTCATTGTGAGTGTTATCTTTTTTTTAGGGAACACCTCAGTAAAATCCCGTACACCACCATGTGCATAAAGGAATCCCTTCGTCTTTACCCCCCTGTACCCGGAATGTCCCGGAAAATCACCAAACCAATGACCTTCATCGATGGAAGGACTGCACCAGAAGGTACCTTGTGTATTTGTGTCTAACTAGAAAGTAATGAAGTAAGGAAGTGTGTGCGATGAGTTCACCTCCACGTGGACACGACTTATTGGAGTTCTTCTGTCCTAGAATAGCCATTTATATTCAACACAATGCATTTTACAATGGCTCCCTCCGTGACCTTTCCCTCACTACGTACCAGTTGGAAGATTAACTTGTTTGTTTTGTGTCCACTAGAGCTGTCCTCTACGGGTCCTACTAATCACCATAAAGTACCACAAAGATCCACAAAGTACCCCAAAATATACCCCAAAATACCCCAAAGTACCCTAAAAATACCCCAAAGTACCACAAAATACCCCAAAGTACCACAAAATATCCGAAAGTATAACACAAAATACCCCAAAGTATACCCTAAAATACCACAAAGTATCACAAAATACCCCCAAATAACCAATGTACCACAAAATACTGGCTCAGAGGTAGAGCAGGTCAACTAATGATCATAGGTCAATGGTTTGGTCAGTGGTTTGAATCCCAGCTCCTTCTGTTCCTTCTGCCCGAAGTGTCCTTGGGCAAGACACTGAACCCAAAATGTAGTGAAGGAGAGGCAATTATAAAGCTCTTGTGTGCAGGTAGGAAAGCGCTATATATGTGCAGTCCATTTCCCATTCCCAAAGTACCACATAATCAAAACAAATGTTTATTCATAATATTATATTATTATATTAATATTAAATTATAATATATTATAATCTCCAAATGTAATAATAACATCTGTATTGAACACTGAACAAACAGTATAACATGTTTGAACAAATTCCAGTAATGATGGAAGAAAAGAGACAACAGTAGGCTATAATACATGACAACATAACAGGACATTCTAACTGTGTTATTACATTACATTCTATACTTATTATATATAAGAGGGGCATTCTGAACCGTGCTGATATTCATGATATATGAACGGTTAAATCACTTGTAAAAGTATCACTGTGCCGCTGACTGTATTTTAGATTGTTACAATTTAACTGGTATGAGGTTGCTTAGCAATGATAAACATTGGGGCAAACTATTGTGTGATGCAGAAGGCTGAAAGCAGCACATTTGAGTCAACTATTGTTTTCAGACTTTGTTTCAAACACTTTGGGGTATTTTGTGGTACTGTGTGGTATTTTGGGGTATACTTTGGGGTATTTTGGGGCATTTTGGGGTATTTTGGGGTATACTTTGGGGTATTTTGTGGTATTTTGGGGTACTTTGTGGTATTTTGGGGTATACTTTGTGGTATTTTGTGGTACTTTGTGGTATTTTGGGGTATACTTTGTTGTATTTGGTGGTACTTTGGGGTATTTTGGGGTATACTTTGGGGTATCTTGTGGTACTTTGTGGTATTTTGTGGTACTTTGTGGTATTTTGGGGTATTTTGTGGTAATTTGGGGTATTCTTAGGGTACTTTGGGGTACTTTGTGGTTCTTTGTGGTACTTTATGGTGATTAGTAGGACCCTTATCATGAACTGTTGTAGTAAGTAATCAGGAGCAAGTGCTATCATCTGCATTTTACAGGTCCCATAAGTCTTTATTTATTATCATTATTTGATCATAGATTCAAGATTCAAGAGGTTTATTCATCACATACATACACAAGAAGACATATAGTGAAATTAAAGTGGCCATGCCCGTATTCGAAAAAATACAAATAATAATAGAATAGAATAGACATGAGTCACATGAATAGTCACATCATACCTTTCTCCTCAGAATGCATTTAAAATGTATTAATAATATGAAATGATTGACTCATTATATGTTTGCATAGCAGCAGCCTATAATAACACCTAAAAGCAGTGGTCATTCTCACTGTCTGCTTGGCTGGTGATGGTAGATCTCTCCAGCCTGGGAAAAGAGCAAAGTAGATCTCGTACCTGAAAAGGTTGCTCATCCTTGCCCTAGCCTTTGCTTCCCTGCTAGCCCACAGCAGGTAAGCAAAAGGCCATCATCATAGGGCTTAACGCATTGGAAGCTTTGTCTACAATGTCAACATCATTCTCATCATTCTCCCCCCCCCCCCACAGGCTGTGTTGTTGCAACCAATGTGTTTGGGATTCACAGGAACGCATCTGTCTGGGAGAACCCCAATGTAAGCATGCCTACAGTTCATACAATGCTTCCTTGTTGACCAGTGCTCTGTTATGTAATTATACACAACTTTAAATGGACATTTCACTTCAGTAGAACTTGTCAAGTGTCAGCAGTCTTACCTCTATGTAAGTGCATCTACAAGTAAGCTAGCAACTTCTGTCCCTGTCGTCCACCGTCAACACCACCCTCCCTCCCAGGTGTCAGGCTCCGCATTCAATTCCATTCATTTTGGGGCTTAATTAGATGATAGTCTAAATGTCATACTTACTAGCTTACTTGTAGATGACCTTTAATGGGGGTAAGACTACAGAGTTTTGACTACTAAATTGAAATATCCCTTTAAGACTCACTCAAACTGGAATACTATAATTTACAACGGAATGATGTTTCCCCCTTTTTGTTATCCTGCATCGTCAAAGGTGTTTGACCCTCTCCGTTTCCTGCCTGAGAATTCTTCAAACAGGTCTCCTCATGCTTTTGTGCCGTTCTCAGCCGGTCCCAGGTCTGTCCGCACACCAACACATAGTTCCTCACAATACACATGTCATTGCTAAAAGTGATTAAAAGTGCAGGTCAGTATAAAACAGTGCATAGACAGGTATAAAAAGTTTAAAAGATATCAATATATATATAAAGAAATAAATCCAACATCATGAAAATAACATATCAATGTGAATATGAATATAGAGGGATGATTATTGCACAGATATGTGAGATTATTACTGCTGGTGTTTAGAGTTATTACGTTCTGATTACCTGGGGATAAAAGTATTTTAAACATTGATATGATCAAACAATAATAATAATGATAATAATATATCTTTTCTTTCTCTTTTTTTCATGAATAAATAAATAAAATTACTTATGGGACCTTTAAATTGCTGATGATAGCACTTTCTCCTGATTACTTTTTAACGGTTAATAATTAATTAACCCCATTTATAAAGTTCTGAGTATCTGGGGAGAAAAGTATTTTAAACATTGATATAATCAAACAACAATAAAAATACCGTTAAAATGCAGATGATAGCACTTGCTCCTGATTACTTCTTAACAGTATAGCATTCAAATAAATGTTTGGCTATTTTGCTTTAAAATCCAAGATTAAGAAAGAAGACAAAGTCCTCATTTGTCAAGATGCTTATTTGAGAAGAACAACACAAAATAATCAATATATTGCAGTAATTCTCTCTTATTTCAGAGGCAAAAATTATAATATTCCGGTTGTTACTCCTCCAGAGGTCAAAAAGTGCATAGGTTTTTATGAATTAATGACTGAATAACAGCATCTGCCTTTGAGACCTTACTATTCCGTCTTGGGTCAGGGTGTGACCGATCTAAAAACACAAAAACACCACCCAATATACGTTGGTAGTCATTGAGGTCTGGAAGGGCTACTATGAAACTGGTCATGTAATTTGGCCCATATATACAGTACATGAACTAAGGCCACCCTGGGGCCATAGAGGTTATCTGTTACTATTACATACCTTCATTTGGGGTCAGCTATAGTCTGCAGTGGGATGAATGGAATACTCTTTCTAATCAATTGATTGATTGATTGATTGATTGATTGATTGATTGATTGATTGATTGATTGATTGAAAAGTTTATTAACAGATTGCAGAATGGGTACAGTACAGTACAGCTCAATACAATTGTTAAGGAGATGCAGACCAGAGAAAGACTTTCGCCTTGTTTACATCAGGGTCCCCCATTTTCAATTCATCATAACATATATGACACACACGACATACAGATAGACAGTACTGCTACATCTATACATTTATGACATACCAGATTTGCAAATACGGTACTGTTTGTGATACAAAAAGTGTCCAGAAAAAGAGTGTATATACATTTGACGTAGAAACTGTACATTGGAGGAGGTTGGGTAGGTGGGGTGGGGTGGGGTTGGGGGGGGGCTGTACATTGGAGGTGGGGGGGGGTTGGGTAGGGGGTGGGTGGGGGACACTGTACACTGGAATACTGACAAAGCCATACTTGGTAATTTACTGTACAACTGGGTTAGGACATTTGTAGGGGCCAGTTTCGAATTGCAGTCTCCCGTAAGTGTTCTTTGAGAGTGTTTTTGAAAGTGGGTAGTGATTCACATTCCTTTACAGCTTTGGGTAGGGCGTTCCACATTGATGTGGCATAATTACGAAACGTGTTTAGTCCCTTGTTTGAGCCGAATCTGTGTTTAACATGATTTGTGGAGCTCCCTCTGGTGTTGTGATCCTGGTATTCACTGACCTTTGGGAAGTATTTTGACATGTACATGGGTACCTTGGTCGTGTAGTGTATCTTGTAGACCAGGCCCATTGCAAGTTGCTGTACTCTGTTGTCTACTCTAAGCCATCCTAGGTTGTCAAAGTGGGCAGGGGTGAGGTGGGTTCTAGGAGTCAGGTCAAGCAGTAGTCTGACTAGTTTGTTTTAAGATGTTTGTAATTTGGTTTTTAGTGCCTTTGAGGTGCTTTGGTACCATGAGGTGCAAGCATAGTCATAGTACCCTTGAATGAGTGCTCCTGCCAGAGTCTTCAGGGTATTCTTGTTTACCAGAGAGGAGATCCGGTACAAGAATCGAGTTCGTTGGTTGACTTTTTTTATTACATTGGATGCCATTTTGTCACAGGAAAGATTAGCCTCAATGTAGCAGGGTGGATTATCCCTGCTTCGTGGGAACGGTTGCTGGCAGTCACGAGGTAGCTGGACACAGTAGAACTCTGTCTGACTGCACCCTCGTCTTTGGGCCTGGGGCGTCGACTGGAGGCTGGTAGTGTGAGTGGATGGGGCCCGGGATTTACCAACCTGGTCTGGTACTCTGGTCTTCCTTCCCTGCAGCAGGGCGGTCAGCAGTACTCCCCAACACGCTCCCACTCCCCCCAGTTGCTCCTTAAACCCTCCCACACCTCGTGACTGAATTGTAATCAAATACTCTGAGTTCCCCCTGCAAGCAGTACCCTCCCTCAATGACCCTAGAAACCTTACAATGAAGAGGGAACGGTGGAATAGGAAAGGGTTAATTATATTAACATTACCCACACCAAAAGGATTGTCAACCGGCCCATGGATAGACACACACACCAAATCTCCCATCCGATTCTTTAATGTTATGTACTGGTCAGTTACAATGATCTACTACTAGTGGCCAATTGGACGGAAGTCCCACTATAGTACCGTTGGTAACTCCATACCTCCTAAACACGTATATTATGCACCCACCTCTGGGTTAATATCAGGGATAATATACTTCACTGTGTTTGACTCATCACCCACGTCTGGGTAGTTCACCCTGTATAATACCTCAAAAGGCTTTAATTATACGGCCAGAATAATACCTCTCTAGGCTTTATTTATAATACACCAGTCTGTAACTTCCCCACAGGGAAAGAGTTAATTGGATGGGAAAATATTATTAAACACACATGTTATCACGCTCAAAGGAAAGGAACGAAAAAACAAAAGTGTGGGCCCACTAATACCTTGCAAAAAGCCCTATTCTAATGCCGGCATATATAGTCTGGGGTACCCCTTAGACACTGGTTGTTAGCGTTCACTTCGCCCGCAGGCCGCAGCACACTGTGTAACGTGCAATAGATCCTGGGCACCGAAGCCCTAATGTTACTCTACCAAAATGGCGGCCGCGCCGCTCCACCACCGTCCTGGTGGCAAGATGGCGTCGAACGCTCTCGTCGCAGGTGCTAGCAGGCGGAGCTGGGCAGAGAGGCAGTGCTGGCTGAGAGTGTGTGCTGGGCGATGACGACCTCTGCTGGACGGGACGACTCCCGTGCTGGCTGCTCACAGCCGGTGCAGAGCTGATGCAGAACGCCGGTGAAGACAGCTGCTGACGGCTGGAGCAGACTGTTTGTAGGTCCACGCACACGTATCTGGGCTCGCACTCTATACCGACACAGTAACTGCTATAACCCGACTACTAAGGACTCAGATATGTTATTAGCCGCACGCTACTTATACTACTGTAACCCGATAATGTTAGTACCTTGTTCTGTACCGTTTGCTCACACACTATCGCTGGTACTCCTAGGATGTCACGTCAACTAGCAAGTACTTCCTATCACCCGTCGCTATCCCACGGGGCTCTCCAGCTTCACTTCTTCAACGGGGCTATTCCAAAGCACACGCCCGTTGTGGCTGCGACCGTTCACGGTCAAGTCCAAAGCCAAAGAGGTTCTCTTTCCGTCTTCCGCTCCCATATATCACGTTCCATCTCTCTCCAACACTCTCTGTCAGACACCGCCCCCTGCTGGTCCCGCCTACTAGTCACACAGGGAAGGATGTTGATTATGGTCCAGCGATACTGTGTATGGTCCATACTTCAGTCGATAGAAGGAAGAGAAACTCATATCATTGCTCGTGGGAATATCAATGATGTCTTTGTGTACAAAGGGGATATAAAACACAAGTCAGCAGTTCTGAATAATAGACAATATTTTCAGACTGCTACATCTAGGATGGAACCCAGGTAGGTAATTTCATCTTTCCTTGTGACAATATTGTCACCCACTGTAACTGAGAAGCCGTCGGTCTTGCTGAGTTTGTTATTTGAACCGAAGAGAATGGACTCTGTTTTGCCCATGTGTAATGATAGTTTGTTGTCGGCGAGCCATATGCAGATTTTGCCTAGTTCCGAGCTGAGGGTTTTTTCAACCTGTAACTTGTTCTTGTCAGAGACCAGCAGGGCTGAGTCGTCCGCAAACAGGAACAAGTTGCAGTCACAAGCTGACGACATGTCATTTGCATAAATTAGGAACAGTAGCGGTCCTAGTATGCTTCCTTGTGGAACACGAACAGCTCACTGGGAGGGGGGGGGATAGGGTAGCTGAGAGGGGGGGGATAGGGTCAAGACAGCTGTGCCCTGCGTCCTATCCCCATTTCTTGAACAATAAATGTGTCCTGTCCAGGCCAGGCTTTCTTTAGTTTTGTATGTTTGCTTGATCGTAGATGAGTTTCCTGCAAAAACATGATATCAGAGCCTAAATCTCTTAGTTACAACAAGATTGTTAATAGTGACAAGGCATTCTTTTGTTTACAGTGGGGATTTGCTGCCCTCTAGTGTCTAGTATTTTTTTGTTTAGAGTGCTCAATCACCATAGTTCACACTAGAGTACAGTTTGGAGTATATTATCTGCATACTGTATCCCTGACATAATCCCACCAGGGTCGTGGGAAATGTATAGAAAACACAGAGACAGTACCGCTTGTGGTCAGTAGCTGCTTTCTGAGTTAGAAAGGCAAGAAGACCACAACAAGAAGATTCAAGATTCAAGGGGTTTATTCATCACATACATATAAGACATATAATGAAATGAAGGTGGCCATGCCTGCTTCGATTGTGCAAAAAATACAAATAATAATAGAATAGATAATAAAATAGACATGATAAAAGTACTAAGATAAAATACAATGCTAAGCTTAGGTAATGAGTCCTATGTACACTACTATACAATATACAGTTTGTGTGTGTGTGTGTGTGTGTGTGTGTGTGTGTGTGTGTGTGTGTGTGTGTGTGTGTGTGTGTGTGTGTGTGTGTGTGTGTGTGTGTGTGTGTGTGTGTGTGTGTGTGTGTGTGTGTGTGTGTGTGTGTGTGTGTGTGTGTGTGTGTGTGTGTTCATGTGTGCTTGTGTGTGGAGAGATCAGTGTTCAATGTTCTGATGGCCTGGGCAATAAGCTGAGCCTGAGTCTCTCTGTTCTTTCTGTGTGTATGCGAAGGCGCTTGCCTGACCTCAGCAGCTTGAACAGGCTATTGTTGGGGTGGTGAGGGTCCTTCATTATTCTGCAGGCTATGGATTTGCACCTCCTGTTGTATAAGTCCTGCAGTGGTGGTAGTGCAATACCCGTAGTAGTACGCTCTGCTGAGCACACCACTCTCTGTAGTAGAGCCTTCCTGTCCTGGGCAGTGCAGTTTCCAAACCAGGCAGTGATGTTCCCAGTCAGGATGCTCTCTACAGCCCCGGAATAGAAGGAGTGGAGTATCTTCCCCGATACTCTGTACTTCCTTACTTGTCTCAGGTGATAGAAGCGCTGCTTTGCCTTTTTTTACTACAGTGTCTATGTGTGTTGTCCATGTCAGGTCCTCTGTGATGTGGACTCCCAGGTACTTAAAACTGCTCACCCTGTCCACGATAGCCCCATTAATCCACAGTGACGTGTGTGTCCCCTGCTGTGTTCTCCTAAAATCCACGATCAGCTCCTTGGTCTTACCAATGTTCAGGAGTAGGCTGTTATCCCGGCACCAGCGTGCCAGGACATCAACCTCCTCATCGTTGTTAGAGATCAGCCCCACCACCACCGTGTCGCCAGACTCGCCACTTCATTGTTTATAATGTCACTGTCATGTTATCCGGACCTTGTTCCTGCAGTGGCACACCTCTCTGAAGAAATGCACATGTGGGGAACTATTTGTGTGTTCGGCCGGTCTTTGTCATTTCATAAAGTAGAACATTTCAGAGTTTACCAGGAAACAGCAGCCAAAGTTTTATGAGTTTAAATGAGTTGTGATGTATCTGTGACCTATCACCTTTCATGGTGCAAACATGCACATGAAGTATCATGATATAATAATAATACATTTAATTTATAAGGCGCCTTTCAGGACACTCAAGGTCGCCGTACAACAATTAAAAACAGTTCATTTACAATCGCAATAAAAAAAATTATAAAATCAGACATAGGCCTGCCTAAACAGGTGGATTTTGAGGTGGGTTTTAAATGGGATAATGGAGTCAATATCATCAAAAATATGATGTTGACATACTGGGATTCCTAAGAGTTGATCAAATCACCTGCATCAAGAAATGTTGAATAATCTGGCTGAATCTGCTGCCTTGGATCCGTTTGGTCCTGACTTTCTGACCTAACACACCTGAACGCCATCACCTCGTAATTGCCATTGATTAACAGATTGCAGAATGGGTACAATACAGTACGGCTCAATACACACAATAAGACCAGATGCATTGCAGACCAGAGAAAGGCTTTCGTCTTGTTTACATCAGGGTCCCCCATTTTCAATTCATAACATTTATGACATAGCCTACACGACATACAAATATACAGTACTGTTTATTTAGAGACAGACAGTTTCTAAAAGAGAATATATACATTTGAGGGGGAGGAAACTGTACATTGGGGGGGTTGGACATTTACCAGGGCCAGTTTTAAAATTGTGGCCTCCGGTAGGTACTTTTTTAGAGCAGTTTTGAAGGTGGGTAGGGATTCACATTATTTTACGGCTGTGGGTAGGGCGTTCCACATTGTTGTGGCATAATTGATAAACGTGTTTACTCCCTTGTTTGAGCCGAATCTGGGTTGGACATGATTTGTGGAACTCCCTCTGGTGTTGTAGTCGTGGTATTTACTGACCTAAAAATGCCAGTTGGTCACATTTACGACTTGACAGGGACCAACCAAGCACACCATGAGTCTATCTAGGAGGGATATACAGAAAGACAGAATTTCAACTGCCGTTTGTGAATGGACAATAACGTACCTTCCTCTTCTCTCACAGGAACTGCATAGGTCAGACCTTTGCCATGAATGAGCTGAAGGTTGTGGTGGCGCAGACACTAAGGAGGTATCACCTGATTGAGGACCCAACTACCAAACCAAAGTTGGTTACTATGATAGTGCTTCGCTCGCTCAACGGCATCCACATCAAACTCAAGCCTGTGGAACTGGAACCTTAAAAGGGAGAAATGTAGGGAATTTCACCTCAAAGGGGAAAGTTATCAGACAATCTGTGCATTTTGATCAGGGACATATTTGTGGAAGTTGAATATTTGAAGATGCAAAAATGCCAGTAGCTTACATTGACACAAAAATGAATAGATGAGAATCAATAATGTTCCATTCATGTCATGATTTCGAATGGAATAGTCTTTTTTGTAGAATAAGTTGCTTTATTACTTTTGTAGAATAAGTTGCTTTAACAAATGTGTATATATATCATTTTTAGTGCTGTCAGGATTTGTAATTAATCTAATTAATCGTATTTTAATCGCATAACCATTTTAGGCCTGATATTCTATATTCTATAATCATATTTCAAATTGCATGTGTCCGGATGGCAGAATTCAGTACTGTATCTACAAAACCTTCTGTTTAATCATCTTCCTTTTATTCATTTGCTTAGATTTTTCAGGTCTGGTCAATTTTAGCATGGTGTTATTCACAGTCAAAGATAATAAAAAAAAAATTATTGATATTCTCATTTGGTTCATTACAATTTACTCACGCCTAGTAACAGACACAGTATTTCTGACACTGGGAATACATTCCCTGAGATCCATAGATGTCCCTAGAATCAGATACCAAGAACATGCAAATGGAAAATGGATGAGATAAAAAAATATATATATATTTAAAAAAAAAAATCTTTTTTTCATAAATTTTCATAACGCGATAATTTGCTGGGTAATTCATCTAATTAACGCGATAAACTGACAGCCCTAATAATTCCATATTATTGATCAGACACTCACACTTACATTGTCAGATACTTATGTATAACATGTAACAAATAAAATCTGTTATTAAATTATTTCTGTCTAAAGGCATAGATATAGGAACAAATAGAGTATTGGAAGAACAATGTATGGGAATTACAGGCAGGAAAGGCATTGTCTCTGCAATGTATAGGCTATCATGTTCAACCACCCCTGACAGCAATACCCAAACTAAAATCCAATGGGAGCGAGACATG
This sequence comes from Notolepis coatsorum, assembly GCF_963971535.1. Taxonomy (NCBI): domain Eukaryota; kingdom Metazoa; phylum Chordata; class Actinopteri; order Aulopiformes; family Paralepididae; genus Notolepis; species Notolepis coatsorum. The sequence goes on along the minus strand of NC_140183.1, from coordinate 55,386,190 downwards.
GGTATATTATACCCATAACTGAAACACAATCGGAAGCAGCCGACGGGCCCGGTACAGGGCCGAGATTCATATCGCACCATACATTTATCAATACAGAACATATTAATTAATGTCGCGTTTTTTTCTTCTTCAAATGTAGCCAAGAGTAAAGACCCTAACCCTGTCAAAACAGCAGTCAAAGTGTATATTTTCAGCACTGTTTGTTTACTAATGATTTTAAGTGTTATTAGTGAAATATGATTGCATCGAGTTGGTAAAAGGCGGAGGACTTGGCGCAACCTAACTTGAGTGTAGTCTTTTGAGAGAAGAGACCCAGGGCTTTCGATGGGCTTTTGAATTTCATAAAACTACACTTCCCAGCTCAGGCCAGGTTTTTGCTGCCCTGTCAGGGGTGCCTGGTGGTACTAAATCCAGATTGAACTCTGCCATTGGAAATAATTGATTGATTGATTGAAAACTTAATTAACAGATTGCCGAATGGGTACAATACAGTATGGCTCAATACACACAATTGTTAAGGGAATGCAGACCAGAGAAAGACTTTCGTCTTGTTTACATCAGGGTCCCCCATTTTCAATTTATCATGACATTTATGACATACACGCAGAGTCGGCGCTAGAACCAATCTAACGGGAGGCATAGGGTAACAACGGGGGGGCATAAATTCCCATTCAATAACACAAACAGTGACATAAAATATAGGCTTCAGAAAATGAATTTCCCGCAAACCAACACACAAATTTCAAAACATGAGTGCACATAAGAGATAAGACAGTCTCTCTCTCTCTCTCTAACACAAACACACTCACGCACACACACACTGAGTAGCATTGAGTAGCACTGAATTTCATTGTATACTTGTATGCCGTGACAAATAAAACTCTTGACTTGACTTGACTTGACTAGCCTACTGTGCACCGTGCGTGTCAGAGCATCGGCGAAACGAAACCACAAGTGACAAGCCTACGGATATTTAAGTAGGTACAGTATAACTATCACCATTGCCATCAATAAATATATGACCACAGTCAGTGCAGCCAGGTTTCCAATAGCGCTACAAACCCCGATCTCAAAACAAAACGTGCGCACAGTGGTATCTCTTGCTCTCTCTCACTCTCACACACACACACACACACACACACTGTCACTGCAGCATTACGTCACGGTGACCAAATGCGTCCACATTTTTATAGGATTCTATCACATTTTCATAACAATAGCGAATATAACTTACCCTGCACCGTTTTCATTGAGGTTTCTTACAAATTAACAATGTTTTATTTGTCCTTTATATGCGGATAACATTAAAATCTTAAATTGTACCATTATGTTCCCCTTTAGACAACAAACATAATGCTAATGATGCACTTTTGTTAAGATAATTAGGTGACCATTCTCGGTCACTATATTCAGGTCGCATTAATAGTTTAACGCTGTTCAGATCACGTTTTCCTAATCCGGTGCTGACCTGTGAACTAGGTGATAAATGTCTTGGGATTTGTAGTCATTTTGTAGTCATAACATTTTCACCTTTTAAACCAATGCTGCCATCTACTGAAAGTGTTGTGTAAGTTGATTAGGAGAGGCTACCCGCACACTTGTAAACACCGTCGCCCAAAACACATTCTAGAGATTCCCACTTTTTACTGGTACATACGTTCATATCTAATAGTAGATGCGAATAAGTATAATTTCACTTCACCTAGCTGTCGACATGAAATTCCCAAATGCTGACAGTAAAAAAAGCCTAGATGTCGCGCAAAATGGGGCGTGACCGAATTTGGTCTACAGACAAAGAGAGTGACCGAGATTGGTCTACGTTACGTTACGTCAAACACTATACACAAATTAGGCGAAACTGCAAATGATTAGGCCTATACAGTATATACCAAGAATAACTTCAGGCTGGCTTATGTAAATTATACATTATGACTTACCATCAGAAGAGTTGAAGGCGGCGAGTGGCACTGAACCTCCTCAGGATGGTGTCCTTCCACTCAGTTGTACATTTTCGCGTGATGTCTTTCTCAAACTCCAGCTGAACCAATTGGGCCTTTCGTTTGTGGAGCATTGTCCATCTATGGTCCGAAAAAACTTTCTGTAACGTTGAGAACGAGTTCTCGCACATTGCTGTGGAGGCGCCAAAGGTTAATGCGTGCTTGAACGCAGTCAGTGGGGAGACCGGGGCACAGTGGATCAGAAATCTTATATTTCAGCTTTTTTCCTGGCTTGATGACAGCATGGTTCTGGTCTATTGTGGAATTGATAGCAGAATATGTTCTCTATAAAACATGTCTATCATATCCTGCCAACTGCCAAATATGAGATGCTGAGATGGGGTTGAATGTAAAAATATATTTGATCCACTGTGCCCCAGTAACGGGGTACAGTGGATCGCTACCTGGGGCACTGTGAATCAGTCCAGATATGGTACATTATTTTTTCACAAACGGCATCTTTATTGTGTGAACGAAGCAAAACTTTCATGTACAAATAAGACATGTCAACAATAGACATATCAACCACACCAACAGTTGAAAATACTGAAACAATATGAAATGTTTTGCTATACTAGTAGCCTATGTAAAACCCAGCGTAGTGCTTGGAACTTTCGCACACGCATCTGACACATCCTGTACATTTGGGAAAATTAATGTGAATGATACATCATGGTCTCTGACTTCTGTCTGTCCAGGTTTACTGATGTACAAAGGACCCCTCCTGGCTACATTCCTATCTGTGAACAAGATAATCACGGCAACACCTAACATTGTATTATTTTCATGGTTATAATAAAAAAAAATGCATCGCAAACTAAACGCACAACAGTGCTTCAACATATTATTCAATATTGAAAACCATCAGTTGCAGATGCTGAATTGTTTTACAATACCTAGTGCAGCATATTTGAATACAAGGAGAAATTGACTGGAAATATCATATGGCGTGCAACACGTGCTGTCCCACCCCACCATGTTGAATGGGGTTGGGCAGCTTTGCTACAACATCTTCAAACAAAACTTCTGATATGTCATCGATATTTGGGAAAATGAACATGGTTTCTCACGTCGCATAAACTTCACTTCAAATGTGGTTTCATCAGCATGCACAATGTGGCTTTGGACCTGCCCTACATACATTGCATTGGTTTTCTTTGTTGCAAACTTTGTCAACACAAAATCTGTTGCATTCAGAGCATTGCAATCCGGCAATTCTAAATCCTCTAGTTGGCCATCATCAAGGTCATCATAATCTGATGCGTCATCACAAAGTCTTCTCGCATCAGCATCCGCGTCAGAGTTTGACGTGTCTCCCTCCATATCATCATCGAATTGCAGCTTCCGCTCCTTCTTTTTAGCTACTTTTGGCTTTTTAGACTGTTGACTGCCTTGTTTATTCTTCTTCCTTTTGCTCTGCTCGTTGGCTGCCCTGATTTGTTCTTTGATTGGAGTGTCTGTCAGAACAAGGGTTTTTCCCTTATTTTTTCCACCTTTGTTTTTGCGTGGTGGTGCCTTTGTAAAAGGGCTGATTTCTTCTGGTGTGATGATAGGCCTACGCAATTCTGTTGAAGTTGAACCAACTGCTTCGAGTGCCTTTGAAGATGTTGCGGTGTCATCTGGGGCTTCATGTGAAATTTCTGGTGCAGGTCGATGAAGTTCTTTGGCTGGTTGTGGAGGTTCTGGATCTGGGTCTGAAAGCTCTGGTGCTCTCTGTGGAGGCTGTTCAGCTGGATGAGGTGGTTCTGGGACTTTAGCAATTGGCTCTGCAGATTCTACTGCAACAGGTCGATCTGTTACATATGAACTGAGGAAATCATCATCGCTGAAGATATTGGGGTTGAATGGATAGATGCCAGATACTCAAAAACCGGATGTGATATTCTTTGGAGTGAAGGCTAACGGGTAAGCATTGCCCACTATCTGAGCGATATCATGGATTGTGATAGCTTGACCGGGGTGGTTGAGCATGAAAGCATTTGCTGCCTGGTTGAAGAATGCCTTGAAGGGTCCGTACACAGATCGATCCAATGGTTGCATTTTGTGGCTGCAGTGTGGTGGCAGAGTTAGCATAACCACACCGTTGTCCTTGGCAAGATCAATGGTTTCAATCGATAGATGGGTGTCATGGTTATCCAGTATTAGCAAAACTGGACGCTCCTTGGAACACTTGGTTGACTGGATGAAGTGTCGCATGAATGCTGTGAAGTTCTCAGTAGTCATCCATCCTGTATTATGGGCAGCTCCAACAGTCCCTGGTGGAGCACCATGGATCATTGCATCTTTGAAATGCACTCGGGGGAATACCATAAATGGAGCAAAGGAATTTCCAGCAGCATTTATTGTACCAAGCATTGTTACCAAAGTACCTCGCTCTCCTGAGGTAATCTTCCCAACTTGCTTCTCATTTTTGCAGGCGATCACTTTTGTGTTGCCAACTTTCTGGACGGTCATGCATCCAGTTTCATCTGTATTGTATATGTCATTTGGGCCGAACTTATGTCTCTTCATAAGCTTCTCCAAGTTGTCAAAGAAATCTTTCACATTCTTTTTGTTAAAACTTGTTGCCCGTGATAAACTGGTAGCCTCAGGACGACGTAGCGAAAGGTTCGGGAAGCGCTTCATGTACCCTGAAAACCAATCTTCGCCAGCCAAACGATTTGTACTCCAGGATTCTGGGAATGTTTTTCCATTTCTAGCAGCAAATTCATACACCAGCACACAAACTTGTTTTCGCGTCAGTCCATACTGAATTTTTGATGCTTTGATCAGATAATCCTGCAGAAGTGTCTCTTCGGCATGCGTCAAAACCTGGCGGCAATTGTACTTTGGTGAGTATGCCATTGAATCTTTGCTTTCAGCATCTCGTGCTTTTTCCACGTATCTACGTAGAGTTGAGAACTTTATATCGTCTGTTTTACAAACATTGCGAATACTTTGTCCCGTGTCAAGTACTTTCTTGACGGCCTCTTTCATTTTTTCATTGTCGGTATTCCCAATTTTTCTGGAGTCCAGTTTTCTGTTGCGTACCATTTTTCTGAAACCAGACAAAGCACGCAATAGTATGGCAGAGAATTTATATATATACTATATACTATAACTATATACTATATATATATATATATATATATATATATATATATATATATATATATATATATATATATATATATATATATATATATATATATATATATATATATATATATATATATATATATAGTTATATTTGGAATAAAAAATAGTTAAATTGAGGAGTTAATATTGCCGTTAGTCAACAAACAAAGCGACCTCCTTTTACCGGGGCACAGTGAATCACTTGAAAAATTGATCCACTGTGCCCCGATTCACTGTGCCCCGCATGCACTATGTGCAATCATGTGAAATGTTTTCAATCAAGGCCATTAGCAGCAGAGAGGACACATGCTCATAAAACTTCATTAAATATCCCTCAAATTACCAACATGTGCTTGGTTTCTTATTCCTGGATGATCTATACTAAATCACAAAAACAAAAGAAACCCGAAATTTTACATTTGATGGTACAAAACAGGGATTACCTTTCAATTCTTCACAAAGGTGTGTTGCCTGGAAATTAAGCAAGTTTTTAGCTATGGATTAACCAGAGGCACACACTGATGACATCATCAAGGCGTTCCTGTGTACAAGTTTCTATAAATAGCCACTGATTCACTGTGCCCCTTGAGCCACTGTGCCCCGGTCTCCCTACACTGGGCATTGCCACGAAAGATTTGTGGTAGTGTGACAAAATGTACTTTGTGGTCCAGATCCCCTCCTCGATTGGCTGTGATTCCTTTTCCGTCTTGAAAAACTCTTTTGCTCTTTTCAAACTGCCTGGCGATCGTGACAGGTCCATGATATGCTTCACAGCTGTAGCATCTAGAAATGTATCACTTTTTGGATTGAGTGCAGCAAGTGCCCTAGCCAGTTGAGTGTTGCGTTCACTAAATCTCTGATCCATTTCTCCAACAACTGACTCAATAATGCTGTAGTACAGTCTCTTGAGTTCTGTTTTGCAGTCAGCATTCCTCTGTCCTGTAGTTCCCTCAACCACATACCCATCCATATTCGTGTTTGTTGTGTATTTTCATTTCAGAGTTTCTGTTTGTCTCAGTGATGCACTGGTAGCTGTGGCCATGTCCCACACCATGTCAAACTCCTTGTTACGTTCCAGCATGTGGCTGTTGTATGTTGTTTGTACTTTTGTGTCTCCCCCCTTTCTCTCTCTCTCACTCTCACTCTCTCACTCACTCCACCTGCTACTCTGATCCAGGTTCCTGTCATTCATCAGGACACTAATTGGAAACCAGCCAGTCATCTCAGCCATCAAGCAAATCACCAGTTGGCCAATCAGAAGCCCTCCTGTTTTAAAAACCCATGTGGCACTTCCTGTTGGCAGCCTTGCCTTTCCCTTCCTTTTTGTTTCTGGTTTTGCTGTTGGTTAAATGTTATGTGACTTAGTTAGCCAACTCTGTACAAGTGTGTGTGTGTGTGTTGGGAATTGGAGCAGGTAAGGGGCCCAACACAATTGGTGCTACACGTAGTGGTATTATTGTCTAGACACACTAGGTCATGGGTCGGCAACCTGCGGCTCCGGAGCCGCATGCAGCTCTTTAGCCAATCAGCTGCGGCTCCCTGGCCCAAAAAGAGTTTTTATTTTTTGCCTCTTTTTTTTTGTTCTCTTATTTTGGAGATCGATGTCATACTGTGACACTGAAATGAACAAAGATTTCATCAACTAAAATATTTAGTCAACAAAAATATTTCATCAACTAAAATATACAGTACGTCACACCCGACGCCTCTCCCTGCCGTCTGCAAGTGGCTAATCTTGAGTTTCCGACCCCCCAGTAAGCTAACCATGGATGAATCCAAAAAAAGGAAAGTCTGAGGAAAATAGAGGGTTTAATTCAGCGTGGACAGATTAATTTGCTTTCACGACTAACGATGCAGGCTTACCTGATATGTGGTGCGAAATTTGCGAACAACGAAAAATTTACTTTTGATTTTATAGATTTTCCACAAATAAGGGAAGGACTCAAATAGAGCTACATAGTTCAGGGTTTTATAAGTAGGTCTACAGATGCCAGTGTTTTTTCTCCTTTTCTGTGTTTTATTTTAAAGTAGGTCTACACATGGTAGTCTTTTTTCAAAGTGGACTACTTTTTTTTTTATAAATGTTCCACAAATAAGGGAAGGACTCAAATAGACCTGAATAGTTCAGGGTTTTATTTCAAAGTCGGTCTACAGACACCAGTGTTTTGTCTCCTCTTCTGTGTTTTATTTAAAAATAGGTCTACACAGCCAGTATTTTTTCAATCAACATTTTTCTTTTTGTTGCTTTATAATTCCATTAATGCAACAAACTGTGTGCTATACGTATAAAGTATAATAAATCGCAAATTACTTTGAGTATGCAATTGTCAGGCGTTTTATGCTAAATGTGGGGTATGCTTGGGGATATATAAAACGTTATACACTGTGTTATCTTCATTTTAAGGGTAAATAGGTTGTGCGGCTCCCTGAGCATTTTATTTTGTGGGAGGGGGGAAAAGTGGCTCTTTTGATAGTAAAGGTTGCTGACCCCTGCACTAGGTGATGCCACTCATTGTATGTTTTGGACATATGTTTGGTTAGGTAGTGTATAGGCAGTGAGGAGTCGTTTTTATTTGACCTTTGTGTTTGTGTATAGGTAGACAAGATATTCCTTACTAAGTTAGTTGTGTTTTGTTTTACTTAGTTTGTTCCTTTGGCATCATTTATGCTCCTTTTCCCTTCCCCCTTGGTTGTGTGTCTCAAATCCACCATTGTCATTGTATATAAGTTTAGGTGTTTTTGTCTGTATACACTGTATATATAAGGCACAATATATTACTTTCTTTCACCTAAAACGTGTGGGCATTGCTTTATTTTTCCTTTGGTTCATTTATCACAAATTACAACACAATCATCTTTTATGTTATTCACCCCTTCCCCTAGACATACTGGGGGTGTAAAGGCCTCTGCATGCTACAGAAACTTCAGAGCAACTGCAACACAACATCGGCGCGATTTCAGCGCGGTTGTTTTAGAGGGTCTTGTAGACTGTGTTGCTTGGACGTTGCGTACATGTCCCTCAAATCTAACCTAAACAACCGTTGCGTTGATATTGCGTAGCAGTGATTGGTTGGTTAGTGAATGGGGGCGGGGCTGTCATAGAATAATATTAGTCCCGCAGAGAATATCATCCTCCATTGTTGTTTCCAGCGTTGACGCTAAATAATTAGCGTCACATAGCTCGCCTTTTTCTGAAAACCCAAGCACATATTGTTCCATAGCATACGCCTTCAGTTGATCATGACAAATCCTCTCTTACCTTGACGATTAAAAAGCCTCCATAATTTAGTAAATAAAGCTGTATCCCCCACCCACCCCTCCTACCCAACCTCCTCCAACAGTTTCTACGTTAAATGTACTCTCTTTTCTGGACTCTTTTTGTATCACAAACAGTACTGTATGTTACGATACCTCCACCAGGCCAGGAGAGGGCGCTCTCCACCTGAGAGAGGCGAGTCATATGTAGAGGCTGTAGAAGGAGACGGAAGGATATGCATTGTATGCTAGTAGCTGGACTTGATGCAAGTGTTCAATAAAGTACTCAACTGAATACCATCAGTGTCATACTTGATAGCGAACACCAAACATGGTGTCAGAAGCCAGAACCATGCCAAGAGGACAAGTAAGACAAGGATAAAGATGAAAAAAGAAATAAAAAATACGTCGAACGATAACCTAACCAGTAGCCGCACGAACAGCTAACTTGCTAAGGTAACGACACGGACAGCTAAGTGGCTAACATGACGACGTACAACATCCCAGTTCCAGAACCAATGGACATGAAAGGAGACGTCTACAATAACTGGACGTTTTTTCGCGCACAATGGGAAAACTATGAAATAGCCACGGGACGAGATAAAAAGGAAATGAAGATACGAGTGGCTACTCTACTAACTATTATGGGTAAAGAATGCCATCAGCTACAACGACACCTGCACATGCAAGATGAAGACAGGGCTGACGTAGTGAAAATACTACAGGCATTACAGGCACATTTTGAACCAAACAGGAATGTAATATATGAACGATTTCTGTTTAATGACTGTAAACAAAGCCAATGTGAAACGTCAGACCAATATGTAGCCAAATTGAGGAAGCTAGCAGACACATGTGAATTTAATGCACTAAAAGAAGAGCTCATTCGAGACAGGATAGTCATGGGCACCAAAGATTCCAGTGCACAAGCACGAATGCTGAGAGAACCAAAACTCACACTAATGAAAGCAATAGACACATGTAGATCCAGTGAACAGACACAAATCCAAATTAAGAAAATAGGAGGAGAACAGGAGGCTGTACATTACGCTTCCCGGGGACGCAGCTTTGAATCAAGCTATACCTCACGAGGACGTCAGTCAGAACCACGTACCCAGAAGACGTATAGGCAACCCAATACTTACAGTGACACCAAACACAGACCACAAAAAGACTCTCTCTGCCACTACTGTGGATCAATGCATGAGAAGGCCAAATGCCCAGCATATGGGGTCACCTGTAAAGCATGTGGCAAACGGAATCACTTTGCCCGAGTGTGTAAGAAGGACCAACACAAACCTCAACTACACATGATAGACAAAGAGGGAGACTCGGATGAACAATCAGAGGAAATGTGGTATATCTCTCAAGTGAACTCACTGGAAAACGCTACAAACAAATGGTTCATTAATCTCAAACTAACAGCACAGACGGATAAACCATTGAGTTATGATCCCAGCGAGACTCTGAAGTGTCAGCTTGACACAGGGTCTACAGTCAATGTAATGGGCTTCACTGACCTACAACGCATCCTACAGGACGGGAACCCGAACCTACTACACAGCGAAGCCACACTGAAGCTATATGATGGCACACTGATAAAGCCCAGAGGAGAATATGAACTCAAAGCGGATCACGAAGGGACGATATACAACCTCAGATTTCAGATAATGGATACAGAGCAGACCCCACTGCTCTCAGCGGAAACCTGCATGAGACTGAACCTGATCAATGTGAATCATAAACATGTAATTCACAGTGTTGACATCCAGAGCCAGCCGAACACAGATAATCCCCAGACAGCAGAAGAGATTATTTCTAAATATGAAGATGTCTTTGAGGGGCTTGGCTGTCTACCAGGAGAGTTACACCTGGAAATAGACCCCAAAGTGCAGCCAGTACAACAACTGCCACGACGGACGCCTATTCCAATAAGAGAGAGGGTAATCAAAGCCATAAGAGCAATGGAACAGGGAGCCATCATAACCAAGGTCACAGAGCCGACGCCATGGATCAGCAACATGGTGGTCACAGAGAAGAAGGACAAACTACGCATATGCCTTGACCCAGGTGCACTAAACAAGGCTTTGTTGAGGTCACATTACCAGATGCCCACGGTAGAAGAAGTGTTACCAGACATAGCAAATGCAAAAATATTTTCAGTGCTGGACGCCAAAGATGGATACTGGCAGGTGAAGTTAGATGAAGCAAGCAGTCATCTAACCACATTCTGGACTCCCGAAGGACGATACAGATGGCTGAGGATGCCTTTTGGTATAAAACCAGCAGCAGAAGAATATCAAAGGAGGCAGCATGAAATATTGGTGGGCCTAAAGGGGGTGAGTGTGATAGCAGATGACATTTTGGTGTACGGATGTGGAAACACCAATGAAGAAGCGATGGCTGACCACGACGGAAATCTCAGAGCCCTGCTGCAGAGAGCCAGAGAGTCCAACTTGAAACTCAACAAGAAGAAACTCAGGCTGAAGCTTCCCAGCGTGACATACATGGGTCATCGTCTCACGGCAGAAGGTTTGTGTCCAGATCCGGAGAAAATCACTGCCATCCAGAACATGCAGACGCCGACAGATGTCAAGTCACTCCAACGGCTGTTGGGGTTTATTAACTATCTGTCAAGGTTCCTACCTAGTCTATCAGACGTATGCGAACCACTGCGACGACTGACCGATAAAGACATAGAATGGACATGGTTACCGAAACATGACGCAGCACTAGTGAAACGGAGGGCTAGGGCCTCCACAGGGTGCGTTTGATGGAACTGGCGGACACTATGGGGTTGTAACACCCGTTAAAGAATTACACAGAGGCGTGCTGCAGTTGATAGATTTCCAGGTGTGGTTGTCTACAGAGGAATACAATACAGTATACATTAATAACACAGTAGTGATGTACATAAACAAGAATATCCATTAGTAGTAGAGTGCAAATAGTAACTAGAGCATTCACTTAACCAGAGTTAATATACATAACCTACATAACCTAGGCAGGGAATTACTCCTTCAGTGCATGTAAACAGTATAGGTAGGTGGACTGTAAACCAGGTGTAAGATACATTCAGTTCACTAGGGGTAATGAGTGAGTTATAGTTATAGCTTAGGCTAGCTAACGTGCGTCTAAGCTAGCCACGCAGCTCAGCAGCATATCATAGGAGGGGGAACGTAGGTTGGCTAACGTGTAGCTAAGCTAACGGCGCAGTGTTTCAATAACGGGGGGAATGACGTCAACAGGAATGGATCAGCGGGGACGCACTAAGTACAGAGTAAAATGAATGAACGAACTAAACACAGGTAAAGTACTCACGTTCATTGACGCACACGTTATCCCAAGGGGACAGGGTAAACTACTACAGCACGTCGTTAGACGGTAACACTGAGACCGGCTCGCTCACGTTAAAGGGGAGGAACTCTAGAGGACCGGTACAGAACAAAGTAGTCGTCAGACAATAACACTGAGACCAGCTCGCTCACATTAAAGGGGAGGAGCTCTTAAAGGGTCAGTACGGAACAAAGTAGTCTTATTAGCAGGGCTTTCCTACACAGCCGCACCCAAAAGTCTACTTAGACCTTTTGAACTAAAACGGGAAAGTCTCTGGAGTCCTCGGTATCCGGGAGGCTCGGGAGCTGCACCAACCGGGACACAGGGCGCAGGTATGTTCGGTCCTTCACTTGGACAGCGGCGGTGCGGATGCGCCCGTCAGCTCCAGGGTATGTCTGAGTGACCTTCCCGACAGGCCAGAGTGCCCGAGGGAGCTGTGGGTCAACGATTAGGGCCACCTGGCCTAGTGACAGTTCCTTGCCGTCCTTCCTCCACTTCTGCCTCTCCTGTAGACCCGGTAAGTAGTGGCGAATGAATGCAGACCAGAAGTGGTCGGCCAGCACTTGACTATGCCTCCAGCGACGTTTCCCAAGGAGGTCACTGGAGTCGTAAACTGCTTGAGGTAGAGACGAGTCACGGCGTCCCATGATGAGGAGGTTCGGGGTAACGGGATCAGGGTCTGCAACGTCCGAGGAGAGGTAGCCCAATGGCTTTGCATTCATGATGCCCTCCACTTCGATGAGGACTGTGTGGAGGACGGTCTCAGACACTATCTGATCTTTCAGGATGACTCTGAGGGCAGTCTTCACCGACTTCACCTCCCTCTCCCAAGTTCCACCAAAGTGCGGTGCGCTCGGCGGGTTGAAGCGGAACGTAATCTTCTGCTTAGCTAACTGTTCCTACAGTCTGGGTTCCATCTCGGCAAAGGCTTCCTGCAGCTCTCTGTTTCCTCTGACAAAGTTTGTGCCATTATCGCTGAGGAGCTCGAAAGGTGTGCGCGGCGTGAGATGAAACGCCTCAGGGACATCAAGAAGGCGTCAGAGTCCAGGCTTTCTAGGAGGTCAAGGTGTATGCAGCGTGTAGTCATACACTTGTAGACGATCCCCCACCTCTTCTCATTCCGGCGCCCTATCTTGATGTGAAATGGCCCGAAACAGTCTACTCCTGTAGAATAGAATGGGGGCTTGTAGAGACGCAGGCGACAGGGCGGAAGGTCGGCCATTTTAGGCATGTCGGGTTTTGCTCGCCACAGATGACATTCTCGGCAGGTGTGTTGATGCTTGCGGATTGCTTCTCTTCCTCGTAGAACCCAGAATCGGGATCGAAGATCAGCGAATACCCTCTCAGGCCCGGGGTGGAGAAGGGTTTGATCATAGTCTTGGATGATCAGCCTTGTCAGGGGGTGATGTGGGTCCAAGACGATTGGGTGAATGGCATCCATCCCCAAGTTCTCGGCTCTGCGCAGCCTACCGCCTACTCTGAGGAGACCTGTAGCCTTGTCGTACTCCGGAGATAGGGAGCTCAAACGACTGTCTGAGGGAAGAGGTCGGTCAGACTGGAGGGCCTTGATCTCCTCGGGGAATGAGTCCAGCTGGGCTCGTGTAAGGAGGACCTTCTCGGCATTGAGGACGTCAGCTGCTTCGTAGGGCTGATCTGTAGTCTGGGCGTCAGCCGCACCGTGAAGGGACCTGGCTGTTGCTTGGACGAGATCCTTCCATGAAGTGAAGTCTTCAACGGCAGGGAGCAGAGGACTGGGAGAGGTGGTTACATGACAGATTATGGCAGACTTCTTCATCTCGTGGCCGTCAGACTCGGGATGAGCAGAGGGCATAGTAGGCCACTGGTCTTCAGGTAGGTAGAGGAACTCTGGACCTTTGTGCCATCGATGTGGTCGTACCAGTTCCTCCAAGGTTAGGCCCCGAGTGATGTCATCTGCTGGGTTTGAGGCAGAGTTCACGTATCTCCAGTTATCGGGCTCGGTCAGGTTCTGGATTTCCGCAACTCGTGTGCCCACGAAGACCTTATATCTACAGGACTCTGACTTGATCCAATGGAGAACTGTGGTGGAATCCGACCACAAGACGACCCGTTGGATGGGGACGGTGAGCTCGGCTTGAAGTACATCATTAAGCTGGGCACCTGTGAGGGCAGCGCTCAGCTCGAGTCGGGGCATCGACAGCTGCTTCCTGGGGGCCACCCAAGACCTAGCGAGCACAAAGGAAATGTGGACTTGCTGTTGGTCATCCATGGTCCGCATGTAGGCGACAGAGCCGTATGCACGCTCGGACGCGTCACAGAAGATGTGGAGGTCCCTGGTCGAAGTAGAGGTGTTCGCATGTGGTGGAGCGTAGGCTCGGTGGAACTCCAGGTGTATGAGGTGAGGGATCTCTTGCTCCCAGGTGCGCCATCTGTCGAGCAGGCTTTGGGGTCAGATTGGGTCGTCCCAGCCAACCTCCTCCTTCCAAAGGTCTTGTATGATGACCTTGGCTCTTGTGGTGAAAGGTACAATGTAGCCAAGGGGGTCGTACTGGCAGGCAAGTACTCTGTAGAGATTCCTCATGGTAGGTGCTGAGGTCTCCACAGGGCGATGCTTATAGCCCAGGGAGTCATTGAGGCAGTTCCAACGTAGGCCCAGTGTAGGCTCCTGAAGATCACTACTACTCTTGGAGAGCCACAGTTCGCTGCTTTCGGAGCGGGCTTCGGGCGGAAGGTGCTCGATGACCATAGGCACGTTGCTTGCCCACTGGCGGACCTCAAACCCTCCCGTCTGTAGGTGATGGCGGAGTTCATCGACGAGACGCTTGGCCTCTTCGGCGGAGTGTGTGCTATGCAGACAGTTGTCGACATAGAAGGACTGCTCGACTGTCTTTATCAAGTTGGAATTGCCCTCTGTGTCGTTTTGGATGTGTTGCTGGAGGGCGTAAATGGCACAGCAGGGGCTACAGGTTGTCCCGAATGGAAGTACCTGCCACTCATAGATATCCGGCTCCTTCTCCCTCTCCATGTTCCTCCAGATGAAGCGCAGCACTGGCTTGTCGGTAGGCAGCAGGCGGATCTGGTGAAACATACCTTTGATGTCGCCACTGACTGCCACGGCATGCTGACGAAACCTGAGGAGGACACCGAGCAGGGTTGGCCCGAGTGTAGGTCCAGGAAGCAGAAGGTCATTTAGGGACAGGCCTTGGTACTGGAATGAACAGTTAAAAACGATCCTGTCCTTACTGTTGTGGGTCACCATATGGTGCGGGATGTAGTAGGATTCTGCAGACTGGTCGGCTTCTGCCGGGGTTATCCTTGCCACGTAACCAGCCTTCTCCAGTTTCCGTATCTCATTACAGTAGACCTCGGCTCGTTTGGGGTCCTTGGTAAGTCTTCTCTCTATGCTGCGGAGGCATGGCAGCACAGCTTCCTTAGGGACATGTAATGGGGTAGCATTTGCTTGCCGAAGCAGGGGAGTAGCGTAGCGCTGGACTCCGTCGACCTTGACCCTGGTAGTGAGTGCTTGGAGCGCGACCATGGCTTGCTGATCTTGCTTGGAGCGGGTGACTGCCTTCGTGCTGATGTAAGGGAGAGTGTCGACTTGCCAGAGGCGCTCGACATTCCTGAAGAGCTCTGTGGCTGGAGAGGCAGTGGCAGTGTGGAGGCACTGTGAAGAAGATGTAGTCTGGGCAAGGTTTGTAGGGCCCTGGAGTGACCAACCTAGTCGGGTGCAAATACCGACGGGGCCGCCTGGTGGGCCTGCGCGTACAGGCTGTACTGGGGTCAGAAGGTGTGGCATATCTGAACCAATCAGAAGTAGTGGCTGGGCATGGTCGACTGGTGGTAGGGGCAGGCCGTGGAGGTGCTTGTAGCGTTTCTGTAGTGCGGCCACAGGATAAGAGTGTTCGGCCAGGCTGAGGCCTTCGGCGGTGAAGGCCTGGTGGATCCGATACTTCTGGGAAGGCGTGCACCATGGAGAAACGTCGAAGGAGACGGAGCTGCCCTGGAGCTGTTCGACATTCTGCTGGACGGTTTGTAGATGGAGAGTCTCTGGCGTTCTGGTTAGGTTCAGCCGCCGCACGGCTTGAGGCAGAACGATACTTCGTTCAGAGCCGTCGTCCAACACGGCATAGGTCTCCAGGGCTTGGTCCCCGTTCCTCAAGATGACCTTGATGACCTTTAACATAACCTGTTGTGGACGGTTGGGCCGGTCGAGGTATACCTTAGTGGGTGGTGTAGTGACCATACAGACTGTGGTTTCACCCTGCTGTATGGAGTCGTGCAGAATGGTAAGGTGCTGTTCTTTGCATGTATTGCATGGGCGCGTCAGAGTACATGCTTCGGCAGAGTGTTTGCGGCCACACTTCCAGCACCGTTTCTCCTCTCTGATCCACTTCACGGCCTGGCTGGTAGATAGCGTCTTGAAGTCGTCACAAGCATTCAAGAAGTGCTCCTTGTTGTCACAATAGGGGCAATACGGTTTGGACTTGAAAGGGGTTTTGTAGCGAGTAGGCTCTGGGGTACTAGCGACTTTCCCAGCATTGAGGAGGATGGTTGTGGTCTTCTCCTTATAGTGGGTGACACGTTGGTCTTGCTTGGTTGGCTTGGGTGCGTCGCACTGATAGAGCGCTCCGGCTCGACTTGAGAGGCGCTTAGCCTGTGACTTCATCTGGAGCCAGGCTGCCAGGTCGGGCAGGGTGTATGTCAGGTCTGACCCTGTCCGGAGAATGCCGCGGCTGAGGCAGTATTCGATGAATCCGTCCCTGACTGAAGGGGGCATCTTGCTCAGGAGCCGGTCGACGTGGGATCCGCATCTCAACTCGTACCCGTTTTGACCTTCAAGTGTCCCGAGCATGCCCACCAGAGACTGGATGGACAGGGCGAAGGAGTCGAAGGCTTCAGTGTCACCGAACTTGATGGGAGGTGAGTTGAGAATGGCGCCTAACTCTGATTGGACGAGCTGTCTGGGTTGGCCGTACTTGTCTTGCAGGGCTTGCAATGCAGCGGTATACGGTCGAGGGTCATACATGTAGGCTCTGGCAAGGTGGAGAGCACTGGGGAGTTTCAAGTGGCCGAGGAGCACCTGGTACTTATACTGTTCAGACAGGTGCCCGGTACTACCCATCAAGTTATCCAAGGCTATCTTGAGTAGGGCAAAGTCACTTTCGCGGTCACGTTCAAAGACTGGCAGTATCGGCTGTGGGATGCCGTAGGGAGAGGTAATCAGCATCTCTGATCCTGGGTGCTGTAAATGCCCCGATATAACCTGTGGCGGGGTAAGAGCCATGTGAGGTGCAGCAGGACTCGCGTTCTGGTATGGTGGGGCTGCAGTAGAGATGGTCGCACCGTAGGTAGGACTCTGGGTACTGTGTGTAGCTACAGAAGGTTCGTGTGAGGTCGTAGGTTGCTCAATTGGACCAGGCATGTTAGGAGCTGGGTACCATGACACAGGGGGAGCGGCAGAGCGAGACGTCGCCTGTGCTGGATGGTGCATCACTGGGGTGATGGCGGCTGGGTTAGCCGGCAGGGAATGCATGTTCTGTGGTATAGTAGGGAGTGCTAGAGGCACAGGGGCCACTACGTGGTGCTGTAGTCCAGGTGGTGGATAGGTCGGCTCAGATACTGCTGCGGGCACAAGAGGGGGTGCAGGGTGTAGGTGAGAGATGGGTTGATGCGGTGAGCCTGCGGGAGCGTTGGCAGGTGGGGCGTGCATCGCTGGTAGGGAGTATAAGCCCCGGGGGGACGATGCACCGCTACGTGGTCCCGTCTCGGACTCTTGAAGAAGTGAGGTGACAATTTTGGCTAATTGAAGTTCCTGCTCCTTCTTCTTAAGCCGCCTCTGCCTGTCGAGGCGTGTAGCGATAGCTTCTCTTGCATCTTGTGCTTCCTGCTGTATGCGCTGTAAGCGTTGGCACTCCAGGTCGGCGTTGCCGTCTTCTTCTACCTGGCGCTGTAGCTCCTCGAGCTCCAGGGAGTGGATGTGCTCCTGGAGGATAGCTTCCTGGACTGGTGAGAGAGCATGTTGTGTGTGTACGCTCCCGGATGAACGATGGGGACCAACGCCTGACCTTATGGTGGGTCTAGGAATTGACCGGTATGAGGACCTACTACCTTCGGACGGGTCCCTTGCCTCATTCGCCGGGCATGAGCGATGGGAGCAGGCACCTGACCTTATGGTGGATCTATGAGTTGGCTGATGTGAGGGCCTACTACCTTCAGACGGGCCCCTTGCCTCGCTCGCCGGGTATGAACGATGGGAGCCAACACCTGACCGCTCGCTCCTCGTAGATGGGTTCCTCGTCTCGCTATCCCGGCGCTGTGATGCGTGGGGTAGGGCCTTTGGGGGTTCATCTTGTGATTGAGTACGGAGTTGAGTACTAGGTTGAGTACTGGGTTGAGTACTGGATTGAGTACTGGATTGAGTACTGGGTTGAGTACTGAGTTGAGTACTGGGTTGAGTACTAGGTTGAGTACTGGGTTGAGTACTGGTTTGAGTACTGGATTGAGTACTGGGTTGAGTACTGAGTTGAGTACTGGGTTGAGTACTAGGCGGGGTGTTAGGTTGAGCGCTAGGTTGGGTACTGAGTTGAGTACTGGGTTGGGTACTGAGTTGAGTACTGGGTTGAGGTTCGTATCCCACTTCGAAGTCACGTAGGTGGCTTGGTAGGTGGCGCTCTCTCTGCGGGTGAGCGGTGGTCTCTGTGTTGTCCTGGTCTGCCATAGCGTCTTGAAGGAGCTCCATCCGGCTCGAAGGACCATGAAACGGAGGGCTAGGGCCTCCACAGGGTGCGTTTGATGGAACTGGCGGACACTATGGGGTTGTAACACCCGTTAAAGAATTACACAGAGGCGTGCTGCAGTTGATAGATTTCCAGGTGTGGTTGTCTACAGAGGAATACAATACAGTATACATTAATAACACAGTAGTGATGTACATAAACAAGAATATCCATTAGTAGTAGAGTGCAAATAGTAACTAGAGCATTCACTTAACCAGAGTTAATATACATAACCTACATAACCTAGGCAGGGAATTACTCCTTCAGTGCATGTAAACAGTATAGGTAGGTGGACTGTAAACCAGGTGTAAGATACATTCAGTTCACTAGGGGTAATGAGTGAGTTATAGTTATAGCTTAGGCTAGCTAACGTGCGTCTAAGCTAGCCACGCAGCTCAGCAGCATATCATAGGAGGGGGAACGTAGGTTGGCTAACGTGTAGCTAAGCTAACGGCGCAGTGTTTCAATAACGGGGGGAATGACGTCAACAGGAATGGATCAGCGGGGACGCACTAAGTACAGAGTAAAATGAATGAACGAACTAAACACAGGTAAAGTACTCACGTTCATTGACGCACACGTTATCCCAAGGGGACAGGGTAAACTACTACAGCACGTCGTTAGACGGTAACACTGAGACCGGCTCGCTCACGTTAAAGGGGAGGAACTCTAGAGGACCGGTACAGAACAAAGTAGTCGTCAGACAATAACACTGAGACCAGCTCGCTCACATTAAAGGGGAGGAGCTCTTAAAGGGTCAGTACGGAACAAAGTAGTCTTATTAGCAGGGCTTTCCTACAACTAGAGAACATAAAACACTTGGTCACACACCACCCAGTACTCAAATACTACGATCTCAAGGAAGAGGTCACCCTCCAGTGTGACGCCAGCGAGACAGGCCGAGGAGCAGTCCTCCTACAACATGGACAACCTGTAGCATTCACCTCCAGGACGCTGACGCCCACAGAACAAAGGTATGCACAGATAGAGAAGGAATGCCTAGCCATTGTGTTCGCGTGCGACAAGTTCGACCAGTACATACATGGCAGAGACTATATCACAATACACACTGATCACAAACCACTGGAAATTATCTTTAAAAAGTATTTACTTTCAGCACCCAAGAGGCTACAGAGGATGCTGCTCAGACTACAGAGATACCAACTACAGGTGATATACAAACAAGGCAAAGACCTACATGTGGCCAACTTCCTATCCAGGGCGCCACTACCCAACACGGTGCACACAGAGATGCAGACACCAACCACGATCTACGCCATGGGCCTCACTACGAAGGAAATAGAACACGTAGAGCACGCAAGTAACATCAACATCTCCACACAGACGCTGAAAACCATCAGAACTCAGTCAGCACAAGACCCAGTGTTTCAAACACTACAAGCGAGAGTCATCAAGGGATGGCCAGAGTACAAACAGGACGTAGGCCACTTACTACATCCATTCTGGACCTACAAAGAGGAACTCACGGTCGAAAATGGACTTATTTTTAAAGGGGACAGAGTACTCATTCCTACAGTGTTACACCCCATGTTCTTATCAAAGATTCACACAGGCCACTCAGGCGTAGAAGCCAGCCTCAGGAAAGCCAGAGAGACCGTCTTCTGGCCAGGCATAACGAACGACGTAAAGAACTTTGTCAATGACTGCTCCACATGCAACGCAGTCCAACGAAGACAACAAAGGGAAACACTGATTCCCCAACCAATCCCTCACATCCCATGGTCAAAGGTGGGAATGGACTTGCTCACAGTCAACAAGTCCACATACCTCATCATGGTGGATTACTACTCAGATTACTGGGAACTAGACGAGCTGGCAGACTACACATCATCTACCGTTATGGAATGCTGCAAAAAGCACTTCAGCAGACATGGAATCCCTCACATTGTGTTCACGGACAATGGGCCTCCGTTTTCAGGAATAGACTTTCAATGTTTTGCGCAGGAATGGGATTTCAGCCACAAGACATCATCACCCTACCACAGTCAGAGCAACGGCAAAGCAGAGGCGGCAGTGAAAATACCAAAGACTCTGCTGAAGAAGACCATCCTGGATGGAGAAGACCCATGGAAAGCCATCCTGGCATGGAGGAACACTCCAACAGAGGGTCTAGGGAGCTCTCCAGTGCAGAGACTCATGTCCAGGAGGACACGGACACTCCTGCCCACCAGGGACACGCAGATGAAGCCCACCGTGGTGAGGAATGTCATTGAACGGAAGCAAGCCAAAACAGTGACAATGAAACGCCAATATGACACACAAGCACGGGACATGCCTGTGATCATCCAAGGACAAACTGTGAGAGTCCTGCTTCACCCCAAAGACCCAGACAGTAGATGGTCACTCGGAACATGCATCGATCAACACAGTGACCGCTCTTACATTGTTCTGGTAAAGGGAAGGAAATACCGCCGGAACCGAAAGGACATCCGGCCAGTGACAGAAAAGATCCCTATATCCCCTGGGGAAGAACTAATCGACGGGGATACAGAGACTGATACAGACACACCAGAGAATAGAGAACCACAGGTCGCAAGGGGGGAGTCAGAATATCACCAAGACACCCAAACCCCAAAACACACTAGAACCAGATCCAACATTCAGAGACCTGTGAGATACTCAAAAGACTATGTAACATAAAGAGAGAACAAAGACAAGAGGCGAGAGCGTTGAACAATGTTATTACAATGTTAAGAGTTTTCATCAAAATGTTAGTGATGTATAAGTTCAAGGTTAAGGGCATATGAAGTTATCATAACCCAGTAGTACACTTTGGAGTTAATCTAAGTGACACAGATGTGGGTAGTCTAAAAGACACATTTATGCTTTCAATTTGTTATGTAAAGAGAGATGTTACGATACCTCCACCAGGCCAGGAGAGGGCGCTCTCCACCTGAGAGAGGCGAGTCATATGTAGAGGCTGTAGAAGGAGACGGAAGGATATGCATTGTATGCTAGTAGCTGGACTTGATGCGAGTGTTCAATAAAGTACTCAACTGAATACCATCAGTGTCATACTTGATAGCGAACACCAAACACTGTATTTGCAAATCTGGTATGTCATAAATGTATAGATGTAGCAGTACTGTCTATCTGTGTCGTGTGTGTCATATATGTTATGATGAATTGAAAATGGGGGACCCTGATGTAAACAAGACGAAATTCTTTCTCTGGTCTGCATCCCCTTATGTAATTGAGCTGTACTATACTGTACCCATTCTGCAATCTGTTAATAAAGTTTTCAATCAATCAATTGATTGATTGATTGATTGAAAAGTTTATTAACAGATCAATCAAACAAAGGTCTGTCCCATTGTATACCAATCAATGGGATACATTGCATGTTGACCTGCATTCTTTCAAATGTATATAATTAATCATTAAAACAGATGTGTAACAAATAAGAAATACAAATTCCACAGAAGGCATTAAATAATAATTATTATTATTTTTTTTTTATTGGTCTTTTTCCCCCTCCATTTTCCTCCGATTTTCTCCCATCCCAATGTTAGTCGTATGCCAATTCCCAGTCCCTTCCTGGTTGCTGCGCACTTACCCCCCACAGTCAGATCATCTGGGAGAGTGGAGGCTACCACGTGCTTCCTCCGACACACGTCCAGCCAATCACTGCTTCTTTTCACCTGGCAGCGCGGATTCTCATTGAGAGGGCGTAGCGTGTGGGAGGACCACACTATCCCCCTCACGTCCAATCCGCGCTTAGCAGGCGCCCCGACCGAACTGTAGGAGTCGCTGTTTACAACGACCCGGCCCCACCCCGCCAGCTTCTCCCACCCTCTGATACAGCCAATTGTATCAGTGCAGACGGCCAGCCAAGCTGGTGACAACCCCGGAGCTGTGAGCTGGATTCGAACAGGCAAATCCAGCTCAGCTCCGGGGCTGGTGACGAACGCAATCTCCGCTCGGCCACCTAACCGCCTTAATAATAATTATTATTTTCAATCATTTCACAATAATTGCATAATTGTGTTTGAATATCTGAGTAATTAAAGTAATTATACATTTGTCCAAAATAGCTGGTTCAGATATGGTTAAGCAGCTGCCCTGTGATCAGATGAATCCATATTATTTATTTTTCTGACATCAAATGCGTAATTTCTTATCGTACAAATATTGTCATATTTATTTTAATTATGATTAAGTAATTAATTCCAAGGAGGCCTGTAGCGTTGACGTGAAGGAATCACTATGAGAACACAGTCTGTCAAGTTATAATGAAATTTTAAATTAGTCAATCAATCATGAGATTTGATCGTGGCTGAGAGCAGATTTAAGAGTGCTCCTCAGCACTCTTAAATCTGCTCTCAGCCACGATCAAATCTGATCTCAGTAAAATTTGGGGACTCCCACTCCCAGCCCTAATATGTCTTAAATGGGCCGAAATCTGGCTAAGACGAAATTTTTTGTCGTAACTTCGTTCGGGAATGAGACCCACTATCTCTTCATACCATATAACCCCTGTACTCTGTTGCCTACAGTATACTTGCCTATGCAGCTGTGACCGCGTCCCCGACCGCCAAGAACCGTGGTGTTGTCCTCGACGACCAGTTGAACTTCTCCGCTCACATCGCAGCGACAACCAGAACCTAGTAGGGGCGACAGTGGCTCAGGAGGTAGAGCAGTCGTCTGGCAATCCGGAGGTTCCCGGTTCGATTCCCGATCCTCCCGGGCAGCGTGTCGATGTGTCCTTGAGCAAGACACTTAACCCCTAATTGCTCCCTATGAGCAGGTTGGCACCTTGCATGGTTGCCTCCGCCGTCGGTGTGTGAATGTGTGAGTGAATGGGTAAAATGTGAGTAACAAATAGTAAAGCGCTTTGGATAAAAGCGCTATATAAAAAAGCAGCCATTTACCAACCTGCAGATTCCTCAGAAGGACAAACATCAGTCTTCCTTCCTGAAAAAAGAAGCCACCCAACTCCTCGTCCAATCAACAGTCATCTCCCGCCTCGACTACTGCAACGCACTGCTTGCTGGCCCCCCGGCCACTGCCACCAAGCCTCTTCAACTCATTCAGAACGCAACGGCCCGCCTGATCTCAAACCTACCGAAGTCAGCCCATGTCACCCCACTTCTTAGGGACCTGCACTGGCTCCCCATTGCTGCACGAATCCGCTTCAAGGCCCTCGACCTGGCATACCGTGCGGCAAAGGGAACCGCTCCCGCCTACCTCCGGTCAATGGTCTCTAACTACACACCCTCAAGACCCCTACGCTCTGCATCTTCTGGCCGTCTCAGACCCACTCCTATCCGAGCTCCGGGAGGGTCATCAAGGAGAAGCCGCCTTTTCTCAGTCCTTGCCCCACAATGGTGGAATGAACTGCCCATCCCAGTTAGGACAGCCGAAACATGTCCAATCTTTCGCCGTCGACTAAAGACGCACTTCTTCAACCATTATCTGAAATAAAATTAAAATTAAAATAAAAAGTCTAACCCTAACTAACCTTACTGTCATGCACTTGTCCTAATAATAACCTACACTGTAGCACTCAACACTTTGATGAACATTGTTACTGCAGCTGATAGAGTTGTGCCCTTCCTGATGACTTGTCATACAGAACTTGTAAGTCGCTTTGGATAAAGCGTCAGCTAAATGACTAAATGTAAATGTAAATGTATACTTAAGGCTCTGTTGTCTATACTCAACCTATACCATATGAACTATGAACTCTGTTGCCTATAATCAATCCATACTCATCTACCGCCTAAACTGTTTTACACTAGTTAAACCACTGGTTAGTATAATTTATTACCGTAGTATGGGGGTGGGGGGATATATCGATACGTAGTAGTATCGCGATACTTTGCGTAGCGATACTGTATCGATACAGGGACGCCAAGTATCGATATTTAAATATTTATTTGAAAAAAAAAGATTGTATAAGGAAGTTGCATTGTTCATTTCAATACCTGTAATAGTACAGTAGTCCACACACACGCACACATGTGCATTCAGTTAAGTTGGAATATGACTGTAATACAAACAGTTCAGTTTGTCAGGTAGGCCTACATGCAACACAGATTACAGTGTTTACATCTGTCTGCTTGAGAAAATACCATGTTCTGCAATAAAAATGATTGAAGTGAGATGAACAGACTGAACTTTATTTTATTAGATAAAACATGTTGACAAAGTTTTACTTTGCAGTTGAAAAAAGGTAATACATCGCAATATATCTCAATATTAATATCGCAATACTCAGCATATCGCAATATATTTAGTATCGCAATACTATCGTATTGTGATAGTATCATATCGTAAGGCCTCTGGTGATTCCCACCCCTAGTAGTATATTCATACTTATACTCCACATACTGTATGCACATGCTATAGTGCAATGCACTTTACTACTTTGCATTCTCGTTAGATGCCAACTTAATTTCATTGTACTCTGTACTTGTATTTATGAAATTACAATACACCCAATCTCATCTAATCAATAGTAAACAATAAATCTAAAGTAATTCAACTGTATACGTTTTTACCTATAGGTTCTGTTATTAGATTGCTTTACCCTGAACACAATAGAGAATCAATGTTTGACATCTGAAGCTTTGGTAATAAGCATGATTTCCAAGTTCATAATGAAACAGGAAGTAGTTCAACAGCCACCCTGTGGAAAACCCGAGCTTTGACTGATTGTGATGCATGTAAGGCAAAAGTGTCAAAGTGTTGGTGATTAGTGATGTTTAGACCATAAACATAGGATATAATCAAAAGAGTAAGGGGCAAAGACATCACCACCATTCTGATCAAGTGTCTAATATTATATTACTGAAAAGTGAAAAACCCTTTCTCATGATTTCTTATCAATAATTTCAATTCCCTTCATTACTGTGACTTGCTGAATGCCAAGTGTCATAAAGTCCTGCTCTGAGATTATTATGGCAGCGGTGGCCTAAAAATAAGAGAAGCTGCTTTGTGACCGGAAGGTCGCCGGTTCGATCTCTCAGACCAGCAGAAGAAATCTGCTGCTGGTGGGGCGGGGAAGTAAATTAATAACTCTCTCCCCTCCCTCAATATCAACCTCTGAAGTGACCTTTTTTTCTTCATTCTTTTCAAACATGGTATTTCTGTATCATCTGTGGCAGCCATGCAGAACATTGTGGCCATGTAAGTTCTTATTCGTCAAGGTAGACCCAAGAGAACCTTCATGTAAGTTCTTATTCCTTATGAGAACCTGTGTCCCCATCAGGGTCAGAGTCATATCAGAGTTCTCACCCCTCCCTGTGTTGCATCAATGTCAGGAAACATGTGGTCCGGGGTCCCATGTCTCACGGGTAGTCTCCCCTTCCCCATGTGAACTATGAGTCGTTCTCGCACTGCAGGTATGGTATGATAGGTTAGGGCCCTAAAGAAGAGGGATGTTTTTATTTATAACACCCCTGTTATCATTGGGGTCAATTTACAACCTTCATGTAAGTTCTTATTCAGCTAGGTAGACCCAATATAACCTTGTGAATGGTTCTGCCAAGGGTTGGTCAGCAATGTATGTATTATTTCCAAGTAGAATAGTGAGTTGACCTCTGGCAGCAGGCCATGGCAGCCAACTTCTCCATCTCTGCTCTCATGATAACTTCACTTCCTTGGAAAGTAAAACTGCTCCTCTCCTATGTTGCGTAAATTACCAATCCTTACGGGAACCTGTGTCCCCACCAGAGTCCGAGTCATATCAGTGTTCTCATTCTCCCTGTGTTGCATCAATGTCAGGAAACATGTGGTCTGGAGCCCCATGTTGCGGGAAATATCAGAGTTCCCCTTCCCCATGTGAACTATGAGTGGTTTGCTTATTATTTCATTACTTTTCCTAATTTAATGAGGACAAATGGGTAAACATTCAATTTAATGAGGAGGTACTACCTGCAGTGGAAAACGAACGAAGTACCAGTACCAAAAGAGAGTATACAGTCGAGTCGTATGTACCATGCAGTGGAAAAGCGGCATAAGGGAATATGATTATCAAAATGGAACTACGCTGTTTTGGGTATAATGGATTGTTAAAGTGAATGCATTTGAAAACAAAAAACAACCAATGAAAATCTATTTTAGAGTGAAGTGGTAGCAAGTTAAGGGTTATCAGAATCAGAATCATGTCTTTATTGCCAAGTATAAACTTGCACATACAAGGAATGTGTCTTAGTCTTTTGGTGCATCAACATTAACAGACAATTAAAGTAGAATACAATGAAATGGAATATATAAACGAAATGATAATATACACGTGTGTGTGTGTGTGTGTGTGTGTGTGTGTGTGTGTGTGTGTGTGTGTGTGTGTGTGTGTGTGTGTGTGTGTGTGTGTGTGTGTGTGTGTGTGTGTGTGCGTGTGTGTGTTTGGGTGCGTGTGTGTTGTGTGTGGTAATTGCTAATTGTATTGTATCATATGTTGTGTATTGTAAATTGTATATTGTACTTGCTGAAATATATGTAATCTTGCCATTAGTTATTTGATGGGGGATGGATAAGCCTTGCTTCTTCCATCTCCTTTTCAAACAGTATACAGATTCTGGCTTTTTAGGGGGCGAGGAGAACACTCGGACGAGGAGCGGCATGGTTGCAGGCCTCTTATCCTGACTCGGTGATGGTGAGATGAGTCTCTGGTGTGTAGACCGGCCCAGGTAGACAGAGTGGTGATGAGGTGGAAACAGGAAAGAAGCCCATATAAGGGCGTGGAGACCTGCTGCCAGACAGGGGAGAGGAAGGCCCTGGCTGTGGCTGTAACAATTTTTTTTTATTTATTTCCTTTTATTTTTTGTATCTCTCTTTCTCCGATTTTCTCTGTTTTCTCCCCGTCCCAATTTAGTCGTTGTGCCAATCCCCCCCCCCCCCCTCCCCTACCTGGTTGTTGTGCGAATGTTCTCCTACTGGTCGGTACAAGGGAACCCTGAAGTATGCGCACGCTTCCTCCGACACGTGCGGCGACAGCCAGTGGCTCTCTTCTCACCTGGCAGCGAGGGCTCTCATTGGTGAAGTGTAACGCGTGGGAGGTCACGCTGCCTTCCTCAAGTCCTGCCTCTGCTGAGCAAGCGCCCAGACCTGACCTGTAGGCGTCGCTGTCCACACCGCCAGTTTCCCACCCACGGCTTCCCTCCCCCTAACCCAGCCAAACGAGTTAGTATAGCGATCAGCCCAAGCCAAGGCAATGCTGACTCCGGGAGTCGAGACCGCAGTCTCTTGCATTGGTGACGAGCGCAATCTCCGCTACGCCACCTGGCCGCTCTGGCTGTAACAATTCTGAGGTATTCTGATATATGATATCACCATAATCAATAATAGGAAATAAAAGCTGCTGAACAATACATTTTCTCACTTTAAGAGTAAAACAATTAATTTACCTGTATAGTATTCTAAGACTGGCATTTACTTTATTCCTAATATGAGACCTAAAGGACCATTTAGAATCAAACCAAAGACCCAAGTTGACATTTGTCAACTTTAATAAGTGGAAACCCATCATTAAAAATAATAGTTAAATTAATTTCAATCTTTCAAAAATGTTCTTATGTACCCCAGTTGCTATTGCATGTACATATTTGTGTGTTATTACACGTATATGTACATACATACCAACTATTTATTTTACATGATGTTTTTAGTTTTGTTGATTTATTGTGATGTTTCTTCTTGATTTGTTTAAAGAAGATGTGTCCGGTCAATAATGTTGCCTATTTTTATTTGGAAGATGTCATATTGGGCCACCTATATGGGGAACATTGCAATACTATCATGGGCTCCATCCACAGTGAGCAACACTGACATATTGAGCCACCTACTGTATATGGGGAACATTGCAATACTATCATGGGCTCCATCCACAGTGAGCAACACTGACATATTGAGCCACCTACTGTATATGGGGAACATTGCAATACTATCATGGGCTCCACCCACAGTGAGCAACACTGACGTGATACTCCATTATAAATGGTTTGTGCGTAATTATCCTCCAACCTACAACCTTCTTGTCTTTGAAGCATCCAGTAGATGCGTACAGCCTCGCCGAGATGTCAATAGTTGAAATTGTTAAGAAAATGACTCCATTTCCTCTGGATTTGCCTCGCATTCATCACTTGTTTGCACTAGTTTGTCTAGTCGCTGTCATCTTTAAAATCACTAAACTGGTCATCAAAAGAAGGCAATGGATTCGACATTTCGAAGATTTTCCAGGACCACCGTCCCACTGGCTTTTTGGACAAATGGATAAGGTAATGGGACTGCAACATTGTTGAGCTGCATTTTATCAGACTTTATCAGACAGGTATTAGGCCATGTCCACACTAAAACGGTTTTGGTAGTTTTAGGCAAAGTATTTGATCGTTTGCAGGCCATGTCCAGTCCACACTAAAAACGATTTTGGTAATTTTAGGCAAAGTATTTGATCGTTTGCATCGTTCTGCCACACAGAACTGCATTCTGGCAGCCTGAAGACGGTACTTATTGATACCAGCTTCCAGAGTGCGCAATTCTGAAGACGATTTCGTGTTTACGGAAAACTTTTTTTAAATGAAAACGAAACAGACCAAAATTGTTTTAGTGTGGACATGACCTTAGAGTATAGGCAGCTTGTGTATTTAATTAATTGGAAACATCAACTGCGCCAATGCTACTAATTTTTTTTTAGAATTCTGTGGAATTCATGTCCCGTATGCAGCCTATTATTTAAACATATACGTTTTGATTATACTCAAACACATTTACACACCGCGTGTCGCAAAATGTAATTTGTATTCAAGCATATGTTAGAATATTGCATGCAGAATTGTTTGCCCAAGGTTTGGTGAAGGTTTTTCTGCCATTTTCAATGTAATGATGGCTCATGCACTTTGTCTCTACTGGATATATTACATACAATGTAATGATTGGGTATTTTTGTCCCTCTGTTTTGTTCATAACATTCTAAAATAATTCCAGAATTTGCAGGAGTGTGTTTAGCATTAAAGGACCACAAAAGTGTAATTTTCACTTTCATTTTCAATCAGAGATTGTCCACATTGCTGTTGTCTTTATACCTGTATCACTGAACATATTAATATTACAACTCTGTACATACATCTTATTATCACTATTCAGTAGTAATAATTTATATAATGAATGCCCAGTTTAATCGCCTACATTGTATATTACTATTGCACTTTCACAATCACAAGGGTGAATTAGCTATGACTAGTGACGTTCACGTTTCATTTAATATGTGTCCACACCTTTTTAACACCAATGGCAGTATGAAAAACATACTTTGTTAGGGATCGTGTTGGTAGAGGACCCAATAGCAGAACAGAACAGGTGAGCACAGGCAGATAGGCAGACGAGACGTGGAGCCAGGGGTGAACTTGAAGTGTAACAAAAATAGCTTTACTTCGAAAAGGAGCAGTAGCAACAAACAAAGGATTCTCCAAAGGACAAGAACAAAACTCAGCTACAAAATAAACACTAACCAAAAAACCGAACTGTAAATGCAAAAACAAGGAAAGTAACAAAACAAACACTAACACTGGGAACACTTACTATGAGGCAAAAACTGGCTCACGGGAGACAGGGTGAGACAGAGAGCAAAGCAACATCAAACAGCAAACAGGAATCTCAAACATTGAACCCACAAAAAAGGTTAGGGAACACACACCAGATATAGGGGGAACAATTAACACTAGAGAGACAGCAGGGCAATTAGCAAAACGAGACGCACATGAGAGGGAAAGCAGAACTAACACACAGGGCTACAGGAAAACACAAGGCCAAACACACTGGGGAAATAAACTAGACTAGAACACATTATACAACGGCATGCAAATTTCTCGATTCTGATTGGCCATTAACACGTCTTTATTGGCAACAATCCACGCTGCTGGCCCAGGACCCGCCCACAACCGACCCACATCACATCACTCCGCCGGATCACAAGAAGGTGGCCAATAATCTTTACAAATGGTATGTTAATGGCGACTAAACGACTAAATATCAAGCGATTCTGTCACAGCGAATGTCTTAGTCGTTTAAACAATGTTGGATGATGTAATTGATGGGTCTTGAATCATTCTGTAACAAAAGAAAAATCGCGGATTGATTGATGGATTAATTTGCGATTTTTTTTTCAATTTCTTTTTCCTTTCGACTGTCAGCGCTCGCTCTAGTCTCCACCCACCGCCACACACCCCCCCCCCCACACACATACACACACACACACACACACACACACACACACGCACACACACACACGCACGCACACGCACGCACACACACACACACACTCTGCCTGCAACGCGGGGGATAGTCAGAGAGCTGGGTGCTGCGCTGTTCTAAGTGAGCATGGCCTATTGAGTTGATTGATTGATTGATTGCTAATTTTATTACTGTACGCTTGGTTTCCAACTGGTTAAGTTTAGGCCCTCTACAGTAGGTTTAAAAAAATAAATAAAAGAATAGGGCGAAGAAAACGTTTTTTTCCTATAGGGCAAAGAAGACTTTTTAATTTGTTTTACCTACTTTATATAGAAGCATCTAAGAATGAAGTTCTATGGAAAGTAGGTCTGCATTCCCTTAACAATTGTGTGTATTGAGCCGTACTGTATTGTACCCATTCTGCATCTGGTAATAAAATGTTCAATCAATCATTCCAATAATACACAGTTGGATGTGTTAGTTGGTTGGATGCACTTCAAGCTGCTTCCACATGAGGCAACTTCTCTCAATCATTCCAATAATACACAGTTGGATGTGTTAGTTTGGTTGGATGCACTTCAAGCTGCTTCCACATGGAGGCAACTTGTCTTTTTTGTAGTTGTGGGAACTACTTTTTCTGGCGGATGGTTTTTTCAATAAATCTTCGATTAATGTGTGTTTATTGTATAGAAATAAGGTTGGATGAATCTGGCAGTTGTATAAAAGCTTTACATCACTTGCAGTCGTGATTTGTGACCAATAAACCATGCCTAGGGGGGTCTAACGACCACCCCTAGGCATGGTTTATTGGTCACAAACCACTCCTGCGCGTGATGTAATGCTTAAATACAACACAGGGCTAGAAAAGAACATATGAATATACTGGGAACACACAGAACAAAAGACTGAACACTAGACAGAGTAAACATAACAATCAACAAGGGAACAAGAGACAAAGTAGCAGGGGAAGGGCACAGAGAGACATGTAGACATTAAAGATACACCAGTGCACCAGGAGGGTATGCATGAGGGAGATAAGGGGAAGTTCAGATGAATTTCCAGCAGGGGGAGGTACAGATGGGAAATGTCTGTGCAAAGGTGGGGGTAAATGTGGGGGTTGTTGAGGAGTACAGACAAGGGGGAAGGGTCCTAGAATAGGCGGAGGAATATTGTTCATGAGTGGAGGGAGACCATGGGAGAGAATGTGAAAAGGTGGGGGCTCTTGAGGAGTACAGACAGGGGAGAAAAGTCCTGGGAATTGTGGACCCTTACACACTTCATCCAAAAACCAAAAAAAAATCCATCCAACGTCCAAAAAACGAGTTAAAGACAGGGACAATCTCTGGTAATGGCCAGAAGTAAAGATTACACTGGTATGGTCCTTTGACGTAAGAGATAAAGGACCATGGATTTTCAGGTGTAAATAACCTCTCTCTTTTGTCTTGCAGTTTAAACGAGATGGCACAGATTTGCAGATGTTGCTGAACTGGGGGAAGCAATTCCCTTACACTTTTCCACTGTGGTTTGGTCCTTTCGCTGGATTCCTCCACGTTCACCACCCAGATTATGTGAAAACCATACTGGCCTCATCAGGTTGTGTGTGTGTGTGTGTGTGTGTGTGTGTGTGTGTGTGTGTGTGTGTGTGTGTGTGTGTGTGTGTGTGTGTGTGTGTGTGTGTGTGTGTGTGTGTGTGTGTGTGTGTGTGTGTGTGTGTGTGTGTGTGTGTGTGTGTGTGTGTGTGTGTGTGTGTGTGTGTGTGTGTGTGTGTGTGTGTGTGTGTGTGTGTGTGTGTGTGTGTGTGTGTGTGTGTGTGTGTGTGTGTGTGTGTGTGTGTGTGTGTGTGTGTGTGTGTGTGTGTGTGTGTGTGTGTGTGTGTGTGTGTGTGTGTGTGTGTGTGTGTGTGTGTGTGTGTGTGTGTGTGTGTGTGTGTGTGTGTGTGTGTGTGTGTGTGTGTGTGTGTGTGTGTGTGTGTGTGTGTGTGTGTGTGTGTGTGTGTGTGTGTGTGTGTGTGTGTGTGTGTGTGTGTGTGTGTGTGTGTGTGTGTGTGTGTGTGTGTGTGTGTGTGTGTGTGTGTGTGTGTGTGTGTGTGTGTGTGTGTGTGTGTGTGTGTGTGTGTGTGTGTGTGTGTGTGTGTGTGTGTGTGTGTGTGTGTGTGTGTGTGTGTGTGTGTGTGTGTGTGTGTGTGTGTGTGTGTGTGTGTGTGTGTGTGTGTGTGTGTGTGTGTGTGTGTGTGTGTGTGTGTGTGTGTGTGTGTGTGTGTGTGTGTGTGTGTGTGTGTGTGTGTGTGTGTGTGTGTGTGTGTGTGTGTGTGTGTGTGTGTGTGTGTGTGTGTGTGTGTGTGTGTGTGTGTGTGTGTGTGTGTGTGTGTGTGTGTGTGTGTGTGTGTGTGTGTGTGTGTGTGTGTGTGTGTGTGTGTGTGTGTGTGTGTGTGTGTGTGTGTGTGTGTGTGTGTGTGTGTGTGTGTGTGTGTGTGTGTGTGTGTGTGTGTGTGTGTGTGTGTGTGTGTGTGTGTGTGTGTGTGTGTGTGTGTGTGTGTGTGTGTGTGTGTGTGTGTGTGTGTGTGTGTGTGTGTGTGTGTGTGTGTGTGTGTGTGTGTGTGTGTGTGTGTGTGTGTGTGTGTGTGTGTGTGTGTGTGTGTGTGTGTGTGTGTGTGTGTGTGTGTGTGTGTGTGTGTGTGTGTGTGTGTGTGTGTGTGTGTGTGTGTGTGTGTGTGTGTGTGTGTGTGTGTGTGTGTGTGTGTGTGTGTGTGTGTGTGTGTGTGTGTGTGTGTGTGTGTGCGTGCGTGCGTGCGTGCGTGCGTGCGTGCGTGCGTGCGTGCGTGCGTGCGTGCGTGCGTGCGTGCGTGCGCGTATGCGCGTATGCGTGCGCGCGTATGCGTGCGTGCTGTCTCATCACATCTGATTCATTCAGTTATTCAAATGGAATACAATATAGCCAATATCTTTTTGTAATTTGTCAACAGAACCCAAAGATGACCTGACATACAGGTTTCTGTTACCATGGCTCGGTGAGGCTGCCTATCATATTTACAAAAGCCTATTACAGAGTTGCTCATAAAATAGAGATCAATGCTGACCATGAGATACACATTTTTATGATATTTTAGATATTAATTTCTCTCTCCTTTCTTTCTATCTTTCTAGGGGATGGTTTGCTAGTGGCAAAAGGCCAGAAGTGGTCTAGTCATAGAAAACTCATAACCCCGGGCTTCCATTATGAAGTTTTGAAGCCTTATGTAAAACTGATGTCAGATTCTACAAAAACTATGTTGGTATGTTCTTGACTTTTATTATTATTATTATTTGATGCATTATTGTCAATGAATTGAATTTTCTTTTGACAGAATTAATACGAACAGTGTATGGTTGAGTAATTTCTAGAAACTTCTTTGGGTCTCCTGCCTCTGTTCTTCCTCTCTCCCAGGACAAATGGGAGGGTTACGCCAAAACCAACGAATCATTTGAATTATTTGAACACGTGAGCCTCATGACACTGGATAACATCATGAAGTGTGCTTTCAGCTGCAACAGCAATTGTCAGACGGAAGGGTCAGTAGACGCCATGCCTAGATTCTATATTTCCTCACTATTAAAAATACAGAAATCTATCTATCTATCTATCTATCTATCTATCTATCTATCTATCTATCTATCTATATCTATCTATCTATCTATCTATCTATCTATCTATCTATCTATCTATCTATCTATCTATCTATCTATCTATCTATCTATCTATCTATCTATCTATCTATCTATCTATCTATCTATCTATCTATCTATCTATCTATCTATCTATCTATCTATCTATCTATCTATCTATCTATCTATCTATCTATCTATCTATCTATCTGTCTTTATTTATTTAAAGGGTTCATTATTTCATACAGAAGTAAGAGTCCTCTACTGAAAACATTCTTAATCAACTAATAGTCTAATAGTATTCTGTCAACTAATTGATTAGTCCATTTCATTTACAAATCTGGATAGTTGTGTGTCCCAAATTATTATGATATGATATACTTTATTGAAACTGCCCCAAGCGGGTTGATGTTGTATCACATGGTATCATGGTAACGTGATGAAACACAATTTTCCCAGATTTGTCCATTAAAATGGAGTCATTGACTAGTCAACAAAATCATTGACTATAGTCAATAAGAATATCTTTGGCAGAGGACAGCCATAGTATAGTGCAATATTTGAACTGATCTCTCACTTCATCCATATACGATTTAAAAACTGTGGGAAATCTCTAATATTGTTTTCACATTTCAGGGGAACAAACACTTACATCAACGCAGTGTTCGAGCTCCTTTCTCTGGCTAATCTACGGTTCCGGACCTTCCCATACCACAACGATATCATCTTCCACCTCAGCCCACACGGCTTTCGCTACCGGAATGCACTCAAGGTGGCTCACAGTCACACGGGTAGGTTCTGACATCACCAGGGTTATCATCCCTGCATGTATGATAATGACATTAATAATGATGTTACCAAATCTCAATTGTACTTAATCATAGGACACTGTGTACATAAACTCCTCAAAAAAGGTCTGGAAACGTTATTTCGGTCTATTATTCCTCCCCTTTAATAATACCAATTGGTATTGTATTTTATATAGTTGGAAAGCCTGATTAGTCACCTTTACAATGAGGTACAACTTCTAAGCATGCATTCCTGGAATCAGCAACACAGCTAACCATGTGTAGCGGCCCAAAAGAATGTGCCAAAATCCTCTGCAATATTCTTCTGTTGGTATTCACTCTTGTTTTGAGTTGCTTGGTGGATTGGATGAATGCACTCTCCCACAGTAATAAGGAAAAACAACACATATTGGCAATTTTTACACTTTATTAATTTTACACCGTCAGAGAACTCAGTAGCGTGTGGAAGATCCATACAGTCACAACAGCTTGGCACCTCCTCCTCACACTGGTCATCAGCCTGGTCACACACTGCTGTGGGATGGCATCCCATTCCTCAACCAGGATTTGCCGCAAGTCAGCCAACATGGTTGCGTTGGTCACTCTAGCACATACCTATTACAGTGGGAGAGTGCAATCATCCAATCCACCAAGCAACTCAAAACGAGAGTGAATACCAACAGAAGAATATTGCATAAATAGTTTTTAGGCCGCTACACACACTGTGCTATGTTGCTTATTCCAGGACTGCACGCTCCTTAAAAGTTGTACCTCGTTGTAAAGGTCATTAATTTAAAAAAAAAATCCATCTTCTCTTAGTGTAGTGCAGGGTACGAAACAGATTTTATGGCTTGTTTTGTTGTGTTTTTATTGTGTTTGTTTTTTATGTGTTTGTTTTTATTGGTATTGTGTTTTTACTGTGTTTTTATGTTTTCCATCAAGGACCACTTTGGAAATAAGTGTTTTAAGTTATGCTTTTTAGTGCAATCCTCTGGAGTGCAGGGTCATGATACTACAATGTTGTGTATGATACTGTGGTTTTCCTAATAAAATCTAATAAAATCAAATCAAATTAGGCTTTCCAACGATATAAAATACAATACCAATTGGTATTATTAAAGGGGAGGAATAATCAAGTTTATATATTTTGAGAGGTGCCTCTAATATTCCAATGTTCTTTGCAGATGAAGTCATAAGGAGGAGGAAAGAAACACTAAAGGATGAGAAGGAGCTCGGCAGGATACAAGCTAAGAGAAACTTGGACTTTCTCGATATCCTTCTTTGTGCAAGAGTATGTCACACATCATCACACCCTCAATACCTTGGTTTAGGTAGAACTCACCATACACTGTTGTCATTTCAATGCTGCTGTTATGCAGCCATTCATCTGGAAAACCCAGATACTCTTGCAGCTAATTGTGTAGTGTGTGTGAGAGAGCTTCCGGGTGCAGTTTACTGACTCAAAGTCGAAGATTATTGGCCGCTAAACCTCTTTCCCTTTCCTGAAATGTCACGGTGAATGCTCTAGAGCGATTTGGTGTTCTGGTAATAAATGGCTCTGAGTAGGTCTACCTACCCACTGCACAAAACCACACCCTGCATTATGCTTTACTGAAAAAGTTGTTAAGTTGAAATGCTTTCCTCATGTGGAAAAGATGTAAACAAATCAGAATCTTACCATGTTTTTATATGTAAAACATATGCCAGTTAATCCACATATATTTTTCTTATATATGACTGGGCTGGGCAATTATTTATAATATATATATTTTTTTTATTTGAACACATAGCAGCATGCATTAGATGAAATTAGAAAAGTAGTGATATCTGAAGGTGGAAATGATATGTTTCTTATAATACTTTTCTGTATATAGGCCGCCACAGTACTTTTAGTAGACAGTGGAAACACAGTACCTGCTGTCAGACTCTTGACTCCAAAGAGTCTGTATGTGCGAGACTATGCAACCAAATAAACCTAAACTCTTGAATTCTTGAACTTGGATTTGCTATTGCAAAGTACTATGATGGCATGAACAAAGAGCACATCGGATTCTTTACTATATCATTAGTTGACCTCTTCTATCTTCCTGTCAGGATGAACAGCAGCAGGGTCTGTCAGACGAGGCCCTGCGAGCGGAGGTGGACACCTTCATGTTTGCGGGCCATGACACCACAGCCAGTGGGATCTCCTTTGCCTTCTACGCTCTGGCCTGCAACCCAGAGCACCAGCAGATCTGCAGGGATGAGATCATCGAAGCCCTGGATGGCAAGGACACCATGGCATGGTAGGAACTGTGTTCAGACAGATCACCATGTTGTGGAAGTCAGTGATTCGTGTATGCTCTCTTGTTTGGGTTAGCTAACACATTGGTTCCCAGATATAACCCATGGGCCCTTGAGGGGGTCCCTAGCAAGAAAATTACATTTCACTATTATTTCATTCACTGCAAGTTAGGACAATTAGAGAATGTATATGAATGACTATTACATTTACATTTGTCATTTAGCTGACACTTTTATCCAAAGCGACTTACAAGTTCTGTACCACAAGTCAGCAGGAAGGGTACAACTATTTCAGCTGAGTAACAATGTTCATCAAACAGTGCTGAAACCTGGATGCTGCAGTGTTGAGTGCATAGTACTAAAGACATATAAGTATAGTAGGAAGAGTGCATGAAGGTAAGACAGTAAAAAGGTTAGTGTTCAGCCGGTCAAGGAGTTCACAAAGGTTATTGGCGGTCGGGGACTACGGCTACATTTTCCACTGTGATGGAAAGGTCAGTCAGCGGGGAGGATTTGGCCGGCAGGTGAAGCAATTCTGTTTTGCTTAGGTTCAGTTTGAGGTGGTTGGTCGTCATCCAGGCGGAGATGTCGGACAGACAGGCAGAGATTTTCACTCAGAGACATGGATATCTGAGGGAGGAGAGGAGAGGAAGAGTTGAGTATCATCGGCTTAGCAATAATACAAGAAGGCATGAGACATGATGTTACCCAGATATTTGGTGTAGAGGGAGAAGAGAAGGGGTCCAAGGACTGAGACCGATCGTCGAGGTAGGATGTCAGCCATACCAGCGCAGAGCCTGCCACTCCCATTCCTGCGAGGGATGCGGGGAGGATCTGATGGTTGACTGTGTCGAAGGCTGCCGACAAGTCCAGGAGAATCAGGACAGAGAAGAGGCCCTTTGCTTTTGCTAAGTGAAGAGCCTCTGTGACCGCTATGAGGGGCGTCTCTGTGGAGTGACCAGTCCTGAAGCCTGACTGATCCAGGAGGTCATTCTGTAAAAGATAATCAGTAAGTTGGTTGGATACAGCATGTTCAAGTGATTTAGAAAGGAAGGAGAGAAGAGAGACTCTGGCTTGTTTTAGGGAGGTGGGAACCACCCCCGAATTGAGGGAGGAGTTGATGGTTGCCGTTAGGAATGGGAGGATGTCTGGTGCTATGGTCTGGAGGAGTGGGGAGGGTATCGGGTCCAGCTGGCATGTAGTGGGACGGTTCGATGTTACCAGTGTCAAGGCCTCTGCGTCTGTAATGGGAGAGAAAGATGACAGAGTAAAGGATGAGGTTCTCGATTCAGCATTTGGAATGGGCGGGGGTTGGGAGAAGCAGCTGCGGATGCTCTCCACTTTGTACACAAAGTCTTCGTCAGAGAGAGAGGAGGTAGGACATGGTGGCGTGCAGTTTGCGAAGGTTCTTAGCTGAGGCCTCGATCTTATAGGTTTTGGAGAAAGCAAACAAGATGCTGTGATAGGTGGTGATGTCACCAGGTGTGACTTTCTATTAGAGCTGGGCATAGATAAAATTGTTTAATCTAGATTAATCTACCTGCAATCCTGGAATTAATCTAGATTAATCTAGATTAAAATGGCTCAAAAAAAAATGTCTGCCGAAGGTGTTCAAAATAGGTGTGTTCTACCCAAATAATGACCAGAGGAGGAGATTTATCCTCTCCTCTTCATCTGAGGAGTCACTAGGTGTTCTATCTCCTTGTTCAACAGCATGAACATGTCTCTTCTTTTTGTAATTTCCAGTGTTTCTTTTAAAACCAGATTTATCGTAATTTTCTGTGCCCTTCCTTTGATGCCATTAACATTGTTACACTGATATTGACAGCTCTCTCCAGTGTCAAATCACTCTCTGTCAGTAGTTTCTTCTGTGAACCTTCATTTCTTAATCCACACACAAACCTGTCTCTCAATGTGTCTTTTAGTGAATCTCTAAATTCACAATGCTGCTGACTGGTTGCTCACACACAGACTGCTGCAGAAGCAGGTTTCTCAACAAATTCAGTGCAAGCTCAGTGTAACAGTTCCATGAATGAATGAATGAATGAATGAAAACGTTATTTAACAGATTGCAGAATGGGTACAATACAGTACGGCTCAATACATACAATTGTTAAGGGGATGCAGACCAGAGAAAGACGTTTGTCTTGTTTACATCAGGGTCCCCCATTTTCATTTATTTGCTCCACATTGTCATTAGCCCCTTTCGTGACTGTGATGCACTGAGTAAATCCACAGTCACTTGCTCCTCAATAGGAAACCAACCTAGATTTACCATGAAGGACTGGTTCTGGCCGAACCGTTCGTTATACAAGAATCACAGAGAAATTACAAAGGTACTCACAGTTGCACAAGGATTTCGGACAGAGATAAGGGATGGTGCGCATGCGCTGTGATCACCCAACGACGGAAATAATGCCGTTTTGAGCAGTTTATAAAAATTATTTAAAATGTTTATTAGCAACGCAGAGCTTTCAAACCATCCCGTATCTCTGTCCGAAACCCTCGTGCAACTGTGAGCACCTTTGAAACGTCTCTGTGATTCTTGTATAACGAACGGTTCAGCCAGAACCAGTCCTTCATGGTAAATCTAGGTTAGTTTCCTATTGAGGAGCAAGTGACTGTGGATTCACTCCGTGCATCACAGTCACGAAAGGGGCTACATTGTCATCAAACGGTCCAATATTTCCAATAACCCAAGCCATTTCTGTTGTAAACACTCACGATAGTCCAGTCGATCCTTCCTTTAGTGTGTAAAGTGGATTTCCTCCTCTTGTAGATGTTTCCCAGTGCCGCCCGTATCAACGTGAGCTAACATGCTAACTTGCGTCGTTAATAATGTAAACAAAGCTTGCAACAGACTTCTTTTTTCTTGCATTGCGCAGATTCAGACGTCCTCATCGCCGAATTGTGTTATATCCTGAGGACTTCTTAACCTCACCTGTATAACAATGATTGTAACACTTCCTCCGGTCCTGGTCCTATGGGACCAAGATCCAGACATTCATATTCACAACCTCCCATCAATAACAATAACTCTCAGTCATCATTTCCAACCGGTGGGCTGATGCCAGATCGGCATCAGCCCACCGGTTGGAAATGATGACTGAGAGTTATTGTTATTGATGGGAGGTTGTGAATATGAATGTCTGGATCTTGGTCCCATAGGACCAGGACCGGAGGAAGTGTTACAAATGATTACCGGACCACTACTTTAGTTTAACACATTATTCTGACTACAGCTCCGGTAGTGCAATCACTTCCTGGTACCACAGCTGGGAACTACGGCAAGTATTTAAGGACAATACAGACCCAACGTTGAGAAAAAGATTAACGGCGTCAATTATATTATCGCGCGATACTAGTCTCGCGATAACGCAGCACGTTAACGCCGTTAACGGCCCAGCTCTACTTTCTATACTTCCTCTCAGCCGCTCTCAGGACCTGTCTTTCTTCTCTCACTGCATCCGACAGCCATGGACTGGGTGGGGAACGGCGGGCAGGCCTCTCGGTGAGGGGACAGAGCTTGTTGAAGGGGGTTGAGAGGGCTGAGAGGAGGGTGGAGGTTGCTGTATCTGTGGGGAAAGCAGAGAAAGTCTCACTCAAAGGTAGAGCGGATAGGATGTCGGAGGAGAGGGTGGAGGGGGATAGGGAGTGTAGGTTGCGTCTGACTGAGACGTTGGGGTGGATGGTTTTGGGTTAAGCATAAGAGTTAGTGAGAAGGATATGAAGAAGTGGTCAGATATATGCAGGGGAGTTACCATGGTGTTAATGATGCTGGAGTTACAGGAGAATATGAGATCCAAGGAGCTGCCTTCTTTGTGAGTGGGAAGCATGACAGTGGGAGTCAGGTCAAAGGATTGTAGGAGAGAGACCACTGTGTCTGACTGAGACGAGTCAGGCAGGTTGAAATCGCCCATTAGAAGGAGGGGAGTGCCATTTTCTGGGAAAGAGCTTAGAAGCATGTCCAGCTTGTCTGGGAAGTGATCGAGGGGACCTGGAGGGTGATAGAGAGTAACAATGGTGAGATTGAATGGATTAGAGACAGATACTGCATGATAATCGAAAGAGGTGAGTGACAGAGCTGGAAGTGATATTGAGTTTGTAGACCATGATGGAGAGGTCAAATACCAGTGCATCCACCAAGTCTGGAAGGTTGTGGTGTGTGAGAGAAGTTATAGTTTGTAGATAAAGCTGCCGGTGTTGTCGAATTATCTGGCGTTATCCAGGTCTCAGTAAGGGCCAGAAGCTGGAGGTTTTGACTATGGGCATAGGCAGTAATGAAGTCTGCTTTCCTGACAGCTGATTTTAAGATTAACTAGCTGGAACTCTGTTCCAGTTTAAAGCAATGTTTCTCAGTAGCTGTCCTTATCATTCAGGCTGTTGTCAGCACAGAATGACTATCCTGATCATAGCTTACACTCTCCCCCAACACAAATCCCCCCCAAATCCCCCATTGAAACAAAGTAAACCAATCTTTGTACGGTAAAGGTGGTGGGAGCACAGCAAAAAGATGATGTCTGGTTTCAAACAGTGCTCCAGCGATCCAGTTTAAACAATGAAGACGAACAACTCTTAACACAGTGATCACAGTGTGTTCGCCCCAAAGGCATATTCATTGTGAGTGTTATCTTTTTTTTAGGGAACACCTCAGTAAAATCCCGTACACCACCATGTGCATAAAGGAATCCCTTCGTCTTTACCCCCCTGTACCCGGAATGTCCCGGAAAATCACCAAACCAATGACCTTCATCGATGGAAGGACTGCACCAGAAGGTACCTTGTGTATTTGTGTCTAACTAGAAAGTAATGAAGTAAGGAAGTGTGTGCGATGAGTTCACCTCCACGTGGACACGACTTATTGGAGTTCTTCTGTCCTAGAATAGCCATTTATATTCAACACAATGCATTTTACAATGGCTCCCTCCGTGACCTTTCCCTCACTACGTACCAGTTGGAAGATTAACTTGTTTGTTTTGTGTCCACTAGAGCTGTCCTCTACGGGTCCTACTAATCACCATAAAGTACCACAAAGATCCACAAAGTACCCCAAAATATACCCCAAAATACCCCAAAGTACCCTAAAAATACCCCAAAGTACCACAAAATACCCCAAAGTACCACAAAATATCCGAAAGTATAACACAAAATACCCCAAAGTATACCCTAAAATACCACAAAGTATCACAAAATACCCCCAAATAACCAATGTACCACAAAATACTGGCTCAGAGGTAGAGCAGGTCAACTAATGATCATAGGTCAATGGTTTGGTCAGTGGTTTGAATCCCAGCTCCTTCTGTTCCTTCTGCCCGAAGTGTCCTTGGGCAAGACACTGAACCCAAAATTTAGTGAAGGAGAGGCAATTATAAAGCTCTTGTGTGCAGGTAGGAAAGCGCTATATATGTGCAGTCCATTTCCCATTCCCAAAGTACCACATAATCAAAACAAATGTTTATTCATAATATTATATTATTATATTAATATTAAATTATAATATATTATAATCTCCAAATGTAATAATAACATCTGTATTGAACACTGAACAAACAGTATAACATGTTTGAACAAATTCCAGTAATGATGGAAGAAAAGAGACAACAGTAGGCTATAATACATGACAACATAACAGGACATTCTAACTGTGTTATTACATTACATTCTATACTTATTATATATAAGAGGGGCATTCTGAACCGTGCTGATATTCATGATATATGAACGGTTAAATCACTTGTAAAAGTATCACTGTGCCGCTGACTGTATTTTAGATTGTTACAATTTAACTGGTATGAGGTTGCTTAGCAATGATAAACATTGGGGCAAACTATTGTGTGATGCAGAAGGCTGAAAGCAGCACATTTGAGTCAACTATTGTTTTCAGACTTTGTTTCAAACACTTTGGGGTATTTTGTGGTACTGTGTGGTATTTTGGGGTATACTTTGGGGTATTTTGGGGCATTTTGGGGTATTTTGGGGTATACTTTGGGGTATTTTGTGGTATTTTGGGGTACTTTGTGGTATTTTGGGGTATACTTTGTGGTATTTTGTGGTACTTTGTGGTATTTTGGGGTATACTTTGTTGTATTTGGTGGTACTTTGGGGTATTTTGGGGTATACTTTGGGGTATCTTGTGGTACTTTGTGGTATTTTGTGGTACTTTGTGGTATTTTGGGGTATTTTGTGGTAATTTGGGGTATTCTTAGGGTACTTTGGGGTACTTTGTGGTTCTTTGTGGTACTTTATGGTGATTAGTAGGACCCTTATCATGAACTGTTGTAGTAAGTAATCAGGAGCAAGTGCTATCATCTGCATTTTACAGGTCCCATAAGTCTTTATTTATTATCATTATTTGATCATAGATTCAAGATTCAAGAGGTTTATTCATCACATACATACACAAGAAGACATATAGTGAAATTAAAGTGGCCATGCCCGTATTCGAAAAAATACAAATAATAATAGAATAGAATAGACATGAGTCACATGAATAGTCACATCATACCTTTCTCCTCAGAATGCATTTAAAATGTATTAATAATATGAAATGATTGACTCATTATATGTTTGCATAGCAGCAGCCTATAATAACACCTAAAAGCAGTGGTCATTCTCACTGTCTGCTTGGCTGGTGATGGTAGATCTCTCCAGCCTGGGAAAAGAGCAAAGTAGATCTCGTACCTGAAAAGGTTGCTCATCCTTGCCCTAGCCTTTGCTTCCCTGCTAGCCCACAGCAGGTAAGCAAAAGGCCATCATCATAGGGCTTAACGCATTGGAAGCTTTGTCTACAATGTCAACATCATTCTCATCATTCTCCCCCCCCCCCCCACAGGCTGTATTGTTGCAACCAATGTGTTTGGGATTCACAGGAACGCATCTGTCTGGGAGAACCCCAATGTAAGCATGCCTACAGTTCATACAATGCTTCCTTGTTGACCAGTGCTCTGTTATGTAATTATACACAACTTTAAATGGACATTTCACTTCAGTAGAACTTGTCAAGTGTCAGCAGTCTTACCTCTATGTAAGTGCATCTACAAGTAAGCTAGCAACTTCTGTCCCTGTCGTCCACCGTCAACACCACCCTCCCTCCCAGGTGTCAGGCTCCGCATTCAATTCCATTCATTTTGGGGCTTAATTAGATGATAGTCTAAATGTCATACTTACTAGCTTACTTGTAGATGACCTTTAATGGGGGTAAGACTACAGAGTTTTGACTACTAAATTGAAATATCCCTTTAAGACTCACTCAAACTGGAATACTATAATTTACAACGGAATGATGTTTCCCCCTTTTTGTTATCCTGCATCGTCAAAGGTGTTTGACCCTCTCCGTTTCCTGCCTGAGAATTCTTCAAACAGGTCTCCTCATGCTTTTGTGCCGTTCTCAGCCGGTCCCAGGTCTGTCCGCACACCAACACATAGTTCCTCACAATACACATGTCATTGCTAAAAGTGATTAAAAGTGCAGGTCAGTATAAAACAGTGCATAGACAGGTATAAAAAGTTTAAAAGATATCAATATATATATAAAGAAATAAATCCAACATCATGAAAATAACA
The DNA here is from genome assembly GCF_963971535.1 of Notolepis coatsorum. Taxonomy (NCBI): domain Eukaryota; kingdom Metazoa; phylum Chordata; class Actinopteri; order Aulopiformes; family Paralepididae; genus Notolepis; species Notolepis coatsorum. The sequence goes on along the minus strand of NC_140183.1, from coordinate 55,341,260 downwards.
TATCAATGTGAATATGAATATAGAGGGATGATTATTGCACAGATATGTGAGATTATTACTGCTGGTGTTTAGAGTTATTACGTTCTGATTACCTGGGGATAAAAGTATTTTAAACATTGATATGATCAAACAATAATAATAATGATAATAATATATCTTTTCTTTCTCTTTTTTTCATGAATAAATAAATAAAATTACTTATGGGACCTTTAAATTGCTGATGATAGCACTTTCTCCTGATTACTTTTTAACGGTTAATAATTAATTAACCCCATTTATAAAGTTCTGAGTATCTGGGGAGAAAAGTATTTTAAACATTGATATAATCAAACAACAATAAAAATACCGTTAAAATGCAGATGATAGCACTTGCTCCTGATTACTTCTTAACAGTATAGCATTCAAATAAATGTTTGGCTATTTTGCTTTAAAATCCAAGATTAAGAAAGAAGACAAAGTCCTCATTTGTCAAGATGCTTATTTGAGAAGAACAACACAAAATAATCAATATATTGCAGTAATTCTCTCTTATTTCAGAGGCAAAAATTATAATATTCCGGTTGTTACTCCTCCAGAGGTCAAAAAGTGCATAGGTTTTTATGAATTAATGACTGAATAACAGCATCTGCCTTTGAGACCTTACTATTCCGTCTTGGGTCAGGGTGTGACCGATCTAAAAACACAAAAACACCACCCAATATACGTTGGTAGTCATTGAGGTCTGGAAGGGCTACTATGAAACTGGTCATGTAATTTGGCCCATATATACAGTACATGAACTAAGGCCACCCTGGGGCCATAGAGGTTATCTGTTACTATTACATACCTTCATTTGGGGTCAGCTATAGTCTGCAGTGGGATGAATGGAATACTCTTTCTAATCAATTGATTGATTGATTGATTGATTGATTGATTGATTGATTGATTGATTGATTGATTGATTGAAAAGTTTATTAACAGATTGCAGAATGGGTACAGTACAGTACAGCTCAATACAATTGTTAAGGAGATGCAGACCAGAGAAAGACTTTCGCCTTGTTTACATCAGGGTCCCCCATTTTCAATTCATCATAACATATATGACACACACGACATACAGATAGACAGTACTGCTACATCTATACATTTATGACATACCAGATTTGCAAATACGGTACTGTTTGTGATACAAAAAGTGTCCAGAAAAAGAGTGTATATACATTTGACGTAGAAACTGTACATTGGAGGAGGTTGGGTAGGTGGGGTGGGGTGGGGTTGGGGGGGGGCTGTACATTGGAGGTGGGGGGGGGTTGGGTAGGGGGTGGGTGGGGGACACTGTACACTGGAATACTGACAAAGCCATACTTGGTAATTTACTGTACAACTGGGTTAGGACATTTGTAGGGGCCAGTTTCGAATTGCAGTCTCCCGTAAGTGTTCTTTGAGAGTGTTTTTGAAAGTGGGTAGTGATTCACATTCCTTTACAGCTTTGGGTAGGGCATTCCACATTGATGTGGCATAATTACGAAACGTGTTTAGTCCCTTGTTTGAGCCGAATCTGTGTTTAACATGATTTGTGGAGCTCCCTCTGGTGTTGTGATCCTGGTATTCACTGACCTTTGGGAAGTATTTTGACATGTACATGGGTACCTTGGTCGTGTAGTGTATCTTGTAGACCAGGCCCATTGCAAGTTGCTGTACTCTGTTGTCTACTCTAAGCCATCCTAGGTTGTCAAAGTGGGCAGGGGTGAGGTGGGTTCTAGGAGTCAGGTCAAGCAGTAGTCTGACTAGTTTGTTTTAAGATGTTTGTAATTTGGTTTTTAGTGCCTTTGAGGTGCTTTGGTACCATGAGGTGCAAGCATAGTCATAGTACCCTTGAATGAGTGCTCCTGCCAGAGTCTTCAGGGTATTCTTGTTTACCAGAGAGGAGATCCGGTACAAGAATCGAGTTCGTTGGTTGACTTTTTTTATTACATTGGATGCCATTTTGTCACAGGAAAGATTAGCCTCAATGTAGCAGGGTGGATTATCCCTGCTTCGTGGGAACGGTTGCTGGCAGTCACGAGGTAGCTGGACACAGTAGAACTCTGTCTGACTGCACCCTCGTCTTTGGGCCTGGGGCGTCGACTGGAGGCTGGTAGTGTGAGTGGATGGGGCCCGGGATTTACCAACCTGGTCTGGTACTCTGGTCTTCCTTCCCTGCAGCAGGGCGGTCAGCAGTACTCCCCAACACGCTCCCACTCCCCCCAGTTGCTCCTTAAACCCTCCCACACCTCGTGACTGAATTGTAATCAAATACTCTGAGTTCCCCCTGCAAGCAGTACCCTCCCTCAATGACCCTAGAAACCTTACAATGAAGAGGGAACGGTGGAATAGGAAAGGGTTAATTATATTAACATTACCCACACCAAAAGGATTGTCAACCGGCCCATGGATAGACACACACACCAAATCTCCCATCCGATTCTTTAATGTTATGTACTGGTCAGTTACAATGATCTACTACTAGTGGCCAATTGGACGGAAGTCCCACTATAGTACCGTTGGTAACTCCATACCTCCTAAACACGTATATTATGCACCCACCTCTGGGTTAATATCAGGGATAATATACTTCACTGTGTTTGACTCATCACCCACGTCTGGGTAGTTCACCCTGTATAATACCTCAAAAGGCTTTAATTATACGGCCAGAATAATACCTCTCTAGGCTTTATTTATAATACACCAGTCTGTAACTTCCCCACAGGGAAAGAGTTAATTGGATGGGAAAATATTATTAAACACACATGTTATCACGCTCAAAGGAAAGGAACGAAAAAACAAAAGTGTGGGCCCACTAATACCTTGCAAAAAGCCCTATTCTAATGCCGGCATATATAGTCTGGGGTACCCCTTAGACACTGGTTGTTAGCGTTCACTTCGCCCGCAGGCCGCAGCACACTGTGTAACGTGCAATAGATCCTGGGCACCGAAGCCCTAATGTTACTCTACCAAAATGGCGGCCGCGCCGCTCCACCACCGTCCTGGTGGCAAGATGGCGTCGAACGCTCTCGTCGCAGGTGCTAGCAGGCGGAGCTGGGCAGAGAGGCAGTGCTGGCTGAGAGTGTGTGCTGGGCGATGACGACCTCTGCTGGACGGGACGACTCCCGTGCTGGCTGCTCACAGCCGGTGCAGAGCTGATGCAGAACGCCGGTGAAGACAGCTGCTGACGGCTGGAGCAGACTGTTTGTAGGTCCACGCACACGTATCTGGGCTCGCACTCTATACCGACACAGTAACTGCTATAACCCGACTACTAAGGACTCAGATATGTTATTAGCCGCACGCTACTTATACTACTGTAACCCGATAATGTTAGTACCTTGTTCTGTACCGTTTGCTCACACACTATCGCTGGTACTCCTAGGATGTCACGTCAACTAGCAAGTACTTCCTATCACCCGTCGCTATCCCACGGGGCTCTCCAGCTTCACTTCTTCAACGGGGCTATTCCAAAGCACACGCCCGTTGTGGCTGCGACCGTTCACGGTCAAGTCCAAAGCCAAAGAGGTTCTCTTTCCGTCTTCCGCTCCCATATATCACGTTCCATCTCTCTCCAACACTCTCTGTCAGACACCGCCCCCTGCTGGTCCCGCCTACTAGTCACACAGGGAAGGATGTTGATTATGGTCCAGCGATACTGTGTATGGTCCATACTTCAGTCGATAGAAGGAAGAGAAACTCATATCATTGCTCGTGGGAATATCAATGATGTCTTTGTGTACAAAGGGGATATAAAACACAAGTCAGCAGTTCTGAATAATAGACAATATTTTCAGACTGCTACATCTAGGATGGAACCCAGGTAGGTAATTTCATCTTTCCTTGTGACAATATTGTCACCCACTGTAACTGAGAAGCCGTCGGTCTTGCTGAGTTTGTTATTTGAACCGAAGAGAATGGACTCTGTTTTGCCCATGTGTAATGATAGTTTGTTGTCGGCGAGCCATATGCAGATTTTGCCTAGTTCCGAGCTGAGGGTTTTTTCAACCTGTAACTTGTTCTTGTCAGAGACCAGCAGGGCTGAGTCGTCCGCAAACAGGAACAAGTTGCAGTCACAAGCTGACGACATGTCATTTGCATAAATTAGGAACAGTAGCGGTCCTAGTATGCTTCCTTGTGGAACACGAACAGCTCACTGGGAGGGGGGGGGATAGGGTAGCTGAGAGGGGGGGGATAGGGTCAAGACAGCTGTGCCCTGCGTCCTATCCCCATTTCTTGAACAATAAATGTGTCCTGTCCAGGCCAGGCTTTCTTTAGTTTTGTATGTTTGCTTGATCGTAGATGAGTTTCCTGCAAAAACATGATATCAGAGCCTAAATCTCTTAGTTACAACAAGATTGTTAATAGTGACAAGGCATTCTTTTGTTTACAGTGGGGATTTGCTGCCCTCTAGTGTCTAGTATTTTTTTGTTTAGAGTGCTCAATCACCATAGTTCACACTAGAGTACAGTTTGGAGTATATTATCTGCATACTGTATCCCTGACATAATCCCACCAGGGTCGTGGGAAATGTATAGAAAACACAGAGACAGTACCGCTTGTGGTCAGTAGCTGCTTTCTGAGTTAGAAAGGCAAGAAGACCACAACAAGAAGATTCAAGATTCAAGGGGTTTATTCATCACATACATATAAGACATATAATGAAATGAAGGTGGCCATGCCTGCTTCGATTGTGCAAAAAATACAAATAATAATAGAATAGATAATAAAATAGACATGATAAAAGTACTAAGATAAAATACAATGCTAAGCTTAGGTAATGAGTCCTATGTACACTACTATACAATATACAGTTTGTGTGTGTGTGTGTGTGTGTGTGTGTGTGTGTGTGTGTGTGTGTGTGTGTGTGTGTGTGTGTGTGTGTGTGTGTGTGTGTGTGTGTGTGTGTGTGTGTGTGTGTTCATGTGTGCTTGTGTGTGGAGAGATCAGTGTTCAATGTTCTGATGGCCTGGGCAATAAGCTGAGCCTGAGTCTCTCTGTTCTTTCTGTGTGTATGCGAAGGCGCTTGCCTGACCTCAGCAGCTTGAACAGGCTATTGTTGGGGTGGTGAGGGTCCTTCATTATTCTGCAGGCTATGGATTTGCACCTCCTGTTGTATAAGTCTATGTGTGTTGTCCATGTCAGGTCCTCTGTGATGTGGACTCCCAGGTACTTAAAACTGCTCACCCTGTCCACGATAGCCCCATTAATCCACAGTGACGTGTGTGTCCCCTGCTGTGTTCTCCTAAAATCCACGATCAGCTCCTTGGTCTTACCAATGTTCAGGAGTAGGCTGTTATCCCGGCACCAGCGTGCCAGGACATCAACCTCCTCATCGTTGTTAGAGATCAGCCCCACCACCACCGTGTCGCCAGACTCGCCACTTCATTGTTTATAATGTCACTGTCATGTTATCCGGACCTTGTTCCTGCAGTGGCACACCTCTCTGAAGAAATGCACATGTGGGGAACTATTTGTGTGTTCGGCCGGTCTTTGTCAACTCATAAAGTAGAACATTTCAGAGTTTACCAGGAAACAGCAGCCAAAGTTTTATGAGTTTAAATGAGTTGTGATGTATCTGTGACCTATCACCTTTCATGGTGCAAACATGCACATGAAGTATCATGATATAATAATAATACATTTAATTTATAAGGCGCCTTTCAGGACACTCAAGGTCGCCGTACAACAATTAAAAACAGTTCATTTACAATCGCAATAAAAAAAATTATAAAATCAGACATAGGCCTGCCTAAACAGGTGGATTTTGAGGTGGGTTTTAAATGGGATAATGGAGTCAATATCATCAAAAATATGATGTTGACATACTGGGATTCCTAAGAGTTGATCAAATCACCTGCATCAAGAAATGTTGAATAATCTGGCTGAATCTGCTGCCTTGGATCCGTTTGGTCCTGACTTTCTGACCTAACACACCTGAACGCCATCACCTCGTAATTGCCATTGATTAACAGATTGCAGAATGGGTACAATACAGTACGGCTCAATACACACAATAAGACCAGATGCATTGCAGACCAGAGAAAGGCTTTCGTCTTGTTTACATCAGGGTCCCCCATTTTCAATTCATAACATTTATGACATAGCCTACACGACATACAAATATACAGTACTGTTTATTTAGAGACAGACAGTTTCTAAAAGAGAATATATACATTTGAGGGGGAGGAAACTGTACATTGGGGGGGTTGGACATTTACCAGGGCCAGTTTTAAAATTGTGGCCTCCGGTAGGTACTTTTTTAGAGCAGTTTTGAAGGTGGGTAGGGATTCACATTATTTTACGGCTGTGGGTAGGGCGTTCCACATTGTTGTGGCATAATTGATAAACGTGTTTAGTCCCTTGTTTGAGCCGAATCTGGGTTGGACATGATTTGTGGAACTCCCTCTGGTGTTGTAGTCGTGGTATTTACTGACCTAAAAATGCCAGTTGGTCACATTTACGACTTGACAGGGACCAACCAAGCACACCATGAGTCTATCTAGGAGGGATATACAGAAAGACAGAATTTCAACTGCCGTTTGTGAATGGACAATAACGTACCTTCCTCTTCTCTCACAGGAACTGCATAGGTCAGACCTTTGCCATGAATGAGCTGAAGGTTGTGGTGGCGCAGACACTAAGGAGGTATCACCTGATTGAGGACCCAACTACCAAACCAAAGTTGGTTACTATGATAGTGCTTCGCTCGCTCAACGGCATCCACATCAAACTCAAGCCTGTGGAACTGGAACCTTAAAAGGGAGAAATGTAGGGAATTTCACCTCAAAGGGGAAAGTTATCAGACAATCTGTGCATTTTGATCAGGGACATATTTGTGGAAGTTGAATATTTTAATATGCAAAAATGCCAGTAGCTTACATTACATTGACACACAAATTATGAGGATCATTACTGTTTTATTAATGTAATGTCATGATTTTGAATGGAATGGTCTTATTTTATAAGTTGCTTCATTACTTCTGTAGAATAAGTTGCTTTAACAAAGCTATATGGCCTCCTATCTGAAGATTTTTTTTAAGGATACCAATACAATACTGTTTTTGGACCATATTACTATATTGTGTTAACAATACCAATCAGGTATTAGTGCCTCACAAAGTGCAAAAGTCCACTTTCTTATGCATAGGTTTTGCTCTTCTGCCATCGCTATACCATTTTGTCAATCTGTCATTTTGACTTTGAGTCTAACAGCTTTAACGGTTTCATATTATTGATCACACTCACACTTACATTGTCAGACACTTAACACATACTGTACATACAATTTTATTTTTCTTTGCACAAGTGTTATCAAAAATATTTGAGGAGAAAAGTGAGTGAACATTTTTCTTTAAACACATTAGGAAAACATATTTCCATATAATTGATCAGACACTTACATTATCGTAGGATTGTCTTAATGTATTTGTAGTAGGGCGACACATCGACCATGAAAACCAGAGAATCGAGATAAAACATGTTGTAAATGCAGTGCACCCTTCCTTCACAGCGGTGCGCCTCACCCCTCGGCTCCCCAGGGGGCCAAACCCAAACAGTTTCAGCTCGTGTTCAGGGAGGTGGGAGCCACGGCTTGTTTCTAGTTATTTCGAACCATCTTTGGTAACTTGTAGAAGATGACAGAAAGATTCAATATCAATTAGAATAATCATGATCATGATTTTTGACATAATCGAGCAGCCCTAATTTGTATTGTAACTATTTCAAAATAAAGATGAATGAAATGTTTATTTTTCCAAAGTCATACTGTTTTCTTTGTGTATTTCCTTTGTACATTCATTCATTTAAACCTAATATGTAAACAAAACACATTGTAAATAAAAAAAAAAAAATTAAATAAGCATAGACTGAGGAAATAATGAAAGCCAGTAACTCCCTCGACCCTCCCCTTTCCAAACATGTTCTTCAACTCTCCATATTAGTTACCCAAGACCCAGTTACTGGAAAAGTCTTTGTGATTGCATTAAATTAACTGGTTTTGTTTTTGCTATGCAATAGCCAATCAAATTAAAGATTTTTAGTATTAATATAAGGGGAGTGCCTTGAATTTATTATTTTTGTGAAGTGAAAAATTAAATAAAAACGCCATTTTGAAACTTGTAAAAATAAACTGACTAGTGTACACTAAGATACAAACAAAAAAGATTGATGACTGCTTCCCGAGTCAAAGTGTCACCTTTTTATTATTTACACTGCTATAGGTTTTACAAAAGACACACTCACCCAAAAGGAGGACAAAAGTCGGGCCACATGTCATCAGTACAAAGTTGGTAGAAACAGAATAGCTTTATAAATAAAATGTTGTGTGTCCTGTTTTTGGATGTCATAACTGTGAACGTGTAGAAAGTAACAAGGACAGGTTCTGATCCCATGACATTCACAGACAGTAGCACCGAGTCCATTTCCAAAAGCATGTGCACAAACACCACTTAAAACAGTTACAGTTGGGGGGGGTTTGAAGTAGGCCGATTATTCAATTATGTTCTTGAGTTTGGCACATCAACAGAGATCTCTGACCAATGGGCACATCCCCATCTAGTGGCTTGTAAGACACATGAACAGATGAGGCTACAACTCATTCAATGTTTTATAAATATGGTCTGTAGGGTCTATTGATCCAACTCGTCTCAAGGAAACATCCAAATGTGTAGAAAAACAAATCGATCACCTGATTATTTCATATTAGGGCTGAGCGATAGAACGTGAAAATCCATGACTGTATATTATCCAATTGACATCAGTAACGATAAATTAAACTACCTACATTTATTTTTATTTATTTTTTACACCAGAGCACAGGTACCATATTCTCCATTGTGTTGGCCCTCTGTCAACATGCTGTTTGTCAGTCAATGTGTTTGTCTTTCAATGTGACTGGTTGTTGTACATTTAGCTGAATTAAAAGGAGCACAAACTGAAACAGCCTATGCACTGGAGGAATGCATTTACCCAACATATCGATATGGGTCAAATTAGGCCAGTAAGAGAATCATAATGCTGCTATCGATACATTTTAGGTTTATCGCCCAGGCCCATTTCATATAACTTTCTTAATAGTAAAATAAAAGCCATCTTGTTGAGACTGAGTTCATGCAGATACTCAATGTATCAATTCCTACAGTAATATCTCTAGAAAAAGAGATTTATTTTACTTAGCACTTTATCAAAAATATTTGTGGGGAGGGGAAAAAAGTGAGTGAAAAAAATAAAATGTTGAAACACATTAGGAAAAAAATACTTCCACTTGACACCCAACATCAAAACCATGAAAGGGAGTTGTAACCGACCGACCATACTTATGTTGCCTGGCAATAGACCCTTTTTTCATCTATGTCATCTCAAGGGGATAATCTCCGCTTCCGAAACCAAGCCGCACGCATGAAAGCGCTTGCATGGACAGGTAGGTAGACATTGCATGGTTTCATTCAGACTCTTCGTGGAGTAGTGCCCTGGAGTCTCTCCCCCCAAAAGATGTGCGTACCGGCTCGTCTCCAGAAGCAGAGCTCCGCCCACATCGTTGTTCACAAACAGTCATATAACAGACTATATAATGGTAGAGTCTATAACGGGCAAGCGCACCAAAAAACAAATACTCCGGTGTTTTCTTTACCATAACTTACTGGACACTCGTCTCATTCAGATACACCGGAATGCATGACGGTATGAAAGATGTCTTCCCTGATGTTGGACATCATTCAGTCCCTCTCGTCTACCCCACAGTGCAAGGCGTCCGACACAAGTTGTGCTTTTGCTGTCAGCTAGCGCCAACATCAGCTGCGGAACATTAGATCTAATGTTAGCTACCAAACATTATAGCCAACATTAGCTAGTATCACCAAAGACTAATGTGACCAATCACTAGATCGAACATTAGCTAATGTTACTAGTAGCAGTTATTTTCAAGTGTTTCACTATTGTAGTACATTTGTTAATAGCTAACTGGAAACTGCAGTGTGGGGAGGACTGAATAATGTCAAACACAAGGGGAAGCCATATTTAATGCCATCATTCATTGACACAACCCATTGAATGTGTGCTGTACGTTAAGCTATGGACGATACAGTGTGATGGCCCCCTGGGAATTGGCGGAATGTCTTTCGAACAGTTTTTATAATGATGATGGAATAACATAAAAAAATAATTAAAATTAAAATAAAAAAAAACATAAAACTATAAAAAATCCTAAATCGTCTGAGAGATGAATGGCTCCACCTCCGCCAGGTCACAGTCCCTGATGTCTCCGCTGGTAACCTGAGAGTCCTGCCCCCGTGGCGGGGGAAGGGGTTAGATGAGTAGGGAGGGGGTGGGCTTCTTGCCCGGCCACGCCTCTTTGGCGTACTTCTTCTTGCGTGGCTCGTTGTAACCATCAGGGAGGTAGGGGCCTGTGACGGGAGCAGGGTTGAGGGTGACGGGCGGCTGGGGGGTCTCCGGAGCCAGGTCCACTTCAGGGGCCGGGTTGGGGAAGGGCAGGGGGAGTCCTCCCAGGATGGCGGCCCCTCCTGGGGCTCCCGTGGGCTGATTCTCGTGGCTGGTGGGAGGAAGGTCCCCATAAAGACCCCCACCGAACGTGTAGTTGTGAATGCGTCTCGAAGCCAAGTCCTCGAGCCCCAGAGTGTTTTGACCATCCACTCTCCGTTTCTATGAAAAGGCAGCAAAGACAGAACGTTAGCTATGCAGGCGATACATTTTCTGGGTCACGGTCATATATATATAAATAATATATATATATTTACTAAGGCTGTCAAAGTTAACCCGGTATTAACGCTTTATTTATAAAAAAAAATCAAATTGTAAACCCAGATTTGTTTTGGCAGTCTGAGAGCTGTATGTTGAGTTGTTTTTTTGTGGAGGACATCTTCGGTTTTGCAGGATTTTTGGAGAAGGCATGGCACCTGAGACAAAACACACTGTATCCTATATAATTGTATTTGAATTCACCTTGCTTTTCTGTTTATTTACATTGAGTACAGCTTGTGTTATATTACGTTTTATTGTATTTTCTTGTATTTTTTGTATGGCCATCTTGGTCTATGTCATTTGTTAAGTAATTGGTAAAGTATATTATTATATACTTATTGTTATGTGTCTTGTAAGCCCATATGGGCTGGGCATACATCTGTATGTAAGACACGAAAATAAAAAATATCAAATCAAATCAAATAAAAAATTAACGCGTTATCGCCTGATTCTATTAACGCCACTATTTTTTTTAAACTCGCGATTAACTAAAAAAAAAATAAAAAATACTTCGCTCAGGTGTATTATTGATGCTCTCATTGATACTATGTTTGTTTCTGAAGTGTGTGTGTGTGTGTGTGTGTGTGTGAGATATAAAGAGAGAGAGGGGGTGAGAGAGATGAGGAAGGGGCAAGAGAGAAAGAGAGCTGGGAGTGTGTGTGTGTGAGAGAGAGAGGGGGTGTGTGATTACTCAGCCCTTGTGTGGGTGAATGTAACAAGTTCCTAACGTTTTCTTTCCCCTATTATTTCATGCACACTATTCATTGTTTTTAATTATTATTTTCTTTTAAGTTATTTTGTGCGTCACTGTTTTGAATTTGATGCAAATTTGCAATGCATGAGGGTCATCCTTTTGTGTTAAATGGCTGCATAAAGCAAGCATTTGTTGACTCGCATGTTGATAAGAGTATTACAACTTGGAACTTGAAAAAGATGTTTAAGGTAGAAAAGAAAACCGATTAATTTGCGATTAATTATTAACTAACTATGGACAATCATGCGATTAATCAAGTTAAATATTTTAATCGATTGAATATTTACTAGTTCAATAGGACAAACATTAACCCTATTTACCCTGCTGTTTCCTAATGAGTCATATTCTGCACATGCATGCCCTGCTGTTTTCTAATAATCATATTCTATACTTGCATGCACTGCTGTTTTCTAATAATCATATTCTACACTTGCATGCCCTGCTGTTTTCTAATAGTCATATTCTGCACATGCATACCATGCTGTTTTCTAATAATCATATTCTACACATGCATGCCCTGCTGTTTTCAATATAATCATATTCTACACATGCATGCCCTGCTGTTTTCTAATGATCATATTCTACACATGCATGCCCTGCTGTTTTCTAATAGTCTTATTCTGCACATGCATTGCATAATACCCTGCTGTTTTCCGAGTCATATTCTGCACATGCATAACCTGCTGTTTTCTGAGTCATATTCTGCAGCACATGCATACCCTGCTGTTTTCTAATAGTCAATAGTAAGTCTCGACGACATTGAAAATGAGGGTGACCTTTTACGAGAATAAATAAAGGTTTGATTTTAATATTCTGCACATATATACCCTGCTGATTTATAATAGTAATATTCTGCACATGCATGCCCTGCCGTTTTCTGACTCATATTCTGCACATGTATACCATGCTGTTTTCTGAGTCATATTCTGCACATGCATACCCTGCTGTTTTCTAATAGTCAATAGTAAGTCTCGACGACATTGAAAATGAGGGTGACCTCAATTGTCCTTTGAGAATAAATAAAGGTTTAAATTGAATATTCTGCACATGCATACCCTGCTGTTTTCTAATAGTCATATTTATTCATTCATGGATACAGCAGCACAACATCGCTCTCTCTCTAACAATCTGCCCCCAGTAGCTGTTTACAGACATGGTATTTTGTAAAATGCCAGTCCAATCCATCAATCACCATGCATCAGTGCTCTTTTACACCACTTGAATCCAAGCTTACCTTGATGGGGACGACAGCAGTCTGTACCATATTCCTGAAGCGGCCGACCGAGGGATCGATATCCTCTGTAAACATGTAATACAAAATCCATTTAACATTCATGACCTCCTGCATAAGATAAGATAAGATATTCCTTTATTAATCCCCTTGGACAAATGCGGGCGTCATAGCAACAATTTTATCTGAATATAAAAACTGAGAAATGTATAAACAGTGTAAACAATATAATTAACTCTGAAAATAAGAATATGAGAAAAGTAAAGTGTAATGAAAGGTGCAGATGACGGTCTGTATGCCTCATCAGATTATATATTATATTATATATATATATATATATATATATATATATATATATATATATATATATATATATATATATATATATATTATATGTTACAGTAAATATAGGTAATAAAGAATTTGAATCTGAATATATACTAAGAGTAAGTGTTAGAGCCAGTTTAGTTTAGCTGGTTTAGTGCCATATTTCATTTATTTGTTTGCCTTTCTTTATTGTATGTAAAATTCTATGCATTATGGGATGGGTACCGAATTCGGTACTTGGTACCTACCGAAACACGTCAGTACTACAGAGTATAGATTCACGTGAGATCCAATGGTGCTCGTCGGTAATGCAAAAAAAAAACGTTTTTTATTATTATTATTATTCTTGCAGAAAATGTATAATACTTTTTTTTATATAAAAGAAAAAAAGGTCAGATGACGTCAACGTTTTGTTTACCGCAAAACGAAACCACACGTTAAACAGCTCAGCTTGTGCAAACCAAGCGTTGGCACTATGCGTGTGTGTGCGTGCACGCGAGCGTGAGAGAGAGCGCGTGTGTGCGCGAGCATGGGAGTAAGTTACTTACTAGTAGACTCGAGACGACGGAGCCCCGCTAACACGCTACACCATAGATATATATAATAAACATATGCGCTACACTGCCCAAGTGCAGACCCAGAGCATTCTAAAAAGATCCATTATAACTTGGCTCTGCTGCCTCTGCACTAGAGGATGACATCTTTTCGGGATTCCCGCGGGATGGGAGTCAATTTCACTTTGAATCACGTGATTGGGCAGGACCGGGAGTAAAAGTCAACGGGAGCAGATGGGAGTGGGAACTATGACAACAAAATCAACAGGATTTGGACGGGAGTGATACATCGGTGCATCACTAATGTAAATGTTTGGTTTTATATTTAACTAAGGCAGACATCAGGGCTGTACAGCGTGCTATGAAAAAATCAGTCTGTGCGATGAATGAATTTACTGCACTAGCACCCGTGCGATAGGCATTCGGTTCATATCGATACTCTTAAAACTTTGACCAGTCAGCTGGTTCTTTTCGCGTTTATCGCTTTTTTCTGGTCAAGTATGACCGACAGAAACAGGTTGAATGGGGGTATAGATGGGGGGAAAGACACTCTGAGAAAGTACGGCTTGTCCGGGAGTCGAACTCGCTACCCCAGATCCGTGACGCGCACGGTTGTCCCCGACGCCGAAATAGCGTTCGAGGTACGCGGTGAGCTACTGGAGCTCCCCTCATATCGATACTCTTATTTTGAAAATGCTGTGCCAAGTCTCATTTCCGCCCAAGCGCAACTCCAGCCATAATATCTATGGCTCCGGCAGCTAACAACGTTCGGTTCATATCGATACTCTTATTTTGAAAATCCTGTGGCAAGTCTCATTTCCTCCCAAGCGCAGCTCCGGCAGCCCAACAACAGCGTGCTATGTTATGTTAGAGTGCACATTTTGTGACCAGGAAATAAGTCCCTGCCTGTTTTTCCCCGCAACGCTTCCAATGCATCTTAGATGCTTTGCATCCTCACCAAAACTAGCTAGTTAGCTGCTACCGGTAACTAAACTAAGCTAACGCAACTCAGAGGCAGAGAAAACAGTGAGGAAAGGGAGGGGGCGGGGGAGCCTCAGCCTCTCTCTGTCACTCCCTCTACGTCAAAGATTTTAAGTAGGTGAGGTCAAAGGAGTTTGATAGTATTTACTGAGGATGGCCAAATAATGTTGATATTTAAACATAACAAATATAATACATAATAAATGTATACATGATCATGCAACATACAAATAAATTAGGAACTGTTTGGGAGAGGGAGGTAGGGAGGGGTTTTAGGTTGTGTGTTGCGAGTTCCAAAAGATTTAACTTACCGGTAGTTATTTCAAGCTTAAAGCTCAATATGTCAAAACGTGGCACTTTACAGTGAACAGGAGGTCTATTTGTATTAAAAACAATAGATTGTTTTTCATTTAAATGTCTGGAAGAGCTACATTTATTTTTTTCAAATAATATGTGTTACCTTTTTTGAGTTGATCTAAATGTTACGGATTGTGTTAAATGGGCTTATGATATCGTCTCATATCGATTGCAGGCACCTGCATCATATCGTGGCATACTTTGTGATATCGGCAAATATCGTATTGTTGTCCAAAGAATCGATATCGTATCGTGATGAAACTGGTGATTCCCACCCCTAGTAGAGTCCATACAACCAACACCAAATCCCATAATTCCTTACACGTAACGTGTCTGGCTGTGTGACGTCAACTTGTCAGCATGAAAATGACAGCCAAACATGGCACTGCAAATACAATAGGCACATTTGTGACTGTTACAAATATAACACATTTATACTTGTGCTACAAGATTTTGGCCTGTACTACAAAACTATCAACCTCTGTAGCATCAGTGCTATGTGCAAAAAAAGTTAACGTACAGCCCTACAGACATGATGTGACCCAAGTACTGCATATTTTATACTGAGGAAGAAAAACGGAGCAGGATTGGTAAACGGGAGTGGGATGGGAGTGGGATTCTATAAAGGTTTGGCTCGGGATTGGGACGGGATTGGGATCAGTCCTCTGTGGGAGTGGGATTTTTTCGAAACTCTCACTTGGGATTGGGATGGGATGGGATTATTTCTGTGGGAGTGGGAAGGAGCGGGAGTCAAAATCCACTCACATGTCAGTCTCTACTCTGCACTGCCCCAGGTGAGAGACAACCAAACATGCCGTGAAAACCCGCCCTACTCTGACTCTGATTCGCAGACTGTGGGTGGGGGAATGTCATTGGACCGAAGCATAGTTGACAGACACACACACACAGTGGAGCAGCAATCGACAATCGACATGCATTGCAGACAGAGATAGCGGAGCATTTCTACTCGTTGCATGTTGCATATAAATAAATTATAATAATAACTTTATTTGTATAGCACCTTTCATACAGGGGATTGCAGTTCAAAGTGCTTTACATCAGTAAGATGTAAATAATAATAAAGTAATAATAATACATTATTTATTTATTAAATATTAAGTTTGGAATTTTCTTTTTACAACTGAGGTAGGTAGATTAGATTTTTAGAAACTAAAGTACCGAAAAAGGTACCGTTGGGTACCGGTATCGATTCACAGGTACCGGTACCGGTTCAAATGTGAAGGTACCCATCCAAGTTGGGTTCATGGTAGCAGTTCCCTTTAATGACCAGTAGGTGGCTTACCCGTCTACTTAATGTGTATGGTACTGATGACATGCAGGTGTGTTTGTTACCGGCAAGAGCACACAGTTTTGACCGCCACGTTTTGTCGTTTGTTGTGCACTTGTCAAGGTAGAACAGTTTGCTTTATATCTTTCATGCAATTGTGCATTGGGCAATTTTGTGGTGTAAATAAATACACTTGTAGAGTATTATTGCAATGGACCTCGTGGAAATTCTATCATTGATCTGACGAGTAGCCTACACTTCAACCAGACGTGTGAATTAAGTTCTAGCCGGTTTCAGTCTCCTCACGGCTTGTAGGTTTATTGTTTTTTAGTCACAAGTTAATTCAAGCCTTTATACAAAGTAAAAACTTTGCTCGTTGAGAACATCATTGAGGACAGCGTTGGATTGTTTAACCTCGCTTTGATGTGCACGTTGATCTGATCCATTGAGGATGGCGTGGGATTTGTTTGTGCATCATTTTCATGTGTGGATGTCAACACGGATGCATAGAGAATGCCAACCTTCAGACCAGCGCACCAACAACGGTACCCAACGTCAGCTGCCAACTTCTTCTGTAGCCAGCTGAGGTATGTGGTAGCTAGTCATTGATGGCCATTTAATTGTATGCACACAACTTTGCGTTTGCGAGCATGAATTCCAATGCATTGGTAGCTGGGCGTTCTAGCTTATCGTTGACTTTGGATTGAATCCAACTTGCGCACATCGCATAACGTTACTGCGGATTGTCAACATGGACGGTTCCGAGGACAGTAATGTTGACAAACTTGTGGGGGCCGAGGCGGCTGTGGACAGTGTCACAATGGGAATAGTTCGGGAATTTTAGCAAGATGTTTGGACCATCTGTGAAAATATTTCTTACCAATAGCTTTCTTCACCAAAGTGTTCCTATAGGTGTCTAACACCTCTCAATTTATTCAAACCCAAATCCTCTGGGAAAATTCTGGAGAGCCAATCAAAGTTAAGGAGACCAGGGGGCTTGGGACGAAAAATATGAAAAAAATTATAATCAAATATTAACGTGTGGGGTGACTAACTAGGGGTTTTCAGGGGTGCTGAATCTATTCCAACCATTCGTTTTGAGTAAAATTGGCTCTCTGGCCATAAAATATTGGTATACCCAGAGGGCTTGGGTGAAAAATATGAAAAATCAAATATTAACTTGTGGGGTGTCTAACTAGGGTTTTTCAGGGCGCTGAATCTATTCCAACCATTTTTTTTTTTTAGTAAAAAACAACAATTTTTCCATAAGAAAATATTTTTACTTTATTCCAAGAGAAATGTAACGTTATTTTTTTTTATCCACTTTCTCCCATTTCCATTTTTCTCCCATCCCAATTTTCGTATCATCCAATTCAACACTCCCCTGTCTGGAACGCTGTTTCTTGCCTCCCACAAGCCGGCTGCAATGTGGACTAAGTCATACATAGCACGAGTCCCCTCCGATACTCGAGGTAACAGCAGTCGCATCTTTTCACCTGCGCGGCGCGATCTTTCATCGTCAGGGGGTCTGCGCTTTGGAGGGGCGCCGCCCCATCGCTTCCTGATTCTACTGCGCAGGCGCACCAACCGACCTGTAGGAGTCGCTGTCCACAACGCCCGATCCCCACCCATCAGTTTCCCACCCCCTAATACTGCCAATGTGTATTAGTACGGACGACCAGCTAAACTGAAAGCAATGTGGAGCGCTGGGCTCGAACAGGCGAACCCAGCGTCTCCAGTATTCATGGTGAGCGCCTTGCCCACTGCACCACGTAGCCGCCCCGAGAAATGTAACATTCCATAGAAATGTGCATTATTAATACATGGTTTCAGGTTTTTTTTTACTAAGCCAAATCCCCATCTTCCTCACTCCTTTTCTCGTCTGTCTGGTTGTTATGGCACTCTCCTTTACACTTGCCACAAGCAGATATGCACTTGACCCCCTGTTTTTTACAGCAGCCGGTCTGTGTGTACTGCAGTCTCCCTCACAGTTGCAGCTGATTAATTTCAGTAGATAGTCTGGGGCAATAATAATAATAATAATAATAAAGCCTTTCAAGGCACTCAAGGTCGCCGTACAACAATTTTAAAACAGTTAAATTCACAATCACAATCCATTAAAATATAAAATCAGACATACGCCTGCCTAAACAGGTGGGTTTTGAGGTGGGTTTTAAATGGGATGATGGAGTCAATGTTCCTGATGTCTGTGGTAGGGACTGGTGCATAGCCTTCTTCTCCTAGTTTCCAGCCATAGTCCAGAACATCCAGTGATGGACTTTGTAGTAGAAGCCAGTCTCTGGTTTGGAGATATGCCCAGAGAGAATGTTGTGCTGCTGTTGCTGTAGTCGGGGGCAGTTTCTCAGTTCTGATTTTCCCTGCTGCAGCCCGCTTGCTGAACATTTCAAATCTCAAGTCCCCCAAGCCTTTGGGTGGTTTCCCATGGAACATGAGTTTGAATATTTCACAGCCGGCTGTGATGGTATCTTTCTGGGCTTGGATGTCAAGAAAAACGTCCATGGCCTTCTCAGCTTGGTCCGTCTTGCAGTGTGTGCGTAGCAAAGTTGGTTTGCTAAAGCCAGAAATTGCAGACACGGTATCGCAGCCTGAGAAGCTGTGTAGAAAGAGCAGATATTTCCTGTATTTCTCTGAAGGCCTCTTGTATCTTTCCAACATCGTAAGACACATTGTTTGCTATTGTGAAGAAGACTGAGTGGTCTGCATCATGATGAATGAGCATAACCAGGATGTCCGTATCCTCAGCTCTCACCTCAACAGCGGACTCTCTTGCCTCATCTAGAGCTGCCTGGACGATAGAAGTGTCTGCATCATCAGAGCATTGATGTACACGGATTCCATTACTACTGAATGTCTCAGCTAGAAGCAGGATAAGCTGGGCCTTGTTGTTCTTGTTGTCAAGGAACTTTTCTCTAGGAATAATGGTTTGGATGTCTGGGCGAATCTGGATGTCACAGCATGCATGCTTTTCACTGCTGCACCAACCTGAAATATATAACAACCTGAAATATATAACAATCAAGTGTCGTACTTTCTTCCTTCCGAGAGAGTTAACGGCGATCATCCTTGTAGGTTGTACATTCCACCGCAAGCCAGCGATAGTGTTGCGCTCTCCAGACTTCACGATGAGGTAAACAAACTCCAAGCCGCGAACGATAACGCGGCCATTGTAGTAGTGGGTGATTTCAATAGCGCCAATCTGAGAAAGGTTTTGCCTGACTTCTATCAGCATGTGACTTGTAACACCAGAGGCGGTAACATTTTAGATCACTGTTACTCGCAATTCAAGGGTGGCTACAAGGCTCATTCTGCTAGTGGCTTTGGGAAGTCTGATCATGCGGCCATATTTCTTTCTCCAAAGTACAAACAAAGAATCAAGAGCACACCTGTAGTCTCGCGAGAGGTGCAGAAATGGGATGTGGAGTCGGAGGGGACGCTCCAGGCTGCGTTTGAGTGCACAGACTGGAGCGTGTTCCGCGACACAGATAACATTAATGTCTACACGGAGACAGTGCTGGACTATGTTCGTACTTTGGTGGAAGAAACAATCCCCACTACCACAATTAGAGTTGACC
The DNA here is from genome assembly GCF_963971535.1 of Notolepis coatsorum. NCBI lineage: Eukaryota > Metazoa > Chordata > Actinopteri > Aulopiformes > Paralepididae > Notolepis > Notolepis coatsorum. The sequence continues at coordinate 55,321,414 of NC_140183.1, read as the reverse complement.
CAAATCAAAAACCCTGGGTAGACAAATCAGTCCGTGAAGCTCTGAAAGCGCGCACCAAAGCATACAACGACAGCCTGGTGGCAGGCAACATGAATGACCACAAGGTGGCGCGATACAACGTAAGGAGGACAGTGACCGGCCAAACGGCGCTACAGAGATAAAATTGAACTCCAGTTTGAACAGGCTGACTCCAGAGCTATGTGGCAGGGGCTCAAAACGATGACAGACTACAAAGGCACCTCCCTCAAACTGAACAGTGACATCTCCTTAGCAAATGACCTCAATACCTTCTATGCGAGGTTTGATGCTGGTAATAACAACACCAGCCCACAAGCCACGGCAATGGGGGGGGGGGGGGTCTGCTGCTGATGGAGACTCAGTGTTCAGGGTAACAGAGCATGAGGTGAGGCGGACCTTTAAAAAAGTGAATATCAGGAACAGGGGAGGAAACTAACTTTTTGGCTTACCAGCCAACTGGCGAGTATCTGATTTTTTTTTACCAGCCAAAAAAAATCGCTAATTGTGATAATTACTTCTTTGTATGTCTTCGTCTAAATTGATTTTCAATCATAGTAAAAATCACACGTGTCTCTACTCTTTAAAATATTTATTAGCATAAAACATTAATAACAGTCTCTACTCTTCACAATATTATCATACAACATGTATTAATCACACTGTCTCTACTCTTCAAAATATTAGGATATCACATATTAACATGAAAGAGGGAACTATTCTGGACTGGGTTGGGCTGAACTAGGCAGTGAAAGATGCTGGGCTGGGCTGGACTAGGTTGGACTGGGTTGGGCTGGTCTAGGTTGGACTGAGTTGGGCAGTGAAAGAACCAAGCATTTCACTGTAATGTAATGGCTAAATAAAACAACTTGACTTGTTACATTTGCACTCTGGTTGTATGCCAAATGTATTCTGGTTGTACTGTACTTGTGCTGTAAGATGACAATACATTGGAACCGAATCGACAACGCTAGGGGTTCAGCAGGTGTATTCTGAATGCCAAGTATGACAACATCACCGTTGTGAAGGGCATATGGGCGAGTGGTGATATGGGGGGAAACCCGGTAATAATAAAATGTCACTCGGCTGCATTTAAGCAAAGCCGCTCGCTCAGTATAGTCCACTATGTTGAACGCGCGTTATGGTAGCTTGTTACATGCTAGGTAGCTAGCCGGCTAATGCTGGTTGACTTGTCATTCTCATCCGACTCGAAGGAGACGCGTCGCATGCTGTTGTTCGCCCCCATCAGACCGCACTGATATCCGAAAGCGACGACTCTACATGCAATTATTTTCATCCACTGATGGGTTTTTGTCTAAGTTTGTCTACGTTGTCAAGCCGGTGGCAGGAGTCTGTAGGTCCGCGCGCAGTGATCTGTCCACTTCCCCTAGATGGGCGGCATCTTCTAGAAAATGAGTGTTCATTGGAGGAGCTTAGAGCGCATCTGTACAACGATGATGTTCATTGGTTATGGTTGGATTATTATGAGGCGCAAATGGGAGGAATCAAGGGGGGAGTCAGAGTTCGGCTTGTGCCAGTGAGCGAATCAGCAGATTGCAGAATGATTTTTTTTGTTTTGTTTTGTAATTACTAGTACTCGCCAGACTGGCGAGTGCTCTTCATGAATTACTCTCCAAACGTAAAAAATACTCGCATTTGGCGAGTAAAGTGGCCTAATTTCCTCCCCTGATCAGGAAGGCAGCAGGACCGGACGGCATCCCCGGCCGCGTCCTAAAAGTCTGTGCCGACCAACTGGCCCCGGTATTCACTGACATATTTAACCTGTCCTTAGAACAGGCTGTCATCCCCACCTGCCTGAAGAAGTCCACTATTATCCCTGTACCCAAAAAATCCAAGCCTGCTTGCCTCAACGACTACCGCCCTGTAGCTCTCACCTCCATAGCCATGAAGTGCTTTGAGAAGCTAGTAAAGGGCTACATCTGCTCCTCCCTCCCCATCAACATGGACCCCCTGCAATTTGCATACCGCCCCAACAGGTCCACGGAGGACGCCATAGCCCATGTGCTGCACACAGCAGCATCACACCTGGACAAGAGGAAGGGGAACTATGTGAGAATGCTATTCATCGACTACAGCTCGGCATTCAATACCATAGTCCCCTCCAAACTCATAGCCAAGCTCAGGGACCTGGGCTTGAACTATGACCTCTGCCAGTGGGTCTTGGACTTCCTGACGGGCAGACCCCAGGTGGTGAGAGCAGGCAACTGCACCTCCTCATCCATCACCCTCAACATAGGGGCCCCCCAGGGCTGTGTTCTGAGTCCCCTCCTCTACTCCCTGTACACACACGACTGTGTGGTTCAGCGGAGTAGCAACACAATCATCAAATTTGCCGACGACACAGTGGTGGTGGGCCTGATCTCTGCCAACGACGAGAGGGCCTACCTGGAAGAGGTCAAGGTCCTGGCGGGATGGTGCCAGGAAAACAGCCTCTCCCTGAACGTCAGCAAAACAAAGGAGATGATTGTGGACTTCAGGAGGTCGGGGGTCAAGGACTACAGCCCCCTCAGCATCGACGGGGCACCGGTTGAGAGAGTCAACAGCTTTAAGTACCTCGGAGCCTACATATCCGAGGACTTGACATGGACCTCACACATTGACAGTGTTGTGAAGAAGGCACGACAACGCCTCTACTTCCTCAGGCGCCTAAGGAAGTTCCAAGTCAGTCAGAAGATCCTTAAGAACTTCTACTCATGTACAATAGAGAGCATCCTGACTGGCAACATCACCTCCTGGTTTGGGAATAGCACTGCACAAGACCGAAGCAGACTACAAAGAGTGACACGTTCAGCCGAACGCACAATCGGAGGGGGGGCTCCCCACCCTCCAGAACATTTACAACAAGCGGTGCAGGGGGAAGGCTAAGAGAATTATTAAGGACTCGAGCCACCCGAACAACTGCCTCTTTGAACTGCTGCGGTCAGGCAAGCGATACCGGAGTCTCAAGGCGAGCACAGAAAGACTCAGAAGAAGCTTCTATCCCCAGGCCATCAGGCTGCTTAACGAACAATGAACACTACACAACAACAACCATCAAACGCACATTAGTGTTGTCACGATACTGGAATTTCGACTTCGATACGATACCTTGAAAAGTATCGATACTTCGATACCATTTCGATACCCAAAAAAAAGAAAAAACTTTTTTTTAACAAATTTAGCTTTTGTTGCTGGTTGATTCTCCTCAGCTTCGAGTCTGGTACTATAAGAGAAGATAAATATAACACTTTTAAAACCCTTTGTTTATCTTTAGATCACACATTTAAAAATAACTGTTCATCTCACTTCAATCATTTTTATTGCAAATGCAGAACATGGTATTTTCTCAAGCAGACAGATGTAAACACTGTAATCTGTGTTGCATGTACCTCACAAACTGAACAGTTAGTAACAGTTTTTATTTAAAGATAACGAGAGCAAGCGAGAGAGAGAGAGAGAGAGAGAGAGGTAGCGGTAGATAGAGAGAGAGAGAGAGAGAGAGAGAGAGAGAGAGAGAGAGAGAGAGAGCGAGAGAGAGAGAGAGAGGTAGCGGTAGATGGAGAGAGACAGAGAGAGAGAGGCTATGCTCGGAGCATTTTAGTAATGTTACATTTTCAACAAGATTGCTGCTATTTAAACACTTGGTGGAAACGGGGTAACGTTAACCTTATGTCGACTGTAGTATTGTATGACCTCGACATAACGTTTACACGTTAACGTTACTCCGTTTCCATGCAGTATTTATAACGGTGGCCAGCTAAGTTAAGGGAGCTAACTGCTAGCTAGGGGTGGGAATCACCAGTTTCATCATGATACGATACGATATCGATTCTTTGGACAACGATACGATATTTGCCGATATCACAAAGTCTCTCACGATACAATACGATACGATTAGATTCAGGTGCCTGCGATCGATATGAGATGATATCATATGCCCATTTAACACAATCAGTAACATTTAGATCAACAAAAAAAAGGTAATGAAAATATCATTTGACATTTGTATTTTTGAGCTCTTCCAGACATTTAAAGGAAAATCAATCTATTGTTTTTAATACAAATAGACCTCCTGTTCACTGTAAAGTGCCACTTTTTATATATTGAGCTTTAAACTTTAAGCTACATTTTTTGGAACTCAAAACTCACAACCTCCCTCTCCCAAACCGTTCCTACAACAATTTGTTGATGTTGCATGATCATGTATAGGCCTACATTTATTATGTATTATATTGTTTATGTTTAAATAACATTTAAACATCAAACTCCTCTGACCTCATCTGGTCTTTCCAAAGACGCGCGCACACACACACACAGAAAGGGAGAATGCTATGCTGTAACGTCTACACACACGGAGCTACTGCTGTTGTTCTTGGGCGGATATGAGACTCGCCACAGGATTTTCAAAATAAGAGTATCGATATGAATCGATCTTATTACATCGCATCGATCCGATTCGATTGTTGATAATTACATCGATGTATCGATCTGGATCGATGTATCGTCCCACCCCTACTGCTAGCAGTAGCTAACGTTAGCTGGTAGCTGTAACGTTACAACGAATCAGCTGTTGATATTATGCGCCATCAGTAGACAACGTATCATGTATTAAACTAGAGTTAATGGTTTAATGCTTCAGTCACAGTGACGTTGAAAGAGCAGCTGTCACGAACCTCTTTAATTTCTTTATGGAGATCCGCGCTGGCACTGCTCTGTAACACCGCTTGCAAATAGCATTGGGGAAGCTTTAGCTTGTCCTTCGTTGTTTACTTCAAACCCGAAGTACCTCCAAACAGCACTTCTGCTGTTTTCTTTATCCACAAGCACAAGTTGCGGAGGCTCTGCATTTGCCATCATTTTCAGCTAAAAGCTCTTGTTTACAAATACAAACTGAAGACTGCTCTGTGAGGGGGAGGGCTGGACTCGGAGCAGGCGGAACAGCGCGTCAACAACTTGCTGTAGAACACTCGCCAGCTGGTACCGATACTGCAGAAAGTATCGGTATTTCGGGAAATGAGTATCGAAGCAGTTTTAAATATTCAGTATCGATACTTCGATATTTTTGACAACACTAAGAAGTACAGAATACTTTTATACAAAATGCTTCTTACTGTTACGCTCCAGAGACTTGTTCAGTTCATTGGTGTCCCTTGAGATGATATATTCATATCAACCTCATCTCATGCAAATCATTTAACATCCATGACCTCCTGCATATCTACCTCATCTCGTGCAAATATGGTGGAATCTGCCTACAGACCCCTTTTTTCACCAACATCATCTTGTAGGCGAAATTCTGCTTCCATGTCCAAAATGCACACATATGTTTTGAGTTGGAATAATAGAATTAGCTCTCAAAATGTGAAACTGCTGCAGTCAGCATCAGAGCTGGTCGGGATCTTTGGTGTTTAAATTGCAAACCTGGTTAGACTATTACTGCACTCTGCTGTCTTTCTGCCCGTAAAGATTCCTGGGACATTCTGGATGAAAGCATTTGACTTGGCGAAGGTAACCCGGCGCATGAACACTACAGGTCTTCAAACGTTGCATGGTTTCATCCAGACTTTACCTGGACGCTTCCAACAGTAAACGGCATCACCATTCACAAACAGTAAAGGGGTCTACTCTACTGTATTTGATCATTCACTAGGCAAGAGCATCTTGCTCTTATGACCTTAGTCCAAATAATGGTATTTAAGCAAAGTATGAGTCTGATTTTAAACAGTTACAATTACATCTACCTTAAAACATAATAAATGTATTACATATTTAATCAATTTCAACAGCATATTAGATTATACAGTTTTGTGATGCGATTGTACATAAATTACCTTAGAGTAAAACCTGTAAATTGTCTACACAGGTTACTGGAAATTTAACAAACTTGGCATTGGAGTAAAAAAAATTCCTACAAGTCTAGCCCTAATTTGTACCTGGATTGATGATGTCATCGTCCTCGTTGAAGGTAACCCTGGAGTTCCTCCTCTTCCTCTTGGGCCTCTGGATCTCCAGGTTCCCCTCCTCGATGGTCAGGAGGGAGATGCGCTTGTTGTGGGCCGTGTTGAACTCAGTCAGGTTCTGACCCGGTTAGATGGGGAGAGGAAGCAGAATGATGCACATAATAAAAAACTAACCTTCTTACCGTCTTATACCATCATGCACTCTTCCTAGGGCTGGGCGATATGGCCAAAAATGATATTGCGATAACGATATCGATAACAATATCATATCACTTGATAAAAAAAATAATAGAGTATTAAAAAATATTTTTTCATTTAATTTAATTAAACAACAGATGTATGTTTATTTTGCAGCAATTCTTTGACGTTGCCGCCATCTTTAGTGTTACATCCCCCAGGGTTTCCGTTGTCCGGTAATTACCGGTTTTTGACCGGGAAAATCTGTTGGAAGTCCGACATATTTAAATCTATCCGGTCATAATGTCCGGTGAAAATAATTCCCTCTAAGCACAATTTGAATTGTATTAAAATAGTTACATTTGTTTCATTGTTGCTTCACCAAGCAGGTCTAATAATGACAACGATGCGTCAGCGGGAGCTTGGCCGTGGTGCTAAATTTGAGAGAACATGCAACTGCAGAGCCGCAGAGCCCACAGAGCTGTGCCCGCACAGTGCAATACTCCAATTCAGCCATTGGCAATTCAGCTGTTGGGTGGGGGGCGCTGCTGAGCGGTCCCCAGACCGGACCTGAAAGCACCGCTGGCTCTGCGGCTCTGCAGCTGCACGCTCTCGCAAATCCAGCACCAAGTCGTTGGGAGGCGGAGATAGTCATCACGCAAACCCACGATAATGTTGCAGTCTCTCTCTGCCAAATTTCTCAGTTCTTCGCTTGATATAATTAATACAAATGTCCAATATAACGGAATTCGTTAGCTCATAAAAATGTGATTATAACAGACTGCCGTTTATTAACACTTTGATCGCCAGGGTTAAATTCATAATTTACCATCCTTCGCCAGCCCTATTTAACATGGAGAAGTTCCCCTTCTTTGTAGGGCTATAACTTTTTTAATTGTATTGCTAAATTGACATTACTATGGCCCATTCAACGTCCTATATCTATTGTTCAGGGTGTAGCAACGTTATACTTTTTCATTCACATATTCATACTAAAATACGGTCTAAAGTATAAGTATGTTTTTATCGTTTTCTGCAGCTTTCTCCAGAACGTGATTTATAGCTCCAAATGCATTATATTGATGATGAAATACAGTTTGATAGGAATGGACGTACTTCTAGAAGTTACTACGTATGATCTGATGATGACCGGATGGGGGGGGGGGGGTCGTTTATAATTCCGTGGCCAACGTTAGATGATTAATCTAGTGTGGGTGATATGATCATTAGAGCAGTTAGTATCGAACACGTTAAAAAATAACGTTGAATCTTACCGTAGCTTCCTCGCGCCGTTGGGCGATGAGCGTGGAACAGAAATATTCCTATTATGGGATGTAGAAATATTCGATCCATTTCCAGGTTGTATAATAGTATATACGTCCAAATCATGTTGTTTATCGAGTTATTGGTAACGGATTGCTATCCGTTGTGATCAGCTCGAGTCCTGAGACTATTACCGAGTGATCGGACCGAATTGAAATGAGCACCAGCTTTCATTTCCTGTTTCCGCCCTGAGCGATCCGATCGGCCACCAGATGGCGCTCTTGAACCGTTGGAGAGTTGAGAGGGGCTCAACAGTAGATCTCAAGTCTCCGGGGGAGAAATATGATTTCGATCACAGATTTTTGAAATATTGATATCAAAGACTTGGTACGCCGTCTTTGGCAGAATGAGCATGGCGAGGAAAGACGTCGTACGGCGGTTTTGGCGACCAGTGTTAATGTTGGGCCGACTGCCCACCGACACCCATTTGATTTCAAGTCGGCAGCAGCACGAAGTCTCGAGTGACTTATTTTATTTGGAATATATTAATGACTGTATATACGCAAAAGTAGCCTAGTTTTAAGTTAAAATATTATAAATCTACATGCCTTGAGGATGTCATTCTTTATAAAAATAGCCTGCCTATCAATTGTTTTTAAGCTCAATAAACTTGAATTGATCCCATTTGTCCGGTAGATTGAAATCTTGCCGGACGCAGAGACCGGCAACAATTTTTTCTAACGGAAACCCTGACATCCCCTCACACTCCAGTTCTCAGGCTGCAGCTGGTTTGAAAGCGAAAGTAAACCGGCTTCTCTGCTGGCTGTGGCTCCAGGGGAGTTGAACAGTTCTGGCTCTGCTAGTTTCTTTTCTATCTTTTGGTGCTTTTTTGGTGGACAAACCACCGCACATGTGCACCGTGACTCATGACTGGAGACTAGCTCTGCTAGCACACATAGCCTACTGTGTACAGACGGTTTCAAACTGTATTTTAAATTAGAAAGCAAACAAAATAAATGGACAAGAGAAAAATAAATCTCAATTTGGTCAGTATTGTCATTTGGACAAGCAAAGCCATTACTTTAACTTGCAGGCAAGAAAGACAAGTCTGTCCACTGTCTCTGGTTTTAAAACTGCTCTGTTGCAGGTCACAAAAAGAAAAGAAAAAAAAATCTATATACGGTATATATTTTTTTATATCAATTATTAAAATATATCGCGATAATTATCGTTATATCGCCCAGCCCAACTCTTCCTAATATACAAATATGTCTCTACTACTATACACTCAACACTGCAGCACTTAGTTTCACACTTTGATGAACATTGTTACTCAGCTGAAAGAGTTGTAAGTCGCTTTGGATAAAATGTCAGCTAAATGACTAAATGTAAAGAATGTGGTAGCATCAGCCACAAAGTCACGCCAAGGCCACGTTCTAATCAAGGCTACAAGGGTGGATACTAGGGATGCACCGATATCTGTATAAACAAAACTAATTCCTATGATAAACTAATTTTGTACAAGGGCGGTTGTTGTGAAGGATCAGATTAAACCGAATATATATATTTATTTATGGATATATATTTAATAGTATTTGTATATCGTTTGATATCCCCTGTATATTCCTTGTACAATATGCACTGAATATCCCTTTAGTCTACTAACAGCCCATAATAGTTTCATTCTACCATTGGACGAGAACCTGGCGCCAGCAGCCAAGCCCCTTGGTTCAAGTTCAATCGTGCCGACCAACATGTCGTTACAAGCCCGGTTCCGCGTAGGAATACGTCTGGCGAAATACGAATGGTACTATTTGTTCACAGCGCATATATATATGGCGCAAGTAAAGTAGAACTTTCTTTTAGTCCATTAGTCCTTTACCCTCCAACCTAGTAACAGACGCGAAGCCTCACCCACGACGCACGTGTGGTGCAGTAAGGCCTACTTGGCCTCAGAATAGGCATTGAGACATCGTGTGGATTAATAGTTGAATTGTCATAGTTTGGCACTATACCGTCGAGTGGGACGTATTTCTATTAAGCTAATAATAGTCTATTATGTATGGTGCATCGTTCGGTTAGAGTTATAAAGTGAGCAGTACCCCCATCGTTCCTGACGTTATCTGGAGTCTTAACCAGGCTGGGCAGACCACGTGTGGTGCTTGCATCCGAGGAGCTCTGGGCCAGGACGAGTGGACCTGTACATTGGATTACTTTACCCGGACGACGGCGAGCCTTCCACGGCTTGGATTATCTACATGCTTTGGGTGCTTTGATTATGCCATGGATAACGGCCAACACTGCTGAGTGTTGGAACTACCCCCCGGAGAGGAGTCCAGGTGAGACGGCGCTCTACCCCGAGTGTGGTCGCCTCACGTCTCTTCGTTGTGGACCGGCAGCTACAGTCCACCGGAGGGTCCAGCTGTATTCATCTGTGGACCGAGGTTCTGTGGGCACCGTGTTCAGCACTCTGAATTCTCCCAAGAAATCGTCGGCCAGATGGGATACCGCCAGCGGCTCTTCTAACCCCCCCCCCCTACTGACTTACAACCAGCGGGACCCCCCCTTTAGTGTATCCAGCTATAATCATTTAAGTACCATCGCTATAGTTCCCTAAAGAACCAGGTTGTATACTTGCTCCCTGCGTAACCAGAGATTGGACATTCAATGTTGATTTACCTACGAATACTCATTTGCCTTACAAGTGCATTTCAAATCATAAATGTCATTAAGTGAACGTTGTATATACCCTTTGCTATATAAAATATTCGATTTATACATTTGTGTGGACTTCGTTTCATCAGGTGGGAAAGTGTTCATCATATCTATATCATGTACTGGATGGCCAGAAGTTAAAGTACAAGCGGTAGTGGTTTAATAATACCATACTTATCAATACAGTCAGGGAATTGTACCCCTCAGTTACAATTGGTCCTTCGAGCCGGAGGGTAACTAGTGTAATATTAATATAGTGTTATTAATATTGAAATGGCCTATGATGAACACTCCACGAAACGGTCCTCCTAACGTAGAACGCCCGCAGCGCAGACGACAGCCACCTCAGTACTTAGAGGATTACGCTGTCAGTCAACTACCTAGCCTTCGACAAACGGTAAACGCGGTAAAAGTAGAAAGTAAAATTATGTCTGACCTTAACGACCAGGTTTCCCCAACCACAGAGGCCCTAGTGGGTTCTAATGTAACTGACCAAGCTCACGGTGGGGACCAGGAGGGAGCTGACATGCCTTTACCCCCCCCGCCAATACCGAAGAAGTAGTCCCCGACCAGCCCCGGGAGGAAGACAACCCTACAGAGAGAGAACTCTGCACGGAAGAAGAGGAGGAGAGCGCCGAGGAAATAGAGCGCCAGGACTCCCCAACGAGTACAGCCAGGAGCGGCTCACCCAGGAGCGGCTCACCTCTACAACCGTCTTCCCCCAGCGAAGCGGAGAGGATGCTACAACAGGCGTTCCTCGTCAGCCTGACAGCCTCTACCGAACGCGATCGACTTCAGGGTGAACGCGATCGACTTCAGGGCGAACGCGATCGACTCCAAGCACAGATGCTTATCGAGCGCGAACAACTCCAAGCGCAGCAACGGAGCGAAGAAGAGCGCATACGCCTGGAGATGAGACGCCTTCAGACGGAAGAGAATATGGCAAGAGACCGGGCCGACGCACAGCGCGCCGCTGCCGGTGCCCAAAGAGAAGCAGATCTCACCAAGCGCGAAGCCGAGCGCGACAAGTTACAAGCGCAACTAATGGAGCAGCTGATCCTCAAGGCAACACCCTCTCCCTCCGCCAGGGGTTCAAGGAACTCGTCGAGACAACAGTCAAGGGCAGCGTCTCCTAACCGAGCAAGCGACCCTGAACTTGACCAACAGACCAAGCCTATACCCCCCGCAGACCCCCTTCCCAGACCGGTCCAAGCGAGACCCAGCTACAAGGAAGGAGCGGCATACACTGCGGAGAAGCTAAATAAACGACTACAGGATCTAGAGGACCTGATAGAAGAAGAAGAGGGAGAGGAGGAGAACCAAGCCCGACGACAGCACAGTACTCCACCGGACCAGGAGGTCCAGTACAGCCCAGGCTATACCCCCGCGGCGCTGCGCTACAGACCCCCGACTCTATTCACGGGTGAGCACGACGCACGACCAGCCCCGAGGAATAGCACCTGGACCAGCGGGCCATGGTACCCTGTCGGTACCAGCCCACAGAGAGGCGCAAGAGGAGACTCGCCTAGGAGGTCTCTCCCCCAACGCTCGCCGATGTATCAGCCATCCGCGGCGTCATACATTGCCACGCCGACGTTTCCAGACTTCACCTATGAGAATCGAGCACAGTACACGGAGCTCCGGATGTGCTTAGAGACAATGATGGTGGACGTCGTTGATGAACGCCACAAGTATGCAATATTACTGAAGCACCTGAAAGTACCGCGAGCGCACAATATAGCGCTAGCCTATGCCACCTCTACGACCCCATACACCGCGGCTCTAGCAGCGCTGGACCAGAGATATGGACGTATATGGGATTACGTAATCCAAGAGATGAGGCATATTGATCGCCTACCCCCAGCAACAGACAATCGCTCATTAGACGACCTGTCAATCAAAGTGCAGTCCCTGGTAGGGATGCTGGGAGCGCAACGGGAAAAGGGCATGCATGAGCTATACGCCAACTCTAACGTCGAGAGGATTCTAGAGAAGCTGCCACCCGCAAGACAAGAGCGTTTTAGGCGGCAGAGAGACCACCGTGATCCTAACGGTCCCGAACCATCCCTCCTCGATCTAGCCGACTTCCTGGCGAGAGAAGTCAGCAGCTTACGACTGGATACGTTCGTGCGGAGCACGCCAAGCTCCAGAGAGGGACCCAGGAGAATAAACGATGGAAGAAGATCGGTGACTGTCATGCACCAATCAGAGTCAGTACCGAGCAGTAAGAGCCACAGTACCCCCTCGAGAAAAGAGAAGTGGAAGATGGTGTGCCCCTACTGTGAGAAGGAACACTGGCTGTCACAATGTGACCTGTTCACAAAGATGAATGCAGAAGAAGTGAGTCAATGGATAAAGTCCAACAGGCGCTGTTACCGATGTGCGCACAGTCACATGGCAGCCGAATGCCGCCTAAAGAAAAGGTGCAGTCGGTGTGACGGAGCCCATCTAGATATACTACACGACAGTAACAGAAGAAGGCCTGCACCTGCACCATCGAGCGGCACCAGGGCAAGTGTCATGTACATTGACCCCGCCAGCAGCAGCGGCGCCCAAGTGCTCTTAAAGGTAGTCCGTGTGACATTGAGCTACCAAGATAAAGTCATGGACACTTACGCCGTCCTTGATGACGGGTCAGAGAAGACCCTTCTGCTCGCGTCCGCTGCGGCCCAGCTGGGACTGCGGGGGAGCGAGAACCAAATGACGATTCGGACAATAAGAAGAGATTTAAAGACGATAAAAGGCGAGAATGTCTCCTTCACTATCGCAGCAAGCGGGCAGCCAGAGCGACGGTATAGGATTACAAATGCTTTCACCAGCCAAGAAATAGGACTATCGCAGTACACCTACCCCATCGCCAAGCTGATGGATAAATATGTGCACCTGCGTCAACTACCTATCCCGCTCATAGACGGCGCCACCCCGACCCTGCCGATAGGCTCCGACCATGCAGAACTCATAGTCCCGATTGACCGGGTCCATACAGGACCCCGAGGCTGTCCTGCAGCAGTCGAGACCCGCCTAGGGTGGACACTACAAGGCCCCCTCGCTAAATCTCTCAACCGAACAGCAGCCACTAGCTGCCTCCACTCCAGAACGACAGAAGAAGACACCACTCTCCTGCAGCATGTCGAGAGGCTATGGACACTAGAGACAATGCCCTTTAAGAACGAAAAGAAAGACATTCGTTCTAAAGAAGACATTTACGCCATCAACCTACTCGAGCAAGGGACAAAGAGAGTCACAGTCGGCGGAGTGATGAGATACGCAACTCCACTCCTGAGGCGAGAGGGAATGCCCACCTTTCACGCAAAGAAAGACGCCACGGAGCGGTATCTATTGAACACAGAGCGGCGCCTAGCCAAAGACCCCGCTCAAGAGAGTGTGTACCGCGCTGAGATTGAGAAGCTAATCACAGCGGGACACGTGACAAAGATTGACATTAAAGAGGCCGATCAGACGACCGAATCATGGTACGTGCCGCACCACAAGGTCCACCACAACGGCAAGGATCGCATTGTGTTTAACTGCAGCTACCAGATCGGATCCCAAAATCTGAATAAAGAGCTCTTGCCCGGCCCCACACTCGGCCCCTCCCTACTGGGCGTGCTACTGCGCTTCCGCCAGGACAAGGTGGCTATCAGCGGGGATATCAAAGGGATGTTCCTGCAGGTGAGACTAGTGGAGGAGGACAAGCCCCTGCTGCGGTTCCTATGGAGAGAGAGGATCGGAGATGAGAACCCAGCCATCTACCAGTGGGAAGTACTCCCCTTCGGAACCACATGCAGCCCGTGCTGTGCTACATTTGCACTACAGAAACACGTCGCAGAGGACCCAGCAGCAGATGAAGAGGTCCGACACAGTGTGAAGAACAGTTTCTACGTGGACAACTGTTTACAAAGCGTTTCGACTCAAGAAGAAGCCGAGGCTCTCCTAATCAAGCTACGCGCCTCCCTGATCAAAGGCGGCTTTGATCTCAGGCAGTGGGCCAGCAGTGACCCGCACGTATTGCGCAACCTCTCCCCCGCGGACAAGGCTGCCAGCAGCGAGACCTGGATGGCGACCATCCCAGGAGAAGCCCAAGAAATGACACTAGGACTAGTCTGGCGCTTCAAAACAGACTCGCTCCACTATAGACACAAACCCCTGACTCCAGAGCAGGGAAGGTCGACGGCGATACCGACCACCAGACGGAGTGTGTACAGAACACTCGCCAGACAATATGACCCGTTGGGATGTATTCTACCTTACACCACCAGGGCAAAGATGATTGTACGAGCACTATGGGACAAGGACCAGGGCTGGGACGACCCAATAACCGCACACCTTGCCTCCACATGGAGAGAGTGGGAGACGGAACTCCGCTCACTCCCAGGCATCAATATACGCCGTAGCTACTTCCCACCCACGGTGAGGCCAGAGACATGCAAGATGGATCTACACGTCTTCAGTGACGCCTCCGAAGTAGCCTATGGATCGGTGGCCTACTTGCGTGCCCAAGAGAAGGGAGGAGAGATACACACTGCTTTCATCCTGGCTCGCTCAAGAATAGCCCCACGAAAGCAACAATCTATCCCGCGTCTAGAGCTCTGCGCAGCCCTAGCAGGAGCGCATCTAGCCACGTTAATCCAACGTGAACTCACCATTCCGGTGCACAGAACAATCTTGTGGTCAGATTCCACGACAGTACTCACATGGATCAAGTCTGATTCATGCAGATACAAGGTCTTCGTGGGAGTCAGTCACCGAGATTCAAGAGTTAACAGAAGCAGCGAGCTGGCGGTATGTGGACACCAAACACAACCCAGCTGACGTCATCACCCGGGGAATGTCCCTGGATGACCTCACCCGTCGCAACATCTACAGTGACGGACCAGAATTCCTCAAGCTCCCGGAAGAAGAGTGGCCTACGCCCACCCCACGGGAAGCAAGTAAAGAGGAGGCTGAGAACAAGAAACCTATGTTCTGTGGACTGAGCACAGTCGCCTCCACAGACCCCAACATAGATGACTGCATTACCCTACAGAGTGCGCAGCTAAAGACATTCCTGTGGCACCACCCAGAGATTCAGTCCACCACTGACATTTCAGCAGCTGACTACGAAGAAGCAGAACTTCTTCTACTACAACGAGCCCAGAGAGACTCGTTCCCCGATGAGCTAGACTGTCTACAGGGAGGAAAGCCCGTCCCATCAGACAGCAGACTGCTCCACCTGGCACCCGAGAGCGACGCCCATAATCTCATCAGAGTGGGTGGTCGCCTGCGGAGAGCCCCCGATCTACCGGATGACATTAAGTACCCGATAGTCTTGAACAGCCGACACAAGGTCACAGAGCTGATCATAAAGAAATACGACGAGGATGTACACCACGCAGGAGCAGAGAGAGTCTTCGCGGAGATCAGACGTCGCTATTGGATACTTCAAGGAAGAGAAGCGGTGCGACGCTTCCAGCGAACCTGTCTAGACTGCCGAAAGTGGCGCGCGCAGCCCAGCATAGCCCGGATGGCTGACCTACCTCCCTGTCGCCTCCGACTCGGCGACAAGCCATTCCACTCCACAGGCATGGACTGTTTTGGCCCGTTGTATATAAAGAGAGGAAGAGGAACCGAGAAGCGGTGTGGTATTGTATTCAAATGCATGACCACCAGAGCGATCCATATCGAACTCCTTCCGACCATGAGCACAGACTCATTCCTTATGGCCTTCCGAAGATTCACATCACGGAAAGGAAAACCGTCTACATTGTTGTCTGATCACGGGACAAACTTCAAAGGCGGAGAAAGAGAGCTGAGAGAGAGCTTCCAAGCTATGGGCCCAGAACTTAAGACCCACCTCGCTCCATCCCAGATTGACTTCCAGTTTAATCCCCCGAACGCACCCCACTTCGGTGGAACCTGGGAACGAGAAGTACGTTCTATAAAGACAGCCCTGTACGCCGTGCTTGGGGCCCAGACTGTGGCGGAGGAAGTCCTAATGACAGTCCTCACGGAGATCGAGGGAGTATTGAACTCCAAGCCTAGGGCTGGGCGATATAACGATAACGATAAATATCGCGATATATTTTAATAATCGATATCGAATATCGGAAATAAAAAAAAATCGAAAAAGTTTTTTTTTTTTTTTTTTTTTCTTACCTGCAACAGGGCAGTTTTAAAACCAGAGACAGTGGACAGACTTGTCTTTCTTGCCTGCAACTTAAAGTAATGGCTGTGCTTGTCCAAATGACAATACTGACCAAATTCAGATTTCTTTTTCTCTTGTCCATTTATTTTGTTTGCTTTCTAATTTAAAATACATTTTGAAACCGTCTGTACACAGTAGGCTATGTGTGCTAGCAGAACTAGACTCCAGTCACGAGTCACAGTGCACATGTGCGGTGGTTTGTCCACCAAAAAAGCGCCAAAAGATCAAAAATAAACTAGCAGAGCCAGAACTGTTCAACTCCTCTGGAGCCACAGCCAGCAGAGAAGCCGGTTTACTTTAGCTTTTAAACCAGCTGCAGCCTGAGAACTGGAGTGTGAGGGGATGTAACACTAAAGATGGCGGCAATGACAAAGAATTGCTGCAAAATAAACATACATCTGTTGTTAAAAAAAAATAAAAAAAAATGTTTTAATTCTTTTATACTTATAACAATTCGATAATTATCAATATCGAGAAATAAAATAAAATTATCATATCGTTATCGCGATATGATTTTTTTCCATATCGCCCAGCCCTATCCAAGCCCCTCGGCTACGTCTCCAGTGATGTAGCAGATGTCGACCCAGTCACCCCCAACACACTCTTGATGGGGCGGCTGGACCCCGCGCTACCCCAGACAATGTACAGGCCTGAAGAAGCGAACGGCCGAAGAATGTGGAGGTACAGTCAAGTGCTAGCTGACAAGTTTTGGAACAGCTTCCTACTCCACTACCTACCGTCTCTACAGACCCGCCAGAAGTGGGTAAAAGAGAGAGACAATTTGACAGAAGGAACAGTCGTCATGATTATCGACCAGTCACTACCCAGAGCTATGTGGCCGGCTGGCCGCGTAAGCAAAGTGATCACCGGTGCCGATGGCAAGGTCCGAGCAGCTGAAGTGCTCATCCAAGGGCGAACTTACACACGACCCGTGGCGAGGCTAATAGAACTGCCCCGACTCCCAGACACTATCGATGATGACCATGACCCCATGACTTTGTGAGTTGACTGACCCTTACAGCGGACCTTGAGTGGTAGACAGTGCGGTTAATCTGTCTCTGCTTAGCTAATTAGGTGGGACTAATTAGGGGGCGGCTGTTGTGAAGGATCAGATTAAACCGAATATATATATTTATTTATGGATATATATTTAATAGTATTTGTATATCGTTTGATATCCCCTGTATATTCCTTGTACAATATGCACTGAATATCCCTTTAGTCTACTAACAGCCCATAATAGTTTCATTCTACCATTGGACGAGAACCTGGCGCCAGCAGCCAAGCCCCTTGGTTCAAGTTCAATCGTGCCAACCAACATGTCGTTACAAGCCCGGTTCCGCGTAGGAATACGTCTGGCGAAATACGAATGGTACTATTTGTTCACAGCGCATATATATATGGCGCAAGTAAAGTAGAACTTTCTTTTAGTCCATTAGTCCTTTACCCTCCAACCTAGTAACAGACGCGAAGCCTCACCCACGACGCACGTGTGGTGCAGTAAGGCCTACTTGGCCTCAGAATAGGCATTGAGACATTGTGTGGATTAATAGTTGAATTGTCATAGTTTGGCACTATACCGTCGAGTGGGACGTATTTCTATTAAGCTAATAATAGTCTATTATGTATGGTGCATCGTTCGGTTAGAGTTATAAAGTGAGCAGTACCCCCATCGTTCCTGACGTTATCTGGAGTCTTAACCAGGCTGGGCAGACCACGTGTGGTGCTTGCATCCGAGGAGCTCTGGGCCAGGACGAGTGGACCTGTACATTGGATTACTTTACCCGGACGACGGCGAGCCTTCCACGGCTTGGATTATCTACATGCTTTGGGTGCTTTGATTATGCCATGGATAACGGCCAACACTGCTGAGTGTTGGAACTACCCCCCGGAGAGGAGTCCAGGTGAGACGGCGCTCTACCCCGAGTGAGGTCGCCTCACGTCTCTTCGTTGTGGACCGGCAGCTACCGTCCACCAGAGGGTCCAGCTGTATTCATCTGTGGACCGAGGTTCTGTGGGCACCGTGTTCAGCACTCTGAATTCTCCCAAGAAATCGTCGGCCAGATGGGATACCGCCAGCGGCTCTTCTAACCCCCCCCCCCCTACTGACTTACAACCAGCGGGACCCCCCCTTTAGTGTATCCAGCTATAATCATTTAAGTACCATCGCTATAGTTCCCTAAAGAACCAGGTTGTATACTTGCTCCCTGCGTAACCAGAGATTGGACATTCAATGTTGATTTACCTACGAATACTCATTTGCCTTACAAGTGCATTTCAAATCATAAATGTCATTAAGTGAACGTTGTATATACCCTTTGCTATATAAAATATTCGATTTATACATTTGTGTGGACTTCGTTTCATCAGGTGGGAAAGTGTTCATCATATCTATATCATGTACTGGATGGCCAGAAGTTAAAGTACAAGCGGTAGTGGTTTAATAATACCATACTTATCAATACAGTCAGGGAATTGTACCCCTCAGTTACAGCGGTCAGGTGGCATAGCGGAGATTGCGCTCGTCACCAATGCAAGAGACTGCGGTCTCTCGACTCCCGGAGTCAGCATTGCCTTGGCTTGGGCTGATCGCTATACTAACTCGTTTGGCTGGGTTAGGGGGAGAGAAGCCGTGGGTGGGAAACTGGCGTTGTAGACAGGTCAGGTCTGGGCGCTTGCTCAGCGGAGGCAGGACTTGAGGAAGGCAGCGTGACCTCCCACGCGTTACACTTCACCAATGAGAGCCCTCGCTGCCAGGTGAGAAGAGAGCCACTGGCTGTCGCCGCACGTGTCGGAGGAAGCGTGCGGATACTTCAGGGTTCCCTTGTACCGACCAGTAGGAGAACATGAGCACAACAACCAGGTAGGGGAGGGGGGGGAATTGGCATAACGACTAAATTGGGACGGGGAGAAAACAGAGAAAAATCTGAGAAAGACACACAAAAAATTATAATAATAATTTTGTACATACTGAAACAATGTTCAGCCCACAATCCTGTGCTGTGTCAATTTCACATGCAAGTAACGTTATCCAAACAAACTGCGTAGCCAAAAAAAGAAAACACACACGCACACAGCAGCTAGACAGAGAAATAATCATCAGTTGTTCACATCGGCCCAGTTATAGGGATGGGTACCGTTCACATTTGAACCGATACGGTACCGGTACCTGTGAATCGATACCGGTACCCAACGGTACCTTTTTTCTGTACTTTAGTCTCTAAAAATGTTATCTACCTACCTCGGTTGTGAAAAAAAATTCAAATAACCACATTTTCTACCGTTTTCGGCTTGCCATTGCCCCGACTGCTTTGTTGTTGAATCAAGTCAAATCCTAGGTAAGCGTATATTGTGCGTGTGAGCGTTGACATGAACAGAAAAGTTACAAAATAAAATAAATAAAATAAAAAATGTAAACGGTATCTCCCGTGAATCGATACTCGGTAGTACCGACGTGTTTCGGTAAGTACCTTTAAAAGTACCGAATTCGGTACCCATCCCTACCCAGTTATGCCCATCGGACCGATGCAATCAATAAAGAAATCACTATCACGGGCCGATATGTTTGTTTATCAGTATATATCTACTCACAAACTCCTCGTCCAATCAACAGTCATCTCCCGCCTCGACTACTGCAACGCACTGCTCGCTGGCCTCCCGGCCACTGACACCAAGCCTCTTCAACTCATTCAGAACGCAGTGGCCCGCCTGATCTCAAACCTACCGAAGTCGGCCCATGTCACCCAACTTCTTAGGGACCTGCACTGGCTCCCCATTGCTGCACGTATCCGCTTCAAGGCCCTCGATCTAGCATACCGTGCGGCAAAGGGAACCGCTCCCGCCTACCTCCGGTCAATGGTCTCTAACTACACACCCCCAAGACCCCTACGCTCTGCATCTTCTGGCCGCCTCAGACCTACTCCTATCCAAGCCCCGGGAGGGTCATCAAAGAGATGCCGCCTATTCTCAGTCCTTGCCCCACAATGGTGGAATGAACTACCCACCCCAGTTAGGACAGCCGAAAACCGTCCAATCTTCCTCCGTCGACTTAAGACGCACTTCTTCAACCATTATCTGAAATAATAATATAAATTAAAAAAATAAAACTCTAACCCTAACTAACCTTACTGTCATGCACTTGTCCTAATAAACTAACCTACACTGTAACATGCAACACTTTGATGAACATTACTCAGCTGATAGAGTTGTACCCTTCCTGATGACTTGTCGTACAAACTTGTAAGTCGCTTTGGATAAAAGCGTTAGCTAAATGTAAATGTCTACCCAGTTTTGCTCATCGGACCAATACAGATATATGAAAAGAAATCACAGATACCGGCCGATACCGATATAGTCACCGATATATGGTACATCCCTAGAGGATACAGATTAATTCAAGGTTCATCACAATAGAAGCTTCAGATGAATAAATAACCATCAACTCATTCTCTGCCACGCTGGCCGCGCATCTTGCGGTCAGTAGGCCGGCTTTTCGTTACTGTTTTCGCAATAATTCATGATCTTTGCGGAGCTATTTATATATTCTATATTAGCTATGGGGAAAATGGTATGGCTCATTTGACAGAAGCTACACGCAGCCAGGCCTCCCTATTAAAATATGAATTAATATCAAATATGAAATATGAAAAAATATATATATAATTTTTTTTAATATAGTTTACATTTTTTTTTTTTTTTTTTTTTTTATGTCTCCCTCTTCTCCTTCTCACTCCCTCTTAACACACAGTCAGACTCACTGTGCTCACTGCAGCTATAGAGAGGAGGCAGGGGGTAGGTCTCTTTCTCCAGCCTCAACCATGTGATTCATGTATGTAGAGTCCAAAACAGATCCTAGCCAATCAGATTCGAGCTGACTGCCACACCTTAAAAGTTTAAAACGGGGCTGTGAGCAGAATCATGAGTGTGGCATCCCCTCTGCACTCTGTAAATTTTTCGCCCTGGAGGCGGGGCAGGTCAGAACGTTTCCACCTGACTACCTAACGTGACAACCATTAGTAGTATCAAACTGTCAATCAAACTGTCTGTCGTCACTCAGTCTACTACAGTGCCATTGTAAGAAAAAAACACGTCTGAACGTCATCCCCTCGCGGGATTGATTGATTGAAAATTTTATTAACAGAGCGGGCACGTTCGAATCCTCTATTAGTGTATCTAACATTTAGCACTTTAATAGCAACTTATTTTCGCCGGCGGGACATTTACTGAGGACCAGCAGAGCACACCACTGTGGATATTATTCTATCTGTCCAAGAGGAGGACCACATTATTGACCAGGTAAGCACTGAGCAGCCTGACTAACTTTCTAACTAACTTTATCAGGCAAGCTTGTAGACCCTTTCATGACTGCAATGCAAGCCAGGGGCTGGAATACGCAGTCACTTATTCCTCCGTAGTAGCCAGGTTAATGTGCACCATCAAGCACTGCTTAAAAGCTAGCGGTGGGTCCAAAATATATCGGATATAAATGTCAAGGTACCCAGCGTTCCATTAGGGTTTCACACACAGATGCGGCAGGGTTTGAAAGCTCGGCGTTGCTAATAAACATTTTAAATCATTTTTATAAACGAGTAAAACTGAGGCTGAGGCTGCTTCCGCATTTTACAGTAGGAGCGCTCTGATGGCTGGGCGCGCCGCGCAACAGACACGTGAATGAATGAATGAATGAATGAATGAAAACTTTATTTAACAGATTGCAGAATGGGTACAATACAGTACGGCTCAATACACACAATTGTTAAGGGGATGCAGACCAGAGAAATACGTTTGTCTCGTCTTGTTTGTCTAGACTCTAGACCAGGGGTGGCCAACCAGTCAGAGACTAAGAGCCACAAAAAAATGACTGTGGTACCACAAAGAGCCACACCATATACCAGCGTTTCTCAACCTTTTTTTTCAGTCACGGCACCCTTCATGTGTTTATAGGTCTCACCCTCTGGCCTCTGAAGTTGCTAATGTCTTTTTTATTTGGGCCTCACAGGGTTAAAAGTACCCTGTGAGACCCACGGTTGCAAAATTACAAAATCACTTTTAGCCATTTAAAAAAATAATGTTTATTTAAAAAATGTTAAAGGGGAACTATTTTACTATTTCTTTCACTATTTGGGCACTTTTACACAATTCCTGTGAGTCTATGGAACACCTAGGTTTTTTTCCAAAAAAATGCATTGTTTTGTATTTCTAATCAAGTACTAAAAACCGCATTTTTCTACCTCAAGAGCCACATCAACTGCCACATTATTATGCAGCTGAGAAATCTCTGACATCACAGATATGCACATTTTCAGGGTGAATATTGTGAGAGGAGAATTGGAAGAATTCGCCAATATGAGAATTAGAGACATATATCCTATTAATATAAGTCCACATAGCTAAGAAACAATGGTAAACACTGAAAAAAGCCATTTATAAGATAGTTCCCCTTTAAGCACATGTATAGTCAATTGGTCCTGTTGTTCAGCCTCACAATGCTATTTGATAGTAAATGTGTTTATATGTCCCACCCTCTGGCCTCTGAAGTTGCTAATTTCTTTTTAATTTGGGCCTCACAGGGTTAACCTCTTAAGCCCGAGATATACAGTAAAAGTGTATATTTTCAGCATTATGTTTGTTTACCAATTATTTTAACTGTTATTAGCTATAAGATTATAGAAATCTCAGGGCATTGAGTCGGAAACCGGCGCATATTGACAGGAGGAAGTGGCACAGCCAAAAGTGAGTGTAGTCTTTTGAAGGAAGAGACTCAGGGCTTTCAAATTTCGAAAAACTACCCTACCCAGCTCACACCAGCCCCTGTCAATCATCTGACTTCTGTATTTACTTTTTAATTTCTCTTATTTTTTGGGATTATCTCCCACAAACCTGAACGTTATTGCCATAAAACAGAACGCAGTTAGTTTCTCTACCTTTCTGTGAACGTCTTGCAAAAAACGGTGTTGCAATATGATGAAAAATGGTGGAGAAATTTACATTATAAAAAAGATGGCAGAATTCAGTACTGTATCTACAAAACCTTCTGTTTAATCATCTTCCCTTTATTCATTTGCTTAGATTTTTCAGGTCTGGTCAATTTTAGCATGGTGTTATTTACAGTCAAAGATTTTTTTTTTTTTAAATAGAATTGATATTCTCCTTTGGTTCATTACAATTTACTCAAGCCTAGTAACAGACACTATTTCTGACACTGATCCATATATGTCCCTAGATTCAGATACCAAGAACATGCAAATGGACCATTTAAAAAAAAATTGTAAATGTTTATTCTACGTCATTATGGAATGAGTGACATAAAAAAAATAAAAAGTAAAAAAAAAAATAAAAAAAAAAATAAAAAAATTTGTTTTATTTTTTTTTATGGATGGAAGAGCCGCACATTGACGGGCATGCGGGCATGCGGCTCTTTGCCCGTCAATGTGCGGCTCTTCCATCCATAAAAAAAAATAAAAAAAATTTTTTTTTATTTTTTTTTTTATTTTTTTACTTTTTTCTTTTTTTTTATGTCACTCATTCCATAATGACGTAGAATAAACATTTACAATTTTTTTTTAAATGGCCCATTTGCATGTTCTTGGTATCTGAATCTAGGGACATATATGGATCAGTGTCAGAAATAGTGTCATGTATGTTGTGTATGTCCCTATGCCATAAATGTCATGATGTCTTGTATGTCATAAATGTCACTATGAATTGAAAATGGGGGACCCTGATGTAAACAAGACAAACGTCTTTCTCTGGTCTGCATCCCCTTATAAAATGTTGTGTATTGAGCCATACTGTATTGTACCCATTCTGCAATCTGTTAAATAAATAAAAATAAAGTTTGACTGGCCGCCGAGCCATACTGTACATGGTGACTGCTTGACTAAAAAAAGAAAAAAAAGAAAAAAAAATGTAATACAAATGTTTAATACATAAAAAAATAAATAAAAAAAAATGTGGCATCCCCTGTTATTTTACCCACGCGACGCCACTGGTCGTTCATACTAATACAATTGGCAGTATTAGGGGGTGGGAAAGCCGGTGGGTGGGGATCGGACGTTGTGGACAGCGACTCCTACAGGTCGGTTGGTGCGCCTGTACAGCAGAATCAGGAAGTATCGGGGGCAGCGTGAGCCTCCCACGCGTTACTCCTCGCCACTGAGAGATCGAGCTGCGCAGGTGAAAAGATGCGACTGCTGTTACCGGAGGGGACTTGTGCTATGTATGACTTACGGTAGTCCACATTGCAGCCGGATTGTGGGAGGCAAGAAACAGCGTTCGTGACAGGGGAGGGTTGAATTGGATGATACGAAATTGGGATGGGAGAAAATATAGAAAATGGGAGAAAAAAGTGGATAAAAAAAAAATATTATCAAGGATAATTTCCGACAATTAGTTACACTTTAGATCAAAAAATGCAATTTCTTGATTCAGAACAATTTTATCATAGATGAACAAAACATTCAATGTGATTTGAATTTCACTGACTTTTTAAGCACCTTGTTAAAAAATTGGCTGTTTTCAAGGAATTCCAGGCCTTGACTTTTTTTTGTAAACAATCAAGCACTTTAAGCACTTCAAGGACCTTGTGCAAACCCTGTCTCCAGTAAGTCCACCAGCTCACCTCCAGCTCCGTCTCCTCCTCCGGCAGTCCCAGGAGTCCTTTCAGCTCCTCGTCCTCTCCAGTCTTGTTTTCTCCTCCGCCAGCGGGGCCTTGGGTCTGGGGCTTCTCTCTGATGGTGTAAGTCCGCGTCGACGCGCCAAACGAAAGGGTGGAGTCGATGGGAACTTGCTGAGGCTTGTGGGCCTCCAGACGGATGTGTCCGAGGAAGGTGCCGTGCGCTGTGGGGTGAGGGTGATCAGATACGTCTTGAGTTTTCACTAGGGATGTACCGATCTGATATTGATATCAGCCCCGATATGACTAAAATAGTTAGATTGGGTATCGGTGACCTTTTTTTTTATGCTTTATTCAATACATATAAAATATAATATAATAGTATATAATGTAATATATATATATATATATATATATATATGTACAGATGACATTTATATCTATTTGTTACATTTTGTTTCACTAAGTTAGGAAAGTAGTGTTTTAAGTCAAGCCTGATGTTGCCTTGCACAAAATAATTATCCCAGTCTCTTCCACACAGTGAGGCATACAGTTTATTAATTGAACAATGGGTATCGGATCGGTACTTGGTATCGGCCGATACCCAAAGCCCAGGTATCGGTATCGGGACTGAAAAAGTCGGATCGTGCATCCCTAGTTTTCACATGCCGATGGGACAGATTATTCACCTAAACATCAAGAGGTAAGAATATTTTATGGGACTGAATGATTTCAGGGAATGCATGGATGCAGTTTTTAATGCCATATTAGGGTTGACTTAAGGGGGTAAAGTAAAATTATCTTCACAAGTAAAGTAGTTATAAATACATTATGTAATAGTCTACTGCCTGTAGTATCGGGTGTTATCATGTTATCCCTGTGCACTACATGTAATGTACTGTAGTAAATGTGCCTTGTGTCTGTCATACGGTGGAACATTAATAAGTTGTTGATGTGCAGTTGCGCATTCACCAGCGAATGACGTGTTTCTAAGTAGGAGGAATTAATGCACATCTTACTGCTGTTGAGGTCTATGAGGAAGACTCTCTTCAGGTGCTTGTGGTAGACCAGCGCGGCATGGGCACGGGAGCACGACTGGTGGTCCATGGTGAAGTCACACCAGTCCGGGTTCCTCCCGAACATATAGAACTTCTTCTCGTCTATGATCAGTTTCTACACAAACAACACGTTTCACATGCGTAACAACAGTGTTCTCACAGATAAGACACATGTGAAAAACAGACCTCAAATGTCTCTGTGCCTCTGAGCCATAACTCAACAGTGTCACTTCTCACTGAAAAGCTTAAATATCAGGGCTCATGTTTGCTGTGGCACGGCGTTGTAGCCAGACAGCCATGGAACTCCATACCGAGTGTGCAACACAGCAGGGCAGAGGGGAGGGCTGCCAAGCCTGTATCTGGTGCGACTGGCTCAAAGGCATCATCTGAAGCCTAATCAGTGATATGAAGAACTTGTAATAATTATTATTATAAACTTAATTTGAAGCACCTTCATGTAACCCAAGGATGCTTTAAAAAAGAAAAGAAAAACAGAAGTCACAGCAAACAACAGGGAGAACTACATCAAAGAAAATCATGGCTGAAGAGGGGAGTTTTCAGTCTTGATTTCAAAACAGAGATGGACTTGTATACCCCAATTACCAGCCACCAGATATGTTAATGGCCACACACATGTCCAACCAATGTAAGACGTTTGATGACGAAGACAAAGTTATTACCTCGACCAGTTTGTCCCCCTTCATCACGTCTAGATGGAGCCCGGGGGGCGGCTTGCCTGCCCTGAAAAGCGGAAATAATAACACGCACAACAGAATGAATGAATGAATGAATGAATGAATGGCGACTAATATGGTTGCCTCACTTCGCAGATCTTTAAGTATAACATGACCTTAGTTACTAGCAAACATTAACAGTAAGCCCAGCTCAAGGGTGCAAGAAAGAAGAGAAAACGAGGAAAGCAGAAACGCAGGGAATCTTCAATGAAGATTTGACTATGAAACACTGGGGGAATGAAACACTGGGGGATCCTTCAACAATAATAACAACAACAGGGGATTAGGGGAAGCTTGTCCTGTAGCTAACATTAACTAATGTGTGTAACGTTAACTTAACTGGAGTAGTGTCCTACTGCAGTGTAATATCACATTAGCTAGCAACCAATCGCTAGCATGAGCTAACCTCAGCAGGCAAGCGTCCGTTAAGTAGCTGAGCCGAGGTTGACTCAACCACAGCGAAGTAACGCATGGATGGATTTGTAGCCGACTGAGCTTTAACATCATACAATAAAACGCGCAGTTTGATGATGTGTCTGCTCACCATGATGGACAATCGAAAGGTGGAGCACTGGGAAGACTTTCTTTGCTTGTTTTAGTCGCCATGTTTGCTTCATCTTCTACAACCCACACTGCATGCTGGGTAAAAGGGAGCCTTCGGTTCTTGGGAGTTGCTGTTCCACCAACATCTCAGTATTCAGCCTACACTTTATTTATTAGCATACTTCTTCCAATTTTTATTGGCGGTTGGCATAGATACACAATTATCATTTTATAACAAATTCCAGAAAAAATTATGGAGTCCATTAGAGCAGTAGTTTTCTGCCCACAAGGCCCTAGTTTCACGAGGCTAGATCTCAAGACCCAGTGTACAAGGAATTATTCCAGTAACCCAGGTTCAAGGTATAATTTGTTGTATAATTTGTTTGGCTGACTGGAATTCACTTGGCTGACCGTACCACTCTCCGCAGGGCCTTGCGGTCCCGTTTCCATACCAGGCAGTGATAATACCTGACATGGTAATGCTCTCTATGGTATAAAAGTTCTTTAGTATCTTAGGGGCCATTCTGAACATCCACAGACGTCTGAGGAAGTAGACAGGCTGATGCACTTCATCTGTACACACTTCAATTCAGCTAGTCCTGTTAATTCAATTTTAACTCCTAAAAGATAAGGTATTCCTTAGGGGAAATGCAGGCCTCATATAGCAGCACATGGGAGGGGGGTGGGGGTACAGGTATGGGCAGGGTAATAGAAAGACAATAAATATAGGCAATAAAAACTGAATCTGAATATAAAATATTATTTAAAAAAGCACAAAAGTGATAATAAAAAAAGAACCCAAGAAATTAACGCATTGTGCGAACAACCAACTTCCTTGTTCATTTTTGTGGTTTTTGATTGAATTAATGAATGAAAACTTTATTTAACAGATTGCAGAATGGGTACAATACAGTACGGCTCAATACACACAATTGTTAAGGGGATGCAGACCAGAGAAAGATGTTTGTCTTGTTTACATCAGGGTCCCCCATTTTCAATTCATAGTGACATTTATGACATACACAACATACATGACAAATTACATTTATGGCATAGGGACATACAGGTATATACTGTTACATTTGTGACATATACGATATGCAAATATACAGTACTGTTACCCATAGATCCTAACAGAGATTATATGATGGGGAGGAGACTGTACATTAGGAGGGGGTGGGCGGGTGGGAGAAAAAAAATTATATACACATGGTGGGGAAAAGATATATACATACGGTGGGGAGGAGACTGTCTATTTGGGGGGGGTTGGACCTTTACGGTGGCCAGTTTTGAATGGCAGCCTCCCGTAGGGTAGGGATTCACATATTTTACGGCTGTGGGTAGGGCGTTCCACATTGTTGTGGCATAATTGCGAAATGTGTTTAGTCCCTTGTATGTGCCGTATCTGGGTTGCACATGATTTGTGGAACTCCCTGGTGTTGTGGGCGTGGTATTCACTGACCTTTGGGAAGTATTTAGACATGTAAATGAGTACCTGTGTGGTGTAGTGTATCTTGTAGACCAGGCCCATTGCAAGTTGCTGTACTCTGTCGTCTACTCTAAGCCATCCTATAGGTTGTCAAAGTGGGCAGGGGTGAGGTGGGTTCTAGGAGTAAGGTCAAGCAGTAGTGACCAGTTTGTTTTGTGATGTTTGTAATTTTGTTTTTAGTGCCTTTGAGGTGCTTTGGTACCATGAGGTGCAAGCATAGTCGTAGTACCCTTGAATGAGTGCTCCTGCCAGAGTCTTCAGGGTATTCTTGTTTACCAGAGAGGAGATCCGGTACAAGAATCTAGTTCGTTGGTTGACTTTTTTTATTATATTGGATGCCATTTTGTCACAGGAAAGATTTGCCTCTAGGATGGAACCTAGGTATGTTATTTCATCTTTCCTTGTGACAATATTGTCACCCACTGTAACTGAGAAGCTGTCGGTCTTGCTGAGTTTGTTATTTGAACCGAAGAGAATGGACTCTGTTTTACCCAGGTTTAATGATAGTTTGTTATCAGCGAGTCAGGTGCAGATTCTGCCGAGTTCAGAGCTGAGGGTTTTTTCAACCTGTAACTTGTTCTTGTCAGAGACCAGCAGAGCTGAGTCATCCGCGAACAGGAACAAGTAGCAGTCACAAGCTGACGACATGTCATTTGCATAAATTAGGAACAGTAGAGGTCCTAGTATGCTTCCTTGTAACACCACAGCTCACTGGGAGGGGGGCGGGGGGGATAGGGTACTGTTTACCTCCAACATCTGTTCTCTCCCCTCCAGGTAGGATTGCATCCAGCTCACTGATAGACTATCAAAACAAAACCAATTGCTTTTAGCTTGTCAATCAGAATGGAGTGATTGACAGTATCGAAGGCCTTTTGTAGGTCCAGCATGACCAATGACCATGCCACAGGCCCGCAGTATTTGCCCCATCCACCTCGTTTGATGTGGTCGTTCAAATAGAGAAGGTATATTAATACAGTCTATTCCACTATAGGTATATAGTTTGATTGATTGAAATTTTTATTAACAGATTGCAAAATGGGTACAATACAGTACAGCTCAATACACACAATTGTTAAGGGGATGCAGACCAGAGAAAGACTTTAGTCTTGTTTACATCAGGGTCCCCCATTTTCAATTCATCATAACCAGTACTCGAGTTGTGAAAAAAAAACAGGGGGGATGGTCAGCGCTGCAGAACTCATGACAGGTTTGGGGGGGACGCAGAGTAGGGGGGTACGGGGGCAATTCATATTTTTCCAAATTTGGGGGGGACATGCCACCTCTTGTTTGATGTGGTCGTTTAAATAGAGAAGGCATGTGTCAGTGGAGTGGGATGTTCTGAAGCCAGATTGGAATTCGTAGATTAGATTTTTTTCCGCAAGGTATTTTTCGACCTGTTCGTATACAATTTTTTCCATGACTTTCGAGATGGAGGTTAGGATAGAAACAGGGCGGTAGTTGCCAGGGTCTAATTTACTGCCTTTTTTGTGCAGGGGTGTTACTCTCGCAATTTTGAAGTCCTTGGGGACGTGTCCCTGTTTTATGGAGAGTTTTATTATGTGTGTGATGACTGGGGTGATGGCGGCTGTCTGAGGAATTTGGAGGGGATGTTGTCATGGCCAGTGGCCTTGTTGCGTGTAGCTTTATGCCAAGCAAGCAGTGCAAAAATTTACCGTAGTGGCATGCAGTAATGCGCCTTTCATTTTCCGCCGCCCAGCGCCCAGGTCGCGCGGAAATAGGCTGTCTATTGCCATTCTCTTTGACAAACTCTAACCTTAACCAGCTCCTTAACAGCGCCTAAACTTAACCGTTCTAACCTTAACCAACTCCGAAACAATGCCTAACCTTAATCGGCGAAAGAATACACGTTAAAAAAAAATCACGTTAAAAAATATTTTCGATGGGATTCGAACTCGCCAGCAAACAAGCCATAGGATCCACAGCCATGTGTCCTTGCCAATTGAGCTATTTGCTAGATACTGAATAAGGGGCGGTGACTTATATATATTGAGCTCCGCTCGTGTCGCATGCGCGGGCACCTCGCGCGAGCACGCCGGCGTTAGGTTGGAGGGCACTCAGTTTTTTGAGTACCTCATCTGTTGTTACCATTTCCAGTTTGAAGTCGTCTTTGTGGACCCCTAGGTTCTTGTAGTATGCTACTATGTGTTCTACCCCATACTGCCCTGAGTGGGAGGGTAGTTTGTTTACCAGTGTTGTGGCTATGTTTGTGAAGAAACTGTTTAAGTAATTGGCTACATCCAGCTTGTCTGTGATGAGCGTGTTGTCCGTCTTTATGTTTATGTTTGAGAATCTGGTTTTAAGTTTTTTACTGCAGCCTAGTTGGTTATTGAGTCATTTCCAAAGTTCACGTGGTTTGTTTTTGTTTTCCTCGGTTTTGTCATTGATAAAAAAAATCTTTTTGATGTGTGTTAACTGGGAGTGTTTATTAACCATGGCATTGCTGAAAGAGGGCATACACGCTCAGCAAATCTACCTGGGGTAAAGGTTTGAAATCAGTTGTGTTTTATTTTCCAGGTGGACTGACTAAGGCAGACCGGGAGCTGATAGTTGTGGCCACCAGTATCTACAACAAGTGCCTCTACTGCGTGGTATCCCACAGTGCACTGCACCGCATCTACTCCAAGAAGCCCACTCTTGCTGACCAGGTATATGGCGGCATATCATCTTCAGGTCAATAATTTAGACTGAGATTAAAGTACAGATACCGCCAGTGCTCTTTCACATAATGGTTTGTCTACTTACAGTATTTGATGGGAAGCACCCTCAGCACTCTCACGGGCTCGATCTCATTCCATTCACTACACCCTCACCCTATCCACTCTGTGCTTTCATGTGAAGTGTTTGCCATACTAAAGAGCATCCCGAACTGATTTGCGGGGAGGTGGATTGGACAATAGAAGTCTTCAACAGCAAGTGTACATTGATGCTGTTGTTCAAGACAGACCATTTAGACTCGCCCGGTGTTACATGCTTTGTAACACAGTTTCTGCCTTTTCAGGACAAGCTAGCATAAAACAGCTGGTACCTACGGATTACTCAATATACCTAGTTTCCAATGATAACTCTATCTAGGTTTAGCCCACTACAACCTCTTAAAAACAGTCATGCTGACCGTATCGCTGAAGATACAGCCGGTTTAATGGCGGATAAGTCTAAATGGTACTCATTTGGCGGCCCATTAAAACAATAACAAAATAGTGATATGGCTAACATAGTTTGTAGTAGTTTGTAGCAATTCTGAAGCTAGAACAAAGATATAGGTATCACTGGAAACTATTTTGGTAGTCCAAAGTCACTCTGACCTCACGCCCATCCCATTCTCTTGTTACAAATGGAATAACAATGCATCACTGAATTTACTTAATTGTCCATTGTGTGTTGCTGTCCTTTCCTATGGATGTGAATCCTAAGAAGAAGGTCTTTGCTTGTCTTCACCTGGTCTTACTCCAACTCTTCTCCCTGTCCCCTCCACCCAGGTCATAGTGAACTATGAGAAGGCAGAGCTGTCTCCTCGGTAGCGGGCCATGCTGGACTATACGTGTGTCGCAGTGACACCATCACAGAAGACCACTTCCTGGCCCTGGAGGAATCGGGCTTCAACCGCGAGGACGCCTGGGACATCTGCGCCATTGCTGCTTTCCTTTCTCTGGTCTGCATCCCCTTAACAATTGTGTGTATTGAGCCGTACTGTATTGTACCCATTCTGCAATCTGTTAAATAAAGTTTTCATTAATTTATTCATTCATTCATTCATTCACTCATTCACACAATGGCAATGGTATGACAAGGTTTGGCACATGTTTCCACGAAAGCAGGATATCATTTTTTATTTTTTATAAATCAACTTTGTAGATCATCCTCCATGTGTGTGTGGTTTTACAAAGTAAACAATGGGAAATAGGGGTGTAACGGTACACAAAAACCACGGTTCGGTACGTACCTCGGTTTTGAAGTTCGGTACGTGTTTTCGGTACAGTGGGGGAAAGTTTGGCTTTCCATGTTCCACTCAGGGGTGATGTAGTGTGCAATAACTAATTATACTTGTAGGGCTGTCAACGAATATTCTATATCGAAATGAATAATCGACTTGTAAAAGAGAAAGCATTAAACAGATCATCTGTCAAAACCTCGTAACTCTATTCGCCCTCAAATCTGTGTTCATTTTTTATTTTGCATACTCATGTTCTGTGTCTTGAGTCGTACTGTATTGTATTCTGCATCTGTTAATAAAGTTTCAATCTGTAAGAGCCTCAAATGTCCATGTACATTTAATAAGTTGTCAGCCAGTTTCCAACCTGTAACATTCCTAAAGTAAAGGCACATGGGTAGATCAATTTCGTTGAAGTTAAGTAGACGATCTTTCCATTCCTGGTAACTAATGCATTCTACATTGTTGGCAGTATTTTTATAGTATGTGGAATCTAGAGATGGAAATATGCAGCATTGCACTTGATATACAGTAATTTCTCACATGGTTGATTATCAAAACAATCGCTTATCAAACCCATTGTGTTTACTGTGTTTACTATATATACCATATAAACCATTAAAAGTGGGTGTCAGACAAGAGGGAAGACGCAGGTTTTAAACTGTGGATACCAACAGAAGGTAAACATTACTTTGAACTGTACAGTAATCCAGAACTATTTCATTGCACTGTAAATAAACAGATTTTATAGTATGTCACATCATTCATGTCTTTCACATTCTACTAAAACTGAATCAAACCATAAACAAGGTGGCTTGTTGGGATGTTAGATCCTAATGTGAAAAACTGATTTTATATGTCAGGAGAAGACTGGTACTCATCAGCAGGTCCACCGACGGGCCTCGCATCTTCGTCTCCACAAAGTACTGGGGGGGGGGGGGGGTCTCCTGTATGTGAGACATATTTCCTTTGAGTGAAAGAAAACAACAAGTATGTTGTGTGCCAGGTTAATGTGCAGTCATGGTAAAGTGAGAGGTGACGGGTGGACCACCACTGATGTCATGTGTCCAGGCAGGCCTCAGGTACAAGTCATTTTAACTCCAGCAGCTCATTACGTACCAACCCGTTTCTTTTCCCATGAATCCCTGCACAGCCACAGACACTAAACCGAAAGAAGCTTTAGCTGTCATGACATAAATATGCCAGACATCCATACATCTGCTTATAGATCTGTTTGATAATGTCTAGCTCAGGAAAGGATAAAGTAATCTTGTGTGCATTTAACATCCTGCTACCCTCAATTTTACTATTTACATTACATTTGGTTTCCTTGAGGTAAATTTCACCCCACCAATTTAAACCTCTGGAAAATTATTAAAATTGTAACCAACGTTTGTGTCTGGGGTGCACGGGGTAAAACAATTTGATTTTAGAATATTTCAGATAATGAAATTAAATGTTTATCATCAACTATCTAGTTAGTATTTATAGGTACACTGAGTCCATCCTCACCTCCATCACACTATGGTACGCTACAGCCAAAGACAAAGGCAGGCTGCAGCGTGTCATCCACTCTGCTGAGAAGGTGATCGGCTGCAATCTGCCATCTCTCCAGGACCTGGACGTCTCTCCAGAACTCTGAAGCGTGCAGGTAAGATTGTGGCCGACCCCTACCACCCCGGTCACAACCTGTTTGAGTCACTCCCCTCTGGAAGGAGGCTGTGGTACACCAGGGCCAAAACCTCACCCCACAAGAACAGTTTCTTCCCCTCTGCAGTGAGCCTCATCAACAAGGTTCGGGACCCTCACTGACACCCCCCACTGTGTTACATTGTGCTATATTTAATTTTGTTTATATCCCATATAATTTTATTCAACCTCTTATTTACTGATTCTGATGTAACTCTAACCAGTTAACAGTCTCTCCATCTATGTAACTCTAACCATATTTGCATATCTTGTATGTCACAAACTTAAATGTCCAAACCCCTCCAATGCACAGTCCCCCCCGCCCCACCCAACCACCTCCAATGTAGTTTCCCCCACCTACCCAACCTCTTCCAATGTACTGTATTCGTGTCTGTTGCACTAGTAACACGTAGGGAGAGATAGAGAGAGAGACCCCTGTGGTGTGGTTAGTATTGAGAGCGCCTCAGTCGTTTGGGTCGCAACTACAGTCCAGCAGCGGGGGTGGACAGATCTGTCAGCCAATGGCCAATAGGCACTATGAAGCCCCGCCCAACAAAACAAGGTACAGGCCCCGACGCCCCGCCCACGCACAGTAAAACCGACTACAAGCCCGAGTCCCGCCTCAAACCAAGTACAGAACCCGAAGCCCCGCCCAGACGTTGGGCTTGCGGCTCTGCAGATATCCCCTATTGGAACTCTGACGTGTTCGACTTTCTGACTCCTCCCCCGGCTGCAATCGTCTACTCTCGTCTAATTTCGAGGCTAGCCGAAATGAATCTCAAACACGCCTCTTGTCAGAGACCAGCAGCAGGGCTGAGTCGTGCACAAGCTGATGACGACATGACATTTGCATAAATTAGGAACAGTAGTGAAAGCACACACACCCTTCATGTGCTGTATTTTTTCTACACTTTGACTGCACTTCATTTAGGCGGCGCGGCAGTGATGGCAGCCACAGGGACGTCTCGGTGCCTGCAAGAATTCATAGCATCACTGGATAAAACTTGTCTACCCAGGATACTGCAGGTGTGCTCTGGAGTGTACTTCCAAGGTATGCGTTTCCTTTTCCTCCTCCTGAGATATTACCCTTTGCTGGACCCAGCTAGACCCATCGACCAGAAACAGACAGGTTGGGGGATGACGTCACTCTGCAAAGTCAAACCCAGTTCTCTCACTGTTACTTTTTCTTTTTTATGTTAAAGATGTTTAATTGTCTATACAAGATATTTTATTATCAGTTTGATTTATACCATTGTCAGTGTACACTGTATTGGATTCAATGTAGCCTACACTGTTATTAGATACCACCTACTGTGGATATTCTATAGCCTAAATTCATTACATATTCTGAATTGACCCACTTAGGCCTGATAATGACAGAAGGCTTAGCTGAGTAGAGCAACTACAACAAAGGAAAAGATAAATGAAGTGGGCTGTCTTAAATACTTAGAAGCTTCGTTCGATGGGCATGGGATTCGAATATGAAAATAAAATTAGAATATATAAAAAAAATAAAAATGTATTGATTTTTTTTGTTGCAAAATCAACTCTGCCTCTCTGTTAATTACAACAAGCAATGCTGTTTGTTATTTAAGATGAGGTCGGACTCGGCACTGACAGATTTGTGTTCATTGTGCTGCTTTTATAAAGCCTCAAATGACGGCTTACAATATTTCATGGAAGCAAAGTGTTTAGTTTGTCTAAGATTTTAACTTTACAGCACTGACAAAGTTGAACAAAGTGCTGTACAAGTCCCACAACATAATTTTTTTTAAGTTATAATAAAAAAAAAGTTATACTTTTTTTATTATTATTTTTTATTTCGAAGCTTCGAATTAAAATCGTATCTCGGCCCCGAAGCTTCGAATTCCAAAAAAAAAATCGAAGGTCAGCCTTAGTTCAAAGCGTTGGCTTGTGATTCATTATTGTAGTTAGTGTGTGTGTGTGTGGTTGAGTATGTGTTAAAAAAAAGTGTTAAAAAATTGTTTCATATAACAATTTAAAAAAAAGTCATGTTAGGTGCAATCCATTGTCTCAATTATTAATCTATGAAGTTAGCTATTATTTTTACTGATGGTTTCCATTTAAAGTTCACAAATTTAAACTGGTCTTTGGTTTGATTCAGAATTTTCCTTTAGGTCTCATATTGATTTTATTGGGAATAAAGTGAATGCCAGTCTTAGAATACTATACAGATCAATTAATTGTTTTACTCTAAAGTGAGAACATTTATTGTTCAACAGCTTTTATTTCCTATTATTGACTATGGTGATATTATATCAGAATAGTAAGAATACATCTACAGCCGGTGTAATGATAGTTGATAATGATAGTTTGTTGTCAGCGAGCCAGGTGCAGATTCTGCCTGAGTTCCGAGCTGAGGGTTTTTTCAACTTGTAACTTGTTCTTGTCAGAGACCAGCAGGGCTGAGTCGTCCGCGAACAGGACCAAGTTGCAGTCACAAGCTGACGACATGTCATTTGCATAAATTAGGTTCCCCTTTTAGTTAATGGGAACAAATAAGCAACATTGACAAAGAAAGTGACCTAAATGGGTGCAATCCAAATAGACAACTGTGCTTCCTGTATACATCCATTTTGAGTGTAGTGCTACAAAAAGAAACCCAAACGAAGTAAATTACACAGAGAGAGATGAAGAACCTTCATCCGTTCACCGTGGCCTGCGGCTCAGTGTGTGACCATCACACCCAGCGTGTGCAAACAAGGTCGAAAATGAACATTATTATCAGCTATGATAAAGTGAATATGGTGGCCTGTTTAAGGTCGTTCCCATATACCACTACTTCTAATTTCCCCATGGATTCCACTAACTAATGCAGTTATTCAAGAAACGTCTGTCACACTGAATTCCCCAAAGCAATAAAAACAACCTTGTTGCAGATCATCCTGTGTTGCTAATTTTTACAATGACTTCACCGGCATTAAATACCACTGCTACGCAGACGACATACAACTACTCTGCTCTTTTCAACCCGACAATTTGGAGAAACTCAGCCTTCTCCAGGAGTGCCTGCTCAGCATTGAGAGTTGGATGGGGAGCAACTTCCTCCAGTTAAATGCAAAAAAAACGGAGGTGCTGATCGTAGCAGCTGAAAAGACTGCAGCTAGAGTGGCCACTCACTTGGGGTCCCTTAAAGACAACATACGTCCCCACCTGAGAAACCTGGGTGTTGTCTTCGACCAGGCCATGAACCTAGACAAACATGTCAAAACACTCGCCTGCTTTT
The DNA here is from genome assembly GCF_963971535.1 of Notolepis coatsorum. Lineage (NCBI taxonomy): Eukaryota > Metazoa > Chordata > Actinopteri > Aulopiformes > Paralepididae > Notolepis > Notolepis coatsorum. The sequence goes on along the minus strand of NC_140183.1, from coordinate 55,283,777 downwards.
TTCACCTCAGAAACATTGCAAAACTACGCACCATCATATCTCACTCTGAACTAGAACTGTCCGTGCATGCTTTTATTTCCTCTAGGCTTGACTACTGCAACTCACTTTTCACCTGTCTCACCAAATCATCCACAGACAAACGACAAATGGTCCAAAATGCTGCAGCCAGGCTACTCACAAGGTCAAAAAAATCACTCCCATTCTGGTATCCCTGCACTGGCACCTGTACAGTGTACACTATAGAATTCACTTCAAAGTCCTCACTTTTACTTTCAGAGCACTCCACGGTCAGGCCCCTATCTACATCACTGAACTCATCCATCCCTACTACACCAACACCCGCTCACTCAGATCTGCCGATCAGCACCTCCTGGTGGTCCCCAGGTCCAGGCTAAAAACAAGGGGTGATCGAGCCTTCGAGGTGACAGCACCAAGGCTCTGGAACGCTCTCCCCCTGGACCTGCGAACTGCCCCCTCTGAAATCTCTTTTAAAAAAACAAGTAAAAACACATTTATTTAGACAGGCCTTTGGTCATACATAGGCACTCTTTCTTGTCCTCACTGTTCCTATAGTTTTGTTTTTTTAATTAGTGACTCATGATTTTATCCAAATTCTTTTATTCTACTTTTTTTATCTGGTTTCACTGTTTTTTAACTGCTGTCTGTTGTTGTTGTTATTTATTTCTGATTTAGTTTTGTTGTTTTTTATATACTAAGCTGTAGTGTAAAGCACCCTGTGCATTCGTGCTGTGAAGGGTGCTATATAAATTCATTCATACTTAAGATGACTCGAGATGGATCCGTTTGTTTGGATTTTTATTATTTCCCGCATTCAGCACACATCGCTTAAGATGCGCAATGCTACGTGTACATCCTGAACCTCTCCATAAAGTTAAATACTCTTTCACTATAAAAACATAAGCTGCCCAAATTACAAAGCCAAGACACTTTATTTTGAAAAGACACTTACTTTTGACAATAACTAAAGAAAACATAAATTGAGTACTGCTGCTCCAAGTTTTAAAATGACAATTGCTTTTATCAAAGTGATGTTTATTCTAAACCATTGGACTGAGTTGCACCTTCTGTGTAAATAGCAGAAGGAACCAGAGCACAACAGGATGTGTGTGAACACAGTGAGCACAAACAAACCCCTAAATACAAGGGATTGAACAGACATCAACCACAACAACTCGATAAAGAACACCTACGAATAAGCGATGTTCTTTGAGTGAAGGAGAGGTCTGACCTGTTGCATATGGGTTCAGGTGATAGTCTTGTATACAAATCTCTTGTTAGTCTTCATGTCTGATTGGGAGTCCTATTGCTGTGTGTGCATGTTTGTGCATGAGCGTGTGTGTGTGTGTGTGTGCTTGCATCTGCTCATGGTTGTCTTTCTGTTCCAGGGTCTGTATATGAGCTCTCTGGGTGTGAGGTATGCCTGTCCACTGGGGATTTAATAAAGGTTATTGACATTGAGCTACTATCAATCAGCTGTGAAGATATCAGCAACAATGACAAGTTTGAACTACCTATTAACCATAGAGGTAAGCCCAAATAATATTGAACACGTGCAAAAAGTAGTGCCATTATTTTCTCATGAAATAAAACAGCTTGATCTTAATGATGAGACCTTGTGGTGTCTCCCAGGCTTGTTCCAGCTGGTTGCAGAGAAGATGCCCTACACTACGGTGGAGGAGATGGTGAGTCTTAGGCCGGTGGGCCTCGACTCTTGCCTCCCTTTCACCTTCACCAGCCGCTGTGAGCTGAGCTTTGAGAACTTCACCCTGCGTGCCGGGAGTGCAGTGACCATGCTGTCCGTGGAGCAGCATATTAAGGGGGAGGAGGGGCACGTGCGCTGCCACATCAAAGGGCCACATGGCGCGTCTGCGGAGGTGCGGATCCCTCTCTCCTGCCGCGGGGAGTTCCACGAGTGCGAGAGCGACGAACGCTTCACCGCCCAGGAGATCGTGTGTTCACCTCACCTGAGTAGCCGCACGTTTCACCTCAGCAAGACTGCGTGTGGTGGACCACTTGTCCTCAGCCCCATATACGAGGTCCAGGCCATCATGCACTGTGAGTAGCCTATACTTGCACACCCACGTGGCCGTCCCGGGTTCGCCTCCGACTCCAGGGGGATAATTTGTCGCATGTCTTCCCCACCTCTTCTCCCGTTCACCCTCTCCTCCTCTGTCGGTCATGTCTGACCATGAAAAAGCTGGAAAAACGCTAGAAATATATCTTTAAAAAAAGAAATACCAACCAAATCAAAACCAATAAATAAAAAATAAATCTTAAAATAGATTAAAACAGGAATACATTTAAAAAAAAAAGCAAAATAAAAAAAAAGACAAAACATTTTTAAAAGATGATACTGGGAGAACATTCTAAAGCCTGGGGACCTGATGACAAAGGCCCAGTAACATTTAGTTATCAGCCTGGGCACAGGGAACTTCCGTTTCCGTTTTCATTACATATTTTGTGTAATGGATCACATAATGAATGCTCTGAATTATGGATATTGATCAGAATGTACCTACATTTGTATTACATTTATTTTTGTTGTACATCATAGATTTAAAGGAACACGCCAACATTTAGGGAGATTAGCTTACAGTCTTGTCTCCAGAGAGAGACAAGAAGATAGATACCAGTTTCCTCTCTGTGCGTTCAGTAGAAAGCTATCTGGCTGCATGTTAGCCTAGCTTAGCACAATGAATGGGAGCGGACAGTGACGGGTAGCCTCCGGGAGAGGTATTAGTTGGACAATGCCTAGGCTAACCGGTCATGTCTGCTTCCATTCATTGTGCTAAACTAGGCTAACATGCAGCCAGATAGCTTTCTACTGAATGCACAGAGAGGAAACTGGTATCTATCTTCTTCTTTCTGGAGAAGACGGTAAGCTAATTTCCCAAAATGTTGGCGTGTTCCTTTAAGTTCTGTTCCATGTTTCACCTCCCTTCACGCCCCTAAAGTAACTTTTCCCTTTTGTCTCAGTGAGGAAGAATATATTGAAGTTCCCCTCTAGCTTAGACGTGGACGTGTTAGACGTGACTGAGCAACGTAAGGATGCAACCTTCGTAACGCCGCTCACTCTGACGGACGTCCTGTCCCAGCCGGACGAAGCCTTCCCCACCATGGCAGAGATCCTCGAGGGCCCAGAGAGTCTGCCCCTGTTCCACTGTAGCTGGCTGCCAGAACTGTGCCAGGGCCGCCACCTGGTTCTCCACAGTAAAGGAACCAGCGCCATGGTCTTGGTCTCCAGCATGAAGGGCCGGAAGGCACGGCAGTATTTCCTGGTTTCTCAGCAGTACGGCGGATGGCTGAGGAGAAGGCCACGGGAGTTCAGCTCGGTTTACGAACTATATGTTGCCTCAACTCGGGCGCAAAGTCTCAGGGTTAGTGTAACGAGGCAGAGTGAGGGGATAGAGGAGGAGAGCCTGCCAGCCCTCGGCGTGGGAGAACAGCTGGAGGTTCTACGCTGCGAGAGGGTGGAGTTGGCCTGTGGAGGCAGCGACGGGCAGAAGCAGTCCACTGAGGCTCTCGTTTGTCTGCGACTCCAAGAGCTAGATGAAGATGATGATGATGACGATGAAGTGGATGTGGAGAAAAAGGACGAGAGCGAGGAGCTTATTCTGCCTTTGTACATGCAGGGACACTTTGTGGAGAAGATCACTGATAAAAAGAAGTATAAGCTGAAAGATTTGGGTAAGGACTTTGTTCTGCCACTGGACGTTAAGGTGGTGAGTCGTGATAGAGAACTTGAGATGGATCCTCTGGTTGGGTTCCCTTCTCTCACACTAGAGGAGGTTACTCTTGAACCTGTCGTCCAGGCCAGCCTTCCAGGCAGTCCACAGCGCTGCTTTGACATCCCAACTCGCTGGCTCTCTATGTCCATCTCTTTCACCCGTGACCCCCTGCCATGGCCTGTGGGTCAACCTCCAAAACGTCACTTGGATACAGTTACCGAGGTGACAGACTCATTCTATTGTGAGTTCCGCAAGAAGAGTGACTCAGGTGAGCCGCCACCACCACGGCCACCAAAGCGAAAACCCTCCTCATCTTCAAGGAAGTCTTGTGAGAAAGGCTCCTCCCCCAAATACCTGCCTGATCTTCCAACAAAACCCGGCATCTTGGCCACAGGCTTGAACAACTTCGCCCTTGTCAACAAAAAGAGGCCCCCTTCTCCCCCACCTCCGGTAAATGCTGCTCTCCTGGGCCTTTATTTATTAAGTATCTCAAGGTAGAAGTGCTGATCTGAGAACAGTTAGGCTCATATGTCATATGGCCATGACACCTGATCAGTAGATCAGTACTACTAATCTTAGAAGTATGATAAATACAGGCCCTGATATCTACTATGGTGTCCAAGAGAGCTTTAGAAATGTCTTTACAGATTCCTTGAAATGTGTCTTTTTGAAATTAACAAATGTACATTTGCCTTATTAGACAATGTGTTCTAGATGCAAACCTTTATTTAAACTCGAAAGGTTCACTGAGATTGCCCTCATTTACAGTGGTGTCGAGTGACAGACAAGTCAAAAGTAGTTACACAAAACACAAGATAAAAACAATGATAAAAACAAAGAAGATCAGCTAAAGCAGTTACACATTGATACACAGTGGTTTGTGATTATGGCTTGGAAGAGTATCAATCTTTAGGTTGTGCTGAAGGTCATTCCATGAGTCAGGAGCGCTAAAGGAAAAGGAAGACTTTCCAAGATCAGAAGTCATTTGAGCGAGTCTTGGAAAAACCACTGTGGGCTTTTGACATCTCAGCAAATAAATCATTATTATTAGATTATAATAATTATTATTAGATTATTATTATTGCGAATGCATATCAAATGTGGTTCCTATTTTAAATTGTGTGCAAGAAGAATGCACGCTTTCGTCCTCCTCAATTGTACAGCCCTGGCATATTGTATTTTAGAATTGTATTCTATTCGATTGTACTTCTATTTTAATTTAATTTATATTCCATTTGATTTGTATTTGACCTTAATTGTCGCATCAAGCGACCAAATTAAATTCCTTGTATGTGTAAACCACTTGGCAATAAAGACCTTTCTGATTCTAATTCTGATGCAGAGTATCTCAGCTGACCCGCCTCCACCAGTCAGACCCAGAAAGCTCATGGCCAGAGTGAAGTCAGGAAAGGCCCTGCCCAACACCTACGTGACAATTGACGATTCCAAGCAGAAAGGTGAGGCTCTATATGCCCTGGCTGCATATTACAGAAATATAGTTTGTGTGGGATGCAGTTTTATTTTCCTTATTGAAAATACACAATGTTCCCCCACCATTAATATGAATCATTTATGTACATCGTTAGAATAAACCTTTTTAAGAATTCCTGTGATTCCAGTTCCCCCGGGACAGTTTAGTCGTTGAACATGCAAGTACTCTCTCCCAGTGCTAGACATTAAGATGTAACTTGGATGTAAGATCTGGGGGCTGTTCTGTTGACTTTGTGAAGACATAAAATGTTTCTCAAACCCAAATGACATTTATATTCTATAGGATGTTATTACTAAGGGGTCTGATTTAACCTGAATTAAAATATTTTCTGGGTGCGAGAGCTCACGCAAACATTTGATTTATTTTCTTACATCCAGGTGACACGAGTTATTAAAATGGGTGGCATTTGGCCTTTTACAATTTGTTTCCATGTTTTGAAGGACTGCATTTAATCTAACAGTAAACTACCGGTATTCAGACTTCTTTATGTGAACTTAAGTCCTATCTCCCCACAGTGGTGTTATGTGATGTCCAGGCAGATGTGGACAGTGACGATGACTACGAGTCTGTGGACAAGGTCCTCAGAGACATGGTGAAGAAAGCACCGCATAATGTTCTGTTCTACTGAACAGTCTACAAACTCAGCAACCGCATGTATGAGGGCTTAAAGGGGCACTTCACCAAAAAAACAATGCTGATGCACATAATCTTGCACACATTTCAAAACTCTAAACAGTTTTGCACACACTCATTAAGTAACACAACACAAAGATCCAATGTCCCTGATGAGATCACTGGTGGCCATATTCAAACTCATTTACTCTCAATAACTGCTAAACTAAATGAATGTGTGCAAAACTGTTTAGTTTTTGGATGTGTGTGATTACGTGCAAAATTAGGTAGGTTGGAAGAGTATCAATCTTTAGGTTGTGCTGAAGGTCATTCCATGAGTCAGGAGCGCTAAAGGAAAAGGAAGACTTTCCAAGATCAGAAGTCATTTGAGCGAGTCGTAGGAAAAACCACTGTGGGCTTTTGACATCTCAGCAAATAAATCATTATTATTAGATTATAATAATTATTATTAGATTATTATTATTGCGAATGCATATCAAATGTGGTTCCTATTTTAAATTGTGTGCAAGAAGAATGCACGCTTTCGTCCTCCTCAATTGTACAGCCCTGGCATATTGTATTTTAGAATTGTATTCTATTCGATTGTACTTCTATTTTAATTTAATTTATATTCCATTTGATTTGTATTTGACCTTAATTGTCGCATCAAGCGACCAAATTAAATTCCTTGTATGTGTAAACCACTTGGCAATAAAGACCTTTCTGATTCTAATTCTGATGCAGAGTATCTCAGCTGACCCGCCTCCACCAGTCAGACCCAGAAAGCTCATGGCCAGAGTGAAGTCAGGAAAGGCCCTGCCCAACACCTACGTGACAATTGACGATTCCAAGCAGAAAGGTGAGGCTCTATATGCCCTGGCTGCATATTACAGAAATATAGTTTGTGTGGGATGCAGTTTTATTTTCCTTATTGAAAATACACAATGTTCCCCCACCATTAATATGAATCATTTATGTACATCGTTAGAATAAACCTTTTTAAGAATTCCTGTGATTCCAGTTCCCCCGGGACAGTTTAGTCGTTGAACATGCAAGTACTCTCTCCCAGTGCTAGACATTAAGATGTAACTTGGATGTAAGATCTGGGGGCTGTTCTGTTGACTTTGTGAAGACATAAAATGTTTCTCAAACCCAAATGACATTTATATTCTATAGGATGTTATTACTAAGGGGTCTGATTTAACCTGAATTAAAATATTTTCTGGGTGCGAGAGCTCACGCAAACATTTGATTTATTTTCTTACATCCAGGTGACATGAGTTATTAAAATGGGTGGCATTTGGCCTTTTACAATTTGTTTCCATGTTTTGAAGGACTGCATTTAATCTAACAGTAAACTACCGGTATTCAGACTTCTTTATGTGAACTTAAGTCCTATCTCCCCACAGTGGTGTTATGTGATGTCCAGGCAGATGTGGACAGTGACGATGACTACGAGTCTGTGGACAAGGTCCTCAGAGACATGGTGAAGAAAGCACCGCATAATGTTCTGTTCTACTGAACAGTCTACAAACTCAGCAACCGCATGTATGAGGGCTTAAAGGGGCACTTCACCAAAAAAACAATGCTGATGCACATAATCTTGCACACATTTCAAAACTCTAAACAGTTTTGCACACACTCATTAAGTAACACAACACAAAGATCCAATGTCCCTGATGAGATCACTGGTGGCCATATTCAAACTCATTTACTCTCAATAACTGCTAAACTAAATGAATGTGTGCAAAACTGTTTAGTTTTTGGATGTGTGTGATTACGTGCAAAATTAGGTGAAGTGACCCTTGAGCTATTTGAGTGATATTAAATTTATTCCATCTTGAATATGTGTATGATCTCAAACATGTCAAGATTGTTTTATCCTTTTCCATTTTACAGCTGACCCAAATACAATATATATAAAAGAAATGTATGTAATGTGAGACGGAATTAATTTTATTCATTGGTGATGTTTGAATTCCTGACATAAAAAATTACGTACTTGTTTTGCTTCTTCTCTGGTGTCACAGACTGAGCTGGTAGACCAGAGAGACACAGGTGGTTTAGAATAGTTATTTTTTTATAATAAAAAAATATATATATATACAGTATATATATATACCGATATTCTTGTACCGTCTTAGACCAGTGCAATAACATGTATGGATTCTGAAATAGGGGAGTAGTTCCCCTTTAAGTTAATGGAAACAAATAAGCAACATTGACAAAGAAAGTGATCTAAATGGGTGCACTCCAAAAAGACAACTGTGCTGCCTGTATACGTCCATTTTGCTACAAAAAGAAACGCAAACGAAGTACCCGTACTTTTCGCACTATAAGCCGCACCTGACTATAAGCCGCAGCAGCTAAATTGAATGATGTGTACATATATAAGCCGCACTGGACTATAAGCCGCAGGTGTTTTAATGTTTAATTACCATATGTAAGGGTTCGTGCACAGAGGGGATTGTCACAATACTGTCGGACAAATAACAAGAATGAACTCATTTACAAGTTGTATTAAGTTTAGCAAATAAGGGAACAGATAAATAACATTTCAATGCAGTAAAAAAAGCAATATTTTCGGGTTTGGTCCACATATAAGCCGCACCGCAGGGTCGAAAAATGGGGGAAAAAGCCGCGGCTTATAGTCCGAAAAGTACGGTAAATGACAGAGACGAAGAACCTCCAGCCGTTCACCGTGGCCTGCGGCTCAGTGTGACCATCACACCCAGCGTGTGCAAACAAGGTCGAAAATGAACATTATTATCAGCTATGATAAAGTGAATATGGTGGCCTGTTTATGGCCATCCCCATATACCACTACTTCTCATTTCGCCATGGATTCCACTAAACTAATGCAGTTATTAAAGAAACGTCTGTCACACTGAATTCCCCAAAGCAATAAAAACAACCTTGTTGCAGATAATCCTGTGTTCCTCATTTTTACAATGACTATTTATTTAAGATGACTCGAGATGGCTCGGTTTCAGTTTGGATTTTTTTCCCGCATTCAGCTCACATCTAAGCTGTAGCCCTATTTTCAGAAATCTCGCCTAAATGTATGCCTAAGTAAATGGAAGATTGCTCCACTTCTACAAGGCCAATTAGCATGTTCTTGGTATCTAGGGACCTGAGGGTATGCATTTCCAGTGTCAGAAATAGTGTGTCTGTTACTAGGCTTGAGTAAATTGTAATGAAAAAAGGGAGAATATAAATTATTTATTTTTGCATCTGTGCCGGTGAATAACACCATATTACAAATCTAATCAAATGAATAAAGGGAAGATGATTAAACAGAAAGATTTGTAGATACAGTAATAAATGATAATCGATTTTAATTATGAATTCATATTCGACCTTGAACTTGACCTTATTATGGCCAAATCATACACCTATGGATAGGGAAAATGCTCCTCTTTCCAATGGCAGGGTTACATCTGGATTTAGTCATTTCCTCACGGTTTTACGATAAAAGAGATATAATTAGCATTTTTCGGTCAATCTTACAAAACATCTGTAAAAATGAAAATATACACTTTGACTGCTGTTTTGGTAGGGTTATGGTCTTTACTCTTGGTTAAAAAAACAAACCTCTTAACACATTAACTGCCACGCTTCCATCCATCAATGTATGATCACTGCCACCAGTCTAAGCCTATGGAGATGTTCACCTTCTTTGCAGGGCTATAACTTTTTAAATTGTATTGCTAAATTGACATTACTATGGCCCATTCAACATCGATTATCTATCGTTCAGAATGTAGGAACGTTATACTTTTTCATTCATATATTCATACGAAAATACAGTCTAGAATATTATCGTTTTCTGCAGTAATTCCTAGAACGCTAGTTATAGGCCTAAACGCATAATATAGATTATCGATTGCAGTTTATTCGCGATACACGCTATATTAAAAAATCCAACTGAATACGTTCCTAAACGTTATGACTCATCATGCGCGGATGAAAGGGGGGGGGGTCGTTTATAATTCCGTGATCGTCAGTAAATGCTTTATGTAGTATGGGTTGATTTATTGATCAGATGGTTTGTAAATAAAGAAATGTACAAGGATCTCCGAGATGCACCGAGATCACCAGAGATCCATTTCCGGTTGTAACTCGCCCGATCATCCACCAGGCGGCGGTATTGAAGTGTTGCACGGTTGTGCCGAGTTCCACTGTCTCAGCAGAGGCTGGGTGGCGGAATTATGAATACCATGGCGAAAAAATTAAATATGATCTCAAAACGTCGTACGCCGTGGATTGGCGGAATTCGCATGATCAGCAAACCCGTCGTAAGCCGTTTATGGCGGTGGATGGGTTAACATCCAAAGGGCCCACATGACGATTCGCAACACGCCACTTTGCTGACCTCTAGCGGCTCGGGTGTGCATTTCTTTTAATACAATATATGGATAGAATTAGCCATATTTGTTGCCTGTCAATTGCCCTTTCAGGTGACAAAATCCGTTCAGCGGTTCTCGAGTTACATGCCGATATGTGAGGCGTGTGCCAAAGTACACATTACCACCCCCGACCTCCGGGGGCTCTAGCTCAGTCAATCATTTGGCGATCTCAAAACATTTTGGACAGGGTTGTAGCCAATGAGTGTGGCTTTCCAATGATACCCATGATATGATGGGGATCTAATACAGTCTCTATTTATCGATTTATGATAAAGAAAAGCAGGGTCGCCCAATTGGGGGACCTAGAGGCTTAACAGGTTAAGATGCGCAATGCTACGTGTTGTGACGACCCTCCCCCACACTGTTGTCTTCCTCTGCTCTGGGCGCGTGTATCACTTCCGCAACGGATTTAGTCGGATTTCGGTTTCCGGGTTCGCCTGATTGGCCACTAAGCCCATGTGACCCTACGCTAGCACGCCCCCCTTACGCCGCTTACGCCTGAGAGTCACACACAGCTAGCGGCAGCCAGAGAGCCTTGCTACTACTAGCCGAGTGATGAATGAAGCTCTATCTGTTTCACCTAACAGCACTATTGCTCCGTGATCATAGCCATCCATCTCTAAAGCTAACCACTATTTGTAAAAGCCACAACCACGTTACCATATGTAATAATGTAAATCATTGTGTCGTACATATTGTGTATACACAGTTAGAAGCTAACGTAGCTTAGCTTGGTAGCTATTGTTGTGCTAACGCCATACCACGACACCCAGCTTCTTAGCCAGCATGAATGCCCGATGTAGAAGGCATAGACGCAGGTCGCTTGTTGGCCGGCATGAGTGCCCGATTTGGGGTGGTTCTCTCCTCTTTGTGTGCCTTTGTCCTTGCGGGTGTTCTGCCGGGGGAGCTTGTGGATGCGACAATAGTGGTGGTTGTAGGGTGTTTGAGCTTGTAGCGCTAGTTAGCTCATAGCTACCCAGCTTGTTAGCCAGCATGAATACCCGATTTAAAATGGTTCTCTCCTCCTTGTATACCACTGATTCTTGAGAGTCGGGACAAAACATGTCCTACATAGAAAAGTCAAATTTATATAAAAAATAAAGAAATTAATAATGATTGACATACTCAAAGTTCAATCTAAAGGTATTGTGTATACTGATGTTATGTTTTAGCACATATATTTGTTTTTTGGGGGATATTTCTTTAAATGTATAATCTGTGGTTAGAAGCTCCCATGTTAATTTCCTTGTCCTCAGCAAGGGTCACATTATTGACCAGCCCAAAAAAGCTTGAAAAACCTCTCCACTTGTGAAAACATACATATCAAATCAAGGATAAGGGTTATAAATGTATAAAACAATGCATGCCATGAAACTCAAATAATATTTTCCATAGAAATCTGCCTATCAAAGTTGTGTCCTCAGTTTATGTCAACTCAGTCAGACTTTTTCATAAACCTAATTAAATCAGGCAATAGCATGGCCAGCTCTATCCCTGAGGACCCCTTTTCCTTTCCCTGCCTGTGGTGAATGCAACACTACCACACATGGTCTGGTAAATTTGATACGTTTTGATATTTTAGACAAACAATGTCAATATTCCTATGGTCACAGCTGGAACATGTCAACACCATCTCTCCGTTATTATACTTTTAAAAAACAATAGTGGATTGAATTCAAGTGTTTCAGTGAGATTATTAAGACAGCTAGCAACTGCCAAAAAACTAGCTAGCTGCAGTGCACAATACAGGCTTGGAGGGAAAATGTGTGCCTTTTTGTCAACTCCGTCAGATTTTGTGTCTGACGGAGTTGACGTGTAAGCTGACGGAGTTGACAAATCCATCAATAACCTCATAATATGCTATTATTATACTATTTTTGAACATGGTAAAGGATTTAAATGTTATTTCAGAGTTGTATCTGCACAGAAGTGTGCATATAATAACATGCATTACAATACACTTCTGACTTTTAGAGCATGGGCAGGCTGTGGTCTGCTTATTGAATAATTGTCTTACTTTCCCAGCACATGTGTTAATACATAAATATAAATATATCACTTGTCTACGTGGTTGATTGATTGATGTACAATTTCATAACCCAGTAGGGATACAAGACAGAAGAAAACAGTTATTCTTGTTCTTATACTGTTTACTTAGATCATCAGAGCAAAGGTGAACGGTGGTAAACTGTGGATATTTCATCTTAATATCTTTATAATAATTCTTAATATAGGACTGGTCCATGTGTGTCTACTGTAGATTGCTACATCATCCTTTATCTGACTCTTTCCATCCATAGTGTAATACATTATGGTATGGAGTGATCAACAGGATAATATTTTGCTAGTCAGTTGTCTCAAGTGTAGAGTTCAAGAAAAATCAGGATCAGATAAAGATCAGATCAGGATATTCTAGATAACAATGCCAGACAGTGCAGGGAGTCTCTCAGACAGGAAAAGCAACGAAGTAAAATGCGAAAAAGGCATTCAAGAGAAATAAAAACTATGAAAGAGAATATTACAAATGTAACAAAGCAACGAAACAACCTGATAAAAACAATAATGCGCAGAAAAAAGGCTACAAATACATCACCACTGGACTCTCCAGGCACAGAAACAAAGAAGATGCTATCAGGAAGCAAAGTAAGGAATCCAAAAATCCAAAAGACCCTTCTATTCCACAACATCCCCAGAAGAGAGCTGAAGACAAACAAACTCCTGGCCCACAGCGCCAAAAACCAGCACTGAGTGTGTCATCAGGCACGATTCTTAAAAAGTATCGTCTTCTTCAACAAATGAAAGAGTTTGGGTTAACCTACAAGTTAATGAGAGAAAAGGAGCAGCCTCAGAAAAAGCCAACATTAATACAGGGTATAACACAGACTGTTCAGGATTTCTTCCTGAACTCTACACGTGTGACAACGGATAAGACTGACACAATCACCAGGAACAAGATCAAGCGGCACATAATGATCCTGCTAGACTCCATGCTCAACCTCCACACTGAATTCCAGATTAAGAACCCCACTGTAAAGCTGAGCTATTCTTCATTCTGTGCTGAGGCCCTTCTATGTCACAGCACCAAAAGCATCTGATCGGAAGACATGTCTGTGTCAAATACATGAAAATGCATGCTTAATGCTCGAGGTCCTTACAATGTCTGGTGTTGTGAAGTCAAACAAACTGGATGACAGTTTTCAATTAGTTTGTTGCTCTCCAGCAAGTGAGGCCTGCCTTCTTCGCGCCTGCTCACAATGTCTAAACAAAGGTACAGTTACAACCCAAGAGCAAGACAAAATCGATGTTCAATGGAGGCAGTGGGAGAGAGTTCAAGAAGACACATGCAATGGAATCGACATGAACACTAAGCTTGTCGAACACAGAGGCAGCCTTTCATTGCTCATCAAACTCTATGAGCAAAAACTCAGATAGGAGGGCCCCTCGCTAGGAGGGCAATTACCCCTCACCCACCAGCAGGGGACAGGGGGGGACACAGGGACCCCCCGAACGCCTTGGGAGCACTTTATGTAAAGTTTATGTTTTTTATTTATGTTAATCATTATATGTATTCGGTGAAGAGAGCGGAGGCTCCAACCGGAGGGGGGAATGAGTGTGACATGGGGGGGACTGACAGACGAAAGAAGAAGAAAGATGACAAGGGTTAAAGGTATACAAATGATGTCGTTAAACGTTAATGGAATGAATAATGCGATAAAAAGGGGCAAAGTGATGTTGAAATGTAAAAAAAGTGAGATGGAAGTGATTTTTCTGCAGGAGACACATTTGGTAGCACAGGGTCATGAGAAACTGAAGAGATTTGGATATGAAAATGCATACTATAGTTCCTTTGAACAAAACCCGAGGAGAGGAGTAATCACGTTAATCAAAAACAGTCAAATTTGAATTGATCAAGGAAGTAAGAGACAAGGAGGGAAGGTTTGTTTTGGTGAAGGGGAAAATGGAGGGCCAAATGGTTACGTTAGTAAATGTTTATGCACCCCCAGAGAGTGAGAGGGATTTATATGAGACCATTTTTGACATGATAGTGATGGAACTAGAAGGGATATTGATATGTACGGGAGATTTTAACGTAGTACTGAATCACAACCTAGACACCACGAGTACTAGAAAAGGACGGGCGCCCATCAGTAGATATATGAATATTCAGATGACGGAAATGGGAATTACAGACGTTTGGAGGGAGATGCACGCCATGGACAGGGAATACACACATTACTCACACCCACACGTGACGTATGCGAGAATAGACTACTTTTTGATGACGACGGGGGACAGTTACAGGGCACGGGAGAGCAGTATAGGAGTGGCGGACATATCGGATCACAGTGCCATATATCTGACAGTAGATCTAGAAGGGAGACGGAGGAACACGATTTGGAGACTAAATGTAGGAATATTAAATAACAAAGGGGTGGCGAGTCAGATCAAGGAGGAGATAGCCAGATATAAGGAAGAAAATGACAACGGGGCGGTAGACCCGAACATTCTATGGGACACACTGAAGGTAGTGATAAGGGGGAAATTGATGGAAAAAACAGCAATGCTGAAGAAGGCCAGAACGGAGACATATCACAATCTGATAGGGAAGCTAAAGAAGCTAGAGGGGAGACACCAGATATCAAAAGAACAGGAAACGCTCGGAGAAATCAAAGAAGTAAAGGCCAGGATAAATAGGGAATTATTGACGGAAATAGAAAAGAAAGCGAGGTTCATGAAACAAACGTACTATGAAGGGGGACCAAAATCGACCAGACTGTTGGCTAGGAGAATTAGAACGCAACAGAAGTTGAACACGATACACACAATAAGGGATACAAAGACTAATGAAATATTGAGGGACCCAGCTGAAATAGAGAGGACATTTAGAGAATACTATGAGAAATTATACACAGCCAAAAGCAGCGGGAGAAGAGGAAATAGAAACATATCTGGAGAAGCTAGAGTTACCATCGATAGGGAAAGAACAGAATGAAGAGTTAAATAAAATAATTACGGAACAAGAACTGGAAGATGCAATTAGTAGAGCTAAAAACAACAAGTCTCCGGGGAGCGACGGATTCCCATCGGAATTCTACAAGACATTTAGAACTGAATTAGCACCCATGTTAGGGGCGGCGTTCAGACACACGATGGAAGAGGGGAAAATGCCCCCCTCGTGGAAGGAAGCCATAATCACCACGATACCGAAGGAAGGGAAGGATAGGGAATTATGTAGTAGTTTCAGACCTGTGTCCATACTCAACGTAGATTACAAGATGTATACATCGATAATATCAAAAAGATTTGAGACGTTTATGCCAGACATTATAGATGAAGATCAAACTGGATTTATTAAAGGGAGACAGACACAGGACAACGTGAGAAAGACATTACACATAGTAGAGGAGATACAAAAACAAAGGGGGTAGCGCGGTACTGATTAGCCTAGATGCAGAAAAAGCGTTCGACAGTGTGAGCTGGACATTTTTATATAAAACATTGATGAGGTTCGGACTGAACGGGAGGGCGATGAAGATGATCAAGGCGCTATATCAAGAGCCGACAGCGAGGGTTAAGGTGAATGGCAGCTTGACGGATAGAATCAGATTAGAGAGGGCTACCAGACAGGGATGTTGTCTCTCACCGACGCTCTTCGCCGTTTTCATAGAACCACTGGCACAACTGATCAGGCAGACCGAGGACATCAAGGGAGTAAGGATAAAGGGAACGGAATATAAACTAGGCTTATTTGCAGACAACGTGATAGTATACATGAGGCAACCAGAAAAGAGCTTCCTGGCACTGATGGATCTACTGAAGGAATATGGTCACTACTCAGGATACAAACTAAACGTGACAAAGACACAGACCTTAGCATGGAACTACTCTCCAACGACGGAAATTAGAGAACAGTACGGGATAAGATGGGACATGGACAAGATTAAATACTTAGGGGTGAACATCACGAGAGGGGTGGAGAAACTGTTTGAGGCGAATTATACACAGATAAATCAGAACATCAAGAGAGACCTAGAGAGATGGACAGTAATGCCCTTGGACTTCAATTCAAGAATAGAGGTAATTAAAATGAACATACTATCAAGGTTACTGTACCTATTCCAGTCACTACCGATACAAATACCACAGAATCAATTCAGGGAGTGGGACAGACTGATATCGAGGTTCATATGGGCGGGGAGAAGACCACGGGTCAGATATAAAACACTACAACTACCAAAGGAAGAGGGAGGGATGGCAGTACCCAGCCTACAAGATTATTACTATGCAGCACAACTGAGAGCAGTGACGTGCTGGTGTAACGACAGATATGAGGCAAGATGGAAAGACATTGAAAAAGAAGGGGAGGGATACAAGGTACAAGCTCTGGTGGGGGATAGGGAACTATTTAAAGAAAAAGAGGGACTATTAGATCCAATCACCAAATACACCTTGACCATATGGAACAGAGTAGTAAAAACACACAAATTGGAGAAGCAGTCAGGGGTCCTGAGATGGGTAGCACATGACAAGAGATTCAAACCAGGGAGGTTAGACCATGGATTCAGAAGGTGGGAGAGGGGGGGGGGGGCAACAGCAATATGCAAAATGATAGAGAAGGGAGAAATGCAGACACTACAAAAATTAAAGGAGAAATTTGGACTAGAAAACAGGGACCACTTCAGATATCTACAGGTTAGAGACTACTACAACAAAGAAATAAGGGGGGCCAAAGACGAGGAACAGAATGGAATAATAAAGATGATAGTATGGGCATACGAAGGGGGGCAAGGAAGAGTAATATCAGCAATATACCGGGCTATAATGACCAGCAAGGGACACACGACCGATTACATAAGGGAGAAATGGGAGAGAGAGCTAGAGATAGAAATAACAGGGAAGGAATGGGGGAACATATGCGAGGTACAACATTCAACAACAGGATCGAGAATATGGAAAGAATTTGGATGGAAAAACCTAATCAGATTCTTTATAACCCCAGAGCTGAAGGGAAAATATGCACCAACACAAAAAGCATGCTGGAGGATGTGTGGGAAGGAGGGGGCAAATCACACGCACATATTCTGGGGATGTCAGAAGCTGAAGGGGTATTGGGAGGAGATAGGGGAAGCAATGATCAGAATATTAGGATACGGGATACCACAAACAGGACTGGTGCTTTACTTAGGAGACCTGACACACGAGGGAATACAAGGGGGGGACAAATATTTAATAAAGATAATGTTGATAGCGGCCAGAAAAGCAATAACGAGACTGTGGTATAAGGAAGACCCACCGACAATAGCAAAATGGGTAGGAATAGTGGAAGAAATACAGGATATGGAAAGGATAACACACATGCTGAGGTTACAGGAAGAGAAATTTGGGGAAAGATGGGGAAAGTGGGAGGATTATAAAAGGAACGAGAACGACATCACAGAGGAAGAACCAAATGCAACACAAGAGAGCGAAGGGTAAAGGAGGAAAGATGTTCAAGCAGGGTCTATGAACCCATGTCACACACCTGTACTTTAGTTAATATTATCTATTTTGTTTTTGGGATATTACAAGTGCTGAATGCTTTTATACCTTATTATTTATGTCTGTTTAACGGTGTGATATTAAATATTCAGGGATGATGTGGTTTGTGTATGGGTGAAACAAAAGGCAAAGTGAAAGTTAATAAACAAGAAAAAAAAAAAAAAAGGACGAAGGAGAAGGGAAGAAAGAAACTCAAGGAGGGTCTCTGGACCCAGATCACACATACAAACCTTAGTCAGCATTTATTGTCTTTGAGTAGGAATTACCTGTTTATGCCTGTTTAAGGGAGATACACAATCAGCCTTTGTATCAAATACCTAGAAAACAACAGTAGGGGAACCAGACAACTAACCATGTGATACCCATGTAAATATTTATGTGCACTGTTTTTTCTTTTTGTTTTTATTGTGATACTAGTCTCTTCATTTTTTATTATTTATTTTTTGTAAGTGCTGTCTGTCTAAATAAATGTTAATAAAAAATTTAAGTTAAAAAAAAAAAAAAAAAACTCAGATAGGAAACCACAACACATGTGTGTTCATTGCGAAACCAGTCAAAAGAATACAGCAACACAATTGAGTCCTGTGATGAGAGTACAGCAATCGTCCATGTTGACTTTTCAGAATCCTGGAAATTCAAATATAAAGCTGAAGTTCAGGCCTGCCATTTCGGACAAAATCTGCCACAGATAACACTCCATACCAGAATGTATTACACTAATGGTGGAAAGGCAGGGTTTTGCACACTGTCAGAGTCAAAGAGACAGGATGCTGCAGCAATCTGGACACAAATGGATCCAGTCCTAAAAGATATCAAGACAAAATATCCACAGGTTACCACCGTGCACTTTTGGTCTGATGGTCCAAGCAAACAAGAACAAGAAGAACTTTTTTCTTCTGTCTGGTATCCCACCTACACTGGGGTTAGAAAGGACAACGTGGAACTTCTTCCCCACTTCTCATGGTAAGGGCGCACCAGACGGCATTGGCGGAACAGTAAAAAGAACAGCTGACAACCTGGTCCTGAGAGGAAATTATGTGACTGATGGACACATATTCTTCAAAAAGGTCTCAAACAGTCTGAATGGTGTTCAGCTGTATCATATTGTGGAAGAAGACATGCAAAGATACGACACACTTCTCATGAATCCTCTCAAACCGGTTCCCTCAACAAGACAAATACATCAGATCATCGCACATAAGGACAGGATCCACAACAGACAACTATCCTGCTTTTGCAGCAAGATGTTGGATTGCCAGTGCTTCTGCCCAGCTACCTCCTATTACCATGGCAACCCATGAGAACAGCAGAGTGATACACGGAGGGCAAGGAAGAAGAGACCTCTGGCCATGTTGTGGGAGGAGATGGAAAATGAGATGGAAGAGGGTATGGAGATGGAAGATGTAATGGAGGAGTTGGACGAAGAACCTTTGAAAGGTCCTGAGGGTACGGTGACAGTAAAGACTGTTAGCAGCCTTAGTAATGGAGACTGGTTAGCAGTAGTATATGATGACCACTGGTGGCTAGCCAAGACCATCGATGTGGATAATGAGCAACAAGATGTGAAAGTGGAATTTCTGCAACCCCATGGTCCAACAGAAATGTGGTTCAGCCCAAATGTGGCAAGAAGGATGTCTGTTTCTGCCCAGTTCAAGACATCATAGTGAAACTAATCAGAAATGCAGAAGGAAAGGAAGAGGAGAAGTGGGTGAGAAAGTGGAGATCAGGAAGTGGTGTAGGAGGTAGATGAAAACAGGGACGAGAAGAAGGGGTCCTGTTCTCCATTACTGTTTTTGTTGTTGGAAACGGTGCATTTTGTAATAGTTGGAAACAGTGTATGTAAAGTTTGTTGTTTATTACAATTGAGTTAACAAAATGTTCAGTATAAGACAAGGAGTTATTAGTTCTTATTATTGTCACTTCCATCTGTTTAAAAAATTGAGCAGAGATGCAAATCCAATTTTGTCAACTCCGTCAGTTTCTCGTCAACACCGTCAGATCATTGTCAACACCGTCAGATATTTATTTTTGTTAATCTTGGGGAAAATACAAATTCCTTCTTCAGTTTGTTGTTTAAGTAATAAAGGAGCATTAGATCTTCATCCTCTTGTGTCTTATTTACTTAATGATCTTTTTTTTATCATATCAAAATTAAAAACAAAGTTTGAAAATGCTAATATTTCTAACTCTGGGTTTTCAGAATAGTGTGAAATTACACCTGAGGTTTATATATTATTGCATACCAGAGTAACTAAACACTATTACAACATACTTCAGAACTTCAGATTCTTGTTGGACTGGAATAATTAGAATTATATACTTTTTTGTGTCTGACGGAGTTAACACAAATCAAGTTTCAAAGGGAAACATGTGAATTTGTTGAAAATGTTTTTCTATGTAGAGCCTGCACCTTTACATGGTTAAATAGCTCAGACCTTTCTCTACATGAATATATAACTCTAATTAATATAGTGTGCATTCTCAAAATATAATATTTAAAAATGGTTTTGTCCCGACTCTCAAGAATCAGTGATACCCTTGTCCTCACAAGTATTCTGCCAGGGAACTTATGGACATGACAATAGTATTTATAAGGTGTTTGATCATTGTGTCGTTGTACATATTGTGTATACACCGTTAGAAGCTAACGATAGCTATGAGCTAACTAGCGCTACAAGCTCAAACACATTTACATTTAGTCATTTAGCTGACGCTTTTATCCAAAGCGACTTACATGTTCTGTACGACAAGCCATCAGGAAGGGCACAACTCTATCAGCTGAGCAACAATGTTCATCAAAGTGTTGAGTGCTACAGTGTAGGTTAGTTTATTAACACCCTACAACCACCACTATTGTCGCGTCCACAAGCTCCCCCGGCAGAACACCCGCAAGGACAAAGGCACACAAATGCTGCACATACACTCATCCACACACTGCTGACACACTGATACTCATATATATTGGCTGCTCCTTTAAATTACTGATAATAAATTCTTTGTTATTTCTTAAATTGTGCCTGTCTCCCTATTCTCCCTCTCCATAAAGTTAAATACTCTTTCACTATAAAAACATAAGCTGCCCAAATTACAAAGTCAAGACACTTTATTTTGAAAAGACACTTAATTTTGACAAAAAAAAACAGAAGAAAACATAAATTGAGTACAGCTGCTCCAAGATTTAAAATGACAATTGCTTTTATCAAAGTGATGATGATTATTCTAAACCATTGGACTAAGTTGCACCTTCTGTGTAAATAGCAGAAGGAACCAGAGGACAACAGGATGTGTGTGAACAGTGAGCACAAACAAACCCCTAAATACAAGGGATTGAACCGACATCAACCACAACAACTCGATAAAGAACACCTACGAATAAGTGATGTTCTTTGAGTGAAGGAGAGGTCTGACCCGTTGCATACGGGTGGAGGTGCTAGTCTTGTATACAAATATCTTGTTAGTCTTCATGTCTGATTGGGAGTCCCATTGCTGTGAGTGTGACTGTGTGTGAGTGAGGCTGAAGTCTAGTCATCATTGTCAGTAGATTTGTAGTGGTCGTCATCAATGGTAGAAAAGATGTGTCCCTCGTTGCTCAGGAACTCCACCGCTTGCCTGTTCAGAGGGGGAGGGGATGTCAACTGCATTGTGCCCCAAGGTTTGTGCCTATAATATATATATATATATATATATATATATATATATATATATATATATATATATATATATATATATATATATATAGAGCTGTGAAACTTCACTGGCCTCACGATTCGATTGTACGATGCAGCTCAATAATACATTACATCCTCAATTTTATAATCTATATTACTGCACACATGGCAACCGTTTCATCAATTAATACAAGCAGTCAGATAAATTTACATTTATTTAGAAAGTTCTTAAATCAGAATGGCAAAATAAATGTCTTTAGTAGTGTTGCATGATAGATACTAGAAAGGTATCTCGATACCCGCTGTTATAATAATCTATTATGTTCCGTCATCGATGCTGAATCGTCCACGTCGCGATGCATCTTAGAATCGAGAAATGTCCACACCCCTAATATATATATATATATATATATAAAGCTAAAAGAAGAAAACCTTCAAAAGAAGGGACTGCACACTCCTCAGGACTGATTTTGTTTTTTATTTGTTTGGTGCACAACGCGTTTCGCTTCCTCAGGTCCTAGCACTTGAGGAAGCGGAAGCGAAACGCGTTGTGCACCAAACAAATTAAAAACAAAATCAGTCCTGAGGAGTGTGCGGTCCCTTCTTTTGAAGGTTCTTCTTTTAGCTTTATACATATCTCTTGCACTGACCTGCACCTCCAGTCGGGGTCCAACAAGATGTGCATGAGTCTTATTTAGTTTATATATATATATATATATATATATATATATATATATACACACCGGTATTATATAGCTTCTATCCAAAGCGCCTTACAATTTTGTTCCTCACATTCACCCATTCACTCACACACCGATGGGGGAGGCAACCATGCAAGGTGCCAACCTGCTCATCAGGAGCAGTTAGGGGTTAAGTGTCTTGTTCAAGGACACATCGACATGCTGGCCGGGAGGAACCTTCCGATTACCAGACGACTGCTCTACCTCCTGAGTCACTATCGCCCCCGTGGGGCGGGGGGGGGGCTTAACGAAGGGAGGAGGGCTTCCTGTTTCAGAGCCATACATGGAGAGAGAGAAAGAGTGGGGTCTCTTACTTGATGACTGCCAGACTCAGACCACCGAGTGTCTGCTTAAGGTCCTGAATGCCGATGCCCTGAGCGTCTTTGCAGCTCCTTATCAACTGCAGCACCTGGGGGAGCAGACGCGTCACATTCAGAACATGTCAAAATATTGTGATGCTTTTATTTTGAGTAACCTGTCTTTGGATTATTATGAGCCTGGGACCCAGGGTCCTCTCTGGGAAATCATTATGATCACTCACCTGATTCTGGTTCGGACTAAATCCGTTGTTAGCCATGTTGTTGGCACCGCCGCCCACGTTGGACGTGCCAGGCCGCGACCCGGGAATGACGCTAGTGTTCAGTCCTCCTCCGCCACTCATCTGCAAAGGGAAATAGAACAAAATCAGTGACATGTTGAACTAGCTGCAGTAGAAAACATGAAGAAAAAATATATATATGTCAGTAAATCAGCCCCTTGCGTCATTAGTGTACATATGACATGGTCTATGTTTGTTCATTGATGTGACAGTGCCTGGCAACATACTGTTTGTGTTTTATTTATTTATTTTTCATTTCTTCTTTTGTGTTTTTTGTCTTGATGTGTATTTGTGAAACTATAAAAACAGAAAATTTGTGATATAATATCGGCCGATATGGCCGTTTTTTTACACATCGGTATCGGTCCGATATCAAGATAGGGCCGATATGGGCCGACATAAAAATTATTACGTGTATTTTCTGTGTTTTTTTTTTTTTACATGTTTTGGCCTTAAATAGTTTCAAAATATCAGTCATTTCTGAAAATAAGTTACAAAAGTTTTTTTTAAATGCGTTTTGGAAAATAGCTCTTTATTTGATTATCATAAAAAAGTGTCTAACAGAGATATCGACATCGGTAAATATCGCTATCGGCCAGAACAGCAATATTAATATCGGTATCGGCCACAATTTTCACATCGGTGCATAAATATATTAAGAAAACATGAAAAAAACACATGCTCAAAAACAAAAGTTCCTAGTTCTGGTTGTGAAATTACCTACTCAAGCCCTGCCCTCTTTTCTTGATGTTCAAATCCTCCCCCCTGACCGACCTTTCCATCACAGTCGAGAATGCAGCTGTGACCGCGTCCCCGACCGCCAAGAACCTTGGTGTTGTCCTCGACGACCAGTTGAACTTCTCTGCTCACATCGCAGCGACAACCAGAACCTGCCGATTCCTCCTGAGCAACGTCAGAAGGATACGCCCCATCCTGACAAAAGAAGCCACCCAACTCCTCGTCCAATCAACAGTCATCTCCCGCCTCGACTACTGCAACGCACTGCTCGCTGGCCTCCCGGCCACTGCCACTAAGCCTCTTCAACTCATTCAGAACGCAGCAGCCCGCCTGATCTCAAACCTACCGAAGTCGGCCCATGTCACCCCACTTCTTAGGGACCTGCACTGGCTCCCCATTGCTGCACGAATCCGCTTCAAGGCCCTCGACCTAGCATACCGTGCGGCAAAGGGAACTGCTCCCGCCTACCTCCGGTCAATGGTCTCTAACTACACACCCTCAAGACCCCTACGCTCTGCATCTTCTGGCCGTCTCAGACCCACTCCTATCCAAGCTCCGGGAGGGTCATCAAAGAGAAGTCGCCTATTCTCAGTCCTTGCCCCACAATGGTGGAATGAACTACCCACCCCAGTTAGGACAGCCGAAACACGTCCAATCTTTCGCCGTCGACTAAAGACGCACTTCTTCAACCATTATCTGAATAATAAAAAAAAAAAAAAAAAAAAAAAAAATCTAACCCTAACTAAACTTGTCCTAATAAACTAACCTACACTGTAGCACTCAACACTTTGATGAACATTGTTACTCAGCTGATAGAGTTGTGCTCTTCCTGATGGCTTGTCGTACAGAACTTGTAAGTCGCTTTGGATAAAAGCGTCAGCTAAATGACTAAATGTAAATGTAAATGTTCCAATCACAACTGTCCCTTCCCTTCAAAGCAACAGCTGCATTGGGGGGGGGGGGGTCAATAAAAGAGGGCGGGGCTCGAGATAGGTCCATAGCATTGCTAGGTAACAGCTTTGGCCCAAGTTAATTTCCTGTCAGCTGCAGGGGCGTCGTTCTGGTATGGCAAGGTATGGCACTCGCCATACCTTGGCAAATAAAAAAATAATAATAATTTTCTTTTTTATTACAATTTTTTATGTTGATTTAGAATTTGAATGTCAACATTATGAACGAAGCTTCGAACTATTCGGTACAGCCCTAGCATGTTTTGATATTGTCAATTATCTCACTTTTACTAGGTGACTTTTACTGTGACTAACTGAAATATGCCAAAAAAAATGGAAAATGGACATAGGGAAGTTTTTTAATCAAAGGGCAGCAGAGACAAGTGATACAGGGACACAGGTAAGGTCTTACAATGGCTTAGTGATTATAACAGTGCAGTTCAGCATTCAGTAACAGATACTTTTTGTGAATGTGTTTTTGATACTACATTCTGTTGAACACACACCTCAAAACCGTACCTAAGGAAAATTGGCTCAATTGCAAGAAAAGTAATAGACAGTTATGATATTACATTCTGCATAATTCGTATGCAAAATATTGTAGTCTGTTAACACATTTCTATAAGAAAAAAATGCTTGTGTAGTCCTGTGTCATACCTAAATGTCATATAACTGAATTGTATAGAAACAACCCACCAAAAGTGACTATTGCACAACTGGTTTGACAAAAAAAATCTACCAAGACGGGGAAAACCCCCCTTCACCCCCCCCCCCCCCCCCCCCTCCCTCCTCGCCATACCTTGCCTTTTACTGAAACGACGCCACTGCTCAGCTGCTTCTACACACCTGTGTCACACGGCCTGAATAGTTTAAATGAGTCATCTTTTCTCATCTACCATCTATGACAGGGGTGGCCAACCAGAAGAGACACAAAAATGACTGTGGTACCACAAAGAGCCACACCATATACCAGCGTTTCTCAACCTTTTTTTTCAGTCACGGCACCCTTCATGTGTTTATAGGTCTCACCCTCTGGCCTCTGAAGTGGCTAATGTCTTTTTTATTTGGGCCTTAAAAAGGTTAAAAGTACCCTGTGAGACCCACGGTTGCAAAATTACTAAATCACGTTTAGCCATTAAAAAAAAAAAGGTCTAAATGTTTATTTAAAATGTTTTAAGCACATGTATAGTCAATTGGTCCTGTTGTTCAGCCTCACAATGCTATTTGATAGTAAATGTGTTTATATGTCCCTCTGAAGTTGCTAATGTCTTTTTAATTTGGGCCTCACAGGTTTAATCTCCGAAATATACAGTAAAAGTGTATATTTTCAGCATTACGTTTGTTTACCAATGATTTGAACTGTTATTAGTGAAATATAAGATTATAGAAATCTCAGGGCATTGAGTCGGAAACCGGCGCATATTGACAGGAGGAAGTGGCACAGCCAAAAGTGAGTGTAGTCTTTTGAAGGAAGAGACTCAGGGCTTTCAAATTTCGAAAAACTACCCTACCCAGCTCACACCAGCCCCTGTCAATCATCTGACTTCTGTATTTACTTTTTAATTTCTCTTATTTTTTGGGATTATCTCCCACAAACCTGAACGTTATTGCCATAAAACAGAACGCAGTTAGTTTCTCTACCTTTCTGTGAATGTCTAGCAAAAACGGTGTTGCAATATGATGAAAAATGGTGGAGAAATTTACATTATAAAAATGGCAGAATTCAGTACTGTATCTACAAAACCTGTTTAATCATCTTCCCTTTATTCATTTGCTTAGATTTTTCAGGTCTGGTCAATTTTAGCATGGTGTTATTCACAGTCAAAGATAAACAAATATATATATTTTTTTAAATATAATTGATATTCTCCTTTGGTTCATTACAATTTACTCAAGCCTAGTAACAGACACACTATTTCTGACACTGGGAATACATTCCCTGACATCCATAGATGTCCCTAGATTCAGATACCAAGAACATGCAAATGGACCATTTAAAAAAAAATCTGTAAATGTTTATTCTACGTCCTTATGGAATGAGTGACATACAAAAAAAATAAAATATATTATAATAATTTATTTTTATTTTTATGGATGGATGGAAGAGCCACACATTGACGGGCAAAGAGCCGCATGCGGCTCGCGAGCCGCGGGTTGGCCACCCCTGATCTATGATATAAGTGACGGGTGCAATGACACTCGTTAACTATCGCAAATGAGACGTTCTCTGAAACACGGGAAGTTAACCTGTTCCACCCCACGGGGACGGTACCGACCCCTTTTTGACATTATTATCATATATTAATATTTTTATGAGTGATGCAATAAATTAACGTTTTTAAAATCAAACGTTTTCAAGTATTATTATCACTACTATGTCACAAATACATGTAGAATGTAAAACGTTAGGTTGGCAATAGTTTAGCAATAGGTTAAAAGTGAGTTTATATCATTTTAAGTTTTTATTTTTCACTCGCGTTTTTGACGCGGAAGCGGAAATGGAAATGTTGAACCATGGGAATTGTAGTTTTTTTGCGGCCATTTTGAAGATCGCCTCGCCAGCTATCTGCCAGCCTTCGGAATTTCTCAAAACTACACTTCCTGTGGTCCACTATGGTCGTTCAAAGTTCGGCGTTCTGAATGAATCATATCAATAATTGTTATGATTCGCGATAATAAGCTACAAAAGGTAACGTTTTTGACAAATATTGAAACGCAGTCAGTTTCTCCACACTATTGTAATCATGTAGGAATAATTAGATCTGAAATTAGTTACAAAATGATTACACTGTGGGAGAAATAAAAAAGTACAGTCGATTACATTAAATATCTGTATATGTTATTATGCATGCCTGGTGATACTATATCCAAATTGAACTCGGCCATTTGAAAGATACTATATGTATATATACCGGTATATAAATGTGCGAATTGGCTATAATAAGGTAATGTATAAGCATATATTCTATATTCTATAATAATATTTCAAATTGCATTGGTCCGGATGGGAGAATTCAGTACTGTATATACAAAACCTTCAATTTTATCATCTTCCCTTTATTAATTTCCTTAGATCTTTTGTACACATGATCTCAAGAGGGTACTGAATTAGCTCAGTGGCAGTTTTTTAAGTTTGGTCATTATTATCATGGTTTTATTCACTGTCAAAGATGAAAAGAAAAATCATAATTCATATTTTCCTTTGTTTCATCAGAATTTAAGCAAGCCTAGTAATAGACACAATATTTCTGACACTGAGAATACATTCATTGAGGTCCATAGATGTTCCTAGATACCAAGAATATGCAAATAGCCCTTGTAGAAGTGGAGCAATATTCCATTTACCTAGGTATACATTTTATGCAGATTTCACCTGGGGTGGAACAGGTTAAAGGGGAAGCGGCTAAACGAGAGTAAAGGGAGAGGCCCCGGGGACACAAACTAACAGCCAATCACGTGAGACGTGTACGTTGGTCACCAAGGACAAAAAAACTAAAACTGTACCGTGATGAGGCATTTGAATTTAACTCTGCGATTGCGCCAATGAGTTATTAATTTGACATGCATTTGTCGCTTGGCGCTTGGACCAAGCGACAAGTGCTTGGACCCCGTTTATAGCATTCAATAAATAAATAAATATTTAAGACCATCCCAAACTGAATTTAAGACTATATAATGCTTTTTAACCTCTTAAGCCCGAGCGGTCCGGTACCGGTACGAGAATGACATCACGCCATAAATCCATCTCTACAGAATGTATGAATTAATGTTGCGTGTTTTCTGGCCCGATCCATAGATGTGCGACTTGGCCATAATAAGGTTATTTATAGGCCTGATATTCTATATTCTATAATCATATTACAAATAGCATGTGTCCGGATGGCAGAAATCAGTACTGTATCTACAATATCTTCTGTTTAATAATCTGCCCTTTATTCATTTGCTTAGATCTTTTGTACACGTGATCTCAAGGAGGTGCCGAATGAGCTCAGTGGCAATTTTTCATGTGTGGTACATTTTAGCATGGTGTTATTCACCGTCAAAGATGAAAAAATACTATTTACTCAAGCCTAGTAACAGACACAATATTTCCGACACCGTGAATACATTCCCTGAGATCCATAGATGTCCCTAGATACAAAGAACATGCAAATGGACCTTGTAGAAGTGGAGCAATCTTCCATTTACTTATGTATTTTTAGGCGAATTTTCTGAAAATAGGGCTTGGGTTTAAGCCCTATTATTAGTAAATGTGAATTTAAGACATTTTAAGACTTAAAAACTCAATAGCAGTGTACAGGGAAGTGGTGTTTCTTCCTCAAAATAGGTGCGAACACGTGTCCCCCACATGTGCCAGTCTGATGCATCAACATCTGCTGTTTTGCAAATAGCAACTGTTGTCTCTGCCATTGCTATTTACAAAAACAAGAAAGGGCGGGACACAAATAAATATGTGTTTTGTCTACACCAACTGTGTAAAGACGCCTTATGCCAACGTTTCTTTCTGCCGAGCTGTGACCGACTTCACCATTTACTTCATCTAGCCCCACTTCGCCTCATGTGGTGCACAAGACTAGTAGGGGACAGCCAGGTGGGGAACAAGTCTCACCGTGGTCTGTGGTTTGTTGAGCAGCAAGTGAGCCTGAACAACCTCCAGCATGTGTGACGTGATCTCGTTGGTATCCTCCAGGGGCCTGACACTGAACGCCACCAAAGACTTGGTATTCTGAGACAGGAAGAGGAAGAGAGACACCCACGCACACATATAGTTCATCTGACACTTGAGACATTTAGAGGAACAATAGATTGACACCAGGGTGTCAAACGGCTCATATCCTGCACACACATTTTCTTCAAGTTTTGTTTTATTTGTCACATGGTACATGTACATTATAATGAAATGTGTTGTGTATGACCCTCCTGAAATTGTGCTTCATACAGTAAAAAGTAAAAGAATAAAGACCAAACACTATACCAAATATACAATATACGAAACTAAAATGAAAAACTACCGGTAAATGCAAAATAATGTAGAAGAGGTAATCTTTTATGAATAAATGGATAAAATATGGTGTAATGTTTAAAAGCGAGCTTTGCATGCTCTATAATGAAGAACTACAGTTGACCTCAACCTCGACTACTGGAAATACTAATAATGTCCCTGTTTTCCCGCTCACTGCTGTTACATCAACCCTCAGCGGGATCACAAAGCCCAATAACAGCACTTACACCAGACAGTACAATTCATCTGCAGGAACCTCGCTTCACATCAGAATGACAGTGGAAATGAATATCCACCCCTACACATGTCAGGTTAAAACACACAGTGTCTCGGGTAGTTTATGAGGTCTTCGGAGAGGTACATGATAGAGCGGAGCGATAAGAGTTCAAGTTTTGTTTTATTGTACTACGGTAATCATGTTCTATTATATTTTTATTAGAGGTGGGCATAGATTACTTTTTTTTATCTAGATTAATCTATCTGCAATCCTGGAGTTAATCTAGATTAAAATGGCTCATTTGAAGTCTGCCGAAGGCATTCAAAATATGCGTGTTCTACCCAAATAATGACCAGAAGTCCTTACTTTTTCTTTCCTCCTTAAGTTTCTCAGGCCAGGTGGCCCATTACACCATGAGCCCATCTCCTGTTTCCAAAATGCATTACAGACTTGTTTGAAAAAGCTGTTTTGCTATGATAATTGGTAATGAAATATCAAAATAATGTTCAATAAGATGTACTTGTGTTTAATAAATTGTTTTATTCAGAACACAAATAATGTTACCAGTACAGTCACTCAGTAGCTATGTGACATGGCTTGACTCAATCAGTCCAATCGCTACTTCTCCTTCTTCCACCAGTCACTCAGGCAGACCAGCTTGTTCACATTGGCTGGTGACAAACTAGCTCTCTTCTTCTGTACAATATGGCCTGATAAAGAGAACAGTCTCTCGCATGGGACAGTTGAGGCAGGGGTACCCAAGTACTTCAGGGAAATGTGGGCCAGCTTACCATAGACAGCAGTGTGGTCTCACCACCACTTCAGTGGACACTGATCCTGAAGGGCTCCTCTACCTTGTACCTCTCCACAGCATTGCATACTGGTGTGTCGTCATCCGACTCCGACTCTGATCCCATCAGTAGAAGGGCTGTCATCTCAATTTATATGGCGTAAGAAATGTCCTAGAGTCCGCCTATCTCTGTTGTACCTTCCATTCGATGCAGGGGGGTTGACCCGTCCTAACCTTCATTGGTATTACCTGGCTGCACAATTGAGAACTGTAATGTTTTATTTTTCTAAGGAAGATCCACCATCATGGATGGGAGTGGAAGCATACCCAATGCAACTACCACTACATTTATACATGTATTCAGCTGAGCCAAAATATTTAAGAAAACATACTACACACCCCATAGTGCTCAACATGATTAATGTATGGTATGAGGTAAAGAAATTTATGAAAATAAACAACTCCATGTCACAATTCAGCCCAATCTGGGGAAATGTCTCATTTAAACCAGGCAAACTGGATGCCGGATTCAAACTATGGACAAAAGAAGGAATAAGTAAAATATCTGACCTTTACAAAGATGGGGTCTTGATGCCTTTTGAGGAACTATCAATAAAATACAGCATCCCAGGGAAACATTTTTTTAAATACTTGCAACTGAGAAGTTTAATTTCCTCTCTGCAAAACCAATCACTGGCAATTCCTACACTTTCATCTTTAGAAAAAATTATCATCAAGAACTGCAATAGCAAAGGCCTGTTATCAATGTTCTATAACTGGCTTGTATCTGGTTCAGACGAGACGTCATTATCTAGATTGGAGTCATGGAGGCTGGACTTGGGAGAGGAGATCTCAAACGAGGACTGGAACAGAGCATGCGAGGAGGCTCAGACACAAACAGCCAACACTAGCTTAAAACGACTTCAATACAAATGGCTGATGCAGACTTATATAACCCCTGTCAAACTGAATAAATACAACAGCAACACACCAGATGGGTGCTTTAAATGTACCGAGGATCGGGGAACTTTTATACACTGTATTTGGGAATGTGACAAAATCAAGAAGTTCTGGGGGGAGGTGGTGAATAAAATCAAAGATATCCTGTCAGTGAATATCCCACTAGACTCCAAAATGATATTGTTACATTTATATTAGGGATGCTCGATATTGGCTTTTTTACCGATACCGATATTCCGATATTGTCCAACTCTTAATTTCGATACCGATACCGATATCAACCGATACCGATATATGCAGGGTTTCCCCCCAAAAAAACTGAATAATTTCAGGTAACTAATAATTTCACTGGATGCATTCAAAAGGCTTTCTAAATGTAAGCATTATCTGTGCAAAATATGATAATTAAAAAAGGAAAAATTAACATTACATATCTCTTGTTGTTGAATTAAACCAAAATGCATACTTTTGACAATAAATAAAATAAGAATTGGTTTTTACTTGCTTGCCTGGGTAAATAAAGGTTAAAATTTTTTTTTTTTTTTTACCGATACCGATATTTTCCGATATCACATTTTACTGCCGATATCGGCCGATAATATCGGCACGTCAGTGAAGGTGTTATAAAGATGTCATTTATTTTTATTTTTATTTATTTTTATTTTTTATTTACATTTTCTTTTCTTCTTTTCAATTATTTTTATTTATGTACGAGCTATTCTAATGGAGGTACCAATGAATGTACGTACTATTTCTGTATGACAACAGTAAAAACAAACTCAAAGATGCTAAGAGAGAGAAAAGGGGAGGGGGGAGGGGGTATGTGGGTATACGTATAATCTTGTGGAGAAAAGGAATTAAGAATAACTGACTACAATGAAAACCTGAAATGTGTACTGTAAAACCCAATAAAAATATTGTACAAAAAAAAAGAAGGGCTGTTTTCTTTTTAGCTTGTAACGTATAGCGTAACTTAGTTAGCAGCTAACGTTAGTTAAAAAGGTTTTTAACCGCGATGGGCATATAGTAATGGCGAGGATATAAAGCATGTTAAAGACGCATTTATTGGACGCGTTGCTCGCAGAGTTGACATAGAACAGCACGACTCCCAAGAGGAGTTTATCACAGGCTGTAGAACGCAGCACTGAAGAGCTAAAGTGTGGGTACTGCTCAGCCCCTCCCTGCAGCTGGAGCGTTATGTGACTGTAGCCACGTTTTGAATACGTCGTCACAACACGTTAGGTTACATCAGCTAATGTAATTGGCTCCCAGACCCAACTTTGAGAATAGATTAACGACGGTAAAAAAAATTATCGCACAATAAGAATCCACCGTTAACGTAGCCCGGTAACGGCGTTAACGGCCCGGCATTAATCTTTATTATCATTTTTTTTTTATCCACTTTTTCTCCCATTTTCTATATTTTCTCCCATCCAAATTTCGTATCATCCAATTCAACCCTCCCCTGTCACGGACTCTGTTTCTTGCCTCCCACAAGCCGGCTGCAATGTGGACTAAGTCATACATAGCACAAGTCCCCTCCGGTACTTGAGGTAACAGCAGTCGCATCTTTTCACCTGCACAGCTCGATCTCTGTGGCGAGGAGTAACGCGTGGGAGGCTCACGCTGCCCCCGACACTTCCTGATTCTACTGCGCAGGCGCACCAACCGACCTGTAGGAGTCACTGTCCACAACGCCCGATCCCCACCCTTCAGTTTCCCTCCCCGTAATACGGCCAATGTGTATTACTGTGGACGACCAGCTAAACTGAAAGCAAATGTGGAGCGCTGGGCTCGAACTGACGAGCCCAGCGTCTCCAGCATTTCGTGGCGAGTGCCTTGCCCACTACGCCACGTAGCCGCCCAATTTTTATTATCATTTTAGCACACATCGTGATATCTCACACATTGGGTGTATTAAGCAGGTCTAGTGTTTCTAGGTGCTGCCTGACTGAGGACCAAGGAGTCTTTCTATACCGGTATGTTCATTGCGCCCTTTCTTTTTACAGTATCAATTAGGGCTGCAACAACTAATCAATAACTAATCAATTATAAAGAATTGTTGACAAATCGATTGTTTGGCTCTATGTTATGTTGCACCTCCATGGCCTGTTGTTAAAGCCATTTGATTTGTTAACGCCTATTAACACTAGTTTGTGTTTTATGTTTTTCTTTATTATAAAATTCTTGCAGCTCCTTTCAAACTGAAGACTAAAAAAGGTTTGTTTTATATAAAAAGAAAATATATATAAAGGCTGTCAAAGTTAACATGTTATTAACGCAATTATTTTATCTGCACTATTTTTTTAACACAAGATTAACGTTTACTTTTTTTTTTTAAATAAACATATTTCTTTATATATATATATATATTTATATGTTTTTTTTTTGTTTTTTTTACTAGACTTCACTTGGGTGTATTCTTGATACTCTCAATGGGTCTCATTCTCGAACGTAGTTACGACAAAATATTTCGTCTTAGCCAGATTTCGGCCTATTTAAGACATATTAGGGCTGGGAGTGGGAGTCCTCAAATTTTCCTGAGATCTTATTTGAGAGCAGATCCAAGAGTGCTGAGGAGCACACTTAAATATGCTCTCAGCCCACGATCAAATCTCATGATTGATTGACTAATTTAAAACTTTATTACAACTTGACAGACTGTGTTCTCATAGTGATTCCTTCACGTCAACACTACAGGCCTCCTTGGAATTAATTACTTAATCATAATTAAAATAGATATGACAATATTTGTATGATAAGAAATTACGTTATTTGATGTCGGAAAAAATAAATAATAGCTACACACACTGCAAATGACTCGGAATAAATAAATACATCAGCCACATAATTCTGTTATAATATAAATATTTCTTATTTATAGTTTGGGACATTTGCTTATTGTATACATTATAAGAGCCAGTGGATAAACATTCCACTGCTCATCTTACCGGTACGATGTTGCGTGTGACAAATAAACCTGACCTTGCAGGTGCACTTGAACAGCAATCATGTACATTGAACCCTGGCATCCAATTAACAGTGATTAATCGCGCCATGCTTAAAACGTATGGTCAACTCTGCACCCAAGGCTTACACACACAATTATGGGTAACGTCCAGCATAATTATGCCCGATACGAACGCGCAATGAATAGAGAGCGCCAGTACAGGGACCACGCTGATCTCTTCGCCGAGAGTGACGCGTACCTGCTGGGACGCTTCAGGCTGTCAAGACCTGTGCTAATGGAGCTGTCCGAGACGCTGGAGCCAGCACTGAGGAGCCAGACCAGACGCTCCAACCCTGTGCCACTGCACGTCCAGGTACTGTCCACCTTGGGCTTCCTAGCAACTGGAACATTCCAGAGGGAGCTAGGAGACAGGGTGGGCACTGGGCATATCCCAGACCTCCATCAGCCGCTGCATCCCACGGGTCTTGGCTGGCATCGTGGAGTTGACCACACAGTACATCAGATTCCCCTTTTCCGCCCAAGAGCAGATCCCAGTGAAGACGGCATTCCATGCCATCGCTGGGCTGCCAAACATCATCGGCGCTATTGACTGCACCCACGTGCGCATCCTGGCACCCTCCCCAGACCCGTTCCCATACCTTAATCGGAAGCAGTACCATTCTATCAATGTACAGGTATGTTTCTATTTTTTGTTTACTCTCTTGTTACCACTTCATCCAATTGGACAGCACCTTGCTTCCTTTTCTCATCTTACTTGTTTTTTCTTTTTGCCTGTGTTTCCTATATCTATCATTTATTTTGCTTCTCTCTTCAAATAGAATTTATAATTATTATTTATTATTAGGTCATCTGCGACGCCAACAACCAGCTGTTGAACGTCGTCGCCCGTTTCCCAGGAGGTGCGCACGACTCATACATCCTCCAGAACAGCGAAGTGGGTATGCTCCTCGAACAAGGAGACGCAGGAGACGCATGGCTAATTGGTAAGTATCTGTGCGTATAGAATTGTTCTTGCACCAGTATAGTCTAATGACTTGTTTTATTAGGAGACCGTGGATATGCACTGGCCCCATGGGTGATGACCCCAGTCGCCAACCCTCACGCCGCGCAGGAGGCGGCGTATAACGAGCGCCATGCGCGCACCCGGTCCACCGTGGAGCGCACAATTGGGTCAATGAAGAGACGCTGGATGTGTTTGGACGCAGCAGGTGGCAAGCTGCTGTACAAGCCGGATAAGGTGTGGATGAAGGCAACAGCTGATAAATTGTTTTGGCCGTGCCGTGTTAAAACATGTATGAGTGCCCACCTCAGCCCAATACAATCATATGTTGCATGTCATTTATTGTGGCTTATTTATTCTTTCTAGGTGTGTACGATCATCATGGCCTGCTGCGTCCTGCACAACATTGCGGAGAAGCGTGGTGTCCCGCTACCCCTCCAGCCACCTCAACAACCACCTGACCAGGACATGCATCCTGACCCATTAATGGGCCCGGATAATAGGCGTGCTGTCTTAGTCCGACAACAATTAATTGCACGCATGTGAATAGATTATTCACATGCGTGCAATTAATTCCTATTTATAGGTGAATTAAATCTGGACCTGAATTCGACTTGCTTGCTTCTGTCATTATTCCATGCAGTTTACAATGTATACCAATAACTAAACACATCACTCAGTAATACTCAAAGGGTGTCAGGGATGTTTATTGTGGGTGCCCCTGTAACCGGAGCTGACGCTGCTGAAAAGAACCCCCATATAATTCTCCACTCCCGATATCTGAATTAATGAATGGAAACTTTATTAACAGATTGCAGAATTTACAATACAGTACAGCTCAATACACACAATTGTTAAGGGGATGCAGACCAGAGGAATACGTTTGTCTTGTTTACAAGGGATCCCCACCTCCATTTCAGCATTGGTGAAATTCCTACGTCGTTGCTTAGAGGCAGGTGCGCCTCTTCCAAGTTCCTACCGTGTCAGAACGGCGCTTTGACATTTCAGCGAGGGTTTGCACACTGCCCATTGACTGCTTTATAAGGACTGTCTGGGGCGTGGTTTGTATGCAAATGAGCTGAACGGGAACGCGCTTTGGAGTTTACGACAGAATGCCATTCTCCAAGCAGATATCAGATCATATAATTTCTGCGACCGTTTCAGCCACTTAAGACATATCTCCAGCACGTTCAGGACTCAGAGTGTACTTGTCATAGATTATGTCTCAGTGGTTCCAAGATAAGTCTTCCAGAATATATCTTTGAAAAATTTTCGGGAATGAGACCCATTGATACTATGTTTGTTTCTGACTCAAAGTGTGTGTGTGAGAGAGAGAGAAAGAGAGAGAGAGAGAGAGAGCGAGAGAATACTATGTTTGTTTCTGACTCAAAGTGTGTGTGCGTGTGAGTGTGAGTGAGTGAGTGGGTGAGAGGGGGGGGTGAGAGAGATGAGGAAGGGGCAAGAGAGAGAGAGAGCTGCAAGCGAGTGTGTGAGAGAGAGAGCGAGAGGGGGTGGGGGTGTGAGTCGTCAGCTCTTGTGTGGGTGAATGTAACAAGTTCCTAACGTTTTCTTTCCCCTATTATTTCATGCACTTTATTCGTTGTTTTAAATTATTATTTTCTTTTAAGTTATTTTGTGCATCACTCCGTTTTGAATTTGATGCAAATTTGCAATGCATGAGGGTCATCCTTTTGTGTTAAATGGCTGCATAAAGCAAGCATTTGTTGACTCATGTTGATGAGTATTAAAACTTGAAAAAGATCCGTTTAAGGTAGATTTAGAACAGATGAAAAATATGCGATTAATCACGATTAACTATGGACAATCATGACATTAATCAGATTAAATATTTTAATAGATTGACAGCCTTAATTATATATATATTATATTTGCACTCTTGATGTATTAGTTGGGGGCCTTAGGGATATTTTCGTGCTTTTGCACAAATTTGCACGAACTTAGCCTCATATAGCCCTAAGGCCCCCAACTAGTATAACATACATTTGCTTTTTGTTTCATAACAGTCAATTTGCTAGTTTTTAATTTAATCGTTTGAATAAACAATAGATTAATTGACTATCAAAATAGTCATTAGTTGCAGCCCAATACATCAATACAAATTTGATCCATTGTTCAGCCCTAGTGTTTGGATGGTGAGCTCACCTGGAAGGAGCGCAGGTTCCCGGAGACCTTGACATAAGTCCCTGGGGGGAGGACTGTGCTGTCCACACCGGGATCCTAGCAACGACAGGAGAGGACACAGTCAATAAATGACCACGGCTAACGGAACACAGGGTATCTGCGAGTTTCAACAAGTTACATTTAAGGCTTTTTAAGACCCATTTAAAAATCACTTAGAGCAAACTTTTATACCAATTTTGATTCTCACACGTTAAATACAAGCTCTTGCCAGAGGCACCAAGCTCTCGGTAGCCTTGAAAAAACTACTTGAATACAGAAACATTTAATATATTGAATATTATTTCATCTCCCGACAGCCCCCCAAAATATTTAATACCTGTGCAAATGAAATATAAGACTTTTTAATAGATACCTTGGAACAGTCAAGTGGAAATCAGGCTTTACTTACATAACACATTTCATACAAACTTGCAACGCAATGCGCTTTCCAAACATGAAAAGATGTTTATTTAAAAGTAGCAACAAGATGATAATAGATTAAATGTCAAATATACAAAGTAATAAAAAGATACAATTAACACTTTCAGAGCCGTTCACGTAGATCTACGGTTCTGTCATCCGATCGTTGAGTGCCGGAAACGTAGATCTACGTTTCTGTCACAGTATTTCTTTTATTATCTATATCCATTCATAATTCAGCGGGGCACCTTGTGCATACTGTTCTGAGTGTGTCCTAAGCTGGCAGACGGTATTATACCGCCCTCTAACGCCTTCGGCCAGTAATGCACCCGGTTAGAAATGGGCAGTGTTGGGCAAGTTACTTTAAAAAAGTAACTAGTTACAGTTACTAGTTACTTCTTCCAAAAAGTAACTAAATTACTTACTCAGTTACAAATTATAAAAGTAACTTAAAAAAAAGTAACTAGTTACTTCAGAAAGTAACTATTACGTTACTTTCAAGTAAAATTTTGCTAAAATGTGACACGACCTCCACCCCTCTTTAACGGAACATAAAATACATGTGCATGTTCAATTATTTATGATAAATCTGAATATTATAATGAAATGGGCACTTAATACAATACATTATTAACATAAACAATGTACACAAATCTAAACTATTTTAATGTTGCTGTGGGACAAAGTGAGACTAGCCTCCAATCAAATGCCATGTATGTATATTATTATAATTACTATGTTTATATAGTGAATCGATACAAATGAAATACCACAATAGATGTTTTGGAATTTTGATATTTATTCAACAGGCCACAACTGGGACAAATTTAATTATGCTTTTTAAGCACTATACCACAAATAAATAACAAATTAACTTTGTAGTGCAAATAAAACTTCAGACAATTGGTAGATACAGTATACTGTACTTAAAGTATTTTCTTCCTCGAAAAAGTAGAACAGTAACAATATGAGGTGTTTTCAATGTAACTGAAAAGTGCAATGTATAGCAAAACGAAGGAATCCAAATGTAAACAGGTAATACATTAAAGAATATCTCCATAAAAATAAATCTCTTTCTCTGGCCATTGTTGACAATCTCACTTCAAGAGGCTGCAGCCAGCCAATACATCTAAATTAAATTATGCTTTTTAAGCACTATACCACAAATAACAAATTAACTTTGTAGTGCAAATAAAACTTCAGACAATTGGTAAATACAGTATACTGTACTTCAAGTATTTTCTTCCTCGAAAAAGTAGAAAAGTGTAACAATATGAGGTGCTTTCAATGTAACTGAAAATTGCAATGTATAGCAAAACTAAGGAATCCAAATGTAAACGGGTAATACATAAAAAAAAATAAAAATACATCTCCATAAAAATACATATCTTTCTCTGGTCACTGACAATGTGCTTATAAAATGAATATCTTGAAACCAGATACCCTTGCCAGTCCATTCAGAGTTCATCCCAGGAGATATAAAGAGCAGAGGTTACTGACCTCAGCAGCCCTAAAGCTTAATATCTTATTATCAGCAGCCCTAAAGCTTAATATCTTATTCTCAGGAAACCTAAAGCTTCATATCTCAGGTCGCTTTCACACAGGGGCTGTTTGGTCCGGACTTTCGGACCAGAATTCGATAGTCCGGTTTTTCGGGTCTGTGTGAATGCGCGTCGAACTCGGTCCGCGGACCAAGCAGGCGAACTCTATTTCGCCTGAAAACGTAGGTCTCGGTTCGGCTTCAGCGGACCAAATATAGGAAGTGATTATTATTACCACTGCTTGCAGCACTCACTGCAAAACAAGCACACTGCATCTAATCCAGGGGTGTACAGTGCGACATATATATCGCACGTGCTACAGCAACAGCTGTCTGTGCGATGGATGGATTTACTTCAGTAGCACTGGTGCGATAGGGATTCGGTTCATATAGATACTCTTATTTTGAAAATCCTGTAGCGGGTCTCATTTCTACCCACGCGCAGCTCCAGCTAGGCTCCGAAAGCTAGCAACGTTCAGGTGCATGATACTCTTATTTTGAAAAAACTCTTGTGACAACTCGACGAGTCGTATCCGCCCTATCCGTACTTCTGCAAGGAGCAGCGCGTTGGTCGGTTGGTGCGCACTGCTGCGTTAACACAGCAGTGCGCCTACACGTCCCGAAATAAGTCTGTGGTGTTTTTTCTTTCTCGCAACGGGTCAAATGCATCTACATGCTTTGCACCGTCGCCATTCCTTTATGCGCACATCGCCCGAAATTAACGTTTATGTACCATTACAATCACTACAACGTTAGCAAGCTAACAAGCTAATCCTGATCAGAGGCGCAGAGCCAGCAGACAGTGTGGAAATGGAAATGGGGGGGCACTCTCTCCCCTTCCCTGTGTGTGTGTGCGTGCGTGCGTTTGGAAAGACGATGAAGTCACTAGTCAGGACTCAGGACAGGAGTATATTATAGTAAACTGAGGATGGACAGATAATGATGATATTCAAATATAAACAAGTTTCGAGAGGAGTGAAAGTTTGAAGACAGACTAGACTACAATATGATGCGGGGGTGGTGAGTTGAAACTGTGTGTGAATGAATGAATGAAAACTTTATTTAACAGATTGCAGAATGGGTACAGTACGGCTCAATACACACAATTGTTAAGGGGATGCAGACCAGAGAAAGACGTTTGTCTTGTTTACATCAGGGTCCCCCATTGTGTGTGTGTGTGTGTGTGTGTCCCAACCGACCCCACTTCTATGTTTCAATAAATTATTTGCATTTAAAACTATTAACGCTGACTCATTCCTTCAGTCCACTCAAAATTATGCTAATATTCCTTATGTTGTTTATGATATTAATTGAAAATAGCATATGAGAGTATCATAGTAATAATAACACATGGCGATATACTAAATGACAGCCAAACATGGCACTGCAACTAAATAACGCAAATACAATAGGCACATTTGTGAATATATATAAATAAATATATAAATATAACACGTTTTATACTTGTGCTACAAGATTTTGGCCTGTGCTACAAAACTATCAACCTCTGTAGCACCAGTGCTATGTGCAAAAAAAGTTAACGTACAGCCCTGCGTCGGAGGGACGATCGCTGTGGATAACTGGAATGGCGATGAGATTATTGGATTCTTTTTTTTTCATTACTTCAGAGACCAGGTAAGGACACTATATATGAAAGCTTGCGTTGATCTGATATTTATTTCTACTGCGATTGAAGCTATATGTGTTTATGTGTCTGGCTGTTCTGCCGTTGGGATGCAGGAGGGGGGGGGGGGGGGGGGGGGTACGCCGGTCTAAACCACATTGCATGCGTGCACCACAAAGGATAATAGTGATGATCTAGCGTTGATTTCAGGAAGATCCGATAATCAGGTGAAAAATGATGTGTTTATTGAATTACACAAAAACGCTGTTTTCGTGTCTTTCCCCTGGAATTGCTCAGAAGCGGCCGGACTATGTTCATATTCAAAGCGGTATCAAACGGAAATGTACGGATGAAAAAATTATCTGTTTTTTGCACGTTGACCAGAAGTAGCTCAATGAGACTCGAGGGCGTTATTAGTAGGGCTGTCTTAAATACTTTGAAGCTTCGTTCGATGGGCATGGGATTCGAATATGAAAATAAAATTCGATTACCGGTATGTAAAAAAATTAAAAAATTGTGGCAAAATCAACTCTGCCTCTCTTTGTTAATTACAACAAGCAATGCTGTTTGTTATTTAAAATGAGGTCGGACTCGGCACTGACAGATTTGTGTTCATTGTGCTGCTTTTATAAAGCCTCAAATGACGGCTTACAATATTTCATGGAAGCAAAGTAGTTTGTCTAAGATTTAAACTTTACAGCACTGACAAAGTTGAACAAAGTGCTGTACAAGTCCCACAACATAATTTTTTTTTAAGTTATAATAAAAAAAAAGTTATACTTTTTTTTTTATTATTATTTTTTATTTTGAAGCTTCGAATTAAAATCGAATCTCGGCCCCGAAGCTTCGAATTCCAAAAAAAAATCGAAGGTCAGCCCTAGTTATTAGACCCATAGCGATACTATAAAATATAGGTTTAGTTCTACAAACTACAACTACGTTTACATGGGGTTAATGGGCGGCACGGAAGTGGTCACTTCCCGGAAGGGGCGTGGCACTCAGTGTTAATGGGGGAGGGGGATGATATTTAGCAGTATGTCAGTATACTGGAAATAATGTTCTGCCATCAGACTATGACTCATTGAGTGGAGAAAACAGCCTCCCCCTCTCTGTTCTTGCGAGGTGTTTTTTTTACTAAGCAGACTTACCTCTGTGTCCACCCACTGCTTGACGTCCATGGGAGCCCCCGTCATGTCATCCACCTTGTACTGGATGTTGGTCATGGACTTGTCCGTCGACCTGATCACACCCACAACAGTGACCTAAGACAGAAGAGATGCCATTATTCAACCGTGAGATCAAGAACTTGTGAGAACATTATTCCATTTCTGCAATGTGATCTTGGTGTTTCCTATTCAGTCTGCAGTGCACTCAGAGCATCTTAATAAGAATGCAGATAATAGTTTATATACTAAGTCATAACTGAAGTTCATATTAATGGTTTGTATATGCCCCCTGACCAGTGATTCTAGACCAGTAATCTGGCAAGAGAACTTTAAAAATTAACTCTGAAAGACTTTGGATGCAATAAGCCATGATGTGTTTTATTATCTGTGCTTGTGCACTGCAGCCGTTAGAGAAGCCGAGACCAGTCAGCACAACAGATAATCTAACTAAATTTGATCATTTCTTTTGTAAATAAAGTGAACATAATGTTGCTTCCCTTTTTAGCCACATGTTAACTTTGTTTTCACTCTGTGGAAACTGTATCTCCTCTTGTCACCAGGACACATGTGTGAACTCTCTGAACTCTCTACTTACAAGTATACACATAAGCACACACACACACAACACTCATGCGGCAACCGCTAAAACAATCACTTTAAACAAAATGTCACTTTAAATAATGGAAAAGTCACTTTAAAAGGAAGGAGGTATTGTATAGTATAGTTTAGATACACTAAGTATAAAAATGGCGGAGTTAAAATTGTATAGTAGTGTACATAGGAACCAGTTTCTCAGGAACTTAGCATGTCTTTTTTTATCATGCACACCTTGTGTCTTACCTATTTTTTTTTATGCCTATTTTTATTATTGTATTTTGCACAATTGATGCGGGCATGACCACCAGCATTTCACTGTATGCCCTGGTATGTATGTGACAAATAAACCTCTCGATTCTTGAACAAGCGCCATCTGTTGATGCTTTGAATACATTACAGCAATTCCAGCTATAGTGGATATACAACAATATTACTTGCATGATGCCATACAGCATCTTGTTGGAATGTATTTGACCTTGACTGTGACCCATTCAGTGCCAACCACGAGATTAGTCGGGTTAACTCGCCATGCGTTGCGTGCCAATCACAAGTATACTCAGGTTTTAATCGTTATTTCTTTTATTAGCAATATCCATTCATTTTTCATCCATCCAGCCCGACATTATCATTGGGAATGGGTCTGAGCTCGCAAAGGGCAAATACCGCCACCTATCGTCTCCCGGATGGTATTGCACATCATTGGATTGGATTGGCTGGGACTGGGCATCAGAAAA
Organism: Notolepis coatsorum; assembly: GCF_963971535.1. NCBI lineage: Eukaryota > Metazoa > Chordata > Actinopteri > Aulopiformes > Paralepididae > Notolepis > Notolepis coatsorum. Next base: position 55,240,080 of record NC_140183.1, on the reverse strand, counting down.
AAAAACTCCGGTCCGGGGTTTCCCTTCTCGGGCGATCAGTATTGTGTTACCACATTCACTGGCGAGGCTGGGAGCAGGGTCGATTATGTGTTTTGGACTATAACGTTGGATCAATAAACGCGATCAATATTTGGAATGGCGATCATGAATTGGATTAATCTTTTTGCAGAACATCTGATGTGAGGTAAGGACTCTATTTTACCAGTCTTGGGTTAATCAGATGTTTTTTTCTCCACCATTGGAGCGTGTGTGTGTGTGCATGACGTTAGCACTTAGCACTGACCAAGTCATGGATAATAGATTTTTCAGCCCGCTTCTCTAGCATGCATAAGGACACATATACTATCGATAATCTAGCGTTTATTTGAAAACTATTCATAAGTCAGACAAAAAATTACAACGTGTTTTGTGTATTCCACTCAAGGGCTATTATCGCAGATTTCTCTGGAATTACTAGAAATCTCCAAAACTATACTCTTATTCAAAACGGTATAAAACAGAAATGTACCAATGTTTCATACATGTTGACACTGCAAGCAAGTCATTGATAAGCGACGGGTGTATTAGACCCATAGCCATAATTTAAGATATAGTTTATGCGTTCGCAAATATCCCCGTCCTCCCATTGACTTCAGCGCTGGCATGCTAGACCTAATTTGGTGATATGGGCTTGGCCCGGAATGAGTTAAACAAGCACCCAAATCTTGTTCCAGGATTCCACATAGTTAAATTAATTGCCTTATAGCCGTGTGGGGTTCAAGCTACTATACTCAGTCTCATACCTGGGCTGGTCAATCAAAAAAAACATGTGCATTTAGGAACTTTAAGAGCAATTCTGTGTCATTGAGCTGCAAGTTATTAGAAATCCATAGGACTCATGATAGGCCTAATGCTAATTAAAGTATACATGCAAATTGATGCATAATAGATTAGAATTCCCTTACTAATGTGTAATGGTTGGTTTCAAGGAGTGTTTCTTGATATGTGATATTGGCTTAACCAGTGCTGCAGTACTTCCATCACCTATCCAGTGAGATTACTAATCATCACACTATACATCAGAGTCAGACCGGCAATATGTCATTTTGATCACCACGCCCCTACTTTGGTCACACCACACCACTTTTGGGGGAAAATAACTGGGGGAATAAACAGATTAGATGGTGTTTGTTCATAAACTACAACTTGTATGACCAAATACATGAATATAAACCACACTGAAGACCTCTTAGTTTTAGGTCACTTGGAGATTCACAAGTGTAATATCAAAAGTCCAGGTAGAGAAATGAGGAAATATCCTGCAGCTGACTGGGGAGATAGACATGCCTGAAAACATATCAACGTGAACTTTTCCACAAAGGTGTCAATGCTCAATGGTGGCCAGTGTTGGAAAGTAATTGCTTGAACAAACCTTTAAAACAATGCAAGCGTTCGAACCACCATGTAAACCTTCACTTTCTTTTCTTTAAAACACTGCAGTTGCTGCGCCGGCCTACCTGAGACACCTCCACCTCTCCCACTTTGAACGCCTCATCAGCCTGTGTAGCAGACATCAGCTGAGACACGGTGCATGGGATGATCTGCGAGGCACGTTGTCTCTGTACACACACACACACACACACACACACACACATTAACAAACTGACTTCATTAGGACTGTCAATTTGTCAATGTTGCCATCACCACTATAAATTAGTGTATAGTAGTTACTGCAGTGTGGGAGGGGGTGACTTGAGAAGCTGCTTTTGCTTTGCAAGGTAGGCTAAGAGAAAATACATGGTGGCTTTAGCTAAAATGTCTAAATGCAAGAGTGACAGCAGTATTGTTGCTTGATTGATTGATTGAAAACTTTATTAACAGATTGCAGAATGGGTACAATACACAGTACGGCTCAATATACACAATTGTTAAGGGGATGCAGACCAGAGAAATACTTGTCTTGTTTACATCAGGGTACCCCATTTTCAATTAATCGTAACATTTATGACATACAGATAAACAGTACTGTTACATCCAGACATTATGACATACAAGATATACAAATATATTACAGTACTGTTTAACCCATGCAACCTCCCGTAGTTGCTCGTTGAGAGCGGTTTTGAAGGTGGGTAGGGATTCAAATAGTTTACGGCTGTGGGTAGGGCGTGCCACATTGTTGTGGCATAATTGCAAAACGTGTTTATAGTCCCTTGTTTGAGCCGAATCTGGGTTGAACATGATTGTGGAACTCACTCTGGTGTTGTGGTCGCTACTGATTGGCATTTGTTTTACCCCCCCCCCCCCCCCCCCCCATAGTTGGAGCTAAACAACAAACTACAGTGTACAGACCCCTTTCTTCTCTCCTCCCTGGGACTGGGACAAGGCAGGTGATGCGAAACCTCCCGGGGACTGATTGTACCCTCCAGCCATACTTGATTCACCGTAGCTACCTGCAACGACACAACGACCAATAACTTCACGTCTGGCACCATGCTTTGCTGTCTGATTGACAAAACACACCCATGAGGTGGTTTAAATTGACGTGGTTTTCTTGTCGGCCCCAGTTAACTAGAAAAACAACAACAACAACAAAGCAACTGCAGTTAGCAAACAAGCTAATGTTAGCCAGAGTCGGGGAACTTTAGTAAGGAATCCTAACCGCAGTAGCTGGGATTTAAACTCACCTTGATTCCACATGTTATTGGCAGCTTATTTCGGGGGTACTAAGACAACGTCTAAACCGTTAGTATAACTATAATAAGGGAGACAGACAAGTCAAGCACACGGCTCTGGACACTTTCCTTGTATAATTCCGCGCGCTGAATTGAGCAGTGTACAACGCCTGCGCGAGAGAACTGCCGCGAAATATCTTATCCAATGAAATACACGGAAAGGGTCACACACTCGTACGCAAAGCTGTCTCTACGCCCGTACGTCACGCGTTTAACAATCGACAGGAATTGATTGATTGAAAACTTTATTAACAGATTACAGAATGGGTACAGTGTAGAGTACAGCTCAATACAATTGTTAAGGGGATGCAGACCAGAGAAAGTCTTTCGTCTTGTTTACATCAGGGTCCCCCATTTTCAATTAATCATAACATTATGACATGTACGACATACAGATAGACAGTACTGCTGCTACCTCTATACATATATGACATACCAGATTTGCAAATACAGTACTGTTTGTGATACAAAAAGAGTCTAGAAAAGAGAGTATATACATTTGACGTCGAAACTGTACATTGGAGGAGGTCGGGTAGGTGGGGTGGGGGGGACTGTACATTGGAGGTGGTTGGGTGGGGGGGGGATACTGTACAAGCAAAACTGTACATTGGAATATTGACGAAACCATACTTGGTTCCAAGAGGAGGGTCTCGTGTATTCTTGGGTTAGGTAATTTACTGTACATTGGAGGGGGTTGGGTTAGGACATTTACAGGGGCCAGTTTCGAATTGCAGTCTCCCGTAGGTGTTCTTTGAGAGTGGTTTTGAAAGTGGGTAGTGATTCACATTCCTTTACAGCTTTGGGTAGGGCGTTCCACATTGATGTTTGATTTGATTTGATTTGAAATCTTTATTTCGAACATGCAAATGAATACAAACAAACAAATAACTAAACAAAAGCAAAACACAACTCAATCTACATGTTCGAAAAGGAGTAGGAAGAAGTATACACTTATTTAATCCTACCCCTTTTCCACTACTCAAATGAGTGTACTATTTTAAAACATTTAAAAAATATATATATATATTATGCAAAACAAAAAAACAAAAACTATATATGTAAAACAGGAAAAATGTAATAAAATAAAAATGTAAACACCCGTGAATATCAAGTGGCATAATTGCGAAATGTGTTTAGTCCCTTGTTTGAGCCGAATCTGGGTTTAACATGATTTGTGGAGCTCCCTCTGGTGTTGTGATCATGGTATATTCACTGACCTTTGGGAAGTATTTTGACATGTACATGGGTACCTACCTTAGTCGTGTAGTGTATCTTGTAGACCAGGCCCATTGCAACTTGCAATGGGCCGCCGTCCAGGAACGCCGTCCAACTCTGCGTAGGAGAGTGCAACATAAATATTCGTCAAGATCGCCGCCGCCACCATAGGTACTGTCACTTGAGCAGTGACAGTACACCCCCACTTCAAGGCACGACAAGGAGGCTTGTTTGAGAGATGACTTTCGGCTCGCCTCGAAAACAAACGAGAGTAGCCGATTACAGCCGGGGGAGGAGTCAAAAGTCGAACACTTCAGAGTTGAAGCTCGCCTCGTCTCGCAAATTTGGATTGATTGATTGATTGATTGATTGATTGATTGATTGATTGATTGATTGAAAACTTTATTAACAGATTGCAGAATGGGTACAATACAGTACAGCTCAATACACACAATTGTTAAGGGGATGCAGACCAGAGAAAGACTTTCGTCTTGTTTACATGATCAGGGTCCCCCATTTTCAATTCATAATGACATTTATGACATACACAACATGAGGGGCGGGGCTAGGGGGTGGCTACTTGGGCTCAAGCCCCGAATGTTTTCTGAAAAGCCCCGAATCTATTTAATTTTTTTTTCTTTTTTCTTTTTTTTTTGACAATTAATCATTGTTACATGAAAATATGTTTGCACCAGATTTAGCAGAAGCTAATTTCCATCTGTAGTCTATCCAGCTGCTAACTGTATTTGAGTGAGTTAAGTCTTGGTGTTATGGTAGACTCAGACCTAAGCTTTAAATCACAATCAACAAGTTGACAAAAACATAATTCTTCCACCTTAGAAACATAGCTTTTGAGATATGTGATAACACAGGCTGCCGGCATGTCTTTATGAATGGAAATATCGAATAAAAGAAACAACGATGAAAACCCGACTATACTCTGGTTTTCGGGGGTCCTGCCGCTCAACGTTCGGCGAGTTAACCCTAGATCTTAGATCCTAATATGAAAAACGATGTGATTTAATGTTCTATGTCTTACCTTGACTTTGTCTATTTTACTGCTATCTATTTTATGCTTTATGTCTGCACTTTATGCATTGCTCTTGATCTGCCAATGTTGTGCTCATTTTATGCCTGTCTTTTTGTACTGCTGTGAAGCACTTTGAGCTGCAATTCTTGTATGAAAGGTGCTATACAAACACAGTGTATTATTATTATTATTATTATTATTATTATTATTATTATTATTATTATTATTATTATTATTATTATTATTATTATTATTATTATTATTATTATTATTATTATTATTATTATTATTATAAATTATTATAGTTTGCTTCATTAATTAAAGGGTGTGAATTTAAGTGTTCTCTAGTGCCTTTTGTCTGCTTTAAGGTGGTGGTATAAGTTAAAGGTTGTGGTGTCAAAGTAAAAAAAATCTATCTGGGCTAAGCCCCGGATCTCCTACAATCCTAAATCCGCCCCTGCACAACATACGGATATGATATAATAATCGAATCATCTAATCTAATCATGACATTTATGACATACATGACATACAGATATACAGTAGGCTATACTTACTCATTAGCCTCATAGCATAATTGCCTAAGTCATTTTTTGGCCAAATTGATATTTCTGCCTAACTCTACTCTCCTCACACTGCTGCACCACCCTGGCTTAGTGACTGTGTCCTCAGCCAATCAGAACCTTGTTATTTTAAGAATCCCTTTCTGCCTAACTCACTCGTGTGACTTGTGCCAAAATTAGTTTTTTCTTCTTTTCCAAAAGTCTTGAAAAATGACTTAGGCAATTATGCTATGAGGCTAACAATATGTGACATACAATATATGCAAATATACAGTACTGTTAAACAGATCCTAACAGTAAATATATACATACGAGGGGGAGGGAACTGTACATTAATTAGGAGGGGGTGGGTGGGTGGGAGGGGGGTTCAGACATTTACTGGGGCCAGTTTTGAATTGCAGCCTCCCGTAGGTGCTCTTTGAGAGTGGTTTTGAAGGTGGGTAGTGATTCAATTTTTTTTACGGCTGTGGGTAGGGCGTTCCACATTGATGTGGCATAATTGCGGAATGTGTTTAGTCCCTTGTTTGTGCCGAATCTGGGTTGGACATGATTTGTGGAACTCCCTCTGGTGTTGTGGGCGTGGTATTCACAGACCTTTGGAAAGTATTTCGACATGTACATGGGTACCTTAGTGGTGTAGTAGACCAGGCCCATTGCAAATTGCTGTACTCTGTCGTCTACTCTAAGCCATCCTAGGTTGTCAAAATGGGCAGGGGTGAGGTGGGTTCTAGGGGTAAGGTCAAGCAGTAGTCTGCCCAGTTTGTTTTGTGATGTTTGTAATCTTGTTTTTAGTGCCTTTGAGGTGCTTTGGTACCATGAGGTGCAAGCATAGTCATAGTACTAGTCATAGTGTGTGTGTGTGTGTGTGTGTGTGTGTGTGTGTGTGTGTGTGTGTGTGTGTGTGTTCATATTATATATATATATTGAGGCAAAACAGAATTATTCAGCATATTTATGTGGTTGATTACGCACGGTCTACTCATGTTGTGCGTTCTAGGGAAGCTGCGCCCTATTACGCATAGTATCTGAGTCCTATCTTCCCGCTCCTCATTAGGACGAGTGTGGGGATATGACCCTCTCCGCTTTGATGGTCGTAAGGGACCTCAGGGGGTACATGTATCATTCAGTCCAATAGGCGGAGTGAGACGCGAAGCCAGTACGAAGTATAATGGTGGTTATCCTATAACCCTAGTTATACGACTACTGGCAGAGCGTCTCGCTTTTCGGCCCTGAGGACCCTTGGCTGTTTTCACGTGAAATTCAGACTCGGAGGGGCAAGCATGGCCACTACATCCGGCCTATATACGGCAAGAGGTAGGCGTGGCTATGGTAGATGTAAGGTATAGGGCTGTCTTAAATACTTCGAAGCTTCGAAGCTTCGTTCGATGGGCATGGGATTAGAATATGAAAATAAAATTTGAATATATAAAAAGAATAAAATGTATTTCTTTTTTGGTGCAAAATCAACTCTGCCTCTCTTTGTTAATTACAACAAGCAACGCTGTTTGTTATTTAAGATGAGGTCGGACTCGGCACTGACAGATTTGTGTTCATTGTGCTGCCTCAAATGACGGCTTACAATATTTCATGAAAGCAAACTAAGTGTTTCGTTTGTCTAAGATTTAAAAAGGTTTAAACTTTACAGCACTGACAAAGTTGAACAAAGTGCTGCAAGTCCCACAACGTAAAAAATAAAGAAAGAAAAAATGTATTTATTATTATTATTATTTTTTTTTATCTCGAAGCTTCGAATTAAAATCGAATCTTGGCCCAGAAGGTCAGCCGTGGTAAGGTGCATGCTTGTTTTTTTTCAGCGAGTGCAATAGGCACACGAGTATAGTCCAATAGGCGGAGCGAGACAAGAAGCCAGTAGGAAGTATAACTGTGCAGGCCTAGCTCATCTCAAACAAGCCTGGACAACTATCAAGACTTGGCAAAACTTGCCAAATGTAGACGGAAAGAAAACCTAACCTATAAATCCCAATAATAGTTTTTTATATTGCCTTATAAGTCTGCTTACGCACATACATACGGAAGACACTTTCTGTAAATAATTGATTTTATTTAATCTTATCTCATTTTATATTTGATCTTACTATTACTACTTATTGTTTCCATTCTTGTATTCATTATTGTTTCTTTCTTAATTGTGCACCGTTGAGTCTGAGCTCGAAACACAAACATTTCATTAGTCTGCTATGCCCCTGTATTGTTGTGTATTTGACAAATAAAGAACTTGACTTGACTAATAATAGGCCTACATATAATTTTTAGCTACACTTATTCAATTGTATGTTATAAATAAAATAGAAAATCGTTTTTAAGAATAAGGATAAGGATAAGGATATCTTTTATTAATCCCTCACAGGGAAATTCCAGTAACACACACATACAGCTCATCGTCTCATTAACAACATATCACAATCATAAAATGTTTACAGTAACAACGGCACAACATAAATTCAAACAGGAATGAACATTTGTTGACACATGTCGACTACAGAATGCCTGAGACACCATATGCGATAGTCGGCTGCAGCAACACCGGGGTGTCGTTGCCCCAGGCGGGAGGGAGGGAGGATAGATTGTCCAGCAACGGGAGGGGCGGGGATTTGGGGGATAGGACTTTGGTGATGAGACAGTCTTAGGCTCCCCCCCTCCAGCACGCATACTAGTCGGCTGCCGTCACCATCACGTGGGAGTGGCGCCGGGCGTACGCGCGGGAGGGGGGATTGGGTAGGGATTGGGGGTGGGGGAGGCCGCTTGCCACTCTTATCTCCCAGAGGGCCTTCGACTCCAGCAGCTCCCTGGTTCGACCTTGGTCCAGGAATTTGTTTTGGCTGACTGACTGGCACATGTATCCCAGCCACATCACTTTAAATTTGATTTGAATAGAGTGAAATATAACTCTATTGATTTGAGTGGAGTGAGTTTTAACAACTCCGTCCAAATGACTGAATGCATTATTAGTCCAAGTGTCCAAGTGTCTTAATCAGTTCATTTTGGTAAACAGATCCAAAATCTTCTTATTGCAGTCCAAAAGCTTCGATAATCCAAAAATGACCACGCCTTCAAGTTGGTAGCCCAATTTATGATGTCCCAAGAGGCAGAGAGGGTTAGCCTTATTCTGCTTCTTGACGAAAATATGCAATCCACTGATTAGATCCATTTAGAGTTTTTGAGTCACTGTGAACCAAACATAAGCCTGGAAAAATTTTCTAAACAAAACTACAGGCCATTTGTAAACAACAACGATACAATAATAATAATAAAATGTTGAATTAAAATATTCCATAGAATTTCTATATTCTAATTATTTCTATAATACCAAATATGAAAGTTACCATCCCATTTCACCAGTCAGGAACACCAACATTTACATTTAGTCATTTAGCTGACGCTTTTATCCAAAGCGACTTACAAGTTCTGTACGACAAGTCATCAGGAAGGGCACAACTCTATCAGCTGAGTAACTATGTTCATCAAAGTGTTGAGTGCTACAGTGTAGGTTAGTTTATTAGGACAAGTGCATGACAGTAAGGTTAGTTAGGGTTGCGACATCAAGGGTTGCAACATCAAGTTGTTGCCTAATCTTAGACTACTATAAACTAGGCGCATGGCTGTCTAAGATAACAGAGAGGAAGGAGGAGGTGGTGTTATATTTCACTTTGTACGTTCTTTCACTTTGAGCAACAGGTACCTCGTACCTACAATGAAGAGTTCTCTGCTCCTAGCATGTCTACTTCTAACATTTGGAGAAGTTGTTGCCCTATCGGGTGAGTAGCAGCCTAATAATACTTGAATTCAAATGAGTAGCTAAATGATCACAGAAATTTTTGGTCCTGAACATAATCATCAAAAATCTTTCCAGGGAACTTTTGGCACATCACAGATCTGCATTGGGACCCAACGTATAACCTCACCAACAAAGCCGAACTTGTGTGCGCATCCAGTGGGCAGCGTCCCGCGGTCAATGCGGGGACATTTGGAGACTATCTCTGTGACGCGCCATGGGATCTCATCAATTCCTCTGTGTATGCTATGAAGGACATAATGCCAGAGCCGGATTTCATCTTCTGGACAGGGTATTAGGCTACATTTGACCTAATCGTTTACAGCTTTCCCATTAGGCTACGTGCTACGTTCTTGTGTAAAATCCAATTCCTCTAGAAAGAAGCTGATTATAAACAACCGGTCATTTGCTTCTCAGAGATAACACTCCACATGTGCCAAATGAGGACCTGGGAGAGGAAGCAGTGCTCTCTATTATGGGCAACCTCACCCACATCATAAATCTGCTCTTTCCCAGTGAGTGTGACTTCATAGGTTTTGGAGGAAGAATTCTTCTGTGAGACTGAATTCAAGTTACTTTGTGTCTTCATATTGAAAGCTCTCCATCGGATTTCAGGTACTAAGGTGTATTCAGCTTTGGGCAATCATGACTACCACCCCAAGAACCAGCTTCCCGCAGGCCAGAACTACATCTATGAACAGACTGCACAGATGTGGCAGAACTGGTTGGAACCAGAGTCGCAGAGGACCTTTAAAAAAGGTGGCTATAGCTCCCCTTAGTACCACAAAACACCTCTAATTCACATATAATTGCTAGTGTATCAATTAGAAGCATGTGTCACATTGTCGTGTAATCCCTTCAGTGTTCCTCTGTTTCTAGGTGGATACTACTCTGAGAAGCTGCTGAACCAAACAGGTTTCAGGGTGTTGGTCCTCAACACTAACATCTACTATGATCAGAACCAGCTGACACAGAACATGAAAGACCCAGCAGATCAGTTCAGCTGGGCAGACCGGGTTCTGACAGAGGCTGCGAACAACAAGGAGAAGGTACTTCTCAAGGAGATGAGATGAATAACTCAAAATACTAAAAGACTAAAACTCTACTATAAACTAAAGATAGCTATAGGTTGCTATGTGAACCACACTTTGCCTTTGAAACAGTTTCTCTGTCTAGGGGTGTAATCCCACACTGACTTTGTCTCACAGGTGTACATCATTGGCCATGTTCCTCCAGGTGTCTTTGAGAAGAAGAGAAGCAAGCATTGGTTTACACCTGAGTTCAACAAGCGCTACTTGGAGCTGATTCAGAAGCATCATTCAGTGATTGTGGGACAGTTCTTTGGCCATCATCACACTGACAGCTTCCGCATGTTCTATAACTCAGAGGGTACAATCATATAATAACTTTATTTCATAATAATATTTATTATATATAGTAGCCTATATATATTATTTATATAGCACATGGTCAGATGTTCCTAAGAACACAATTGGCAATGTGTTTAGTGGGAAGCCACTGAGGGAAGTCCTGGTCAAGTTTTACAAAGTTTTAACAATCTAAATAAAACAGCCATTGTGCTTCAAAGACAAACAAATCAAATAATAAAACCAGAAAATATAATGAAGAACCATTAAAGGGGCACCAAAAACAATGCTGAGTTATTTTGCACATAATCTCACACATATCCAAAAACTCTAAACAGTTTTGCACATATTAATTTAGTCAGTGATGTCATCGGGGACATTGAATCCTTGTGTTGTGTTAATTACAGCACCATGAAATGATGTGTAGATGAAAAAACAGCAATACCTTGTCTTATAGGGTTAACCGTCTGTAGTGTGGTAGTGAAAGGTTAACCTTCTGTAGTGTGGTAGTGAAAGCGTTAACCCTTTGTAGTGTGGTAGTGAAAGGGTTAACATGATATATTAATTTTCTGTATCACAATCACAATAGTCGTTATGCCAATTCCCTTCCTGGTCGTTGCGCGCATTGCCCCACTGTCGGCCTGGGGAGGATGTAGAACAACCACATGCCTCCTCCGATACATGTGGAGTCGCCAGCTGCTTCTTTTCACCTGACAGCAAGGAGTTTCATGCTATTTCCCCATGACCCCCTCCCTGCTGAACAGGCGCCCCGACCGACCAGTATGAATCGCAGTTTATAACAACCTACCCACCGGCTTCCCACCACTAACACTGCCAATTGTGTTAGTAGGGACGACTGACCAAGCCGGAGGTACCGCTGACAGCTGGATTCGATCCCAGAGTCTCTGCGGTGGTAGGCGAGTGCTTAGTCCACTGCGCTACCAAGCCGCGCCCTGGGTTAACAAGATAACAGGATTTTGATTATTTTTAATAGGACAACTAATCCAAATGGGAAATCTCCCGTATTTTATTCAACACTTAGCAAATAATGTAGATATTACACAGACTTTCCTACACAAGCCCCTCCATCCATGTCAAGTTCTCACCATTTCATGACCTTGTGCCATACTGAGTGATTAACCGGTGTCTGGTTTCCACAGACTCTCCTATCAGTACCATGTTCTTGAGCCCAGGGGTCACACCCTGGAAAACCACATTGCCTGGGGTCGTGGATGGAGCCAACAACCCTGGGATCCGCATCTTTGAATATGACACCCAAACACTACTGGTCAAAGTAAGAAAAGTCCTTTGCCACACAATTGATTATTTTCCCCCAATAGAGCTCAGATTTGAAGCTCCCAGAAGTATCTACAGAATATTTGACTGAGGGACAATCCGAACATGCCATTTATTCTAATCTTCATGTTCCTGTCTGAAATGATGTGTACCTTACAACACACAGACCCATTTAAATTCTTACCAATACCTGTTCCCACACAACCAGGACATGGTGACCTACTATCTGAACCTGAGCCGTGCCAACATAGCCCAGGCACGCTGGGAGAAAGAATACCGGCTCACCGAGAGCTTCAGAGTACCAGACGCCTCTCCAGCCTCCATGCACCAGGTTCTGGAGCGCATGGCTAACGACCGCTGTTACCTACAGAAGTACTATGAGTTCAACTCTGTCAACTATGACCTGACAGAGTGTAATAGAGACTGCCGTATTGACCACGTGTGTGCTGCCAGAGAGGTGGACTTTGAGAGGTACGAGCACTGTCTGGAGAAAGAAGGGGCAGCTTCCATTCATGTTGCCCTGCTGCCAGTCCTCTCTATGGCACTAAGTCTGGTCTGGGCCACCTGGTCGTGATCATCTATGACAGTGGATCAACCTCTTTGCCCACAAAGCCTTCCTGTGTCCAAAGAAATATCCCAGGTGGGAACAGGGTGGAAAGGAACCCAACCTGAGGATGACATGGCCAACGTGTGAATATGTAGTACTCCTCAAATATTTAGAAAGCAAACATGCCTCTCTATTTCCTTTTCCCATTCATAGCAAACATGTGAGTGTGTAGATGTGGCACCCACAGAAAGTAAAAGGGCTGTTGTTATATTTACATCAAATAATATTAACTACTTTTTGTAATTTATTTAGTAAAATACAGAAATTACTTCGGTTTAGATTTTTTGTTTTTGAAGTATTTTGTGTTTACAATCATTTCCAATAAATTAAATAATCTCAAGGCCCCCCTGAGCTTGCTGAGGCCCCCTTGAGTTACTATCTTCATTATTCGTGGATTATGTATTTCTTCATTTTCAATCATGTATGTCATAGAGTCCCACATAATTTACAGCAGGAGGAAAAAAACAAATACTTTTTTTTTTCTTCTTATTTTGGAGATCGATGTCATACTGTGACACTGAAATGAAAAAATATTTCATCAACTAAGATATTTAGTCAACAAAAGGCTTACCTTAGTGATATGTGGTGCGAAATTTGCGAACAACAAAATATTTTTATTTTTATTTGATAGATTTTCCACAAATAAGGGAAGGACTCTAATAGAGCTGCATAGTTCAGGGTTTTATTTCAAAGTAGGTCTACAGATGCCAGTGTTTTTTCTCCTTGTCTGTGTTTTATTTCAAAGTAGGTCTACACATGGTAGTCTTTTTTTAAAGTGGACTACTTTTTTATTTTATAAATGTTCCACAAATAAGGGAAGGACTCAAATATACCTGAATAGTTCAGGGTTTTATTTCAAAGTCGGTCTACAGACACCAGTTTGAGGTTTTCCTTTGTTATAACAGGTAAAAACGGCAATTAAAAAGTCAAACATTTTCTTTTTTTTGCTTTATAATCCCATTAATGCAACAAACTGTGTGCTATAAGTATAAAGTATAATAAATCGCAAATTACTTTGGGTATGCAATTGTCAGGCGTTTTATGCTAAATGTGGGGTATGCTTGGGGATATATAAAACGTTATACACTGTTATCTTCATTTTAAGGGTAAATAGGTTGTGCGGCTCCCTGAGCATTTTATTTTGTGGGACGGGGGAAAAGTGGCTCTTTTGATAGTAAAGGTTGCTGACCCCTGGCTTAACCCTTTGTCATGTGGCAGTGAAAGGGTTAACCTTCTGTATTGTCGCAGTGAAAGGGTTAAATATACATGCCCTTCCACACTACGTTTTATTAGCACTGAAAAAGAGCCATGCTGCTGCCATAGTGTAGCCTAAATATAAATTTTACTTTTCAGTCATATGACAAGAATGAAGTTGTTTATGTAACGGTTGCTAATCAATAATGTCTTCGTAATCCTACGAGGAAGAATCAAAGGCTAATGTTAATGACAATAGACCTGTCTAGTCTAATCATGCTTTGAACTGCATGATGTCAATATATAGATTACCAAGCACCAAGTAAGGTACATAAAGATGCATTATCACAGTTAGAACATTTTAGTGTTATCACATTCAGACAAATTAGTTTTTGATTACTGCCAGCGAAGATCATGTCAACGCAACAGACAACAGATACTGGACTTCGAGCTCGTTACACATTTATTGAGTGTGCGCTTGAGCAATTTATTCCCAACAATGACGTGTAGCCTAAGGACTGTAGCCCATTTCCCGCACTGTGATCTTGCTGTGATTGGTTGCGGGGAGCTGCTCAGTGCTGTCACATGACTAGAACCTGCTGAGGTGAGAGGCTGCATGGCTGTGTCTACACTACAGTGTTCTGGTCGTCCTGGACATAGATATATAAAGACTAGATGGCTCAAGGCGGAGTCTCCCGCGTAGAGCACCTACGGGAGACTGCAATTCGAAACTGGCCCCTGTAAATGTACAGTAAATGTCCTAACCCAATAATACACGAGACCCTCTTCTTGGGACAAAGTAAGGTTTTGTCGATATCCCAATGTACAGTTTTGCTTGTACAGTTGTACAGTTTCCCCCACCCCACCTACCCAACCCCACCCCGCCTCAATCAATTCAATCAGTTCACCCGCGGCCATCTTGCTTGAGTGGACTACTGCTGGTGATGATCTGCACAAACAAAAATACTCTTAGCTCACTGAAATCTTGACGGATTTACAAAAGGTTTATTACAAACGTTGTTAACGTGGCTATGATTCTTGTTTGGAAGAATTATTTTTAATGTTTCTTTCTTTTTCTTTCATATGGAAGTCCATTATAAGTATGCAGTATGAAACATCTCTGACGTTTTTAACAAACCAAACGGTTGACGATTTAGCAAGCTATAGTTATTTCAATAGTACATGCACCATAGGCATGCATGTTATGAGTGGGGGTGCTCCACCTACGCAAGATGGCCACCATGTGGCAACATTGGTCTCCATTGGCCAGCAGCGCGGGTGAGTCATCTAGTGATAATATCTATGGTCCTGGAGGTCCACCGGAACAGGCCGTGCCAGTCAGCTTTCCATGACTGAGCAGGGAGAACAGCTCATGCAGCATGCTTTGGAAGACCCCCTCATCTAGGGTGAGAAGGGGATGTTTAGTGGGACGTCTTTTAAGATGCATTTTAAAAGACAGATTTAAAGGAATACTATGCCAAAAAAATAAAGCAGGTTTATTATATCCATAATCCCACATGTCCAAAAACTACAAACTGTCTTGATTTTTGGATCAAGGCAAGAATTACTAGGAATCCACATGTCAAAAAGACTGGTATGGTAATTTAAAGGGGTGGTTCACCCCCCTCACCTGGAGTGCTATCTATGCATCTAGATCATTTTGGTGTGATTCGCTTAGTTGTGGCGATATCTGCCATAGAGATTTCTGCTGTCACTCCAATACAATGGAGCTGAACTGCACTCGGTTTGTGGTGCTCAAAGCACAAAAAAATACTTTTGAAAAACCAGAAATACTATATAGAATAACTTTCCAGAAATAATGACCTGGATAATACACAGACCTTGTGACTCAATACAGCACACGTGAAAAAAATAGGAAAAATCATCAAACAACTGGAACATCTTTCAGAGTGACATATTTCTCCAACCACTGTTCACATAACCACCTATTTTCTCATACAGATGTGCACTGACCTTGAGAGACAAGGTGGTACGGAGCTATCTTCCTCCGCCAACATGAACAACCTGGCTACAAAAGTCCTGTGGAATCTTTCTTCAATCACTTTGATAATGTCATGAAAATCAATAATTGTCTGTGGTAAAAAAAAAAGGCGAAACAGTGCCTCTATCATCTGAGACTATTAAGGAAGTTCAGAGTATCGGGGAAGATACTCCACTCCTTCTATTCCGAGGCTGTAGAGAGAATTCTGACTGGAAACATCACTGCCTGGTTTGGAAACAGCACGGCCCAGGACAGGAAGGCCCTACAGAGAGTGGTGCGCTCAGCAGACCGTACTATGGGTATTGCACTACCACCCCGGCTGCAGGACTTATATAACAGGAGGTGCAAATCCAGAGCCTGCAGAATAATGAAAGACCCCTTCTTACCTCCATCTCGAAAGTCATGGAAAAAATAGTATACGAACAGGTCGAAAAGTACCTCGTGGGAAAAAATCTAATCTACGAATTCCAATCTGGCTTCAGAACATCCCACTCCACTGACACATGCCTTCTCTATTTGAACGACCACATCAAACAAGAGGTGGACGGGGCAAATACTGCGGCATGGTCATGCTGGACCTACAAAAGGCCTTCGACACTGTCAATCACTCCATTCTGATTGACAAGCTAAAAGCAATTGGTTTTGATAGTCTATCAGTGAGCTGGATGCAATCCTACCTGGAGGGGACAGAACAGATGGTGGAGGTAAACAGTACGCGTCTATGCCTTCTACAACGCTGTTCGGTTTCCGGGTTCCTCTGATTGGCCACTAAGCCCACGTGACCGCACGCTAGCACGCCCCCCTTATCGCCCACTCTCGCGCTGTGAAGCGGAAGCGCCAGCGGGGCGAGGCGGTGGTTTCTCCCTGGCTCCGTGCACCGCTGACTCGGTCCAGCTCCAGCATGTCATAAATGTCGATATGAATTGAAAATGGGGGACCCTGATGTAAACAAGACAAACGTCTTTCTCTGGTCTGCATCCCCTTAACAATTGTTCTCCCCCACTACTCCTCCAACAGGTGTTTGTGCGACCATGTCGACCTGAACAATGGGGGATTAATAAGAACAAGCCGCCTCGGAGAGAGGATACCGCAGGCGGAAGACGGCCGCTGGAGCTGGACCGAGTCAGCGGTGCACGGAGCTGGGGCGAAACCACCGCCTCGCCCCGCTGGCGCTTCCGCCGCCTCGCCCCGCTGGCGCTTCCGCTTCACAGCGCGAGAGTGGGCGATAAGGGGGGCGTGCTAGCGTGCGGTCACGTGGGCTTAGTGGCCAATCAGAGGAACCCGGAAACTGAACAGCGTTGTAAAAGGCATAGACGCAAACAGTAGCCTACCCCCCCCCCCCCCCGCCCCCCCCTCCCAGTGAGCTGTGGTGTTCCACAAGGAAGCATACAAGGACCGCTACTGTTCCTAATTTATGCAAATGACATGTCGTCAGCTTGTGACTGCAACTTGTTCCTGTTCGCAGACGACTCAGCCCTGCTGGTCTCTGACAAGAACAAGTTACATCACAAAACAAACTGGTCAGACTTCTACTTGACCTTACCCCTAGAACCCACCTCACCCCTGCCCACTTTGACAACCTAGGATGGCTTAGAGTAGACGACAGAGTACAGCAACTTGCAATGGGCCTGGTCTACAAGATACACTATACGACTAAGGTACCCATGTACATGTCAAAATACTTCCCAAAGGTCAGTGAATACCACGACCACAACACCAGAGGAAGCTCAACAAATCATGTTAAACCCAAATTCGGCTCAAACAAGGGACTAAACACATTTCGCAATTATGCCACATCAATGTGGAATGCCCTACCCAAAGCTGTAAAGGAATGTGAATCACTACCCACATTCAAAACCGCTCTTAAAGAGCACCTACGGGAGGCTGCAATTCGAAACTGGCCACCGTAAATGTCCAAACCCCCCTCCTAATAGACAGTCTCCTCCCCACCGTATATATATTTTCTCCCACCCACCCACCCCCTCCTAATCCCTCCTAATGTACAGTCTCCTCCCCATCATATGTATATATTTTCTGTTAGGATCTCTGGGTAACAGTACTGTATATTTGCATATCGTATATGTCACAAATGTAACAGTACTATATACCTGTATGCAGTGTTAATTTTGGCAGCTATTTTTTTTTTTTAAACTTAAATTTGTATTAAACATTTATAGACATACAACACAACATAATCAATAACATCAACAACACTATTAAACAGACATAAACAATAAAGAAAAAAATTTAATACTCAAAAACAAAATAAAAAATACTGACTTGAGCAGAAATTCCACAAACATAAATAATAAAATGGAAAAACATAAAACAGTTGTCATACCCTAAACAAAAATTAAAATAAAAAAGCGAACTAAAGCAGCATTTTGTGACATGGGTTCAGAGACCCTCCTTGAACCTCTTTCCTCCTTTACCCTTCGCCCTCTTGTGTTGCATTTGGTTCTTCCTCTGTGATGTCGTTTTCGTTCCCCTTGTAATCCTCCCACTTTCCCCATCTTTCTCCAAATTTCTCTTCCTGTAACCTCAGCATGTGTGTTATCCTCTCCATATCCTGTATCTCCCCTACTATTCCTACCCATTGTGCTATTGTCGGTGGGTCTTCTTTGTACCACAGTCTTGTTATTGCTTTTCTGGCCGCTATCAACATTATCTTTATTAAATATTTGTCCCCCCCTTGTATTCCCTCGTGTGTCAGGTCTCCTAAGTAAAGCACCAGTCCCGTTTGTGGTAACCCGTATCCTAATATTCTGTTCATTGCCTCCCCTATCTCCTCCCAATACCCCTTCAGCTTCTGACATCCCCAGAATATGTGCGTGTGATTTGCCCCCTCCTTCCCATTGATTGATTGAATTGATTGAAAAGTTTATTAACAGATTGCAGAATGGGTACAGTACAGTACAGCTCAATACATACAATTGTTAAGGGGATGCAGACCAGAGAAAGACTTTCGACTTGTTTACATCAGGGTCCCCCATTTTCAATTCATCATAACATATATGACATACATGACATACAGATAGACAGTACTGCTACATCTATACATTTATGACATATCAGATTTGCAAATACAGTACTGTTTGTGATACAAAAGTGTCCAGAAAAGGAGTGTATATACATTTGGCATAGAAACTGTACATTGGAGGAGGTTGGTTGGGTGGGGTGGGGTTGGGTGGGTTGGGTGAGGGCTGTACATTGGAGGTGGGGGGGGGGGGGGGGGGGGTTGGGAAGGGGACACACACACATTTTACACTGTACATTGGAATATTGACAAAGCCTTCCTTGGTCATTTACTGTACAACTAGGTTAGGACATTTGTAGGGGCCAGTTTCGAATTGCAGTCTCACGTAGGTGTTTTTTGAGAGTGTTTTTGAAGGTGGGTAGTGATTCACATTCCTTTACAGCTTTAGGCAGGGCGTTCCACATTGATGTGGCATAATTGCGAAACGTGTTTAGTCCCTTGTTTGATCCGAATCTGGGTTTTACATGATTTGTGGAGCTCCCTCTGGTGTTGTGATCGTGGTATTCACTGACCTTTGGGAAGTATTTTGACATGTACATGGGTACCTTGGTCGCGTAGTGTATCTTGTAGACCAGGCCCATTGCAAGTTGCTGTACTCTGTCGTCTACTCTAAGCCATCCTAGGTTGTCAAAGTGGGCATGGGTGAGGTGGGTTCTAGGAGTCAGGTCAAGTAGTAGTCTGACTAGCTTGTTTTGAGATGTTTGTAATTTGTTTTTTAGTGCCTTTGAGGTGCTTTGGTACCATGAGGTGCAAGCATAGTCGTAGTACCCTTGAATGAGTGCTCCTGCTAGAGTCCTCAGGGTATTCTTGTTTACCAGAGCGGAGATCCGGTACAAGAATCGCGTTCGTTGGTTGACTTTTTTTATTACATTGGATGCCATTTTGTCACAGGAAAGATTAGCCTCTAGGATGGAACCCAGGTAGGTAATTTCATCTTTCCTTGTGATAATATTGTCACCCACTGTAACCGAGAAGCCGTCGGTCTTGCTGAGTTTGTTATTTGAACCGAAGAGAATGGACTCTGTTTTGCCCATGTGTAATGATAGTTTGTTGTCGGCGAGCCATATGCAGATTTTGCCTAGTTCCGAGCTGAGGGCTTTTTCAACCTGTAACTTGTTCTTGTCAGAGACCAGCAGGGCTGAGTCGTCCGCAAACAGGAACAAGTTGCAGTCACAAGCTGACGACATGTCATTTGCATAAATTAGGAATATGCTCTTTGTGTTGGTGCATATTTTCCCTTCAGCTCTGGGGTTATAAAGAATCTGATTATGTTTTTCCATCCAAACTCTTTCCATATCCTCGATCCTGTTGTTGAATGTTGCACCTCGCATATGTTACCCCATTCCTTCCCTGTTATTCCTATCTCTAGTTCACTCTCCCATTTCTCCCTTATGTAATCGGTTGTGTGTCCCTTGCTGGTCATTATAGCCCGGTACAGTGCTGATATTACCCTTCCTTTCCCTCCTTCGTATGCCCTTACTATCATCCTAATTATTCCATTCTGTTCTTCGTCCTTGTCCCCTCTTATTTCTTTATTATAGTAATCTCTAATCTGTAGATATCTGAAGTGGTCCCTGTTTTCTAGTCCAAATTTCTCCTTTAATTTTTGTAATGTTTGCATTTCCCCCTTCTCTATCAATTTGCATATCGCTGTTGCCCCCCCCCCCCCCTCTCCCATCTTCTGAATCCATGGTCCAACCTCCCTGGTTTGAATCTCTTGTCATGTGCTATCCATCTCAGAACCCCTGTCTGCTTCTCCAATTTGTGTGTTTTTACTACTCTGTTCCATATGGTCAAGGTGCATTTGGTGATTGGATCTAACAGTCCCTCTTTCTCTTTGAATAGTTCCCTATCTCCCACCAGAGCTTGTACCTTGTATCCCTCCCCTTCTTTTTCAATGTCTTTCCATCTTGCCTCATACTTGTCGTTACACCAGCATGTCACTGCTCTCAGTTGTGCTGCATAATAGTAATCCTGTAGGCTGGGTACCGCCATCCCTCCCTCTTCCTTTGGTAGTTGTAGTGTTTTATATCTGACCCGTGGTCTTCTCCCCGCCCATATGAACCTCGATATCAGTCTGTCCCACTCCCTGAATTGATTCTGTGGTATTTGTATCGGTAGTGACTGGAACAGGTACAGTAACCTTGATAGTATGTTCATTTTAATGACCTCTATTCTTGAATTGAAGTCCAAGGGCATTACTGTCCATCTCTCTAAGTCTCTCTTGATGTTCTGATTTATCTGTGTATAGTTCGCCTCAAACAGTTTCCCCACCCCTCTCGTGATGTTTTTGGCAGCTATTTTCATTTTAGTTTTAGTCTTAGTCATGTGGCAAGTGCTCCTTTTTCGTTTTCATCATATTTAGTCATTTTCATTTATTTTTCGTTTAGTCAGTTTTAGTCAACTAAATGTCTGAGCATTTTAGTCTTAGTCAGTTTTTGTCTCAATTTTGTCTTTTTTGTTTTCGTCTAGATTTAGTCGACGAAAACGGATGACATTTTTGTCTATTTTTAGTCAATGGAAAAAAACGTTGTCAGAAGTCAGAAATAGTCAACATGGAACATATTCTGATTTAAATTGCCTATTTATTTTTTAACCTAGGGGAATCTGAGTCGGCGGCACAAGTAATACACAGGAAGGGTGCACTCACTGTCGAGTGTCGATCTGTGAATGGAGAAATAACTTAATAAGACAGTCACATTATCTTTCTTTGCCTTGCTCACCTGGCAGCGATTTATTTGAATGATAAATATTAAATAACAGTGTCGTCGTCAGCACTGGCAGCCAGTAACAGTAAGTAACAACATTGCCTAACAGGATACTGTCGTAAACAAACACACAGTAGTACAGTAGTAGTTGAACTTGAGTAGATAATAGTACACACAGTAGCAATCTGATTGCAATCTGCTTGCATAAACATATAAAATGATAAATCACAATCTTAGGTCAGTGTTAGAGTGCCACATGGAAGAGGTCTGGTTAGTGGGTTAGTGGTTAGAGGTGGTCTAGGTCTGGTATGGCCTAGACCACCTGACTCTCTAACCCCCTAACCAGACCTAGTAGACGTCCACCTCTAACCCCTAAGTTAGGGTTGGTGATGATGGTCAGTGCTGCTGCCTGCATAAAAACATTATATAAAATCACATTCTGAAGGTCAGTGTTAAAGTGCCACATGGAAGAGGTCTGGTTAGTGGTTAGAGCGAGGTGGTCTAGGCATGGTTAGGGTAACTTAGGGGTTAGAGTTAGAGGTGGTCTAGGTCTGGTTAGGGGTTAGAGTAGAGGTGGTCTAGGTCTGGTTATGGCCTCTATTAACCAGACCTAGACCACCTGACTCTAACCCCTAACCAGACGTAGACCACCTCCACCTCTAACCCCTAAGTTAGGGTTGGTGATGGTCAGTGCTGCTGCCTGCATAAAAACATTATATAAAATCACATTCTGAGGTCAGTGTTAAAGTGCCACATGGAAGAGGTCTGGTTAGTGGTTAGAGCGAGGTGGTCTAGGCATGGTTAGGGTAACTTAGGGGTTAGAGTTAGAGGTGGTCTAGGTCTGGTTAGGGGTTAGAGTAGAGGTGGTCTAGGTCTGGTTATGGCCTCTATTAACCAGACCTAGACCACCTGACTCTAACCCCTAACCAGACCTAGACCACCTCCACCTCTAACCCCTAAGTTAGGGTTGGTGATGGTCAGTGATGCTGCCTGCATTCACAATTGACTATTTAGACTTGTTCTTGTTCATCTTGAGAAAAGCACTTTTTTCCAATATGTCTCTTGCTCTGTTGCGGCGGCCATTTGAGAGGTAACCAGTTACACTGAAGACACGTTCGGCAAAGGCTTGGGATGCTGGCATCGCCAGGAGATCCAAGGCCAGAGGTTTCAGATGTGGAAACACCATAGGACTCTGAGAAATCCAGAACTCGATAGCAGATTCCTCAACGTCTGTGTTAGCACTAGCAGCCTGGTGGTTGGACAGCCCTTCTTTGTATTTCAGAATCTCCTGTCTAATGTTAGTGGTCTTGGGCGTCTTTGGCCTTGCTGGACGACTGGCACTGAAAAACTTGAACCTAGGCCGCTTTGCCAAAGGTGTCTCTCCTGCTGAAGCCACATTTTCCAGTTCCTCCTCATCATCATCGGTCACCTGCTCCACTCGCACTTCCACTCTTCGTGGCATGCTGTGAGCAATGTAGTCTTCTGCCTTTCGTAGAAGATCCTGCATTCCCTCGTCTTCATTCTCAATAAGGGTCTCAGCTGATACATGGGGGTCAACAAAACATGCTGCTGCAGCAAGAGGAGAGAACTTGACGGCTGTGACGTCAAGGAAAACGCTGAAACGATTGTGCATGTTGAAAAGCATCTTATGTGCCAGTGAAGCTGCCTCTCTGTAGGTTCTAGCATGAGCTACATTGAATTCAGACAGATGGCTTCTGAGATCCAAAAGAGCAGGCACAACGAGGGAAAGGGATTGGGTGTCACTTTGCAGCATCTTTGTGTGCTCAGCAAATGGCAGTAGAAGGTCTCGCAGCATGGCAATCTTCTGCCACTCACTGGGCTGCAGGCTGTCCCAGCTCATGGATTCCGCTACCGCTGTGACGTGGTCCTTGAGTTGAAGACAACGCGCCATCATGGCGTGACAACTGGACCATCTGGTGAGACAGTCTTTGATGAGGATGAGACCAGACCTCTGCAGCAAGCGCTCTGTGGCGACAGATGATTTGTGGAACTGGTTGACCAGGTGTCTTGTTTTGTCCAGCAGTCTTCGGATTGAGGGTTCCTTGTTCAGCAGCATGTTTACTACAAGCTGGAGGGTGTGCAAAACGCATGGGGTCCTCTCCATTGCTCCATAGGCATAGTCGTACTCGTCCCTACATGATGGAGATAAGAAAAAATACAAATGCATAGTTTAATGATCCATTTATTCTTTTTAACTTATTTATTCAATTCACAATGTTTAACCTTTTAACATATTAACTTATTTATTAATATGTATATGAAATTCAATTATAACCAGGCAGTTACCTATTTATTATTATTCGAATGAATATAGAATTATTTCAACTTCAAGCACAGACTGACCCGTCAATGTCATCCTCTCCTTCCTGCAGCACATCGTTGTTGTTCTCGTCAATGTCATCCTCATTGTGCTCAGAGTCCGACTCCTCAGAAGTTGTGGCCTCTTCTGCAGTACGGAACGGGAACGCAGCCACCATGTTGCTGCCATTGTCAGTGATCCTCGTGAGGATTTTCTCTTTTGGGATGCCCCAGGCTTCTATGCACTCCTCCACAAGCACACTTATAGCTTGAGCAGTGTGGGGGTGAACCATTTCCTTCAGGTTCAGGAGAATATAAGAACATAAGAACCACCAGGGTTAAAAATCGCGCTGAGCCATGGATGCACACTGAAATACTGGCCGCTATGAAAACCAGAGACAAAAAATGCTCTGAACTTCATAAAAGTCAGACAAAGCTTTCCAAAAGCTAAAACAGTGAACTCCAAGCCCACGTGGTTGAAAATTGAGCGCCCTCCAACCTAACAAGGCCACTGGCCATGACAACATCCCCTCCAAATTCCTCAGAGACGCAGCAGCCGCCATCACTCCAGTCATCACACACATAATAAACCTCTCTATAAAACAGGGACACGTCCCCAAGGACTTCAAAATTGCGAGAGTGACCCCTCTGCACAAAAAGGGCAGCAAATTAGACCCAGGCAACTACCGCCCTGTTTCTATTCTTACCTCCATCTCGAAAGTCATGGAGAAAATAGTCTACGAACAGGTCGAAAAGTACCTGGCGGAAAAAGATCTAATCTACGAATTCCAATCTGGCTTCAGAACGTCCCACTCCACTGACACATGCCTCCTCTATTTGAACGACCACATCAAACAAGAGGTGGACGCGGGCAAATACTGCGGCATGGTCATGCTGGACCTACAAAAGGCCTTCGACACTGTCAATCACTCCATTCTGATTGACAAGCTAAAAGCAATTGGTTTTGATAGCTTATCAGTGAGCTGGATGCAATCCTATCTGGAGGGGAGAGAACAGATGGTAGAGGTAAACGGTACTCTATCCCCCCCCCCTCACAGTGAGCTGTGGTGTTCCACAAGGAAGCATACTAGGACCGCTACTCGTCCTAATTTATGCAAACGACATGTCGTCAGCCTGTGACTGCAACTTGTTCCTGTTTGCGGACGACTCAGCCCTGTTGGTCTCTGACAAGAACAAGTTGCAGGTTGAAAAAACCCTCAGCTCGGAACTAGGCAAAATCTGCATATGGCTCGCTGATAACAAACTATCATTACACATGGGCAAAACAGAGTCTATTCTCTTCGGTTCAAATAACAAACTCAGCAAGACCGATGGCTTCTCAGTTGCAGTGGGTGACAATATTGTCAAAAGGAAAGACGAAATTACTTACCTGGGTTCCATCCTAGAGGCAAATCTTTCCTGTGACAAAATGGCATCCAATGTAATAAAAAAAAGTCAACCAACGAACTCGATTCTTGTACCGGATCTCCTCTCTGGTAAACAAGAATACCCTGAAGACTCTGGCAGGAGCACTCATTCAAGGGTACTACGACTATGCGTGCACCTCATGGTACCAAAGCACCTCAAAGGCGCTTAAAACAAAATTACAAACATCACAAAACAAACTGGTCAGACTACTACTTGACCTTACCCCCAGAACCCACCTCACCCCTGCCCACTTTGTCAACCTAGGATGACTTAGAGTAGACGACAGAGTACAGCAACTTGCAATGGGCCTGGTCTACAAGATACACTATATGAATAAGGTACCCATGTACATGTCAAAATACTTCCCAAAGGTCAGTGAATACCACAACCACTACACCAGAGGAAGCTCAACAAATCAGCCCAAAACCCCCACCACCTCCTAATAGACAGTCTCCTCCCCACCGCATACATATTCCCTCCCCGCCGTATGGATATTTCTCTCCCACCCACCCACCCCCTCCTAATGTACAGTCCCCTCCCCGTATATACTCTGTCAGGATCTAGGGGTAACAGTACTGTATATTTGAATACCGTTTATGTCACAAATGTATCAGTACTAATTACCTATATGTCCCTATGCCATAAATGTCATGTATGTTGTGTATGTCATAAATGTCTATATGAATTGAAAATGGGGGACCCTGATGGAAACAAGACAAACGTCTTTTTCAGGTCTGCATCCCTTTAACAATTGTGTGTATTGAGCCGTACTGTATTGTACCCATTCTGCAATCTGTTAAATAAAGTTTTCATTCATTCATTCATTCATTCATTCATTCATTCATTCAACTATTAGTCGCGTTGGCGTCACGTGGTCTTCAATAACGTGACGTCACGTCTCGTTGTCGTCATGAAAAAAACCTTCGTTGACGAACATCTTTCGTCGTCAATTTAGTCAACAAAATTAACACTGCCTGTATGTCATGTATGTCCCTATGTCATAAATGTCATGATGTCACGTATGTTGTGTATGTCATAAATGTCACTATGAATTGAAAATGGGGGACCCTGATGTAAACAAGACAAACGTCTTTCTCTGGTCTGCATCCCCTTAACAATTGTGTATTGAGCCGTACTGTATTGTACCCATTCTGCAATCTGTTAAATAGAGTTTGCATTAATTCATTCAAATCAAGGATGCATACATACCCCCATCCCCCCCCCCCCCACTCCTACCCCCCCCCCCCCCCCAACCACCTCCAATGTACAGTCCCCCCCCACCCCCACCTACCCAATCCAATGTACAGTTTCTACGCCTAATGTATATACTCTTTTCTTTCTGGACTCTTTTTGTATCACAAACAGTACTGTAATTGCAAATCTGGTATGTCATAAATGTATAGATGTAGCAGTACTGTCTATCTGTATGTCATGTATGTCATATATGTTACAATGAATTGAAAATGGGGGACCCTGATGTAAACAAGACGAAAGTCTTTCTCTGGTCTGCATCCCCTTAACAATTGTATGTATTGAGCTGTACTGTACTGTACCCATTCTGCAATCTGTTAATAAAGTTTTCATTCATTCATTCATTCACATGGTCAAAAATAATTCGGACAGGGGCTCTAAGAACAGACACAATCATATCCCTTTCTTCTCCCTAGACTCTAGGGCCTAGACTAGATGGTGGTGACTTGAGTGGTCAGTCTCTGTGGGCATTCTGTAATTACCTCAGTGGCAGGTCCTGGACAGTGTGTCACGTGACAGAATACGTCGCTCTGGTTGAGGAAAGGGCATGCATTATGCAAATACTAGTGACGAGTTATAAACAATGTGCTATTCAAACGAACGCGATAACATTTCATTAAAGCCAACACAATTATGTCCAAGGCTCCACAGTTTACATTGAGTCGCACCAGTTTGGCAATGATTTTATGGCTTATTTATGGTATTTCCTCCCAAATTAATGAAGTAGGCTACAGCGGTCTTAGCCCCACGAAAGGGGCCACAGCGGTCTAGTTTTGGTTTGGCACACCGGCTAACGGAGAGAAGTAATGCTATTTCACGTAGAACAGAAGGAAACTAGGAAAGTATTAATTTCGCTTCACTTTGAGAGACAGCTGGTATGATGAAGAGCGCTCTGCTTCTATCATGTCTACTTCTCAATTGTGGAGAAGTTATTGCGCTATCGGGTAAGTAGATACGGCATACGGCTATATGACAATCGAATTTCAAATAGCAAAATGAACGATAAACCTGATGAACATGAACATACGCGATCAAGAGTAAGACGAAGCTCTTTTTTTCCCAGGGAACTTTTGGCACATCACAGATCTGCATTGGGACCCAACGTATAACCTCACCAACAAAGCAGAACTTGTGTGCGCATCCAGTGGGCAGCGTCCCGCGGTCAATGCGGGGACATTTGGAGACTATCTCTGTGACGCGCCATGGGATCTCATCAATTCCTCTGTGTATGCTATGAAGGACATAATGCCAGAGCCGGATTTCATCCTCTGGACAGGGTATATAGTAGGCTACATTTGACCTAATCGTTTACAGCTTTCCCATTAGGCTACGTGCTACGTTGTTGTGTAAAATCCAATTTCTCTATAAAGAAGCTGATTATAAACAACCGGTCATTTGCTTCTCAGAGATGACACTCCACATGTGCCAAATGAGGACCTGGGAGAGGAAGCAGTGCTCTCTATTATGAGCAACCTCACCCACATCATAAATCTGCTCTTTCCCAGTGAGTGTGACTTCATAGGTTTTGGAGGAAGAATTCTTCTGTGAGACTGAATTCAAGTTACTTTGTGTCTTCATATTGAAAGCTCTCCATCGGATTTCAGGTACTAAGGTGTATTCAGCTTTGGGCAATCATGACTACCACCCCAAGAACCAGCTTCCCGCAGGCCAGAACTACATCTATGAACAGACTGCACAGATGTGGCAGAACTGGTTGGAACCAGAGTCGCAGAGGACCTTTAAAAAAGGTGGCTATAGCTCCCCTTAGTACCACAAAACACCTCTAATTCACATATAATTGCTAGTGTATCAATTAGAAGCATGTGTCACATTGTCGTGTAATCCCTTCAGTGTTCCTCTGTTTCTAGGTGGATACTACTCTGAGAAGCTGCTGAACCAAACAGGTTTCAGGGTGTTGGTCCTCAACACTAACATCTACTATGATCAGAACCAGCTGACACAGAACATGAAAGACCCAGCAGATCAGTTCAGCTGGGCAGACCGGGTTCTGACAGAGGCTGAGAACAACAAGGAGAAGGTACTTCTCAAGGAGATGAGATGAATAACTCAAAATACTAAAACTCTACTATAAACTAAAGATAGCTATAGGTTGCTATGTGAACCACACTTTGCCTTTGAAACAGTTTCTCTGTCTAGGGGTGTAATCCCACACTGACTTTGTCTCACAGGTGTACATCATTGGCCATGTTCCTCCAGGTGTCTTTGAGAAGAAGAGAAGCAAGCATTGGTTTACACCTGAGTTCAACAAGCGCTACTTGGAGCTGATTCAGAAGCATCATTCAGTGATTGTGGGACAGTTCTTTGGCCATCATCACACTGACAGCTTCCGCATGTTCTATAACTCAGAGGGTACAATCATATAATACGTTTATTTATATAGGGTACAATCATATATACAGTAGATGCATGAAATAGCTGCCAACAAACCAGTCTCCCTTATATTTGAGTTTAAAGTTAACAGGATCTCCAAATGGATTTCCTATTATTTATTTAAACTCAGAGTTGGCGGTTAATTCATGTCATTTTCCAAGCCTTTCTATCCATGTCCAGTTGTTGCCATTTCATGACTTTTTGCCGCACTGAGCGATAATATTAAAGCTGCACTATGTAACCTCTTCGTGAAAACAATTGTTTCTTCAGCAAGCTAAATCACAGAGTTGGGGCAACTTGTGCTGAAGAAGAGCAAATCCTTCAAACTTGTGATGCATGAAACACAGTGAAATTGCCCATACAGGCTCTTCTGGTCAGGCCCAACCAGTGCCACAAAATCTCTAAAAAGCTACGGTCTCATTTCTTGAGCATAACATGTGAAAGACACACAAATGTATATCAGTGCTTAAAGTTACCTTGCTTGAAGAAATGCCTTTTTTGTTGCAGTTTCCTGTTATTATCCATGTTCAAACAAGATGCAGTTACCTCTCATGTAGTGCAGCTTTAATTGGTGAAAAACGTCGCCTATTTCCACAGATTATCCTATCAGTACCATGTTCTTGAGCCCAGGGGTCACGCCCTGGAAACCCAACTTGCCTGGGGTCGTGGATGGAGGCAACAACCCTGGGATCCGCATCTTTGAATATGACACCCAAACACTCCTGGTCAAAGTAAGAAAAGTCCTTTGCCACACAATTGATTATTTCCCCCCCAATAGAGCTCAGATTTGAAGCTCCCAGAAGTATCTACAGAATATTTGACTGAGGGACAATCTGAACATGCAATTTATTCTAATCTTTATGTTCCTGCCTGAAATGACGTGTACCTTACAGCCCTTACAACACACAGACCCATTTGAATTCTTACCAATACCTGTTCCCACACAACCAGGACATGGTGACCTACTATCTGAACCTGAGCCGTGCCAACATAGCCCAGGCACGCTGGGAGAAAGAATACCGGCTCACCGAGAGCTTCAGAGTACCAGACGCCTCTCCAGCCTCCATGCACCAGGTTCTGGAGCGCATGGCTAACGACCGCTGTTACCTACAGAAGTACTATGAGTTCAACTCTGTCAACTATGACCTGACAGAGTGTAATAGAGACTGCCGTATTGACCACGTGTGTGCTGCCAGAGAGGTGGACTTTGAGAGGTACGAGCACTGTCTGGAGAAAGAAGGGGCAGCTTCCATTCATGTTGCCCTGCTGCCAGTCCTTTCTATGGCACTAAGTCTGGTCTGGGCCACCTGGTCGTGATCATCTACGACAGTGGTTATCAACCCACAAGGAGTGCCTAAATCAGCATGGGTAGGTGCTGTTTCGAATGGAAAAAGTGGAAAAAGCATGGCAAGGTAGTGGAAATATGCCATAAGTCTGGTCTGGGCCACCTGGTTATGATCATCTATATACGGTACTATAGCATAGGACTTCACCCATCACTAGGTCTTTCAACATTCAATAAAGTGATTACACTATGTCTTTGTAGCATTTATTATCTTCAATATTATTCGATTATGTATTCTCCCATTTTCAACCATGTGCCTAGTGTGTTAAAGTGAGTCCCGCATGTAACATGTAACTTGCAGCAGAAAACTGTCCATCTCTATTTCTTTCTCTTTTTTATTAGTACTGAAAAAGAGCAGTGATGTCTCCGAGTCCGTAACATATTGTTAATATTGTTTATTTTTCAGTGTAATATGGTGTAAGTGTAAGAATTGGATCTGTCCTAAGGGTTGCTAATGAATAATGTCAGAATCGTATGAGGAAGAATCAATGGGAAATGAACACTGGTGTTGGCAACGATATATTTGTCTAATCACGCTCTGAAATGTATTTGCTCATCTTCATATAAGCTGCCTAGTAAGACAAATAAAGATGCATTATTGCAGTTACAAGATGTTTCCATAATCTCACATCATTACACATGTATACACACAAATTAGTTTTTGATGGTCTTTACTGTTCATCAAAGGTAACATCAATGCAATAGATAGATGATGGATACTGGGCTTTGAGCATGCTACACAAGATACACATTTAACAAATGTGTGCTTGAGCAATTTATTCCCAACTGTTCATGCAGCCCAGGGACTGTGAACCCATTACATGCTGTGATCTTTAAGATAAGATATTCCTCCATTGATCCCCTTGGGA
Organism: Notolepis coatsorum; assembly: GCF_963971535.1. Taxonomy (NCBI): domain Eukaryota; kingdom Metazoa; phylum Chordata; class Actinopteri; order Aulopiformes; family Paralepididae; genus Notolepis; species Notolepis coatsorum. The sequence goes on along the minus strand of NC_140183.1, from coordinate 55,208,951 downwards.
GGTCAGTACCGTCACATGACTAGAACCAGTTTGGCTGAGGTGAATGGCTGCATGGCTGTGTCTAGAGCTTTCTGGTAGTCCTGGAGGTCCACCTCGGTACAGGCCGGAGCGGTCAGCTTTCCTTGTTGGATCAGGGAGCACAGCTCATCCAGCATGCCTCGGAAGGCACCTTTATCTGGAGAGAGAAGGAATCTTTAGTGGGATGTTAGATGCATTTGAACCCTTTGCCAGTGGAGCTACTAGTTTATGAAATTCGCACTATAGCACACAGTAGGAGAAGATTGTGTAACGCTAGTTTTTCCGCACAAGAGTGACAAAAAGAGTGCACTGGAGGCGTGTAAACAGGCCCTTGTGCTTCAAATTGATTGGTCTATAGATCTCCATAGAAATCTAACAAGTCAACTGCCTGTCAATCAAAGGAGGTCAGACTGCCTGTCAATCAAAGGAGGTCAGACTCGATACAACTTCGCCAAAACCGAAAGTAAAACTTAACGTGGATGGGATATAAACACCATGAGAGCAAAGGAAACGGCAAAAATGTACTTTGCAATGGTTATATTTATTTAGCTTGTAGACTATAGAACAACAATAGAAAACTGTCTATTTAGAAAATTCAGCTGGATAGGTGTACTTTTTTGTATTCTATCTTAGAATTTTAGCACTGTATAGATTTCAATGGCGACATCATTAGAATGTTGGGAGTCATCAAAATTCGTATCTCGTGAGATCGTAAGAGACCTGTTTAAAGGAACACGCAAACGTTTTTGGAAATGTGCAAGAAGTCAGACAAGAAGATATATATACCAATTTCCTCTGTGCGTTCATTGGAAGTTATCTGGCTGCAAGCTAGCCTAGCTTAGCACAATGAATGGAAGTGGATACGGACAATTATCATAACTTAAAACTCTGTAAGAGGCTAGCTGGTCCATATCCGCTTTCATTAATTTGTGCTAAGCTAGGCTATCTTGCAAATTGGTATCCATCTTTTTGTCTGACTCTGGAGAAGACGGTAAGCACATTTCTCATAAGGATTCCTTTCCTTTAAGGATTTACATATATATTATCCTGTGTCATGTGAACAACTCCACATAGTCTTAACTGACTCACCATGCGCATGATCTTTCTTCCACTGCGTGACCCAAAAGCCCCGCACCTTCACATTCTTGAAGATGAGAGCACTCTGGAGGGAAGGAGGGACAGCATGTGATGAATGTATATTAGATGCACACGTTAGCTAATGAATGGCCATGGAAAATAAGTGTCTAGGTGAGGCAACGTCAAATCGGAAAACACTACTATTGGAGGTTTGAACTTACAACAGGTACAGTAACTGGTTGTTTGGCCATCCCTCCATATGTTACCATAGATCGTCCAGCCCTGAAGCAAATAAGGAATACACACTTCCTCTAATTAGCTATAGGCTCCTCTTGACATTTAAAAGCATACCTTTTCCCCCCAACTAATGCCTTGTCTCCACTTGTCATGGTTTAGCCGTGCTGTGGCCTGTCTGGCGCACAGTGAGCATCTCCATTGTCTTTAGAACCTGGCCAAAACTGTCTGTACCCCGGCTGAGACAGCCACCTTTCACAACCCGGCTAGACCTGGCCAAAGCTGGCTGAGACTGTTGTATCATCATGGCTTAGCTTGTGTACCACAGTCGGTGGTGTGAATGTTTAAAGGTTGCCTAGCAGCCGGAGAGTTGACAAATACAATGGAGACACAAACCCAACCAACACCATACCGTGCTAGACCATGGCTAGCCCCAACCGGGCTGAACACAGCTAATGGAGACACAACCCCTACCAACACCATGCTAGACCATGGCTAGCCCCAACCGGGCTGAACACAGCTCATGGAGACAAGGCATACGAATATTCACCATCCAGGGGAAATACTCACTGTAAGTGACGGAGGAGCTCTGTCGCGCTCTTGCCCCCGACTGCATTCAGTGCCAGCTTAGGCCGTGGACAGATCTTGAAGGAGGAGAAACATTCATCTTAAAAGGATCAGTACAGTGTAATTTTATTGTTTTCTTATTGTCAACATAGCCTACGAAAAGACCAAAACCGACACTGCATTTCTTCTACTCGTCCTACTCTCCTACCCTTAGGAGCTCTTCCCAAAGTATGCCAAAATTATTAAATGCAGCTCGCAATCCAGTTTTAGATATAACGTATTGTCATGACAAACAGTTGCATTGTACTGTAGTTATTACAAAATGTACTTCAAAAAGGTAACAAGCTCTGTCGACAATAGTAAACAGAACAGTGTAGTCCCTGAGCATGCGCATTACACTCCAGGAAAAAGTACAATGTTCATTGCAACAATGAATTATGTTGACCAAAGCAACAGCACGGCCATGACTTGTTTTAACAGGTTTTTGGATAGCAATGGAATTCTATGACTTCTGGATATGAGCTACATCTGGTGTTGGCTAGATGGACCATACCAACACCAGATTATAGCTCATATTTGTTTTGTAAGGTTTTAAATGAGTAAGAAATTACATTACTTTTGAGTAGTGGAAAAGGGGTAGGATTAAATAAGTATACTTCTTCCTACTCCTTTTCGAACATGTAAATTGAGTTATGTTCTTTTTTCATTTTTATTTCATTTTATTGCTAGAGATTAATGATTTGTTTTTGTTTTATTTTGTTTGTATTTACATGTTCGAAATAATGATTTCAAATCAAATATCCAGAAGTCGTAGAATTCCATTGTTATCCAAATACCTGTTAAAACAAGTCACAGAGCCGCACTGTTGCTTTGGTCAGCATAATTTCCATTCCCATTTCCATTTAGTCCTTTAGCCGACGCTTTTATAAAAAAAAGCGACTTACAAGTTCTGTACGACAAGTCATCAGGAAGGGCACAACTCCAGGGCTTGACATTAAGGCTTGTCCTATTGTCCGGGACGCGTGTATGCCTTCTACAACAGAACTTCGTTTCCGCGTTCGAGTTTTGCGCTCTGATTGGCCAGGTCATGTGACATGTGCGCCAATCGTGGAACAGCAAGTTCTGCGCCTATTTCCGGGTCTAACAGCCTGCAAACTACCTGGCGATCTATCGCCATGCTCTAAGACAAACTAACCTTAACCAACTTCGAAAGAGTGCCTAAGCTTAACCGTCGGAATCAGGGCAGGCGTTCTATCGCCATGCTCTAAGACAAACTCTAACCAACTTCGAAAAAGCGCCTAAGCTTAACCAGTGTAGAAACTTGCGGTCCCACGATTGGGCGTACATGTCACATGACCAGAAATGACCTGCCCATAGGCGGTCAGGTGGCGTAACGGAGATTGCGTTCATCACCAAACCCCGGAGCGGCTAGATTCGCCTGTTCGAATCCAGCTCACAGCTCCGGGGTTGTCACCAGCTTGGCTGGCCGTTCACACTAATACAATTGGCAGTATTAGAGGGTGGGAGAAGCTGGCGGGGTGGGTCCGGGTCGTTGTAAACAGCGACTCCTACAGTTCGGTCGGGGCGCCTGCTAAGTGCGGATAGGACTTGAGTGGGATAGTGTGATCCTTCCACACGCTACGCCCTCTCAATGAGAATCCGCGCTGCCAGGTGAAAAGAAGCGGTTGATTGGCTGGACGTGTGTCGGAGGAAGCACGTGATAGCCTCCACTCTCCCAGACCGACTGTGGGGGGTAAGTGCGCAGCGACCAGGAAGGGGATTGGGAATTGGCATAACGACTAACATTGGGATGGGAGAAAATCGGAGGAAAAAATGGAGGGGGAAAAAGATAAAAAAAAAAAAAAAAAAAATTACCTGCCCAATCAGAGACACGGAAACAAAGTTCTGTTGTAGAAGGCATTCAGGCGTCCGGGTGCGGCTCTGTGACTTGTTTTAAGGTATTTGGATAACAATGGAATTCTACGACTTCTGGATATTTGATTTGAAATCATTATTTCGAACATGTAAATACAAACAAAATAAAACAAAAACAAATCATTAATCTCTAGCAATAAAATTCAGGCGTCCGGGACAAGTAAAAAAAAATTGTCGGACAAGCATAATACAATTTAACTTGTCCGACCGGACAAGTAAAAAAAATATATATATATTCCCTAAACGAATAGTAACGTTATTCCATCTGATCAGAAAGTGCCTGTCTCACAGTGTCACACTGGAAACTCTCAATCTCTGTACATCAATATTACTTGTCCTGGACAAACGGCGAGCGTCTTCTGAGTGCTCGCTTAGTTGACACTGACAGTGGCACGAGACCCGCGAAAATATCAGAATGTTTAATAGAATGTTTAATAAAAGTTCCCTGTGATACTGGCCGTTCTCTCAGTCAAGGGAGCACTCGCAAACATGCTGCGCTATTTGAAGAGGATAACGTTAAACACAGCAGAAGGAAAACACTAACAGACAGACTGACCAACAGAGAACTGCATCCAACCCTAGTACAACCCCTGAGTCTAAGGTAAGGACACATTTAAATCACAAAGGTGTAATGTTAGTCTATTGGAACTGTATACAGTAGTCAGCTGCTAGTTAGCGTTTTAGCTTGATAGTGGGCTGCTTGCTAGCTAATGTTAGCCCTGTGTGTGAAAACACTTTACACAGCAGTAATAGCTAACAGTTGAGCAGTTGATTTGATTGCAAGTGTGTATCATTCGCTCAAAGCAGCCCGCCCCATGTTAGCTAGGTGTATCTGTTATATTGACGAGGCTTGACAACCGAGGTTCAAATTTAACTTCACATTTATTGGCTGTTCGTTTACATGTCATTAATGCATTGGAGTCCAGCGTACAACTGTGTCTTGACTTCCGGACCTAGTGTGATCTCCGGACTTGTGATCACTCAAATACGGCATCCAAGAGGCTCAAACACAAACCCAATACATCACAGTGTCTGTTGTATGACTAGTCTACGCTGCCACCAAAAATGCCAGTTTGGATTTCTGTACTTTTCACTACATGTTTTATTACTTCATAAACTACCCAATCAGTCCTTAAAAGAATAGAATTGCAAATATCCATAATAATCTACAAGACATCATTAACACTAACAATATATATTTTTTTATTTGTATGTCATAATGATTGTGAAATATTTCCACTAAATCAAATTTATTTTCTCTTTCTCTACAGAAACAAAGACTGAGGCAACTGACTGAGATTTGATGCTCGCTCTCTCCATCATTCGTCACTCTCTCTCACACACGCACACACAGTATTACTCTGACAATAATATAAGAAAGGTGTTACAATTTTGTTATTGTTTTGGTTGTTACCTGTTGATCTAATGTTAAAATAAATTATTTCAAATAAAAATATAATTATTTATTTGAATGGTGTTTTTTATGGCAATAACAACTATACCGTAATAACAACTATACAACCATAGGCGTAGACCAGGGTTTAACTCCTGGTCGTCAAGAGAGAGGGGAGATGAGGAAGATGAGCTGGTGCTGATGGGGAGTGAAGATGAGCTGGAGTACTGATCATACAGTATATACCCCACACACACAAATGCACACACACTGTGTTTAAGTTATTAAATCATAATAATTGTCCAAATCTCTTGTCGGTTTTTATTTATTTTTTAATAGGCCTTTATTTTCACAAGTACATTTCGGACAAGTAAGTTTAGCTTTCGGACAAGTAAAATATCTGAGCCACTTGTCCGAAAGTTAATGTCTTGAGGGTGTGTAATTAGAGACCATTGACCGGAGGTAGGTATAATTCACTGCATTGTACTTTTCACCTTACATTTTTTTTTTTACTCCATAAAGTAGTTCCAGGAAAAGGTACAATTCCCATGTGCATAGCAATGATGAATTATACTGACCAAATCAACAGAACAGTACAAATCAGCTCTGTTACTTGGAGTTGTATGGCTTCCACATAGCTATAATCTGATGTTGACTAGATGTACGTGTTAGAAGGAGAAATGCATTGTAGGTTTTTGTCTTTTCGTATGTTATATTGACAATAAGAAAAACAATATAATTACATCGGCCTTATAATTTTTTTTTTTTAAAGATTTTTTTTTTAGCGTTTATCGCTTTTTGCTACTGGGCAGTCCAGTAGAGAGCGAGAGAGAGAGGAAGAGCGGGAGACAGAGTGGGGGGAAGACATTCGGCAAATGACGCCGGGTCCGGGAATCGAACCCGGGTCGGCCGTGCCGCGATGCAGCGCGTTACATGGTTCACCACTTGGCCGCCCCCCGGCCTTATCATTTAAAGCATTATAATACTATGCAGTGGTGGAAGTACACAGTTCCTTTACGTAAATAAAAGTAGAAATACAGAGATAAATAAGTACTCTGGTAAAAGCAAAAGTCATCCATTCAAACTCTAGAAAGTAGAGAAGTATTTGCTATTGAATGTACTTAAGTATCTAAAGTAAAGATACACATTCTACATGGCGTTTGTGTATTCCGGTGCTTGGGAGCATTCAATCCTCCATCCATTGACTTCTAGTGGTTAAAGTGGTATGTGGTCCAGTTATGCTGCTCTGATTACGTCCTCTTGAAGGTGACAGGCTTCAAATGTGAAAGTAGTACAGTATATAATCTTCATACATTTTTGCCATGTTTTCTATGCAAAATATTTTTCTTCAAAGAAACTAGTAACGGATGGCTTCAGATAAATGTAGTGGAGTGAAAAGTACAATATTTCCTTTTAAATGAGGTGGAGTAAAGGTAAAAAGTTCCCTAAAATAGAAACACTCAAAGTACAAGTACCTCAAAATTGTACTCAAGTACAGTGCTTGAGTAAACATACTTAGTTACTTTCCACCCCTGATCACGTGTCTCATTGAAGCGTTTTGACCCACAGACCTGAAACAGCTCCTTCATCTCCGGCCGCCTCAGCGTCTCCTCTTTGATGACATGCGTGGCCCCCATGGCCTTCAGCCTATCGCTCAGCTGCGTGAACTCTGCCCTACCAGGAGAGACGCAACAAGGAAGTGTTCATTTGAGGGTTCCTACATGTTTTTGCTCATCAGATTTAAATTTTTCTGGACTATACCGTTAAATAGTATATAGCATATTATCCATGACCTATATTTTTCTGATGCCGCACAACCTATAATTACCTCATAATACAAAATAGAATCCTTCTGGATTTCATATAAAGGCTTTCTATATGGGTACGTTTGAAATTAGACCCTTGATCAGTTGGAAAAAAGAAAAGAAATATCAATAAATTCCCATAGTCTTTTATGTAGCATTTTCCATATCTTTGCCAGGCCAACATTTCAAAGTCCATGTTTTAGCCATTTAGGAACCCTGTTTATTATACTTGACAAACAAACACGTGATTTCTCAAATGCAAACAAATGCCTTTGTATCAAAACTATGGTTTTCAGTGTCTGGCTGATAGTCCTAGCTAATGATTAGGATGTGAAATCTTCCCAATCAGAAGACTTCATGTACTTCAGTTGTCTTGGGGGTCAAACTCCTAACCAGTCACTAATTGACAGACATTCTCCACACAACACAATGCATTTACAAGACTGAGTCCAGAGCGACTGAGCTCACCTGTCTCGGACAACGTTGATGGTGGTTATTCCCCTAGTGGCAGCAATCTGTATTACAGCTTGACCCACTCCACTGTTGGCTGCATTCTGGATTAATGAGTCACCTGGAAGGGTGCATACAAACAGTTATGTGATACTGTTATCTATTGTAATACATTTTATATATATATAAATAAATAAAAACACTGCCCTGTACAATCGGTTATCAGGATATTGGTATTGTAATTTCTACAATACTATAATAATCGGATACCAAGAGTATCAAAAACCAAAGCAAGGCAACTTGATTTTCTGCCTTTTTCACACACAGAAAGATGATAGATATCATGGACATTTCATTCATTTTTGTTTAATGACACCAAACTACTGGTCTGAGACTGAGAGTATGTTGTTCAGTAAAAGTAATTGACCATATTCACACAGTGGCCATTTTGCTCTTTGCTCATTTTGCTCGCGCACAGGTTGGGAACACTGGGAACAGGGTGGAAAGGAACCCAAACTGAGCATGCCATAAGAGCAAAATGACCACGTGTGGTCAATGGATTGGACAATACTGGTAATTGGAATCGATATTGGCAGTGTTAGTTCCCTTTAGTCTTAGTTCCCGTTTTGCATGCAATTATTCAGGTGGTAAGCAAAGGTCAGTGAATACCACGATCACAACACCAGAGGGAGCTCCACAAATCATGTTAAACCCAGATTCGGCTCAAACAAGGGACTAAACACGTTTCGCAATTATGCCACATCAATGTGGAACGCCCTACCCAAAGCTGTAAAGGAATGTGAATCACTACCCACTTTCAAAAACACTAAAAAAACACCTACGGTAGACTGCAATTCGAAACTGGCCCCTGTAAATGTCCTAACACAACCCCCCCCCCCCCCCCAATGTACAGTAAATTACCAAGTATGGTCTTGTCAATATTCCAATGTACAGTTTTGCTTGTTCAGTTGTACAGTGTCCCCCACCCACCCCTCCTACCCAACCTCCCCCCCCCCACCCACCCACCCAATCACCTCCAATGTACAGTCCCCCCCACCTACCCAACCTCCTCCAATGTACAGTTTCTACGTCAAATGTATATACTCTCTTTTCTGGACACTTTTTGTATCACAAACAGTACTGTATTTGCAAATCTGGTATGTCATAAATGTATAGATGTAGCAGTCTATCTGTATGTCATGTATGTCATATACCGGTATGTTATGATTAATTGAAAATGGGGGACCCTGATATAAACAAGACGAAAGTCTTTCTCTGGTCTGCATCCCCTTAACAATTGTATGTATTGAGCTGTACTGTACTGTACCCATTCTGCAATCTGTTAATAAAGTTTTCAATCAATCAATCAATCAATCCACTAGTCAGACCAGGGTGTCTGTCTGACCTGGCTTGAGGTCCTCAAAGTCAGCTAGCATCCTGAACGCGGTGCAGGGGTTGACTCCCAGTGTTGCAGCACATAACAAGGGGATGTCATTGGGCAGTGAGATCACATCCTCCTCAGCTAGTATCGCCGCTGTCCTCCAAGTCCCTGCTCGCACCAAAGGCAAAATCAACCACATCACATTTAACCATCCTCGTGCTCCAAGGATGACATTGTATATCTAACTTGAAACTTGAAACTTGAAACTGTTTATAATTAGTGAGACAGCAAACATTAACCGCCAATTACCGAGGCCAGTGTCTCTCGGGATGACCCAGTCCCCTGGTTTGAGTGACTTCACCTGGCTGCCCACCTCTACAACCTGGGCCACGCCCTCATTGCCCCCTACTGCTGGGAGGTCAGGGATGACTGCATAGGTGCCTGAAAAATAGTCACACATAAAACCACTGATATTTAGAATTAGAATCAGAATCAGAAAGGTCTTTATTGCCAAGTAGTTTGCACTTACAAGGAATTTGATTTGGTCGTTTGGTGCGACATTAACAGACAGCCAATAAAATAGAATAAAATAAAATGGAATATAAACTAAGATAAAATATAAGTACAATAGAATATAATATAATTATGAAATAAAATAGGCCAGGGCTGTACAATTGTGCAAAATGTAGTAGAGTATACACTAATTAGAATAAAAAATATATATTTAAAAAGAAATACAGTGGGATGGAATGGAATATTTAACACTCATGCCCTAGCCTCAGACAGTGGTCAAAATCTGATTGTTTTTTTTGGACAGCTGTCCATTTCTTTCTAGGGTCAGTCAGAATCGTGTTTAGTACCTTGAATCATGTTGATGTCTGCAGGGTTAATTGGGGCTGCCAGCATTTTGACATAGACATCCTTTGCACCTATGGAAGGAAGGTCCACATCCTCCAACCTACAAACCGAAACACACGTCATCCAGACGGGAGGAGGTTTTTGTGCCTCCAGAGTGGCTTAGTTTCACACACAGTTACACAGCTTTTAACTGCTAGCCCTGCTCGTCCAAACTGGTGATTCACAGGAAGGGGAATGAGAAGGAGTAACCTGGGTTGCAAAATATGGGAGATGACCAGATTGGGTAAGAGAAGAGGTACTCAAAAGTGACAGAAAACAATGATGTAGCCTACTACTGACAAATATAAGAAAATAATAAAGAGAATAGAACAGGAAAATCACCTTACGCTTGCTGGCTCGTGGTAGTATCAAAGTCTGTCTGGTATATGTATGTAACGGTTGTGACGTCACCTCAAACTTCAATGCCCCGAGGGAGTTTCGAACACGGGCAACAGCGCACACCGCGGCTATACCAAGAAGTGAACTCACTGCTTTGTAACGTGTCTATGTGTCTTTTGAGGATGAGAGTGAGTGTAACCCACGTAGCACTACTACTCACCCCAGCACTTTGTGACTGCGCTTCACGATACCATCCGTTACATATATATATGACAATTTGAAGTGTTCACAAATCTGTCCCGCTTACTAGGATGCCCTTATAAAACGTGTCAACGTGTTAGAGCCGGGAACTGATTCAAGTGTGAGTGACTAAGTGTTTTTTTTACAATGTTAATAGTTTATGATAGTTAACCTTGATTGATTGATTGATTGATTGATTGAAAACTTTATTAACAGATTGCAGAATGGGTACAATACAGTACAGCTCAATACACACAATTGTTAAGGGGATGCAGACCAGAGAAAGACTTTCGTCTTGTTTACATCAGGGTCCCCCATTTTCAATTCATCAGGACATATATGACATACATGACATACAGATAGTCAGTACTGCTACATCTATACATTTATGACATACCAGATTTGCAAATACAGTACTGTTTGTGATACAGAAGGAGTCAAGAAAAGGGAGTATATACATTTGACGTAGAAACTGTACATTGGAGGAGGTTGGGTGGGGGGGGTTGGGTACGTTGGGATATTGACAACCATACTGGGTAATTTACATTGGAGGTGGTTGGGGGGGGGGGCACACTGTATAAACAAGCAAAACTGTACATTGAGGGGGGGGGAGACACTGTACAAACAAACAAAATTGTACATTGGACTATTGACAAAACCATACTAGGTAAATGACTGTACATTGACCTCACATGTAGTTAAGTCAGCTATAGCTATAGGCTATTAGGTGCACCCATATGAAATAACCAGTATCACCATAAATACTGTGCCATTTTATTTAATCGTAACTTGTGGGCTACATATTCAGTGAAATGTGTTTATTACAGTATCATTCTATTCGGTCAGAGCAGCATTCAATGGAATTAAGACTGTTGTACTTACTGAACAACTCGAGAAGGTTCCCCGTGGTTTCTGTACACCAGCGCCGTGCATCGTTTAGCTGAGGGTCCAGTTGAATAGCCAAAGTGAGGATGCGTTGCACTTGACTGTTTATACAGAGAAGTGGAGTATGATCTGCAAGGTGGCTGACCCCTGGGACAGGTTGCCTTCAGCAAAATCCATACCGAGCGGTAGACCTTCATTTCAGCTGAACTTGTGAAACGTATGAGTAGCGCTGTCAGTCAGAGGCCGAAAGGAAGAAAGGAGAAGTAGCATTTCCTAGCTAATCCTTCAAGACCAGAGAGGGGAAGTTTTGAGATGTGAGGACACAGGGGGCAGCCATATTGGATCATGATTATTCTGTGGAAAATGTAAACAGAACAGCGCCCCTAGTGGATCGGAACAATCAATTCACTGCCATTGGTCAAACAGAGGACCAAGTTGTTGAGAAATGGTAGGCCTATACAAATAATATAATATTCATCACAAAATAAGATATATTAATTAGGATCGGTGGTGGAAAGTAACTAAGCATATTTGTTCTGTACTTACGTATAATTTTGAGGTATGTGTATTTAACTTGAGTGTTTATATTTTAGGGAACTTTGTACTTTTACCCCACTACATTTTAAAGGAAATATTGTACTTTTTACTCCACTACATTTATCTGAACCCATCAGTTACTAGTTACTTTGAAGAAAAATATTTTGCATAGAAAACATGTATGAAGATTGTGTACTTTCAAATTTGAAGCCTGTCAACTTCAGAGCAGAACTGGACCACATAAATATAACCTTTAATCAGAGCAGCATAACTGGACCACATACCACTTTAACAGAACCTTTCGAGGTCAATGGTCCGATCATTGAATGCTCCCAATACACATCATGTAGAATAAATACTTTTACCTTTTATACTTAAGTACATTCAATATCAAATACTTCTCTGCTTATACTTAACTAGAATTTTGAAGGAGGACTTTTACTTTTACCAGTGTTATTTTATCTGGGTATTTCTACTTTTACTTAAGTAAAGGAACTGTGTACTTCTTCCACCAATGATTATACGAACTATATGAGTAATTACACATTACATTTATATTCATTATTTATTTTCCCAGCACCTCTTTCTTCCTTTGTACTGAACACTGTGTGGTTATAACACACACCAAATGTTTCTTCCCTGCCTGGCTACCCCACACCCAAGAGGAAAATACTTTTACAAACTGGGCAGTACATTAGGCAAGCAGTGTTCCTGGTTCCAAAAAGCCAAGGGCAATTATTCTGAACTGCTTGTTTAGGCTTGTTAATCTGAATACCGTACTTAAAGTCCTGACCAATAGGCAAGGAGTACCTATGCAATTCCCCCAGCGCCTAAATAACAATATCATTTAAATATAATACAAAACGTAACATTTTAAAGAAGACGAGACAACAAAAACATGAATATTGACACGTTTATTAGGAAATGGAGATCTTTACATATATAGAGACATAATCAGTTACTTGGGATAGCCTGCATGCTGCTTACCATGAACAAACTAGCCACTGAACTGCCTGAGATAGACTTAGATGAGTGGCTGCATCGGCACATTGCAGTAAACATTCATACATTCTTCAGTAATAAATGCACATTTGTGAAAAGACTTCAGCCAGATTCGCACCATAGATATACCACATCACAAATAAAATGGCTGATGGTCACAAACAAGATGTATGATAAAAAAAAGAAATTGCATACTCAAAACACAAGGTGAACTGTGATTGGCCAACAGTATGCTTATATGTGCTTCATATGTCACCCTGAGCACATGATCTTATTATATAATCATTTCCCTGAACGTTTAAGTTATATCTAACCCATCTAACACCCAACAATTAAATCACAATGTGACAATAACATAGACATGGGGAGTCAGGTTTGCTGAGATGGACTTCAGTTTTCAAACGTGTGCCTTGCAAACATCACTAAGTTATATACAGCAAATATTACAATACATCACTAAAGCCCCTTTCATTAGTCCTGTATCTGAACCACGGATAGAAAGAGAATTACAATAACTTTTGAACTTTTTTCACAAGTTTGAAAGATGAGGTATTTAGCAGTTAAAGACAAAAGTGAATGAATCACATTAAGAAAAATAAACTAAACACTTCTTGGCGTGTCCCTTTTTAATGGAAAAACAGAGAATTATCTCATTGGAAACTATTTGTACTGCAATGACAAGCAGCAAATACAACAAAAACATACTGACAAAAGCATACAGTTCCACCAAGCACTTGCTTTAACAACATTATTTCCATTCTTTTACATTCTGAGCAGTAAAAAAAAAAGTAAAGAGTATTGCTTACTTAATCTTTCATAAGATCTGTTTCCAACCACCCAACGACAAGCTGGGTATGAAGCAGGATCTGTTGTGTTAAGTAAGTCAAGCACGACACATTCTTTTTTGTCACAAGCTGATAGTCTGGAACACCATGTATTTGCCATGTATTGAGACGAGACAACCCCGATTTGTGTACTACTAGCCCCAATCCCTTAACAATATTCTACTACATCCCCATCTACAACGATTATAGAGGAAAAATACAATAATAGTCGAACATTTTCTTCATATCATATCATATCATATCATGGCAACGTTATGTCAAAGTAAAGAAAATAAAGAACATGAGCAGGCTCGGTACCCCGACGAGTTGACAAAGTACATCATCAAAAAAGCCTTTCAATCTCAATGTCAACACATTAAACGGTTTCACTTTTTGATTTGTTCTCTCAATGATTTTCTGACAAATCATACATATTTTGTCCGGAAAAGACTTAAGACGGGACGTTTGCCGGCACACCAACACATTCAACGGTGGACACTACAAAAGTCCATATTACTTTGATGCACCGGCACGCTCCCCCTTGATAGCAAAAACACTGCATTCCTATTTTGTCATGATGACTAAACCCTCCCAAACCCCTTCCAAGCCTTTTCAAACAGTCTGAAGTATTCCCTGAGTTTTCAGACTGGCGATTCCTGAGACAAGCCTGAGCGGAGGTTCCATCAATGTTTTTTTGCCACCCACAATCAACAGTATACATGGTTCATCAATGTCAAAAAAATATATATAAAAATATGGAACAAAAAAAAAGAAAGGAGAAAAAAAGAATTATTAAACTGAATATAAAAGAAATTAATGCATCTTACACATGATTAGTGCAGAGTAACATTGCATTGGTTTTGGCATAGATAGAGGTATCACATAAGATAAGTTTCATTATGCATAAACTGAGAAAAATCACGTAAGGCAAAGTAAATCAAACAAAATGGTCACAGTTCATAAAGGTCCTCGTAATACTATGTACCAACATAGTGTAACTATTGTATCATAATCCACCATTGTTACACTGTATTCATACTGCACTCAATTACTATTAAGGACAGTGACAATGATTTATCCTGACAATCGTTACCAAGTACAGTAGATCAATTGATACTTACATAGTAATACGAGAATCTAAATGTGAAAACGCGTTTCCCAAAATAATCCTGAAGTCAAACAAAGCTTTAAACAACAGTTATCTGATGTCTGGAAGAACTCACCGCTAGAGCGGAGTTGCTGTGGAGCGAAACAGAAGCTTCAGCTTCACTTGGATGAAAATAAATAACTAGGATGATTCTTTTTAAAGGCTTTAGAATAACTTTACATATATATTAATTGGGTGTACACGTCTCGTCAGCTTCTCCTGTAAAACGGGAGTAAATGCTGATTAGCTAGCTAGCTCTACATGCTCCTCCCTGCAGGGCTGGCGTTCCTGATCTATTCCCCTCTAAGGGCTATAAGAGGTAATGTCTTAAATAGCTACCTAGTAATAGACAACACTGGATGAAATTAAACAAATAAAAACACCAACATGAACCTACCCACTAGCGACTAAGTGTCAGATTCTGCCTGAAATTATTCAAGTATCGACAGGTGAGCTCGCTGAAGCATTCAGTAACGCAGCCGGTGTCAAGTGTCTCGCTTAGGAGGTATTTATGGAGATATGTTGAGTACAGCATCGCTTTAGCTGGAATTCTATCAAAACCAAATGGAAGTATTTTCTAAGTAGCAGTGTCTCAACAGCAGTTAAGAGACATACAATCATACAGCTACCAGGAAGATATAGGAAATGCTTACAGTACAAAAGGTATTTGTACAGTTTTGGAAATAAACTGTATGTAAAATAAAACGTAAAAAGAACACTTCCAAGTAAATACTGTAGTGCAATAAGGATTTGATTCAATTCCAACTTACACAATTTCTTACTGTACTATGAGCAGAGAATATTCATTCACTATTGGTCGTTATGAGAAAAGTCTAGCAGCAGATCAAACACACGCCAATGAGGTAGAAAGACATGTTAAGACAACCCAGCAATAGGCTGGACCAAAATAATGAAATGACACAAATAACTTAGACCAAAAGTTGGCAAAGACTTTTGGTCTGACATTCATTTGGCCCCAGGAAATCTGGATGGTAATTTGCAATATCGGCAGTTGCCAATACATTGCCTATAACTATATCCACCGAACCCCGCCTCGCTTGCTTTCAATATACCCGCCCGTTCCCCATGCGATATGCAAACTAACATTCATTACAGAGGTGGTGTCACATCTCTGCCATGTCGGATAGTGAGGTGTAACAATCAGGAGAGGTAGAAAATTATAAGGCAGCAAAAATGTTGCTACAGTACGAGCTCAGCACAGTGTGAGTGTTTCACCTACAGCTGTCTGAAGCTACAGTATGAGCTCAGCACAGTGTGAGTATTTCACCTACAGCAGAGGAGGTCTGAGGCCAGTTAGAGTGGAACAATATCGCATAAAGAAAAAGACAGATCCTACCAGAAAACATCAACATAAAAATAATCTGTTATATGGCATAATTCATTACAATCTTAAAACCCTCTATCAACAGCAGTGATTAATATATCTAAAAGGTTTCCTGAGTGCAATAATACAGCAGTAATCCTGAGTGTTACACCAAAAGAGAAGAACAATAACTTCAGCAACATTCTTCATGAGCAAAAGAAAAAAATATAATTTTTCAACCTGAGGTAGTTCCAAAAGCAACTTCACCGAGTGAGAGGGAACTTGTGTGTCCGTCTCACCAGGAAAGCAGTTTGATTGCTTGCTGTACGTTTCCTTGTTCAATCAGAGGTCTCGGTAGGTGGGGCAGAGTGGCCGTGCTCCTCCTCGTCCTCTTTCAAGGACGAGGGTTTTCCCTGAGATCCCGGCGATGACTGCTGTGCTTTGATTGGGCAGTTGGCAACCATGTGGTCGATGCTCTGGCAGAAATGGCACTTCTTGGGCTGGGGCGGCAGCTTGCATTCTTTGGCATGGTGGTCCAGGCCTCCACAGTTATAGCACCTTAACGGGAGAACATTTAATATGGTTAAGTGGTATATTTTCTACAGTGACAACTGTTAACCACTAGGTGGCAATATATCCCCTGAGCTGGTCTGAAATTGCAACTGGCCATAAATCCCGCAAGGGCATTCCAGGTCACTTCCACTGCTTTTTGAACAGTGCAGCAGATTGATACATAATCCTGATAGGGTTCCTATTCCTAAAGATTTTTTTATGGTTTAGAGTTGTTGAGAGATCCGTTTCCTTGCAATTTCCTTGCAAGGTTGCAATGTTACCTAGGTCCTATAATTATGACCTAAATCTGTGGTTAGCCACTGTGGGATATATAGTTACTTCAGAACTGTAGATCACGTTGAGTAACAAGGTGACAGAAGAATATGAATAAATGTTTTCTATCACCATTTCCAGTGCAGCATTTCAACTTGTTCTAGCCAGATTTAAATTAGTCCTCCCATTTCCCTCTATTGTGTTTGAAAAATGAGAGATCCGTTTCATCCGCAACAAACTGAAGTGGTCAACACGGCATGGGGTCAATGGCAGCCACCGGGGGTGCCATCAAACTGCCGCTGTTCAAACACGAGCCACAGAATGGCCACACGTGCCGGGGGGGCGGGAGACAGATGGACGGTGGGCGTGAGCCGGTCAGTCATCACCACGGCAGAGGCCCCCCCACCCCGCTGGCCACTCCGGCAGCAGATGAGGCTCGGCCGGGGCGTTCCTCCGAGGGGTCAGTGTCTTTGTACCAGTGGCCGTTGGGGTGGCGTCAAGGTCTACATCGCCACAGAAGCTGCCGCTCGCCCGGCATCGATCAGGGAGCGAGTGGCAAGAGCGAGGAAGGGGAAGTGGTCCTTTGTCTAAAAAAGCTGCAGTAATGACCTCTGAACCCTGACCCCCCTCCTCGGTTCTCTAACCCCCTACCCCATCCCAGCCCCCAACCCCCCTTGCATTTACTCATATACTGTTGCCATGACAACTGTGACCTTTCACCCCCCTCCTCTGCCCGGGCTCCTGCATCTGTTATCAATTAAATGGACAGGAGCCTTTTTCCCTCCCATGGTCATATGCTACACAGTACACCCACTAAGGTGGTCAATGAAATGTAGACTGAGGGACAGACTTCCTCTGTAACGTGGGTTCACTGTGGTCGTGTTCTTCAGGGTTCTAACTTCTTTTCCCCCCGCCACCCCTAAAAGAAATGGAATCAAACAGCGCATTGTTTCCCCCGCCCAAACAACGTGCGATGACCATGGACCGTCGATGCGTCAGGGTACATCAGAATAAATACTACTATAGAAACAGTCCTCTATTTCAAAACAAAACATCCTGGGAGGGGAATGGCGTCTGTTGTGAGGGGGCAGCATGCTCTAGGGAGAAGTATTGAGCCACAGCAGGCTCTCACAGGGCTCTTTGAGGCGGTAATGATCTCCGTTCTCACACTGACTACTCTCTGGCTCTAATCACAACTGACAGGGGGGGGGGGGGGGGGGCGAAGTTGATACACCTCTAACCCCGCGATATATCGATGAACGAAGAACCATCCAAAACGATGGCCTCTTTACTCTTACTTTCTTTCTTGATGAGGAAGCACTTGCTGTGGGCTACCATCACCACCACCACCATGAGGTAGGTCTACTACTGTCGCAAAAGAGGAAGTGCAATACCCTTAATTCAAAGAATGAATGCAGACCAAGGAGCATAGGGTGGATGGGAAGGTGTGCTGTTCTGTTCCCAGAAGCAATGTAAACATATCTTGGATATAAACAACACTATTGGAATTAACAACATGTCCAGCGCGCTCTAGATTTCCGTTGCTTGCTCAACCAAATTAGGGGAGTGACGGGCATTAAAGTTTGTGTTTATTAAACATAGCTCTCCTTGCCCGAGTTTTGGAGCCACAAACCATATCGGTGGAAGAGTCTTTCAGCAGGGAGAGCCAGTGGGTGTGAATCCACCAGGGGCCTACAGATTTAAACAGTTATTGATCCAGGTCACACGTCAAGCCTCCCGGTATGACCCTTGCTAGGATCAGGGGTGGGGGTTGGGGTCGAAGGAGAGGAGGGAAATAGGGAGAAACTATAGCCACCATTCGAGATCTGATCCAAAATGGACACTTGGCTGAGTATCCGTGGATAGAGGAGATCTAGCCGGGGGAACATGTGGACACAATGTGTGTTCAGTTGAATTCAGTTGTGCGTTCCAGTTCTACACAGTTTGTCCTGTTTTGTTTTTTAATCTTTACAATTATTAAAAGAAGCTGGCTTTCATAATAGGTTGTTTATATAATTGTTTACATCAGTTAAAAAACTGTGACAACAAAACGAATGCTAACAAAACGGGCAAACATTCGTTTTGTGCTTTCACTTTGGAGCTCTCAGGCTTAATTCCTCTAAAAGGTCAAATACCTTCTGGAATTTGCAGGTTATGCATCAAAACCAGTGAAGGGGGTAAATCATGAAATATGACAATAGAAAGCAGCTCCCAGTGGCTGGCTAACAGGGGCTATATAGCACAATGCCTGATGGTCATCACAGTTCATTTGACAGCAATATATTCAGAGAAATTCTACATGGGAAACTTACCTACAATCAATTCATTTCGTTCATTTGTCATCTTAGAGGAGTCAAAAACTCAACGTCTTTATGGCGTTTGACCTCATGAGAGAGGACATCCAGCGCTTACCGATCTCCTTTGGAACGTCGTTTCTGGACGTTCTTGCCTTTGGGTCTCCTCTCGCTGCCCACACAGTGGATGCCCCCGGGCCCTGTCACTTTCTGGGACTCCAGGCCCTTCGACGACTTCTTGAAGGTGAACTCCACCGCCTCGCCTTCCTTCAAGCTGCGGAACCCCTCCATGTGGAGCTTACTCTGCACGGGGCGGGAGAGAAGAGGATTCAATATTTTTTCAATGTTTCACAGGCACTTAAGTAACTGTGTTTTTACTGTATGATATGATGATTTCAGTTGAGACATCATCTTGAGGCCGGGTGTTCAGCCCCATTATATGACTAACGAACAAGATAAACAAAGTTATTGCACAACGCTGTGTGATCTGTCACACAACCTGAAGACAATGTGATCAAAACATCCAACGTACTACCACGATGGTGACCAAAATCAACTCAGCAGTGGGCCCAGGGGGGGACTTTGACCCTTGAGAGCCACCCCCCACCCTATCTCCAACCACTCCATGATAGTACCAGAGCCAGATAGGACTTATCAGGCATCTTGGTATTTTAAGGTGATCATTGTGTTTCACCGCATAAATAAACAAGCGTGACAAAGCTTGCTGTTCTCACTCAAGTCAAATGGCTTTGTCCTCATGGCCCTGTGTTGCACAAGGCTGCCCTGCCTTTTCTCTGTGTGTTTGAGTGGTAAACCTGATGAGGATAACCTTCAACCCATCCCCCGCTCTGGAGGAACAGCATTCCGCACTGCTGCCCCCACCCCCAAGCCCTCTTCCCACCCACATCACAAAGCTCCACTAACACACTGACCACCACCACCAACACTAAACTGCAGGATGCAGGGGGATAGTACTAGGGGCTGGGGGGTGGGGTGAGAGGGGGACGGAGGCTTGGAACGCTGGGGGTTGGGGGTCAGGGGGACATTCCTTGGATGGTTGTTTGGCAGAGGCATGCAAGATAAAAGTTGAGGTCGAGCACACTCAGTCCAAATGATTGATATGCCACTTTGATATCAGTGCTTAAATAGGTGACATTTTCACTGCAATCAAAAACCTATTAAAACACTGTCATTTTATTTCACAGCTTGCTGGATGAAAGGAAACAGTGTCAGGGGTGTCTGACTTCCTCCTTGATCAGTCTACTTGAGAGTGGCATTAATCATTTGAGGTGGAACGTGTGCTTGTAAAACCCATTGCACTTTGAACATCAGAGTCGCTGAAAATGATCTCAAGTCGACCTCTTGTCAATTTCCAGATCCTATTCCACCAAATTCACCCGATGTGACCTTGAAAAAAATAGTTTCTCGGAAGAGACTAGTAGCCCGTACGCCAAAGAGGAAACACATCAGAGAGAGCGGAAGCCGAGTGGCAGGAAGGTATGGTGTGCATTAGGTCTGACCCCTATTAGTCGAATAGTCGACTAATCAATCGAAAGGAGCCGTAGTCGACTGCCAACCTCTTAGTTGAATGCAAACAAAAATGAAGAAATTATTATAATTTTGTATTAAATTTTTTTGGCATGCATACCAGTCTGCTAACTGCCTAAGAAAACAGGCACAGAGGCACTGAAAGAGGATTTCACCCATCCGATTCTAATGAACACACTA
Organism: Notolepis coatsorum; assembly: GCF_963971535.1. Classification (NCBI taxonomy): domain Eukaryota; kingdom Metazoa; phylum Chordata; class Actinopteri; order Aulopiformes; family Paralepididae; genus Notolepis; species Notolepis coatsorum. The sequence goes on along the minus strand of NC_140183.1, from coordinate 55,188,049 downwards.
GAGTAGACTAGACAAATATCAAGATGTATCCATCAGTGGACCAATTGCATGCTTTTGCAGAGAACAATAAGCCTTCCGTCGACTCCTTCAGACATTAAGCACCCCCACAGCCCAAATGGAATGATAAAAAAAATAAATAAAAATCTTCAAAATTACTTTTTTTCCATACTCGACTATCGGCTAATTTCGGCCAATCAAAGTCGACTATCCAAATCCTTAGTCAGGGACAGCCCTAGTGTGCATTAAGGCATAAAAGCCCACGGACATATGAAACCCCTCCCCACAAGGCCCTGTGGTTGGAAGGTGAGGGTAAACTGCCACAAATGCAGAAAACAGTCAAGTATCAATCAGAATATCATTGACAGTTTTTTGTTTCTACAATCATGTCTCCTACTTGGCTTTCATTTGGGGTTATGAGTAAGAGAATTTCCATCATTTTACCTAGTGTATCAAATGGTTCCCAATCATGTTTTTTTTTGTCAACCGCAGCGCTAGTCAAACGCAGCAAAGGAGGATCTCAAAACGACAGGATTTCCTGGAGGACTGCAGTCGTCTTCGTGACAATGGACCAAACTAACATGGCCACAGTCAGCTGTAGTCAGGCTATGTGTAATGTTAGAAGATCTTTTTTTCTAACCATCTCTGTAGAATTAAGGTTTTAAGATTCATCACCCAATAGACACTTCAATATCCATATCAAAAAGACATACTGCCATAATGGGGGACATTCATAAAGGTGCTGTGACATCACATGAGGAGTCCACGGTGCAACATGCAGAGCCTTGTTCTTCCGTGGTCAGAGGCAGCCGGCTTTAATGTGGATGCCTTCTAGCCGTTAGCGTCCTGTCTTTGGCAACACTGAACTCCCTGTAGCAACCCCTCTACCTCTGCTGTTATGGACATAAACTGTGATATTGTGGTCTTTGTAATTATGTATCTATGTATTTAACTGCATGTAGTATGTATGTATTGTAAGTGATGTTATATGTTCTATGTTGGAACTATGTTCTATGTTGGAACAATGCAATGTAATGCACTGAAAACAAATTCCACCAGCCTGGCTGGGTGGTCATTAAAGAATCTAATCTAATCTAACACCGGTACCACACCGGCAACTAACTAACGTTAGCTAGCAAGCAACATCCCGGCGACGTGGCGGGGGCGCTCGATTATGAGTGGTCAATGCTCAATCAATGCAATGCGCTAAGGGCAAAGACAGAACGCTAGTGGCTGGAAGGTGTCCGCATTACAGCAGGCTGCCTGTGACCACAGAGGAAGAGCGCTAGGTGCAGCGTTGTGGACTCCTCGCATGACTTTCTAAACGTCCCCCATTGTTGTGTCGACACACAACCAAACAGGGCTATTGGCCCCAGAGTGCCGCTGACTAACAAAACAAACAATATAAGTTGCCCGCGGAAAGTGGAATCTCCCCCCATCCTCTTGACGTTCATTAACGGGCCAAAGTAGATGAGCATCTGCCGCGGAGTCCAGTGATGAGCGGACAGGGAAGCATGATTGGTCACCCATGACGTTTGTGTGGCAGCACGGCCAAGAGCCCCGGTCCCATTGTGTGTCAGTCAGTCTGAGTGACCGTTAACCCACTTCCCCTCACATGTGTGACCCCCCCCTATTGGGTCATCCCCGCCCCCCCAAGCCTGCGACACAGAGTGTGTCCTGCACAGACAGGTAAGGAGGAGCCAGGTATGATAAACCCGAAGAGCCTGATGACGAGGTAAGGAGGTAGGGCTGGAGTCTACAGTAGGCCCTACACCCACGGTGGGGCTTTGTAAGCCGAGTGGAGCCGAGAAAGACATCAGAGGACAATGGGTGGATTGCTGCTGAGACAAAGGGGGGCTTGGTCACGGCCGAGGGGAGCGCTTCATTGGGATGCATGGCCCTATTGTCCACCTGCACAAAGGCCAGCGGACCCCAGGAGTTAATGTTCCCTGACACGCGGACACTAATTTTAGGGGCCAAGGCCTTGCCATAACTCCCATACATCCGTCACTGACACACGTGCTCCTATCTTTACTAGTGATGGCTAAGGGAGGAAACCATTGGATACGCTCCTCTTTCGGATATTAGGAGACCGAGAGAGGTCAGAGTATGGGGGACACAGCGTCGCCTGCGTGAAACAGTAAGCAGCATTGCTGACTATTTGAAAGTCTAACTCTCTCAAATTAACTTTTGGACTGGAAGCCACTGCCACTCAGTCACCACCACCCTAGACTTAAGCAACGCAAGACGTATTGGAGAAATAAAACGGAACAACTTCTTGGCGAGGAGATGCTGGGATTTGGATCTACTTTGTGGCTATTTTAATACGCATATGAGTTAATGGCGAGACCTGAGCTGCCACTAAACCCCAGTTATAGTATTTCTTTCATGGGACAACAACTAGACGGTGACCACCTTGGAATTACTAGGTTACTGACATTTCTATCGCTGGGTAAACTCAAACTCAAGGTCTGCACGTGAAACGACATAATATGGCTCCCTGATTCTAACCGAAAGCATTCCATTGATCATAACCACTGAACAGAAGAAAAACAACGAATGTAGGCCTATATATATGCATCGCCGTAAACAGTGGGCGTAAGATAATGCAGAAAACCAGAAAACATCCCAAAAAAAAATGTGAAACATTTAGATCAAAGAAGTCCATGTGAGCAGTGTGGAAAGAAAGCCTCCGTCCTGAAAAGGAGGAAAGGCACTTTGGGAGACAAATGCTGCCATGGCTGGGGGTCCCGGGGGGGTAGTGGCAGGGGGGCCAGTGAGTAAAGTTAAGCAAGATAAACCCCAAATCTCCCTCCTTCCTTAGAACTATTAGCACACACAGGGCCAAGAAGACAGCAAAGAGCCTTTAATCACTTTATGGCAGGAACCTGAGGTGACTGAGCAGCCGTGTGGGGGCTTCTCTCATTCAGATGCTAAGCCTTGATCTTATCAGACAGCAATGGAAGGGCTCACTCACATGGGAACTAGGAGGGAAAACCCACGCCCCCTCCCCCACCACTATTAGCAAAAGGTGAATGAAGGCCCTGGATTAACCTGGATGCACTGGGTAATTTTCCATCTAGGGGCCAGTTAAGAATAGAATTGTGGGGGGGGAAACGGAACAAATATGATTGCAAATAATGTTTCAACACGTTGTATCTATAGAGTATGACTGCTGCTCTAGTTGGAGATGTCTGCAACAAAAGACCTTTAGATTATTTGGAGCTACTTGGGCTAATGTTGGTCCACAAATCAGTAGCCTAAAATAAGATGGTAATTCGTTTCATAATGCATGGCGAACAATACCAAAATATAATTTCAATAAAACACTATAGTGGATCTTTGCCGACCAATAAAATCGACCACGCGTTTATGAATAATCTAAACACTACATCTACCTAGAACAATCACGAGGGACCATGCCTCTGCCAGCAACACGTGTTCCCAAGAGAGGAGCAACACCCACTAAAAGCTACACGGTTCGTTTCTTCGGAGAGACTCCAAAAATCATCGTTTTGATATCTTCCAGACGCTGCACCTTGGATGCCCAAACCCATATTACCTGATGGACAAATACATCGACCGGTTCGTCGAGTGGGACGCCCTCCCGGTTGGTCATGGACAGGAATCCGAATCCCATGCGCACGTTGAACCACTTGCACGCGCCGAGCCCGTGGAACGGCTGCGAGTCCTCCTCGGTACTCGGTCCCTCATCCTCCTCGGTTTTACACACTCCTGCAATGTCCAATAGATTTAATAAATATTGAACTTACATTCACTCTGGAGGCAAATACGCCCACGTTTTGCGGTCACTGGTGTTTAAAAAAGCGGAGACCAACCCAAAAGGACTATCTGCTTTGTAGAACCCAGGAATGGGGGTTTCATCTTCGTTTAAATGTCCATGTCATGAAGTGTAGCCAACGGGAAATTTAACCAGCGTTTCCGTAACATTCGTCGTATAGCTAAACACGAAACAATGGAAAACAACTTAGATCAAATGCGTAACCATTATGAATAATTAGGGTAGGCCTAATGCATTTCCAGCCATGTGTTGATAGATAATAACGTTAGGCTACCATAACTCGCTTGAAGGCGAGAGAACAATTCCAATGAACATCTACAGTATAGACAGTAATGTATTGACCGGCATATTGACTGAATGTGCATGTGTAAACAATGCACCGATAAAAAGGTATCGCCTATTCAAACCAGATGTAGGCTACAGGCTTCCTTAAAATACGTTTCTTAACTTTTTTTTTTTTTTTCTTTTTTTTTTTTTTACTATAATAAAAACCTTTGTGATTATTTTTTGTTACTCTACCTGGGAATTCCTGGTTCGAAACAGAACCCATCTCTTCAATTCTGCCTGGAGTCAAAACTATCACCCAAGCTACAGTATCCTTCTCCGACTCCCCCTCGAGATGCGATCCTCGCAGATTGCCACTTTCATGCAAACTGCTGTGAAAAGCAAAGCACAGGCTACTGCGAGGGAAAGCGGGAGAGCGAGATAAACAAAGGGGGGCTTGGCAACCTATTCCCCCAAACAATGAGGGGTGGGGGTCACCGGCTACAATTAGTTGAAGAATCCCACAAAATCTAAAAGACAATGTAAGGACCACCCCCCCCCCCAAACCACGTTATCCATCCCAAAGATAACCCAAAATACTGCAAAAATTTACCTTCTGCCATGTTTTGTCCTTGAAATTAGCCCCAGTGTAGTAGGCTAGTATTATTTGCCTTGACGTTCGGGGCCCCAAGCGTCGGAAGCCGTCTTTCCCCCCTCGCTCCAGCAGTGGTCAGTCAGTTCTCTTGGTCAATACAAATGACCATTTCGCATCCTCAGCAAAAAAACAAAAAAAAAAATACCACAATCTCTCGGTCATGTCCACGTGATTCCCAATTACAGTCCCCACAGCCTCTATTGCACATTCTATAAGGGAAGGGCCCAAATCTAACCAGTGACCAATCACGAGAGAAACTGACCACTGCTTATTCAAAGAGCTTCCATAATTATCATACAGAATATTCCTCCAATCCGCATTCTTCGTGTCCCACCACGAGCACCCCCTTATTGGGCTATTGAATTAAACCAAATCAATCAAATACACGGCAACAACAATACATTGAAGCTATAGACAAAATAAAGGGTGTATTTTTATAATAAGGCTTTTATGAGGCCAGTTCAAGCTAATAACGCCTGTTTAAATGATGATGGATTGTCCAGATTATTTGTGTATTTTAACCATACTATGGGGATATGATATCCCGGATATCCGAGTTAGGCAAAGTTTTAAAGCATTAACAGACCCACATTCTGTATTTTCTTTCTGTACTGTAATGCCATACGAGTGAATTCTCCATTGCTTTCCGTGCAATCGAGTCATTTTGTTGGCTGCTGTCCAGGCTAACTAACGCATGCAAAATGTTGAATTGGAGTGGTAATCCAGTTGTGTTTTGGTGAAACACGGAAGGTGGAGGGCGTTTTTGAAACAGCAGAAAACAGCTATGTGCAGAGAAAAGACTGAACTGAGATAGGTGACTGATGAACATTGAAATGAACGAAACTGGAAGGCTGCAAGCTATTCGGTTACAAAACATCCTTACTGAAATTGTAACAGGCCAAGCCGGTCAAACGAATGCATGGGTCAATAGTGATTGATCACATTATGTTAAGCTGGATGTTGACTCTTGTCCTTGAGGAATGATAGATGAAGCAAAAATGGTAACTGATTTCTTTTAACCTAACCAATACTATGTATCTAAACTGCAACGGATTCAAATAGCCTCAGGAAAAGAGAAAATATCTATGTTAATAACGAAATAACAAACAAAAAACAATAATGACACTTAGTTTTTATTATTATTATTATATTACAATGATAATAGCAACACAAATGTTAATAACAATACAAATGTTAATAACAACACTAATTATAATAACAATAATATTTTATCATTGTTATTATTGTTGTTATTAAAGTTATTATTATTATAGTATTAGTAGCAGCTATTTTATTATTACTATTATGTAATAACCATACTATACCTATGAATAACTTGTGAATAGTAGACTGAGCCATAATGGTTAGACCTAATTGCCAACATAATTTTGCTCCTATAGTCAAACTTTATTTATATTCACTTTTTCATGTTTTAATCAACAGATTTTAGGCAGATTCATAGTATGCAGTAAGGCCTGTCTCAACCAAAGATTGATACCAACACGTTTGTTAAGATCAATTGTGTAAGAAACATAACAGATTGAGTGAAATTTATGCGCAATAAATGAAGTTATCGAATTCGATTCAAATGATTTGGTTCGATGAGACAAATGAAAATAAAAGGCGTAGTCTATTTCTGTTGGTCAGTCTATTTCCTAGGCTGTTATAGGGGGGGGAAACTGTCGATTTCATCCCAACTAACACAACGGCCCCTTGTGGATAGGATTAGGCGACACACCACCAGTAACCAGAGCCTCCAGTAGGTTCTGAGTGACTAATCTACACATTTTATAGCATTCTTTCGCGGCAGTCAATCGCATTTTTGTAGGCACACGAATTCAAAGCCGGGATATTATAGCCTATGAGGAAAAAACATCAACAGCTGGTCTCCTTCAAAATTAGGTCTTATTTAGTCAACCAAAATACTAAATATATGTCAACAAACGGCTGTAACATAATATAGGCTGCCTACTACACGCATCATAGTTTTTCACAGTAAGCGGTTGGGTTGGCAAGGCATAGCCTCGGCCTGTATGTGATAGCAAAACAACCAGTTGCTTTGGCTAAATGTTACCACGGATATATGTTTCCCCCCATATGCATATACTTGTTTGTATTCTGTTTGATATTGATTCTAAAAATGGCTTATTTAGGCTATAGGCCTATGGCAACGATTATACAAAAAAAAAATATATATATATATATATATATATATATTTTTTTTAATCTTGTTTTCATAGCACTCCTAGTGCCAGTTGCAGTAGCCAATTGGTACCATGATTTCATGCCTTTATTTCTGAAACCATGCAGGCAGACTCTCAGTTCCAAGCCCACAGGTCTGAAGCCAGTGTGAATGGACATGTAAACATATGTATAATAAGGCAACTTTAAGGGTAGATATAATGCTGTGATCAAGTTATTTCAGCACCTTGGACAGCACTGGTCCTTTCAGACTGCAGTTTTATAGGGACAACTTGCTGACAGAGGAAGCCAATTTATTAAAGTGCAGCAATTGATTGATTGATTGAAAACTTTATTAACAGATTGCAGAATGGGTACAGTACAGTACAGCTCAATACATACAATTGTTAAGGGGATGCAGACCAGAGAAAGACTTTCATCTTGTTTACATCAGGGTCCCCCATTTTCAATTCATCATAACATATATGACATACACGACATACAGATAGACAGTACTGCTACATCTATACATTTATGACATATCAGATTTACAAATACAGTACTGTTTGTGATACCAAAAGAGTCCAGAAAAGAGAGTATATAAATTTGACGTAGAAACTGTACATTGGAGGTGGGTGGGGTGGGACACTGTACAACTGTACAAGCAAAACTGTACATTGGAATATTGACAAAACCATACTTGGTCATTTACTATACATTGGGTTGGGTTAGGACATTTACAGGGGCCAGTTTCAAATAGCAGTCTCCCGTAGGTGTTCTTTGAGAGTGTTTTTGAAAGTGGGTAGTGATTCACATTCCTTTACAGCTTTGGGTAGGGCGTTCCACATTGATGTGGCATAATTGCTAAACGTGTTTAGTCCCTTGTTTGAGACGAATCTGGGTTTAACATGATTTGTGGAGCTCCCTCTGGTGTTGTGATTGTGGTATTCGTGGCAATCTATTACCATGGGGAATTATCATAGTACACTTTTCTATTATGCAATCCAAACCCATCAAGCACACTACATATAGGGTATCCAATGGTTCAGTTTGATAAAGATTTTGACTTCCTCTCCCGTTGATGCCATTTGTTCACTCTGCCCACATCAAAGCACACCCTGAAAGCCTGGCGGTTTTCAAACTGGCAGGAGCGGATGTTGACATGTTGCACACTGTGAAACGGCTAATGATGATACACAGGACAAAGCCATCTTTATGCTCCAATAGGGGGTATCTGCAGCGCCGCAGAGCCAGTCTGGACGGGTATAAATGGTCTGGAGAAGTATAAGTGGTCTGGACAAGTAGTTGCGAATGGGGGGGGGGGGGGGGGGGGGGCGGGGTTCGTCTCGTTTACATAGGTACATTATACAGAGGGTTCGTCTCGTTTACATAGGTACATTATACAGACAGTAATGTTACATCTAGACATGTAATAATAGAGTAAACTTGTACCCATACAGTGTTACATCTAGACATACCAGATCTAGTAATAATAGAGTAAACTTAACTTTCGTCTCAGTAACAATGTTCATAAAGTGTTGAGTGCTACAGTGTAGGTTCGTTTATTAGGACAATTCCACCATTGTGGGGCAAGGACTAAGAATAGGCGACTTCTCTTTGATGACCCTCCCGGAGCTTGGATAGGAGTAGGAATAAACTGTACATATACAGCACTGTTTGAACGTGGCACACAACATACTTCACATGTCATTTCTCTTTTTGTTATTCCACCATTGTGGGGCAAGGACTAAGAATAGGCGACTTCTCTTTGATGACCCGACTTCTCTTTGATGACCCTCCCGGAGCTTGGATAGGAGTAGGAATAAACTGTACATATACAGCACTGTTTGAACCTGGCACACAACATACTTCACATGTCATTTTTCTTTTTGTTATTCCACCATTGTGGGGCAAGGACTAAGAATAGGCGACTTCTCTTTGATGACCCTCCCGGAGCTTGGATAGGAGTAGGAATAAACTGTACATATACAGCACTGTTTGAACCTGGCACACAACATACTTCACATGTCATTTTTCTTTTTGTTATTCCACCATTGTGGGGCAAGGACTAAGAATAGGCGACTTCTCTTTGATGACCCGACTTCTCTTTGATGACCCTCCCGGAGCTTGGATAGGAGTAGGAATAAACTGTACATATACAGCACTGTTTGAACCTGGCACACAACATACTTCACATGTCATTTTTCTTTTTGTTATTCCACCATTGTGGGGCAAGGACTAAGAATAGGCGACTTCTCTTTGATGACCCTCCCGGAGCTTGGATAGGAGTAGGAATAAACTGTACATATACAGCACTGTTTTCTTTATGCACTTCATGCACCATTCAGTAAAACAGTGACTGCTAAAGTTGCCCACTAGGTGTCAGTATAGCTCTTTTGGTTCTTAATGCAGAGCACAGCAGATGCTGAGTCAGTCTACTGGAGCAGATAAGAATAGCTATGACACCGAAGATGAACCCGTTTTGGTCCTGTTTGAACATGTAAGCCTATTTGATATAAGGGACTGCATTAAAATAATATGCAGCCCGTGACTCGTCTCCTCCTCCTATGAGGGGCATTCAGTTTGTAATGACTGCAGCATATTTGGGAAGAATTAGGCCAATTTGAAGATGACGACACTCAATTCAAATATCACTTTCTGATGAGCAGGGCCTTGTCTTCTGGTACATTGGCAGACATCTGATGAGGACGGGTGTTGAGACAATGACAGACACCCCGGGCCCGGAGCTATGACGAGATCATACAGGTGGACAGAGCGATTTACAGGGCATGAGGGCAATGATCAGCTCAGAAGAGGGCTGACAGACCTAAGGGGACGACTCATCACACACACATAGGGCAGATACCATATTTTATGAATTGTCAAATAAGCTAATCTTAACTAATAATGTATGTGATAGAAGGGTCATTTTGCTGTAAGTCATAAGCACTTTACGACCCAACTTCCAGTGATTGATTGATTGAAAGAATTGCAGAATGGGTACAATACAGTACAGTACAGCTCAATACACACAATTGTTAAGGGGATGCAGACCAGAGAAATACTTTCGTCTTGTTTACATCATTTCAATTCATCATAACATATATGACATACATGACAGAGTGGGGACCCCGTCATTTCAATCACAAATCACTGGGATATGCAAAAATATTATATCAATACAGCTAAACTCAGAAGGCCCCGCTTCCTCGGCAAAATGGACTGTGAAAAAGAGTACCCTCCAATGCATCGATACCATGGACAGCGACCTGCATGCGAGCCTTCTGCCGCCGGTCGAACACACGCGCTACATCAGTCAGTGTTACACGCACCTGTGAGCACACTGCAATATGCCTCGCGGTGGACGAGCCAGTAGGCTATAAAAGCGGCAAGCCGACAATAAAATGCTCCAGCAGCATAGCAGTTCAACGATCAATGGTTGGAACGGTTCACTGTGGTCCACGCCGGGAAGATCAGAGGGGATTCTAACGCTCGACTTGGAAGGCACTGCATGAAGCTACATCTCCTCTCTCGCGCCATTTGGCGAGGACCTCAAATAAGATTACAGGCTGGATTTTCCAATTGCATGAACAACAAGCCATTTTGGCAGTGAGCCTATTTTGTCAGAGGTTTCATGATTGGGCACTGGACAGTATTCGGTGCATTATACGAGCTGAAATAGCTTGTGGAACAAACTTACACCACCCAAAACATTCACAGCTAAATAACTGCGTCATGTAGCATGCATTTTTCTGCAAACATGTAGCAACTGTTTCTCAAGTTCTGTCGTTCTGAATTTATCGAGAACAAAATACAATAGGCTACTTATGACATGTCCATTGTAAATGTCATACACGATACATATAGCCTATAGGGTGTGAGTTGAACTTCAACTCGGTGCGGACTCCGGAGAGGGGCAGGGAAGAGGTTCTGTTTACACGCATCGCATCCACGCCGTTTGGTCGAGGAATTGCATCGTTTGTGCCCACGATGGCCAGGCTACGGAAAAAAGCGTGCATAGCACTGTTTCTATTCACTCTCTTCGTTTTTGGAACCATGATGGGCTTGAGAGCACTGAAGCCCACCGACGGCTTCTCGGATTTAGCTCCTGGATTGGAGCTTCTGCCGATGATAGGAGGGAAGATGGACCGGCGCTCTGTATCCCAAGATACGGCTGTGTCCCCGGGTCAAGCGCGCCCGGCTGCCAGCAACACCAAAGTAGTGTTGTCTCACTCTGGCCCCGAAGGAACCATATTCTATGACGTCCATATATTTTATTATGTCTGGTATGGAACCCCACACATGGATGGTAAATACATGCACTGGGACCACGTCCTGGTCCCACACTGGGATCCTAAAATTGCCGCCAGCTACCCGAGAGGGAGGCATATGCCGCCAGAAGACATAGGCTCCAGTTTCTACCCAGAACTTAATCCGTACAGTTCGAGGGATCCAGACGTGTTGGAGTCGCATATGGAGCAAATCGGAGCCTCGGCGGCAGGTATGCTACTGCTCAAATATGCAACGGGCACTGTAAACTCTAGTTTGGTGGGGTTAGGGGTCCAAACGCGTTGTGTCACTGTGTGTCCAAGAGGAACTTGGGTAGTTTGCGCAAAGCTGATTCCCTTTCGCTTGATGGGCATATTATATTTCAGCACCACTCATGCAATGGACAGCTCCGCACACTCACCAGCATCACGGCCTGAAGAAAATGTTTACAGGTTAGGTTTAGGTTTAAACAACTTTAAAGGTTACAATTATGACCCCCATTAATATGACCCCGTGTGATCTATAGCATCAACCAGCCTGGAGACAGACTTTATAACATAGTTGTTTGCCGAGTAAGCAGCTACTCATAAAATTTCCTTCCATGTAGTCTGCAGGTTATACTTTTCTGACTGTCAATATACTTTCCGATCCAAACATAAAGTAGCCTCAATTCATACAGAATTTTCTAAAGGGCAACTGCTTCATCAGTCTATAGTATCTAGTTGTTAGGGCTGGGCGATGTGGAGAATATAAACATCACGATACCCCCCCTAACAATATATAAATAATGATCACCTCTCAACCAATCACAGTCGAGTATTCACACAGGCGTTGTATACAAATAAAAACGAGCCTAACTATTGAAAATAAATAAATAACATCTTCGAGATAATCCAATTGATGTGATACAGTGAGATTATCACAATGAAAGTTATAGCCTACAATATTAACACTCAAATATTTATTAAACAATTTTGCGACAAATCCCACTTAACACTTTGGTTGCCTTGGGTTAAATTCATGATATACCATAGGTTGCCGGCTCTATTTGTCTATGGAGAAGTACCCCTTCTTTGCATGGCTATAACTTTTTAAATTCGATTGCTACATTGCCATTATTAGGGCCCATTCAAAGTCCTATATGTATTGTTCATTGTGTAGCAACGTTAAACTTTTTCATTCACATATTCATAGTAAAGTATGGTCTACTCTAATGTATAAGTATGTTTTCATCTCTTTCTGCAGCTTTCTCCAGAACGTGATCTATAGCCCCAAATGCATTATATTGATGATGCAATACAGTTTTATGGCAATCAGCGCGATATAAAAAATTCTAACTAGACGTACTTCTAGAAGTTACTACACGTTCACTGATGTTGACCGGATGGGCTAGGGGGCGTTTATAATTCCGTGGGCAGCATTATACCAATCATCTAATGTGGGTCAAATGTTGATAATAGCAGTTAGTATCGAAGACGGTAACGTTACACGCTAAAACTCACCCCAGTCTCCGCGCGCCGTTGGGCGATCATCGTAGAGTAGAAATCTTATCATTATGGGATGTAAATTTACCCGGTCCATCTCCAGCTTGTATAATGGTATATACGTCCAAATCATGTTGTTTATCGAGTTATTGGCAATCGATCACTGTGTAGCGTGACGAGCCAGAGTCCCGGGACCTATAGCGAGTGCCCGGAAGTAATACGGACGTCTAGCACAACCTCTATGGCACATCCTGTTAAGCGATTGCGCCGATCGGCCACCAGATGGCGCTCCTGAACCGCCAGAGAGCTCAGTGGGTCCTGCTGGTGGATCTCAGGCCAGCGGAGGGGACATATGAATCCGATCGCAGATTTTTTAAATATTGATATAAGGACGCTGTACAGCGTCCTCCGGCAACTTGAGCATGGCCGGCAATGACGTCTAAAGACGTTTCATGGCAGCCAAAGTGTTAATGATGTATTTTATTGTTACTTTAGAGCATCAAATTGTGTATCACTGTTTATTGTGTTAAAAAGGTCACTTCTTCTACATGACAGACAGCCAGGCCCTGTAGGGTGGTTTCAAGTGACAGCCTCCCTTGTATCTGGTAGAACAACAGAGTACACATGATACAGGCCTGCAGCTTCTGTCCCTGCAGCTCAGTAGGTTATTGTACACCATCCGGAATGATGACACGACCGCTCATCCCTCTGAAAACCACATGACCATGACAGATGGATCATAGGAGGGCCAGCTTAGACTACTTAGTTAAAAACAATCCATTTAATTAGAGGCCACAGACACAGGGAGCCAGCCAACTCTAAATAGCATCACTTGGCTTAGATGACCGATCGCCCACCACCATAGGGGCCCGGGCCCCCATTAATAAAATGAATAGTGGAGGCCATAACTTTTTTATTACAAGGAGACATGGCTATTTAGATATAGTAGTCAAATATTCCACACTGCTTCTGGGCGAGTGGACACAAGTTTGACGAATTAGCTCCGAGTGCATTTATGATGTGCCAGTGGCTGCCTGGCCCGGCTACAGCGCCAGTGTTTCCATATGAAGCCATTTGCTGGCCTCAAAGCATAGCCCAGCATCCTCGTTGCATTACCACTGGGATTTATGAGCTGTCATAAACTCTAGTGGTGCAGAGTGATAGCTGCTGAAACAAGACCATATAAATGGCTGCAAGTTGATAAGTGCATATTTCATCAATCAAGTGTGCAAGGCATCACTCATGCTGTCTAAGGGAAGGTGTTGAGGTAAATAGCCCAGGGACTATTCGCCACGCAAGTGCTTGCACGGAACCTTAACAACATGTGTGTGAATAATGTGAAGTCATTAAAGTGATGGAAGCATTTACCACGTAACCTATTGGGGGATCCAATTCTCATGCTACATGAAAAAATCGTTAGTTGAAGTGACTGCGGCGAGTAGCGGTGCTATGGGTTAAACTCACTCTCACCCTTAAAAGACACAGACACATTGCAAAGCAGTGAGTTCACCTCTTGGTAAAAAAAATCCCCAGGCCATCAGGATGCTCAATGGCACTATGTAACAACCCATCATCTACACACACTGCACACACATCCACACTCACTTTAAACAAACACTCACCTTACCACTCACTTTAACACACTTTATATTTATCTATTAGAGATTTGCACCACATTCATACCTCATTTGCACCCTACCCCAAGTTTTGTACCTCTGCATTCTACCTCACTGTTACTCATTTTACTCTGTATTGTATATTGTATATATGTATTGTGGCAGATATCATCCCCCGTCACATGGCTATGTGGAGGAAGGGAGATACTACTGCCACGGGCAGAGGAGAGTTAAGTGAGGAGTTGATTAGGACTGATGGAATACACCTGTGCACCACGTGATCACCCACATCCCACACACACACACAAGACACACATAGCATAGGAGAGTTGAGTGGAGGTGAGGAAGGAGCAGAGTTCGTGGAGAGATGTGAGATACAGAGTTTGTGAGTTGAGAGGTAGTTTGAAGGAGAGGTTAGAGCGAGAAGGTGTTCGTGTTACTGGATCCTGGACTGGCTGAGATACCCCCTTGTGAAACTGACCCTGGACCGGACGACAAACCCTGAGTATTGAACATTCCCTTTTTGTACGAGAGCCTGGAACGTGTTTTGACCCTGGACTGTTATAGGACTACTCTATTGCCCATCGGACTTGTACTGCTGATCAATAAATATAATTTGTTTATTGAAATTGTGCTTGTGTGGACATTGGAATTGTTTGTTTTGGTCCGTGTCGAGCCTGGCAAGGCTTGTCACAGTATATTGACTTTACTTACTTTTTACTTACTTCTTAATAATTTTTTTTCTACTTACTTTCTTTTTACTGTATGTAGCACACTCTCAGAAACAGGAGTTGCTAATAAACAGTTTAAAACATTGTTAGGAAAAAAAAGTGGTACTCACAACGAACTCTGGCAAGATGGCGTCTTCTTCTTCTGCAACTTTTTTTGTCGCATGCCTGGTGCGTCCAGCAATCACTGCGCTCCCTATCCCAAAAAAAGTTGCAGAAGAAGAAGACGCCATCTTGCCAGAGTTCGTTGTGAGTACCACTTTTTTTTCCTAACAATGTTTTAAACTGTTTATTAGCAACTCCGAGCTTCCAGACCCCACCGTAAAGCTGTGTTAAACCCATATTGTACGCTGGGTATCTTTGAAATTCATATCTGATATATTTTTGACACAACGTCATCCACACATTCACGCTTGGTTGGTATTTTCTAAAGTGGTCGCGTCACATAAACAAGTGACTGCGGTCACAAAAGCCCCAGGCTTGCAAACCGCAGTCACGAAAGGGGCTAAGTCACGATGGACTTCAAATGTTGTGAAGTGACTGGGGCAAGTAGCAGTGCTATGGGTTAAACTCACTCTCACCCTTAAAAGACACATAGACACGTTGCAAAGCAGTGAATTCACCTCTTGGTATAGTGGTCTGTGCTGTCGACCCGTGGTGCGGCAGACCACAGGTTCAAAACTCCCTCTGGGCATCGAAGTTTAAGGTGACGATATCACTACCGTTATGGAACCAAAACGTTGCCAACAGAGGTTGTATGTTGAACGCTACAAAAGGGGGGTTCCCCTTTGATTGCAGTCAAAGAACCTCTGAAGAACAACGTTTTGTTGTTGTTGTGGGTGCACGATAAATTTAATCCATTTTGTCTATTTAATAGTGTCAGACAGTACTGAACACCTGCTTTGGTAAAAAGGACATTTTTCAACATACCCACATTCCAGTCAGGAACTGTCTGACTAACACATTATGCATTAGTACACGTTAAGCAGCGGTACACCGTAAACAATTACCAGCATTTCACAACATTTAACAGTATTATCTTACAGTGACATATTGTAATCAAGGCACCCTGTAATATCCCAACAAATGCATGTAAAAATCGATTTCACAGCATTTAATTATTATTTCACAATAAAACACTGCAATCAAAATCCTCTGTAATATCACATACAATTTTGTAATTTCACAACACATTGCAAGGAAGTGTAGTCTGCGTCACGATATATATATACGCACTGCTACTACACTGAAAAAAAAACGGGAAAGAGCAGGTCTTTGAATTTACATCAATACAGTTAGTATATGCAACAAATTCATTTATAATCCTTTTGTGATCATGTTTCAAGTAAACTTCTGTTGTTTATGGAGAATGTTGAATTTACTGGTTTCTCCACCCAACCACCTCCAATGCACAGTTTCCCCCCCCCTACCCCCCCCAACCTCCTCCAATGTACAGTTTCTTCGTCAAATGTATATACTCTCTTTTTTAGACTCTTTGTATCACAAACAGTACTGTATTTGTAAATCTGGTATGTCATAAATGTATAGATGTAGCAGTACTGTCTATCTGTGTCATGTATGTCATATGTTATGTTATGATGAATTGAAAATGGGGGACCCTGATGTAAACATGGTCTGGTCATGGTAAACATATCTCTGGTCTGCATCCCCTTAACAATTGTGTGTATTGAGCTGTACTGTACTGTACCCATTCTGCAATCTGTTAATAAAACTTTCAATCAATCAATCAATCAAACTCTCGCGTTGATTCAATTCTGAGATCAGGGGAGTTGAGTTGAGTCACCAACCGGAAATAGCATTCGAACGGCAGAAATGTGGCGGACTCGTTGAGAATGAGAGAAGAAAGCAAGAACTCATCCCGAATTGAAAGTAAGTTCATCAAATTGATTTATGTTGGTGTTCAATTGGGCGACATTTCCTCTAATGTTATATTGCTGTTTTCGTACTAACGTTAGGCGAAAACTTTAATGGGAGGCGCATTTTTTCCCGCGATAATTTCGCAAATGTGTGACTGGGCCCTAACGTTACTTAGCTAGCTAGCTCACTGTGTTATTGTCTAACTACTAGCTAGCTAAATTAAGTCACGAGGACGGTATTTGTGATAGCTGTACAATTTGGCTATCCAACCGCTCTCCCAGGATATATTTGAGAGGTTTGTTTTTTGGTTATCTAACTTAGCTAGTGCTAGCTAGCTACCTCACTTCAAACAAACTCCTTAAATGGCTTGTCATTGTGTAAAACATCATGCTCGCAGGGGAGGAAATTAGGCCATTTTACTTGCCAAATGCAAGTATTTTTTATGTTTGGCGAGTGATTAATTCAGATTCAGATTACTTTAATCACCATATTGTACAGGCACAAATGGAACGTGATTTGACATTACAGTGCATGCATTTTTCACAAATAGGAATAACATAATAATAAATAAATAAGTGCAAAACAGGACAGAAGACCACGCATGAAGACCACTCGAGTAAAGACAATCGCCAGAGCCAACGTTAGGTAGCTATAGTCACATAGATATAAAACACTAGATGGCTCAAAGCGGAGTCTCCCATGTACTTCAGCGGCGGCCATCTTGCGAGAGTACATATGCACCATAGACATATATATCTTCCAATGTACAGTTTCTATGCCAAATGTATATACACTCCTTTTCTGGACACTTTTGTATCACAAACAGTACTGTATTTGCAAATCTGATATGTCATAAATGTATAGATGTAGCAGTACTGTCTATCTGTATGTCATGTATGTCATATATGTTATGATGAATTGAAAATGGGGGACCCTGATGTAAACAAGTCGAAAGTCTTTCTCTGGTCTGCATCCCCTTAACAATTGTATGTATTGAGCTGTACTGTACTGTACCCATTCTGCAATCTGTTAATAAACTTTTCAATCAATCAATCAATCAATCAATGCATGTTATGAGTGGGTGTGCTCCACCCTTGCAAGATGGCCACTATGTGGCAACGTTGGTCTCCATTGGCCAGCAGCGCGGGTAAGCCATTTAGTGATATATATCTATGGCTAGTCAACCTGTAGCTTGCTTGCAAACTAAACGTTAGATGCTGGGCTCCCCGACCAGCAAGTTAGCTAGCTAACTTTGCTAACTGTTACCAACGCCAGCTACGGTGGTTTTGATTGATTGAAAACTTTATTAACAGATAGCAGAATGGGTACAATACTATGAGGGCCGACGGTCCACTCTACTGGTTAAAGTTGCTTACTCGTGAGTAGTACGTTCATTGATAGCAGGAAAATAATGTCCACAGCCAATCCGGTGTAAAACAAGGATATCCAAACGGTTTATTTCTCTTCCACAGCGAAGTCCTCACAGAAGTGATCCTAAAGCTATTTTCCTACACCAAAACTAGTTTGGCTGTTTACTGCCATGAAATATATTCACTATTCACGTTACTACTACAAGTTAAGAAAACTGTATTTTCCAAGTCTCCAAAATCAACTTGCCGGCTCTTAAAGGGAAAGTGACACTAATTTCCTATAAACAGTTCTGAGCTAAATAAAACGGTTCAATGACTATCTAAATCCAATCAATATTCCTAATGCCGTTTCAATGTAAGGTTATACAAATAAACTCTAGGTGGTCAAAACTCAAAAACTCAGTACAGGCACGGGTATCAATAGTTAAGATGGACGTCCTACCTAGAATCAACTTCTTCAGCTCAATGCTACCGTTACCCCCTCCAGAGGGTTACTGGAAAGAATTACACTCCTCCACATACAAATTTATTTGGAATAACAAACCACCACGTATAAAAAGATCCACCGCACAGAGAAACAGAGCAGACGGTGGTATGGCATTTCCAGATTTCTACCACTATTTTAAGGCGTACACTTTAAGACCACTGACAACATGGTTTGATCCCCAAGCATCAGTATCCTGGAGAAATTTAGAAGAAAATATAGTAGCTGCACATAGGCTGAAGGACATAGTATACACCAAATTATCAATTAAGCAATGCGAACGGAAATTTGGCCCCATAATTACTCATGCGATCCGGATATGGCGTGAAACACAAAAAAAAAATTCTATCCCACAGAAATGGCATAATCATACTCCCTTATTCAATAACAATGCACTCTTGATTGGAAAACAACCTATAAGATTCCCTAGATGGGAAAAGCAAGGCATACACTCATTAGGAGATGTTTTCAACAAACTGGGTTTTTGTAGTTATGATGAAATACGCAAAAAAAATTATCTCACCAAGTCCACATATTGTTTTTTACGCACAGTTATTGGCACGTTTGAAGGCTCACAGTGTTCCATTAAGGATACCAATTGTACACCACAGATACCACAAATTCTTCTATGAAAGAGAGACATCGAGAGGTTTTGTTTCAGATTTTTATCATCAATTACTAACATCCTCATATGAAACCCTCCATCTAGACTCAGTCTGGAGGAGGGATATACCAGACCTGGAGATAGATTTTGACTGGCAAGAAGCCTGGGCAAATGTTCGACTTGCATCAAGGAACCCGGACCATTAACAAATCAATCTTAACTATATTCACAGGACATACTTAACTCCTATAAGACTGAACAAAATGGGTCTTAAACAAGACCCCAAATGCTCCTTATGTACAAATGGGGACGAGGGGACATTTATGCACATGTATTGGGACTGCCCACCAGTTAAGATATTCTGGAAAGAAGTGACCCAACAATTATCAAATCTCTTAACTCTGAATATACCTGTACACCCCTCTGTATTACTGCTGAATGATGTCTTTCAGTGTGCAGTACATCCACAGCTAAAGAGATTGGTTTTATCTGGTATCACAGTGGCTAAAAAGCTGATAGCATCACGATGGTTTCAACCGGAAAAAATGTGCCGGAAGGTCTGGATTCTTACATATCTCTATGTGATTTATCAAGAAATATCTACAGCAAGAATTTTGGGTCTCAATGAATCCAAAATGACAATGTGGTTAGAAGTGGTGGAGAGAATAAAAGCTAGCATATAAAGGTAGTGTCTGGTAGGAACAAGTTATAATGGATGGATTATCCAATGGGGAGTCCGGGAGGGGGGGGGTACGAGCTAGAGCATATGTGTGTAGGGTACTAGATAACAGGTATTAGGGGTATATCCTGTATAAGACATTTAACTAAATGGTGATTTCATTGGATATGCACTGTTAATTAATGCTTGTATATCTTATCGTGTGTTGTCATGTTTGTTTATATGTTTGTTTAAAAAATAATAAAAAAATAAAATACAAAAAGGTTATACAAATAAACATTATAAACATTCTCACTAAATATAATACAATAACCTATTATACAGCTAAGCCCCATTGTATTCTGAAATGTAGACTTTAACAGAGTAGGCAACTAACCCAAAAGAAATAAGGTATGCTTTGGCTCCTATAAATACAGTACAGCTCAATACACACAATTGTTAAGGGGATGCAGACCAGAGAAAGACTTCCGTCTTGTTTACATCAGGGTCCCCCATTTTCAATTCATCATTACATATATGACATATGTAGCAGGGTGGATTATCCCTGCTTCGTGGGAACGGGTGTGCACAGCCACTGGGTAGCGAGACACAGTAGAGCTCCGTCTGACTGCACCTTCGTCTGTGGGTCTGGAGCGTCAACTGGAGGCCGGCAGTGGGAGTGGATGGGGCCCGGGATTTACCAACCTGGTCTGGTACTCTGGTCTTCCTCGCCCTTCCAGGGCGGTCAGCAGTACTCCCCAACTCGCTCTCACTTCCCCCAATACCTCCTTTAACCCTCCCACACCTAGTGACTGAATTGTAAATAGATAGCTTAGTTCCTCCCGCAAGCAGTACCCTCCCTCGGTGACATTAGAAATCTTATAGTAAAAAGGGAAAAGTTGGATAGGAAGGGGTTAATTGTATTAACGTTACCCACACCAAAAGAGTTGTTCATAGGCTCAGGAATGGACACGCACACAGAACTCCCATCTAATTCTTTATCGTTACTTATACTGGTCAGTTACAAAGATTTAATAGCAATGGGTCAAATAGAATGAAGTCTTACTATTACCCAATTTGTAACTCAATACCTTATAGACACTTAGATTATACACCCACACCGTATAGAACCAGGTATTGCCGACACAAGTATAGTATACTTCAATGTGCTTGACTCATCACCCACGTCTGGGTTAGTACCAGGGATAATACCTCTCAGGCTTTAATTATATGGTAGTGATAATACCTCTCTAAGGCTTTACTTATAATACAACAGGTCGGTAACCTCCCCACAGGGGAAGGGTTAATTAGATGGGAAAATATTATTAAAGAACAAACACGTTATCACACTCAAAGAAAATGAAAAAGGTGGGCCCACTTTACCAAACAAAAGTCCTATACTAATGCCGGCATGTAATGTTTATGGGGTACCCCTATGAACTGTAGTTAGCAACATTAGCTTCGCCCGTAGGCCGCACCACACTGTGTACTGTGCAATAGGATCCTGAGCACCGAAGCGCTAATGTACTCAACCAAGATGGCGGCCTCGCCGCACCACCACTGTCCGGGTGGTAAGATTGCGTTGAACGCTCTCGTCACAGGAGCTAGCAAGCGGTGTGGGGCAGAGGGAGCAGTAGCGGGCTGAAGGCGCGTGCTGGGTGATGGCGACCTCTGCTGGACGGGACGAACTCCCGTGCTGGGCTGACGACCGCCGGTGCAGAGCAGATGTAGAACGCCGGTGAAGACAGGCTGCTGGCTGCCGGGGCTGGGTTGACGCGCGATAATAATCTGGGTCCTACCTTAACTTTATTTCTTTATTTCAGATTAACTTAACTGAAGCTACTCTGTGGGTCCTAGACAGCCCTCCTGCTAGCCGAAACATACAACGACGCAGGGTGCCTCTAACCACCGGTCCTCTTCAAGCCACGCTGGCTGGGCACCTCACTGGAGGGGATAACGTTAACATAAGCCAACTCTTGGCTATACCGCTTTCTTCTAGGATAACTCGTTGTATCACTAGGGTTATTCAGTGGGGACATGCAACACGCTACTACGCTTATATTTCTAGTATAACCCGTAATATATTCAAGTTCAATACGTTCACCCGTGTGGTCCACAACGGGGCTCTTTCAAGACACGACCGACCAGGTCCAAGTCCAATGTCGAAGAGGCTGGCTCTCCTCACTTCCGTTCCAGTTGACTTGCTTCCCTCTATGCCTCTCTCGTGCGCTCCGCCTGCCACCGCCGCCCCCTGCTGGTACCGCCAACTAGCCCCACAGGAAGAACTGGGTGGATAGAATATGATTCAGTTTACTGTTTATAATCCATATTCCAGCCGGTGAGAGAAGGAGAAACCCGCGTCATTGTTCGAGGGAATATCAATGGAAACTAGTTAATATGTCTTTGTGCACAAAGGGGAGATAAAAGGCAAGTCAGCACTTCTGAATAATAGTCACATATTCAGGGTGCTACACATACATGACATACAGATAGACAGCACTGTTCCATCCAGACATTTATGACATACCAGATCTACAGAAATACAGCACTGTTTAAGAGTACAACGCCTGTCACATAGACCCTGGCGTTGGAAACTCTGTTTAAGAGACAGAGTTTCTAAAAAGAGTATATACATTTGAGGGGGAAGAAACTGTACATTGGAGGGAGTTGGGTAGGTGGGGTGGGGACTGGTGGTTACGGTAACGTCAGTTTAACAAGCTAATAATCACCCATTTTGTCTCTGCAGTTTAGATGAGAAGAAAGGGCTGCCGGTGGGGGACACATACACGATTTATTTTTGGCTGGTAAAAAATCTGTTTGCCCCCCCTGGTGTGCAGGTTAGGCTTAACACTTCCAGTGCCACTGGTTAACATGGTAAAACGTGGTTGAATGCCAGCACCCACTTCAATGATAGCGTTGTGAACGCATAATCTCTGTCTTAAATTATGGCTATGTGTCTAATCTGCCCGTCGTTTATCAATGACTTGTTTGCAGTCAACATTGTCGAAACGGATTGTTTTTTAATCGCTTCATTTCCGTTTTATAGCATTTTGAAAAGCCCTCGTTTTCAAGGAAAATATAAAGATTCCGTGATAAGCGGCATTTACTGGAATATTCTGGCATACACAAAAACGTTGTAATTTTTCTGCCTATTTATGAATCGTTTTCAAATAAACGCTAGATTATCGATAGTATATGTGTACTTATGCACGCTATAGAAGCGTGCTGAAATATCGATTCTCTCATTTCCTGATCGCACACACACACACACACACACACGCATAGGGCAAACGCTGATATATCTGTGAAAATAGCTCTGATTA
The DNA here is from genome assembly GCF_963971535.1 of Notolepis coatsorum. Classification (NCBI taxonomy): domain Eukaryota; kingdom Metazoa; phylum Chordata; class Actinopteri; order Aulopiformes; family Paralepididae; genus Notolepis; species Notolepis coatsorum. Next base: position 55,164,736 of record NC_140183.1, on the reverse strand, counting down.
TCCTAAGACTGGTAAAATAAATTCCTTACCTCAGATCAGATGTTATCCAAAAAGATTATTCCAATTACTGATCGCCATTCCAAATATCGATCGCGTTTATTGATTCAGCGTTGGGTACTGTAAATACATAATCCACACGTTTTCCGGGCCGGCAATCGCAATGGATTCTTCAGTTGGCTTGACGGAAAAGTAAAATGAGGAAACTGCCCCCCCCCCCCCCCCCCCCCATCAGTCTAAACTAAAGGGGTGCAGTTACACAGGGAGAGACGATAGGGGGCGGTATCTTCCCAATTGAGCTCAGAGAGAGTCTGCTACACTAACCTGAGGCTCGATTGATGAAATATGAATTCAAATCGCCAATAAATAAAAATACGACAAACAAACGCTATATAGCGTTGGCGGCACTCAGCGGTCGGCATGAACTAACGACAAAACGCGTTGCTGGTACTCAAAGTGTTAAGGGTTAAAGGGATAATTTACCCATTATCTACTCTGCCTTGTGTCGATGGAAGGTGCTTTGAAATTCGAGTCCTCAGAACACTGGTTGAGTTGCAGGGGGAGGACAATGGATGATACCAAATTATCTTCCTCTAGGCCTAGTTGCCAATTACCTATTGTTGTAGGTAGGCCTATGCAACACAGATTGTAGTTTATAGACGATTTGTTTCCTGTGCAGCACACCTGAGATTAATCACCTCATCCAGTACTGTTTGACATGAAATTTATGTGAGCTTTCCTGTGGTGTTCTTTTACTGCCTCTATTCCAGATTTGACATCCTCTTGCGTGTGCCAGCCATCAAGATATCTATAGTGACTGTTTGAGTATCAGCTAAGGTAGTTAACATTTTGATATGATTGAATGATTGTACAATAGCCTACGTTCATAATCTGCATGCAAACTGCATGCAAAACTTTGTATAATCTCTCCTTTATCTGGTCTCCTTTTTTCTAGGTCATCAGAGAGGTCAAGATACTTTAAGATACGAGTATCCTGTTCAATGTCAGGCAGCCAGGCTAACCATCCTGTTTAGTGTCAGGCAGATTTAATTATGTTTGGGTAGGTACTATACTAACTAGTTACCATGCATAACAATGTTCCACTGTAAATATATATTCGATGTCAGCATGTGTCTGAGAATGTGCATAACTTTGTTCAGCACACACAGCTGCACAGGAATTTCCCCAATTATCAGTGTATGATCAGATGCTTATTGCCCTCCACCATTCTTTTCCAGAAGCAATTTAAACAGGGAGGAAAGAGAGGATATGAGAGACGTGAGGACAGATGTAAGTGGAGCAGGATATTAATTAACTTTGAAGATAGTTGATTTTGTATTTAAATTTGTATTGTTTATTGTATAGCGAGCACAGTTAACCGCATATAGTTGGCAGTTAACCGCATATAGTGTAAACTGCAAACAGACAAGTAGGCAATATGCATGAACTGACCCTAATCAATGAGACTAGGTAATGGAAGCTATAAAGCAGTTTGGTCATATTTACCGGGCCTCCCTGATGACTTACTGACTACCCTACTTGATGATCTTGGAGTGGAGAGTATCGAAGATCTGGCCTTAATGGATGAGGGGGATCTGGTCCGATACCTCAAACCAATCCAGTGTCGGAAGCTGATGAATGGTATTAATCAAGGTAAATTCATATTTGTACTCACATGACACTTAGAACTAGGCCCTTGGAACATTGGCATAACTGTTTTTGTCCCTTCTAGGAGTTGTAATGCTTAATATCGAGGTGCTCCCTCCCTATCCAATTGCTTCAACTTCCCCAACATCGAGCTCTGCGAACACTCTGTCCTCTCCGCAAGCATTCCCGCATTACCTGTTGTCCAGCCCCCCAAGTACTCCCCCAAGCACTTCAGGATGCCCCTCTCTTCTCCAACAAGTTAAAACAAGATTAGAGTATAAAAGCAGCAACAACACTCTGGCTAGACACCGCAGAGAGGGAAGACGGCACACTGGAGTGGCAGGAGAGTCCAGGCTGACGAGAGGTCCTGTCAACCAATACGGGTATGTGTAGGGGTGGCAAAAATATAGATATTACTGTATTATTGTACGGTGAAGTTTTTGAAGGTTACAGTAATAATAACAATAATAATACCTAGCATTTACATAGCTCTTTTCAGGACACCCAGTGCTTTACAATGGTCTTCTCATTCACACACTGAGAAGCGGCAAACAAACAGCGCCAGTGTCCTCTCCATTCACACTCGCACACTAATGGTGATCAGCAACCATGCAAGGCGATGACACGACCCACTGGGGGCAATTAGGGGTTAAAGGGGCACTGCCATACTAGACTAACTTAGGTTATTTGGATTAAATGTTTAAATTATGTGTAGATTTTGTAAAATATAATTTCCCCCAATAGTATTGAGTTAACCTATGATTCCTATCCCTAGGTGTGTGAGGTGGGGCCCAGCAGACTTACCGGATGGGGAGACCGAGGAAACCTTGGGGGCTTTGAAAAGGGATCTGCGGAACATCTACTCAGGCATGCAATCTACTTTACTTTTGGTGAATTGACACCTGAATAAACATCCCACATTAAGCAAAAAGGCCACCTTAATATTCAGAATGAGTAATGATGAGAGAGCATGAAATTAAAGGTTTGCCACTCAATTTCCCAGAGGTGGCGACATCAAATTGTTGTTACTTGCGTACTCAATACATGTATTTGTATGTCTGTACACAGAGGAAGGGATGGGTGGGGCAGAGAGAGCAGAACTTCTGATGGAGAGGACCTACGTCATCCTGCGGCGGTACTTGAACAAAATGCCTGCACCAACGACGGTGGAGGTCAAAGAGGACTGGCCTTTTCTCTTCTCTCAGACGGGGCTTTTCTCCCACTTTGGCCTCCTGACAGACACCGATGCCCTTCAAAAGATCCAAGATGCCCTGGGTCAGAGAGGACGGACCAATTGTTCTGCCAGAAACTGGACAACCCGAAGATCAGGGAAGTTCTGGCCAGATATGATCCAGAGGCTTCGGAGAAGGCTGCCTGCATCCTCCTGCTCCTTATGGTGTACTTCAAGGAGCCTACGGAGAAACTGCTGCTCGAAGTTGATAAAGTTTTATTTATTTAAATATTGAATTATTATTTATTAATATAATTTATTTATTATTATGTGAATTGGGACCACACCATCACTTGATGTTGCTGTGCTATCTTGTTAAGAAATTGACATAATGGTTTAATTCACATTATAGTATGGCTTCAAAATTCGGATAAGTAAACCTTATGTTAGAGGTACCATGAGGCACTCTGCTAGGCTAAAAAAATCATTTTATTGTGAGGATGATCCAACAAGTTTGAACTAGTAGCAGTCTTCATCAGGGTGTGGTGTGGGAAAAGACACAGGTGAGCACCTTGATAAATGCTGAGTATTTAAAACGGAAAGTTTCATATCTTTGCTTATTAACAGGTGCTTCTTGGGCATCAACCCGGAGAAAGGCTCCAGGGCAACCCTCATGTGACCACCCTTCTTCGTAAGCTCATAGACTTTGAATGGTCTGCATAGACAATTGTCCTTCTCCTGTCGTCCCCTCACATGACCACCCTTCTTCGTAAGTAAGCTCATAGACTTTGAATGGTCTGCATAGACAATTGTCCTTCTCCTGTCTTCCCCTCATGTGACCACCCTTCTTCGGAAGCTCATAGACTTTGAATGGTCTGCACATACAATTGTCCTTCTCCTGTCGTCCCCTCACGTGACCACCCTTCTTCGGAAGCTCATAGACTTTGAATGGTCTGCATAAACAATTGTCATGCTCCTGTCGTCCCTGCGCCTCTTTTGTTCTTTTGAGTGCGTGCACGAAAAGTTTATTCATTAGTTCCTTTTTCACCATTTTCGGGTAAGACCTGGAAGTACTAGTTTCAAGGCGACAGTGGCTCGGGAGGTAGAGCAGTCGTCTGGCAATCCGGAGATTCCCGCTCCTCCCCGGGCAGCGTGTCGATGTGTCCTTGAGCAAGACCCTTAACCCCTAATTGCTCCCGATGAGCAGGTTGGCACCTTGCGTGGTTGCCGCTGCCGTCGGTGTGTGAATGGGTAAAATGTGCACAAATTGTAAAAAAAGAAAGAAAAAAAAGCAGCCATTTACCATTTTACTTATGAATATGATTATTTTGTCTTTTGACAATAAAATCCCATAATTAACTCTGAAGAACTGGCGAAACGCTCGTTGTACAAGGCGCATCAGTCAGCTAAAGCCGTTTTGAGCAGTGTTGACCAGCAGTTTATAAAAAAATATTTTAAATGTTTATTAGCAACGCCGAGCTTTCAAACCATTGCGTTTCTCTGTCCGAAACCCTCGTGCAACTGTGAGTACCTTTGAAATTTCTCTGCGATACTTGTACAACAAGCGTTTCGCAGAGGACCAGTTCTTCAGAGTTAATATGGGATTTTCCTATGGAAGATCTTGCTCTACTTGCTCCCAATGAGCAGGTTGGCACCTTGCATGTGTGAATGGGTCAAATGTGCACAAATTGTATTTTTTTTTAAAAAGTAGCCATTTACCATTTTACTTACGAATATGATTATTTTGTCTTGACAATAAAATCCCATAATTAACTCTGAAGAACTGGCGAAACGCTCGTTGTACAAGGCGCATCAGTTAGCTAAAGCCGTTTTGAGCAGTGTTGACCAGCAGTTTATAAAAAAATATTTTTAATGTTTATTAGCAACGCCAAGCTTTCAAACCATTGCGTTTCTCTGTCCGAAACCCTTGTGCAACTGTGAGTACCTTTGAAATTTCTCTGCGATACTTGTACAACGAGCATTTAGCAGAGGACCAGTTCTTCAGAGTTAATTATGGGATTTTCCTATGGAATGTGAATGTGTGAGTGAATGGGTAAAATGTGCACAAATAGGAAAAAAAATAAAAAATAAAAAACCATTTACCATTTTAACACTTTGATCGCCATGGGTTAAATTCATAATTTACCATCCCTCGCCATCTCTATTTGTCTATGGAGAAGTTCCCCTTCTTTGCAGGGCTATAACTTTTTAAATTCTATTGCTAAATTGCCATTATTATGGCCCATTCAATGTCCTATATGTATTGTTCAGGGTGTAGCAACGTTAAACTTTTTCATTCACATATTCATAATAAAATATGGTCTAAAGTATAAGTATGTTTTTATCGTTTACTTCAGAACGTGATTTATAGCCCTAAATGCATTATATTGATGATCAAATACAGTTTGGTAGGAATCTGTGCGAGATAAAAAATGTCAACTGGATGTGCTTCTAGGAGTTACTACATATCATCTGATGATGACCGGATGGGCGGGGGATCGTTTATAATTCCGTGGGCAGCGTTAGATGATTCATCCAGAGTGGGTCATATGTTCATCATAGCAGTTTATATGGAACACGTTAGAATATAACGCTGAATCTTACCGTGGCTTCCTCGCGCCGCTGGCAGATGAGCGTGGAACAGAATTTTTTCTATTATGGGATGGAGAAATGCCAGATCCATTTCCAGGTTGTATAATAGTATATACGTCCAAATCATGTTGTTTTTTCGAGTTATTTGCACCGATCGATGTTCACTGTGTCAAGACGGAGTCTATCTAACGATAGCGAGTGCCCGGACCACATATGGATGAGCACTACCGGTTCAAAGGGTCATTTCCGGTTGGCGATCTACCGATCGGCCACCAGATGGCGCTCTTGAACCGCTAGAGAGTTGAGTGGAGCTTTGCAGTGTGTCTCAGGGCTCGGGAGGGGAAATATGATTTCGGTCACAGATTTTTGAAATATTGACATCAAAGACGAGTTACGGCGTCTTCGGCAGAATGAGCATGGCTAGGAATGACGTCTTAACTCGTCCACGGCGATCATAGTGTTAAGAATATAATTCTTTTGACAATAAATATGCCATGATGGTTTACCTCATTTGTGCGTTTGGAGTGTTGTTTTTAATGTACAATAGCCTACGTGCATTTTTGTAGTCCAGCTCCAGTATACTTTCTGGCAGAAGCTCACACTTTGGTTTCCTGTCGTGATTAATCACGTCATCTAATATAGTATTTGACAGGAAACTATTATATGAGCTTCCTCCAGAAGTATACTGGAGCTGGGGACTATACAGCTATGCACGTATATCATTGTAAATTGACAGTTATTTTGCCAAATTATAATATATTATTATTATTCAATTATTTAGTTGGCATGTCTTTTGCATTACTTTTCACAGTACTGTGAAAAGTAATGCAAAAGGCTTGCCAACATTGTACATTACTTTTCACAGTACATATTGTAATGTAGATTCACAGAAAATTGTTGTAATGCATATACAACAAAATGATGTAATATCACAGTAATTTCTTACAATTTGATGTTGTGAAATTATGTAAAGTCACAGTAAATTGTTGTAATACATATACAACAAAATGATGTAATATCACAGTAATTTCTTACAATTTGAAGTTGTGAAATTACAGTAGACATTTTCACATTCACAACAATGTATTGTACTACCATTGATGTGAAATTACAATACATTGCTGTGAAGCCATTCACAGTAAATTGTTGTGAACCTTACTGTAAAAGTCGTGCAAAATATTGCCAGTAATTTATTGTGACTTTACGGTGAAAAATCTTACAGTAACATAATAGTAATTTCACTCAAAAAGCATTTACACCAGCAGTGTGTTGGTGTTTGAGATACTGGGAGTAGAAAGTAGGCAATTTGTTACCAATGGAAGTGGTGAATGGTAAATGGACTGCATTTTATATAATGCTTTTTTCGAGTCTTCCGACCACTCAGAGCACTTTACAACTTATCCCTCACATTCACTCGTTCTTATACACATACACGTCAGGAGCAATTAGGGGTTCAGTGTCTTGGTCAAGGACACCGGGAACATTCCGATTACCAGAAGGCCACTCTAACTCCTGGGCCACTGCCACCCCATAAATGGGTTTTTGCACAATTGATCTGAAAGAAATAAGATCAAATAAATACACTAAAATCACATGTATGTTCTATATACTATCTATGGGTGCCAGTATATGGAATTATATCGTGACCAGGGAGCTATATATCCAAAGGTTCCACTAAAGCAAACTGCCTCCTAAATTCCAGATGAAATTATGTTGTCTTTGGTGAGGTGCCCAATGGACTATTTGCACATATAACACATGGACATTTTGCACAGTATATAACGCATGGACTCTTTTCACAGTATATAACACGTGGACTCTTTGCACAGTATATAACACATGGACTCTTTGCACAGTGTATAACACATGGAGTCTTTACACAGTATATAGCACATGGACAATTTGCACAGTATATAATACATGGAGTCTTTGTACAGTGGGTGCCAGTATATGGAATTATATCGTGACAAAGGAGCTATATCCAAAGGTTCCACTAAAGTAATGTACCTCCTAAATTCCAAATTAAATGATGTTGAGGTGCCTAATGAGTATTTGCACAGTATATAACACATGGACTATTTGCACAGTATATAACACATGGACTCTTTGCACACTACAGTATATAATATGGACTATTTTCTGTAGGCAAAGATTAAATGCATTCAAATGTCTCTTAAATGCTTTTATTGTGACATTATAGGTTTTTATGTACCTGATGCGGCCACAGGAACATGTCCATCTTGTGTCTTGGATAATGAAGTTGTATTGTATTGTATTGACAGTCCAGTGTTGCTGTGTCTCTCCAGGGGTGCTGGTGCTGTCTTGGTATCCTCCAGGTCTGGCTGATGACGACGGTGAACCCACTGAAGACCTGGTACCAGCTGTACTGGACGCTGCCTACAGACACAACCTCAAGGTCAATTATACAGGCTTCCCTCTTTCTTTTCTCGCTCTGTGTGTGTCTGTGTGTCTTAAGGGTGTAACGGTACGTGTATTCGTCCCGAGAATTTACGGTACGTGGCTCACGGTGCAGTACGTGCAGCCATACGAAGAATACATCTCATACATACCACTAGGTGAACATTTGACAAATCTATGCTCAATATCTTTACTTTACACTGGCTTACTAACAGTCTTAACACAGAAGGTCATTAATTTAACGTTGCATATCAAGCTTGCCACATTTAGATGATGAATAAAATGTTGAAGCTTGTAAAGGCATGAACAAGCCGACAGAACAAATGAACGCGCACTCTGCACTCGGCTGTTTCTCCCCTCCTCTCCTCCCCTTACCTACAGGTGTCACTGAAACAAAACCAACCATGAATGATACATGTTTGTAACACAGCATATTAGGGGTGTAACGGTACACAGAAGCCACGGTTCGGTACGTACCTCGGTATTGGGGTCACGGTTCTGTACAGAAAAAAAATATTTATAATAATAATTATTAACACTTTGACTGCCGGGACACGTCTTTAGACGTCTTTGCTGGCCATGCTAAAGTTGCCGGGGGACGCTGTACGTCGTCCTTATATCAATATTTCAAAAATCTGCGATCGGATTCATATTCCCCCTCCGCTGGCCTGAGATCCACCAGCAGGACCCACTGAGCTCTCTGGCGGTTCAGGAGCGCCATCTGGTGGCCGATCGGCGCAACCGCTTAACAGGAAGCGCAGTAGAGGTTTTGCTGGTCGGCCATATTACTTCCGGGCACTCGGTATAGGTTCCGGCACTCTAGCTCGTCACACTACATAGCGATCGATTGCCAATAACTCGATAAACAACATGATTTGGACGTATATACCATTATACAAGCTGGAGATGGACCGGGTAATAATATATCCCATAATGATAAAATTTCTACTCGACGATGATCGCCCAACGGCGCGCGGAGACTGGGGTGAGTTTCAGCGTGTAACGTTACTATCTTCGATACTAACTGCTTTTATCAACATTTGACCCACATTAGATGATTGGTATAACGCTGCCCACGGAATTATAAACGCCCCCTCGCCCATCCGGTCAACATCAGATGACGTGTAGTAACTTCTAGAAGTACGTCTAGTTGGAATTTTTTATATCGCGCTGATTGCCATCAAACTGTATTTCATCATCAATATAATGCATTTGGGGCTATATATCACGTTCTGGAGAAAGCTGCAGAAAGAGATGAAAACATACTTATACATTAGACCATACTTTACTATGAATATGTGAATGAAAAAGTTTAACGTTGCTACACAATGAACAATACATATAGGACTTTGAATGGGCCCTAATAATGGCAATGTAGCAATAGAATTTAAAAAGTTATAGCCCTGCAAAGAAGGGGACTTTCTCCATAGACAAATAGCGCTGGCAATCTATGGTATATCATTAATTTAACCCAAGGCAACCAAAGTGTTAATATAAATTTTAAATTTGTATTTTAATTTTTTTTTAATTTATATATTATATTTATTATAATTATAATTATTATTAAATATAATAATTTTCTATAGGCTAGCCGTGGTAGTCAGTCACTGGTGTCATTCTGTGTTCAGGCAGCGTGTAGCTTTATGCCAAGCAAGCAGTGCAAAAATTTACCGTAGTGGCATGCAGTAATGCGCCTTTCATTTTCCGCCGCCCAGCGCCCAGGTCGCGCGGAAATAGGCTGTCTATTGCCATTCTCTTTGACAAACTCTAACCTTAACCAGCTCCTTAACAACGCCTAAACTTAACCGTTCTAACCTTAACCAACTCCGAAACAATGCCTAACCTTAACCTTAACCTTAACCATGCCTAACCTTAACCATAGAAATTATATTGCCATTCTCTTTGACAAACTCTAACCTTAACCAGCTCCTTAACAGCGCCTAAACTTAACCGTTCTAACCTTAACCAACTCCGAAACAATGCCTAACCTTAACCTTAACCTTAACCATGCCTAACCTTAACCGGCGAAAGAATACACGTTAAAAAAAAATCACGTTAAAAAATATTTTCGATGGGATTCGAACTCGCCAGCAAACAAGCCATAGGATCCACAGCCATGTGTCCTTGCCAATTGAGCTATTGCTAGATACTGAATAAGGGGCGGTGACTTATATATATTGAGCTCCGCTCGGCGGGATCTCATGCGCATGCGCGGGCACCTCGCGCGAGCACGCCGGCGCACGCACGCACCTGAGCGAGCACGCCGCCGCCGGTGCACGCACGGTAGCATTTGTCTGAAAAGAAGGGCGCTTTACCGCACTAGCGTGCGGTGACGAATGCGGAAGCATTTTTGCACTGCTTGCTTGGCATTAACGTACAGGCGTTCAGGCATCCACTTGCCTACTGCCCCTTTAACAACGTATCCTTGCTAAGTTTCAGTTTCATTTCTAGAGAGAATTTAACTTCACGACGAGACTGAATACTAGAGAACAGATGACATATTACAACAATGGCAGAGGATTATTTGGATTTAAACACAGTGGAGCTCAGATGATCTGTCCGGAAAAGCATGTTTCTTTTTCTTATTTGATGAGCTGTGCCTGTGAGTCCGGCGGGGGAGAATGTTGATGTGTTTGTTGGCGCGTGTGTTTCTTTCCATTGGTTTCATTTGGTTAACGTTATTGGGCGAACAAGAAAACGAAAGAAAACTGTAATGACCCTGCAGCTGTTCCAATGTAAATGTGCCTTTCTCCGTGCACTTTCGCCGCTCTGAACTGAAGTCGGGGACTCGGTGTGCCGCGCGCTGTTCTCGCACGGACCTCGCAAGTGCCTGCATGTGGGACTTGTGTGTTTGCGCTGTGGGGCGTATTCGTCGTATGGCGCCCGTACCGCACCATGACGGCCGTACCGTAAATTCGCGGGACGAATACACGTACCGTTACACCCCTACAGCATATACCAGGGGTTCCCAAACTTTTCAGGCCAGGACCCAGAAAATAAGGCGTCAGAGAGCCGCGGCCCAATGCACATCGTCAGGCTTTTTTTTTTTTTTTTTTTTTGCCAGGCGACCGATTTTTTAAGCCAAATATCACTTCAATCCTATTAAGTTACACATAATTAAAAGAGAGAAGAAGAAGATTTTTTTGTTTGTTTTATAGCCCTATAAATAATATAAACATGTTTATAATGAATAATATTTACTCATTTTAAGTATGTTTGTGTTTCCAATGCACAATATAACGTTAATATATCAAATATAAATAATCGTTTTCCTGAACAGAAAGTGACTGACTGTCTGATAGAGAATACGTTCCGTTACCGTAGCCGCATTTCTCCTAGCCGCATTTCTCTCGGGCTAGACGCAATAGCGCTTACAGTGGGCGTGCACGCCGTGCACTGGTTTCATCGCTGTATCCGTCGCAGCCAATCAGTGCGTAACGCGCTGTGCGTTGAAATACACAGTCACTGTGCGTTTCAACTTAACAAGGTAGAGAGAGAGTCTCTCTCTCTCTCTCTCTCTCTCTCTCTCTCTCTCTCTCTCTCTCTCTCTCTCTCTCTCGATTGATGGCAATGGTGATAGTTGTACCTAATTAAATATTCGCCAATGCGTGGTACATGTTTGCAAAATGTTTGGTATAGCGCCCCCCATGGAGAAGAATGTACCGGCCGCCACTGGGTCAGAGGAACTACGTGTATTCTTTATGAATGATTTTCAAAATATGAATGAGGATGGTGTCTGTGTGTGTGCGTCCATCTGTCTACCATAATGAGGTTAGCAAACCAGCAGCAGCAGCAGCAGCAGCAGGGAAACCATTTGTCGTCGACAGCGGTGGTTTATTCCCTAGTCAAATCAGAAAGCTCAAACCATGCATCCCTGAGAAGGGACCTCAGAGCACCAGTAGTAGTAGCCCTAGTGGTCTGTCACTGTTGAGCCTGGTGAGACCATGGAACCCTGTTCAAAAACATTGCCTGTAAAGCTGTCTTTGTGGGAGACATAAATGCTAAAATGGGTCAAAGCTGCTCTGAGATCAGCAGTTAGTGGGGGCTGAGCTGGGCTTGCCTGGGGGGAGGGGGGGGGGGGGTTGGACAAAAAGCACATGACCAAATGCCAATTAGGCTGGAAAATGGCATGCGAGGGGAAACAACTGCATCCCATGCCGAGGCCCTCTGTGTTCTGGCATTCCATCCTTATAAAATCTTTATGGGAGCGCTACGCCTTTGTAATGTGATACATTTACTGTCAGAGGCCCTTCAGATACAGAGAAGGCCAGGGAGAGAGAGAGAGAGAGAGAGAGAGATTATGAATTGAAAATGGGGGACCCTGATGTAAACAAGACGAAAGTCTTTCTCTGGTCTGCATCCCCTTAACAATTGTGTCTATTGAGCTGTACTGTATTGTACCCATTCTGCAATCTGTTAATACAATTTCCATTCAATCAATCACTGTGCAGACTGATTGATTGAATGAAAATTTTATTAACAGATTGCAGAATGGGTACAATACAGTATGGCTCAATACACACAATTGTTAAGGGGATGCACACCAGAGAAAGACTTTCATCTTGTTTACATCAGGGTCCCCCATTTTCAATTCATAATGAATTGTAAGTAAGGGTGCAACTTGCTCCGTGCAATCCATTCTTGTTTCCTGTGCTCTGATGCTTGTTCATTCCACCTTTGTCCACAGCTTCTAGGTTTTTCTCTCTCTGAAGTGTTTTTGTTTCTCCTTATCTTTGCTAGGCAGTGGTGGTGGTTTTGTGTTTTTCCCCCCATTCCTCTGACCCTTGTGTTTAGTATGTGTCAGTTGCTTTTATTTTCATTCATTCAGTGTTCCTGTGTTCTACCCGCCCCATCTCATCGTACCAACACATGTGTCCAACACCCCCCATCCTGACAACATCCATAAGAGTTCCCATTTCATATCCTCCAGAGAGAGACTGAGAGAGACCGGGGGAGAGAGACAACGGGAGACGGATGGAGGGAGACAGATGGGGAGATAGATAGAGAGACATGCCCACAGCTAGTGATTGTGATGGCATAAGCGCTGTGGCTCAGAACTGGGGGAGAAAGTGGGGGAGAGAGGGAATGAGAAGAGAATAAAAGAGAGAGAGGTAAATGGAGAGAAAGTGAAAAGGAGACCAAGTCAGAGAGCATGTGGCTGTTAAAAGCTGCTCTGGGACCAGAGTGAGTGCTGTGTGTGTGTGAGTGAAGGGGAAGTGACAGTGTGACGGGAGAGACAGGCTCATAAGAGCCCCCCCCCCCCCCCCCCCCAGCATGGTGCCATCAATAATGCAACCACGGCAACGGCTCACTTAAACAAAGTAAACCAGCCGGGTAACTCGCCAGGTGGACCAGGTACCGGATAGATCCTCTGCTGTCATTCCCACATCAAGGCCCCTCTTTCAAAAGGGATGGAATCATCAATACAGCAGAGAGGAAACAGTGGGTCGCTATTGTCATAGGAAAAACGTACATAGTATTTAATTTTTTTTTAGCGTTTGATTAATAGAACATTGCTGGACCAAATTAAAATGCCTCACGGGCCTGATGTGGCCCGCGGGCCACCTATTGGGAACCCCTGTCTTAAAGTAATCACTGAAGTAACGGGAGGGGACGGATATAGAGCCAAGTGGATTGGCAGCGATTATTATTACGTCATATTAAAAGTCCTCCACGACAATAAGGGATAGTTTAATTCGAATTCGTTTAGTCGAAGATCAGATCCATATTGGCCTAGCTCGCCTCTTCTCCGCAAAGAGCTTGGGATGAGAGGCAGTAGCGTCCCCTCTTAACCCAGCCTGTCAGCTCTAATATCCCGTTCATTTGGTTCTCCTGCCATTTGACTGCAGGGGAGGAAATAATGCATCTGTGTCGGGGGACTGCCTGGGAGACAGGTTGGATGAAGCACGCAATACGAGTCTGTAGATGTTTGGACACAGCGCTGTCAGGAGGAAAGAAATTAAGATGAAAGCAAAGGCCAGCTTTATTGTCAACAGTGCGCCGTCAAGCACTGCTGTGTAAAAGGAGGTACAACTACTGTACCTAGTTCAGTATCACCTGCACATTGTATATTACTATTGCACTTTACTGTTACATTTGCACTCTGGTTGGATGCCAAATTTATTTTTGTTGTACCCGTACTTGACAATACATTTGAATCTAATCTAATCTACATCTCAAGAAGGTTATGGAATTGCTTATGTTTGAGTGTCATAAAAGCATATAAAAAGACAATGGACCTCATTCACCAACATTGTCTTAAAATTTCTCTTACGACAACCTCCTTGGAAGGTCGTAAGAGAAAGTCGACGACAATTCCCCCCGGATTCACCAACGCATGGAGAGGTTGTCTTAACTTGCCAAATGATCACAGCTGCGAACCGCTGAATAATAATGAATGAACAGTAGGCTTATATTATTCAAATTACTTGTTTCATTAGGAGATAGTAGAGGGTGTATGTGCTGCCCTATAGTGGTACGTACAGTACGTACAGTATACACATCTTAGCGTGACATCTTAACTCATTGACCGCCATGCTATTTTCCCATCTCTACTCAATGGCGCCGGCGTTATTGACCATTTCCGCGGACCCATCGTGTGTTCTGCATTATAGCTATGGAGACAATAGTATGGCTCATTTGACAGGCATTGTTTATAGTCCAACACTGGCAAACCAGTTAATTTCGACATACTTTAGTGTGCGCTATTCCACGCTAAACATCGCCCCTTTCCAAAATAATCCAGTATTTTTTTCTAGATTGCGAGAAATTACGTGTTATATGCATATGCCCAAATCATTCGGGTTGCTTGCCCTGAAACTCCAAATATTTCCAAATCAAAGGTATATACCATATATGTTTCTTCACAAAATCATCAAGGGGAGGGGGGGGGGGTCTTTTACCTCGAAGCTGCGATCATTACTAAAAGCATGTTTTAGGTTCGGTAAACCACGACACTGTGATGGATACAAAAGCATGTTTTAGGTTCGGTCTAATAGACCTGAAATAGACTTTACCTTAGTCAGAAGGTACTCCAAAATGATTAATCCCAGTCGTCCCATCGCGATCGCAATTACTCATGTATATTGGGCATGGCTATCATACGGGAAACAATAGGTTTGAGGCGATCATGCAGGCAGATTCACAGACAGAGATAGACCCATAGTCCAGAGACCCAGTTCAAAAGGTAGGCGATACTGCCACCTGGCGGGATTCGATCGTCATTGCAATTTTAACATAGGCAGCGGTACCAGGGAGACACAGGGAGGTCCGTGCGAGTGTAGAATGGGGATCAAAGGAAAAAGATCAAAGGATCTAAAAACGAGAAAACTCGTTATTGGTGCTCAACGGTTGGCGACGAAACACGAGTATTCTCGTTTTTGGCGGCCAATGGCTTAAGGCCACCACAGAGTTGGGCGTGAGTGGATCAGACTCCACAGAAGTGTCGCACACCTGTCACACAAAAGGCTGCTCGGCGTGTTGGTTGACATCGACCTGCATTAAATGTAGTAAACTGGCATGAGAAATGTAGGAAATTGGTAAGCTTGACTGAAACCTCAAACCATTGCGGACATGCTGCGAAGAGTCCGGTCCGCTCACAGTATGCCCGACTCTGTGGCGGCCTTAAGATGTCTACTGTACTTACTGTACGTACTACTATAGGGCAGAGCATATAGTATCTATCTCCTAATGAAACAAGTAATTAGAATAATATAAGACTTATATAAGCCTACTGTTCATTCATTACACACGTAGGCTATACAGTGTGCGTGTGTGTGCGCTGAACAGGTGGCCAGGAGTGCGCAACAAGATGGTATAAATATGGAATATTAATACAGTCTATTCCACTATTTATTCTATTTGTATTTTTTTGCACAATCAACTTCAAATTACATTATTTTCCTTTCGGAACTTCATTTGTGCAGTGGTTGAAAGACAAACATACAGTCACAATACATAGACACTCACCACTATATATATAAAAAGAATTGTTAAAACTACAATAAAAAGACCACTATATAAAAAAAAACACCAACTACATTAAAACTACAGTACTTAAAGCATGATATATTAAACACCATGTGGAGCAGTTCTATATGTATATAAATAATAGTAGTACAGGTACATAGTATATGTCCATCTTGGG
Organism: Notolepis coatsorum; assembly: GCF_963971535.1. Lineage (NCBI taxonomy): Eukaryota > Metazoa > Chordata > Actinopteri > Aulopiformes > Paralepididae > Notolepis > Notolepis coatsorum. The sequence continues at coordinate 55,148,765 of NC_140183.1, read as the reverse complement.
GGTTAGGTGTTCAGCAGTCTGATGGAGGTTGGCACGAAGCTACCTAAGCCCCTTTTGTTCAATGATGAAGCTCTGTATCGACGGCCTGAGGGCATTAGTTTGTAATGGGTGTGAAGGCGGGCATGGCCACCTTCATTTCACTACATGTCTCGTGGTTGTATGTGACGAAAATAAATCTCTTGAAATCTTGAACTATATGTAGCAGGGTGGATTATCCCTGCTTCGTGGGAACTGTGGTGCACGGTCACTAGGTAGCGAGACACAGTAGCACTCTGGCCAGCTGCACCTCCGTCTTTGGGGTCCAGAGCGTCAACTGGAGGCTGGCAGTGGGAGTGTATGAGGCCCAGGATTTACAAACCTGGTCCGGTACTCTGGTCTTCCTCCCTCTCTCTTGGGCAGTCAGCAGTACTCCCCAACACACCCTCACCCTCCACAATTGTCTCCTTAGCCCCCCCACACCTAATGACTGGATGGTAAAGAAATAACTTGGTTCCCCCCGCAAGCAGTACCCTCCCTCAGTAACACCAGAAACCTTACAGTGGGAAATGGAAGGTTGAATAGGAAGGGGTTAATAATGGATATATTACCCGCATCAAAGGGTTAGGGTTAGGGTTAGGCTCAATAAAAGACACACACACAGTGCTCCCGTTCTGGATGAGTGTTATTGTAACGTGGCCTAGTTACAACAATGCTACGTCTGGTGATTATTGCACCATGGGTATCAACACACAATAATTACACTGGCATAAATCAATTATATAATTACACCCAGGCACCAAGTGCTCTCACGGTACCCAGACTAAGTGCTGCCCACGTCTGGGCTGAACACAGTATCTACCTTCTCTAAGGGATTACATATACTGCTCCAGGTCGGTAATATGGGGAAGGAAGGGGGAACATAGGGGAGGAAAATAGAAGGATTCACTGAACGGGAAATATTATGAAACACACACCTTATCACGCTCAAAGAAAAGGAATGAAACAAAAGAGTGAGCCCACCAAATACCAGTAAAGTCCTATCTTAATGCCGGCATATATTGTTCGGGGTACCCCTATGGAATGGTAGTAGCAACATTTCTTTCGCCCGCAGGCTGCACCACACTGTGTATTGTATAAGGAATCGGGAGCATCAATGCTCATTTGTACTCATCCGAAATGGCCGCCTCGCCACTCCACTGTTGTCCGGGAGGCAAGATGGCGTCGAACGCTCTCGGCGAGGATGTTAGCAGGCGGGACTGGGCAGAGAGGCAGCGCCGGCTGAGAGCGTGTGCTGAGTGATGGCGACCCCTGCTGGATGGGAGGAACTCCCATAAGCCGCAGGCAGCCTGGTGCAGGTCTGAGTGAAGTCCGCCGGAGCAGGCTGAATGCAGGCAGCCGGGTGCAGGTCTGGTCGATTGTTCATATACTATCGCTGGTACTGCTAGGATAACGTGTCCACTAGCCAGTACTTGTTATCACCCGTTGCTATCTCACGGGGCCCTCTGGCATAACGTCAGCAACAGGGCTCTCCAGAGCCCCCGTTAGCTGCGACTACTCGTTGTCCAAGTTCACTGCCGAAGAGAGCGTCTTCCGTTTGTCTCCTCCATATATCACCTTCCAACTCTCTCCGCCACTCTCTGCCTGCTACCGCCCCCTGCTGGTCCCGCCTGCCAGTCACAAGGGGAAACGCATTGTAGAATATGATCAGTACTGTCATTTATAATCCATATTCCAGTGCTCTTCGGAAGGGGACGCTTGTGTCATTGTTCGTGTGAATATCAATGATGTATTTGTGTATAAAGGGAATATAAAACACCAGTCAGCAGTCTCGAATAATATACAATATTTTCAGACTGCTACATATAGATATATCCACGCGATTAGCTTTAGTTATTTATTTATCCACTGTCATTTGCAGTGTTGGTGTAGTGTTTTTATTTATTTTCAGACATCACAATGCCTCTTGAGGCATAACTGTAAATGGAAAACAAAATTATTTATCATACAAATTGTCATATTTATTATTATGATTAATTAATTCCTGTAGAGTTGACATGAACGAAATCACCATGATTCCTCCCAAATAAATCCCTTAACTCATTCAGCGCCGGAGCGATATGCCCGATATAGGTCTAGAACGCCACCGCTTTAATCAATGGGGGGACTGCGAGATTTGCTAGTGCTTAAAATATATCTGAAATTATAGCTATGGGTCTAATACACCCCTCGATCAGTGAGTTGCTTCCAGTCAACATGTACAAAACGGATTGTTTTTTCATCTGTACAGTTCCGTTTTATACCGTTTTGAATATGAATATAGTTTGGGTGCTTCTGAGTAATTTCAGGGAAAAGACGCGAAAACAGCGTTTTTGTATAATTCAATAAATACGTTGTAATTTTCCGCCTGATTATAGAATCTTCCTGAAATCAACGCTAGATCATCATTATTATCCTTCCTCGTGCAAGAATGAAGAGCCTCATAGCACGAGGCTCCCCCAGTCCCCTCCTGCACTCAACGGCCCACAGCCACACAGAGATAGTGTAGAAATAAATATCAGATCAACGATCAAATTTATATATAGTGTTCTTACCTTGTATCTGATGTAATGCAAAAGAAATAATCCAATTATCTGATCGCCATTCCAAATACTGCTCGTGGAGGTCCGTACCACATTACCGACCGTTACACACTGAGGGGCGGGCGGGGTTACTGTTCCATGCCATCGTTGTTGAGGCCTACCTCGTCTGAGTATTTAAACCCTGCACGCACGCCTCGGATCGTCCCAGAAAAGAAACTACATCATTCCCAATGGAGTGCAATACCAGCTGGAAGCGGCGGTATTTGCCCTTTTGAGATCTCAGACCCATTCCCAATGATAACATCAGGCTGGATGGATGAAAATGAATGGATAGCTAATAAAAGAAATAACGATTAAAACCCGACTATACTCGTGATTGGCGCTCAAACGATGGCGAGTTAACCCGACTATCATCGTGACTGGCGCTGAATGAGTTAAGAACACGGCGCACACCAGTCTGTCCGACTTACTACTGCTCTTCAGTGCTCCTAAATCCTGCTCTTAGTTAAGACCGAATCGAGGAGAAGGGACCGTTGGTGAATCCCAAAATCGGCCCGAAAATGTCTTAAGTGGAGCTAGAACAAAAATGTGTCTGATCTTTTGTCTTAAATCCGTTGGTGAATGAGACCCAATGATCATAGAGCACTATAATCAAGACAGAATACTCAAGAGTATAGTAGCGAGGAATGCACTGCATGTTGGCCTCTTACTGATAACTGGTGAAAGAAGAATTGCCAATAAGTAATTATATAGGGATGCTCGATATTGGCTTTTTTACCGATACCGATATTCCGATATTGTCCAACTCTTAATTTCCGATACCGATATCAACCGATACCGATATATGCAGGGTTCCCCCCCCCCCCCAAAAAACTGAATAATTTCAGGTAACTAATAATTTCACTGGATATATATATAACAAATATTGTTATTGTTTTTTTTCTTTTTTCGATACCGATATTTTCCGATATCACATTTTACTGCCGATATCGGCCGATAATATCGGTCGGCCGATAATATCGGACATCCCTAATATTTACCGATATCAATGCAATTTGGTAATCCTATGATAATCCGATTACTGAAGGTGATAAATCATGAAAACACAGTACAAATGGAGAATAATCCAGTTTAATGTACCGTATCCAGTTGAATGCTGTTCACATGCAAGTACCCAAACAAAACCATTAAGGCAAATAAAAATTATAAAATAGAACAAAACGAACCTGTGCTGCTAGAGAGAGAAATTATCACAGGTTGTTCACATCTGCCCAGTTCTGCCCATCTAACAGGCACCGATCAATAAAAAGATCGCCATCAACGGCCGAAACCCGATAACAGTAGCTTGAATATGCTGCTCACAGTAACATGTTGAGAAGTCTTCTAAGGATCCTATTCTAGTCCTTTTCCTGTTGACCAAATCCTCCCACTCCCATTGCACACAGAAGGACATTAATATCCGGAGTGCCTTTCCATGCATAATCTTGGCAAAGTGCTGACTACAGTGGGAAAACCACTGGCATCATTTGCAGTGCTAATGAAGATTTGCTAATGAAACGACTTTTAATAACTTCAACTGGAAGGTAGAGGAGCTGTTCTTCTCTACCCCCTCACTCCAGGATGCCTTGGTGGGATGCAGTTATCAGTAGGAGAGACGCCGCCCAGGAGCACTGGCAACGGGCCAAAATGGATCCGATGTAAACACAGATCTGGGCAGTATGCTTCCAAAAGCAAAGACTGAGAGAGTTGCATTAGAAGAAATACATTTTTTAGTTTGAAGTTACAACACAAGGCCGCCCTTCAGGAGCCCAATATATTCTTTCCACGTTTTATTATTGGATGGAAAAATGTGATCATCAAATAATACAGGCAGAGAGAAAGGAAGAGTTAGGGAGCTGGTTAGTTCGTCCACTGAACGTGTGACGAAGTACCTGTCTGTAGCATCTTATTTCTGTCCATCTCTGTCCTCCTGCACAGTCTCTCTGTCCTGTCCTTCTCTGTCCTCCTGCACCGTCTTTCTCTGTCCTCCTGTCCTGTCTTTCTCTGTTCTGTCCTGTGTATCTCTGTCCTGTCTTTCTCTGTCCTCCTGCACCGTCTTTCTCTGTCCAGTCTTTCTCTGTCCTCCTGTCCTGTCTTTCTCTGTTCTGTCCTGTGTATCTCTGTCCTGTCTTTCTCTGTCCTCCTGCACCGTCTTTCTCTGTCCTCCTGTCCTGTCTTTCTCTGTTCTGTCCTGTGTATCTCTGTCCTGTCTTTCTCTGTCCTCCTGCACAGTCTTTCTCTGTCCTGTCTTTCTCTGTCCTCCTGCACTGTCTTTCTCTGTCCTGTCTTTCTCTGTCCTCCTGCACTGTCTTTCTCTGTCCTGTCTTTCTCTGTCCTCCTGGACAGTCTTTCTCTGTCCTCCTGCACTGTCTTTCTCTGTCCTGTCCTTCTCTGTCCTCCTGCACTGTCTTTCTCTGTTCTGTCCTGTCTTTCTCTGTCCTGTCATGTCTTTCTCTGTCCTGTCCTTCTCCGTCCTCCTGTCCTGTATTTCTCTGTTCTGTCCTGTGTATCTCTGTCCTGTCTTTCTCTGTCCTCCTGTCCTGTATTTCTCTGTTCTGTCCTGTGTATCTCTGTCCTGTCTTTCTCTGTCCTCCTGCACCGTCTTTCTCTGTCCTCCTGTCCTGTCTTTCTCTGTTCTGTCCTGTGTATCTCTGTCCTGTCTTTCTCTGTCCTCCTGCACAGTCTTTCTCCGTCCTCCTGTCCTGTCTTTCTCTGTTCTGTCCTGTGTATCTCTGTCCTGTCTTTCTCTGTCCTCCTGCACCGTCTTTCTCTGTCCTGTCTTTCTCTGTCCTCCTGCACTGTCTTTCTCTGTCCTGTCTTTCTCTGTCCTCCTGCACTGTCTTTCTCTGTCCTGTCTTTCTCTTTCCTCCTGCACTGTCTTTATCTGTCCTGTCTTTCTCTGTCCTCCTGGACCGTCTTTCTCTGTCCTCCTGGACCGTCTTTCTCTGTCCTGTCTTTCTCTGTCCTCCTGGACCGTCTTTCTCTGTCCTCCTGCACTGTCTTTCTCTGTCCTGTCCTGTCTTTCTCTGTCCTGTCATGTCTTTCTCTGTCCTGTCTTTCTCTGTCCTCCTGTCCTGTATTTCTCTGTTCTGTCCTGTGTATCTCTGTCCTGTCTTTCTCTGTCCTCCTGGACCGTCTTTCTCTGTCCTCCTGCACTGTCTTTCTCTGTCCTGTCCTTCTCTGTCCTCCTGCACTGTCTTTCTCTGTTCTGTCCTGTCTTTCTCTGTCCTGTCATGTCTTTCTCTGTCCTGTCTTTCTCTGTCCTCCTGTCCTGTATTTCTCTGTTCTGTCCTGTGTATCTCTGTCCTGTCTTTCTCTGTCCTCCTGCACTGTCTCTCTGTTCTGTCCCGTCTTTCTCTGTCCTGTCTTTCTCTGTCCTGTCCTGTTCATCTTTGTCCTGTCAAAAGGTAAAAGAGGCTGCATGACATCATACTGATGACCCTTCTAAGGCAAAACCTTCAGAAGAGCAGACAGCGATAGCTTACAGTTCTACGACATCCACTGGGTCTTCAAAACCTGACAGTGAAAAAGGTGGTACGGTATAGAGACCTTGGAGTCTTGAGCAGGACCCCCTTGCGTGTGAGACAAATCGAACACTGTGTGAGTGTGAGACAAATCGAACACTCTTACATCACTCTGCTGACCTCACACTGGGTAACAACACTCTGCTGACCTCACACTGGGTAATAACACTCTGCTGACCTCACACTGGGTAACAACACTCTGCTGACCTCACACTGGGTAATAACACTCTGCTGACCTCACACTGGGTAATAACACTCTGCTGACCTCACACTGGGTAACAACACTCTGCTGACCTCACACTGGGTAACAACACTCTGACCTCACACTGGGTAACAACACTCTGACCTCACACTGGGTAACAACACTCTGACCTCACACTGGGTAACAACACTCTGCTGACCTCACACCGGGTAACAACACTCTGACCTCACACTGGGTAACAACACTCTGACCTCACACTGGGTAACAACACTCTGCTGACCTCACACTGGGTAATAACACTCTGACCCCACACTGGGTAACAACACTCTGCTGACCTCACACTGGGTAACAACACTCTGCTGACCTCACACTGGGTAATAACACTCTGACCTCACACTGGGTAACAACACTCTGCTGACCCCACACTGGGTAATAACACTCTGACCTCACACTGGGTAACAACACTCTGCTGACCTCACACTGGGTAACAACACTCTGCTGACCTCACACTGGGTAATAACACTCTGACCTCACACTGGGTAACAACACTCTGACCTCACACTGGGTAACAACACTCTGACCTCACACTGGGTAACAACACTCTGCTGACCTCACACTGGGTAACAACACTCTGCTGACCTCACACTGGGTAACAACACTCTGCTGACCTCACACTGGGTAATAACACTCTGCTGACCTCACACTGGGTAACAACACTCTGCTGACCTCACACTGGGTAACAACACTCTGACCTCACACTGGGTAACAACACTCTGCTGACCTCACACTGGGTAACAACACTCTGCTGACCTCACACTGGGTAACAACACTCTGCTGACCTCACACTGGGTAACAACACTCTGACCTCACACTGGGTAACAACACTCTGACCTCACACTGGGTAACAACACTCTGCTGACCTCACACCGGGTAACAACACTCTGACCTCACACTGGGTAACAACACTCTGACCTCACACTGGGTAACAACACTCTGCTGACCTCACACTGGGTAATAACACTCTGACCCCACACTGGGTAACAACACTCTGCTGACCTCACACTGGGTAACAACACTCTGACCTCACACTGGGTAACAACACTCTGCTGACCCCACACTGGGTAATAACACTCTGACCTCACACTGGGTAACAACACTCTGCTGACCTCACACTGGGTAATAACACTCTGCTGACCTCACACTGGGTAACAACACTCTGACCCCACACTGGGTAACATCACTCTGCTGACCTCACACTGGGTAATAACACTCTGCTGACCTCACACTGGGTAACAACACTCTGCTGACCTCACACTGGGTAACAACACTCTGCTGACCTCACACCGGGTAACAACACTCTGACCTCACACTGGGTAACAACACTCTGCTGACCTCACACCGGGTAACAACACTCTGACCTCACACTGGGTAACAACACTCTGCTGACCTCACACTGGGTAATAACACTCTGCTGACCTCACACTGGGTAACAACACTCTGCTGACCTCACACTGGGTAATAACACTGACCTCACACTGGGTAACAACACTCTGCTGACCTCACACTGGGTAATAACACTCTGCTGACCTCACACCGGGTAACAACACTCTGACCTCACACTGGGTAACAACACTCTGACCTCACACTGGGTAACAACACTCTGCTGACCTCACACTGGGTAATAACACTGACCTCACACTGGGTAACAACACTCTGACCCCACACTGGGTAACATCACTCTGCTGACCTCACACTGGGTAACAACACTCTGCTGACCTCACACTGGGTAACAACACTCTGCTGACCTCACACTGGGTAATAACACTCTGACCTCACACTGGGTAACAACACTCTGCTGACCTCACACTGGGTAACAACACTCTGCTGACCTCACACTGGGTAACAACACTCTGCTGACCTCACACTGGGTAACAACACTCTGCTGACCTCACACTGGGTAATAACACTCTGCTGACCTCACACTGGGTAACAACACTCTGCTGACCTCACACTGGGTAACAACACTCTGACCTCACACTGGGTAACAACACTCTGCTGACCTCACACTGGGTAACAACACTCTGCTGACCTCACACTGGGTAACAACACTCTGCTGACCTCACACTGGGTAACAACACTCTGACCTCACACTGGGTAACAACACTCTGCTGACCTCACACTGGGTAACAACACTCTGCTGACCTCACACTGGGTAACAACACTCTGCTGACCTCACACTGGGTAACAACACTCTGACCTCACACTGGGTAACAACACTCTGACCTCACACTGGGTAACAACACTCTGACCTCACACTGGGTAATAACACTCTGCTGACCTCACACTGGGTAATAACACTCTGCTGACCTCACACTGGGTAACAACACTCTGCTGACCTCACACTGGGTAACAACACTCTGCTGACCTCACACTGGGTAACATCACTCTGACCTCACACTGGGTAACAACACTCTGCTGACCTCACACTGGGTAATAACACTCTGCTGACCTCACACTGGGTAATAACACTCTGCTGACCTCACACTGGGTAACAACACTCTGCTGACCTCACACTGGGTAACAACACTCTGCTGACCTCACACTGGGTAACAACACTCTGCTGACCCCACACTGGGTAACAACACTCTGCTGACCTCACACTGGGTAATAACACTCTGCTGACCTCACACTGGGTAACATCACTCTGACCTCACACTGGGTAATAACACTCTGACCTCACACTGGGTAACAACACTCTGACCTCACACTGGGTAACAACACTCTGACCTCACACTGGGTAACAACACTCTGACCTCACACTGGGTAACAACACTCTGACCTCACACTGGGTAATAACACTCTGCTGACCTCACACTGGGTAATAACACTCTGCTGACCTCATACTGGGTAACAACACTCTGCTGACCTCACACTGGGTAACAACACTCTGCTGACCTCACACTGGGTAACAACACTCTGCTGACCTCACACTGGGTAACAACACTCTGACCTCACACTGGGTAACAACACTCTGCTGACCTCACACTGGGTAATAACACTCTGCTGACCTCACACTGGGTAACAACACTCTGCTGACCTCACACTGGGTAACAACACTCTGCTGACCTCACACTGGGTAACAACACTCTGCTGACCCCACACTGGGTAACAACACTCTGCTGACCTCACACTGGGTAACAACACTCTGCTGACCTCACACTGGGTAACATCACTCTGACCTCACACTGGGTAACAACACTCTGCTGACCTCACACTGGGTAATAACACTCTGCTGACCTCACACTGGGTAACAACACTCTGCTGACCTCACACTGGGTAACAACACTCTGCTGACCCCACACTGGGTAATAACACTCTGCTGACCTCACACTGGGTAACAACACAGCAGATAGAACAACAGAGTTTACTTTGGCTTTTATATAAGATAAAAAATATCTCAACAGCAGCCCCTGCACGCAACTTGTGAAGCGGTAAGAGTTTAAAAGCAGATCCTCCTCATGGAGCCAACAAGGCTATCGCAAGCGTCGGTGGTGGAGCTGCTGAGGCTTGAAGAGGAGCTAGGGCTGAAGATGAGGCGGGGCCCAGGGGAGGCTGACAGGGGCTAACAGGGAACTGGGAGTCAGGTGCAGGAGGAGGCTGGAGGAAGGGAGGAGGCTGGAAGAGGCTGGAGGGAGGGAGGAGGCTGGAGGAGGCTGGATAAAGGGATGAGGCTGGAAGAAGGGAGGAGGCTGGATGAAGGGAGGAGGCTGGAAGAGGCAAGGAGGAGGCTGGAGGAGGCAGGGAGGAGGCTGGAAGAAGGGAGGAGGCTGGAAGAAGGGAGGATGCTGGATGAAGGGAGGAGGCTGGAAGAGGCAGGGAGGAGGCAGGGAGGAGGCTGGAAGAGGCAGGGAGGAGGCTGGAAGAGGCAGGGAGGAGGCTGGAGGAGGCAGGGAGGAGGCTGGAGGAGGGTGGAAGAGGCAGGGAGGAGGCTGGATGAAGGGAGGAGGCTGGAAGAGGCAGGGAGGAGGCTGGAAGAAGGGAGGAGGCTGGAGGAGGCAGGGAGGAGGCTGGAAGAGGCTGGATGAAGGGAGGAGGCTGGAAGAAGGGAGGAGGCTGGAGGAGGCAGGAAGCAGGCAGGAAGGAGGCTGGAGGAGGCAGGAAGCAGGCAGGAAGGAGGCTGGAGGAGGCTGGGAGGAGGCAGGATGAAGGGAGGAGGCAGGGAGGAGGCTGGAGGCAGGGAGGAGGCTGGAGGCCCGCGGAGCGGAGGGGGCGTGTGCGCTGTGTGGATCCCATGACTCAGTATGCCTTCCTGAACAATCGGAGCCCTGAGGGGCCATACAATGTTCCAGCTAGTAAGTAGGCCATGTTGGCGCGTGCAGAGAGGGGTTATAGCCGATGGGTGCCCAAGCGATGCCATCAGCCAAAGCTCCTCGCGTCCAGATGCACTGAACAGCATCCAGCTTGATCCCATCTCGTATGGTCCACAACTGATGTGTGTGTGTGTGTATTTGACGTTGGAGTGAGGTTGACAATCTTGCATATAGGAATGCGCTCAACTTGGCCAAAATTGCTCTCATTGTTATTACGAATCAATGGCAGAAGGCTGAGGCTGTGTAACTTCATCTTATTTGTTTACCGTTTAAGTCTATTTTCAAAGTAACCGGATCACATCCCTCCTTCGCTCCTCGTCGTAGTAGCATTACATGTCACTAGATTCCACTCCGTCCCTCGTAGCCTATTCTATGACCGTGGCCGACGTGCTGAGGTTAGTCTGTCTACGGTTGGGAGATACGAGAAACCTCCATCTCATTTACTCATAAATTGATGCTGTGTCTGGCCTGGGAGATGAGCTGGTTATTCCAGCGGTCGCACTCATCCACAGCCAGCAGGAGACAGTGACAGCTCTTTTACTCCTGGGATCATGTAGAAAGGAAGGCTCAATCGCTCAATTAAACTCCGCCCTTTCAGCATTTTATCTCTTTATTATAGCAGAATATGCTGTTATGTTACATAAAATCCAGCAGAGGAATTAATCACATTACAGAGAGTTATGCCTCCTTAGACATTGATTCCACAGCACAGTGTCTTATTCAGTCAGCCAGGATCTCACTCTCCCTCTTTCACACACTCTCTCTCCAAATTGAAATGTAGAGGAGTGAGAGTGTGTCTGACACCACCAAAACACACTATTTCATTACGCGCCAAGGCACTTTTCTGTGTGCATTAGTGACAGCAGTGGATTTCCTTTGGTTTCCCACAGCTCACGGTTGATCTATTCAGGGCTGCTAGGCTATAGCCAATTCCCTGCATCACTTTAATCCATTAGTGCAGTTATGGCCCAATGTCATGTTGACACACTCGCTGTCGTCCAAAGAGCCCCATTTTCACAGTAACCGATTCAGAGTGTCCATATGGGCACAGTTGTCCTTTTTCAACCCCAGCCTCCCCACTGCAAGTCATTCCAATGGACGGCAGGCAAACCGTTTGGCTCTGAGTCACGTGGAATGAAGACAATTCCAAGTCATGAAAAATGCAACACCAGTCCTTTTCTTCACAAGATTGGTTTTCTTTATTTTACCCAGTTTAAGGTATATTCTCCTCTCGTAAATTCTTCTGTCAGGGACAATGGTGTCTTTTTTTTTGGCAGTCAGAGCAAGGTTCAAATCAAGCTCAGACTGGACTTTAATCAGTGGTAAAATGGGAGTGTTAGTTACAGCGAAGGCTAAAGCTTTATTGTGTTCGCTTGCTGTGCAAAGGTGTTACTTCCATCCCGTTAATGGAGTCCTCTCTGTCCTCTTTTAGAAAGCCATTTCCCCTCACACTCTTTCCCTTGGGTTTCCATACACTACAAGAAAAAAAGCGTTTTGCTTTGATCATGTATAATTCAAAAGTCACAGAATTCTCCAATCCGGCCTTAAAATATTAAACTCCCAGCACTTTTTGTGTGTGTGTTTCACTCATCAGTGGTATATAGCCGGTTCTAACAGAGCCATTAAAGTGAACTTCACAAAACTCCCCTGGGCGGCTGGGGGAGGGACTAGTTAGAGCAGAAAAGACTCATAGTGCATCAGAGCAAATGGGGTGGAAACAATCCTTTACAGGCACAGCTTCTCAAGTGGTTAACATGAATGAAATGCTCCACTTAACGCTGCAAGTCAAGGTTATACTTTTCGGATGCGAGGCAGTTTCGATAATACCACCATCAAATATGACCATGTTATTAGTATAGCGGAGAAACCGGATTAATAGAATCCTTAGACAAAAGCATTATGGTAGTTCTGAACGGGGAAAGCCATTCACAGTAAAGATGGTGGCAACGAAAAACAGATCTGAAACATATTCAGATAAAATAATTAAGTGGGGTGTGCTTTTAGGTTGAGTAAAATGCTAATTTACTGCATCTTGAGGTGAAATGTGAGTTAAATTTTTTTTCTAAATTAATCACAATCTCTGCTAAATGGGTGGGAATCGCACAGTGAGTGGTTGGCATGGTAACCAAAGACTATGGCAGGTGGCACATGCATAGAGGCTGTTCTAAGTGGAAAATAGCATTCTATCACAAACTTGTCCTTTTTGTACAAATGAACCATTCTGTGTTGTCAGTCATTTACCAGTGAAAATAAATACTATATAGATAGTTATTCATATCTATTATTGTTATATTGTAGAAATGTGTGCATTGAAATGTCTGTAAAGTCTCGACGACATTGAAAATGAGGGTGACCTCAATTGTCTTTGAGAATAAATAAAGGTTGGAAAATATGAAGTAAAAACAATGACTCCCCCATTCAAAGAGATAGGGGTCAGGTCTTGTTGGTCTCTGTTATCAAGATGGCGGCAGAGTGAACAGACCTCTCTTTAGAGCAGCGGATCTCAAACTACGGGTTGCGACCCAAAGTGGGGTCGTGGGTACTGGGTAGGTGACAGTGTAGGTGGTGGCACATTGGCAAGTTAAAAAAAAAGAATAATAAATAAATAAAAAATCAATATATATATTTTTTTTTATGTTCTGGCAACATATTTAGGCTAAATATGCCTCGGTTTTTTGGGCGGTCGGGTAGCGCAGCGGACTAATCGTCTGTCTACCACCGCAGAGACAGTGGGATCGAATCCAGCTGCGGTACCTCCGGCTTGGTTGGCCGTCCATACTGACACCAGGGGCGGGGCTAGGGGGTGGCTACTTGGGCTCAAGCCCCGAATGTTTTCTGAAAAGCCCTGAATCTATTTAAAATTTTTTTTTTTTTTTTTTTTGACAATTCATCATTGTTACATGAAAATATGTTTGCACCAGATTTAGCAGAAGCTAATTTCCATCTGTGGTCTATCCAGCTGCTAACTGTATTTGAGTGAGTTAAGTCTTGGTGTTATGGTAGACTCAGACCTAAGCTTTAAATCACAATCAACAAGTTGACAAAAACTTAATTCTTCCACCTTAGAAACATAGCTAAAGTACGGCCATTTATAAATCAAAAGGACGCTGAAAACCAGATCCATGCCTTTATCTCAAGCCAACTCGACTACTGTAATGCACTCCTTACCGGCCTCCCGAAAAAATACGATGATAACTATTTTATTGCAATGCACTATTGCATTATTTTATTCTATTTTACTAACTATTTTATTGCACTGCACTATTTTACTTTGTATCAGTGAATCATAGACGCCTGGCCATAAGAGCATTCGGAGCATCTCTGCTCTCCCACTATTGAACTTGGGGGAGCAAAGGTATGCTCTTGCTCCACCACTTTTTGATCATATGAAAAATATGATATATCCCCCCCCCAATATATAAATCTAACCATAACTACGTTATGGTTAACTGAGTTTTATAGTGAAAAGAGCAGCTTTATTGGTCAAGATTGAAGGCTCTATATTGCAGGAAATTGCACATACAGGTTCATTAAATTCAAAAAAATCTGATTTTTTTGAATTTACCACCCCTTGCCTGCCAAAAAAAAAAAAAAACGCGGGCACCTATCTGGGCTAAGCCCCGGATCTCCTACAATCCTAAATCCGCCCCTGACTGACACAATTGGCAGTGTCAGCGGATGGGAAAGCCGGTGGGGTGGGTCCTGGTCGTTGTAAACAAAGACTCCTACAGTTCGGTCGGGGCGCCTTCATAGCGAGCTAAGCGAGGGAAGGATCTGGGGGAGGTAGTGTGACCCTTCCACACGTTACACTCCCCCAGTGAGAGTCCGCGCTGCCAGGTGAAAAGAAGCGGTGGGCTGGCTACACATGTGTCGGAGGAAGCATGCGATAGTCTCCGCCCTCCCAGACCGACGGTAGGGGGTAGAGTGCGCAACAACCAGGAAGGGGATTGGGAATTGGCATAACGACTAACATTGGGATGGGAGAAAAATGTAAAAAGGAGGGGGAAAAAGATATAAACAAAAAAATATATATATATATGCCTCGTTTTATAAATGTGTATTGATAACATAGTGCTGTAATAATAACGTCTAATAAATATGCATGATCAAGTTCAACAACGTATGCTTTTATTTTGATATTCTTTAATTCCACATTGAAATTCGCGATACATTAACCCAATCAGCGCCGCAGCGATATGCAGGCAGACGCTCAAAAATATAGGAATACGTGGCGGTGTTTGCAGGGCTATAACTATATTCTAGCTATGGATACAATACTATGGCCCATTTGACATCGACTATCCATCGTTCAATATGTGTTAAAGAATTTTTTTTTTCATCCATACATTCCCGTTTTTTATACTGTGGTGAATATGAGTATAGTTTGAGTAATCCTGTCTAATATCAGAAAACGACGCTATGCAGCAATACGTGCAATTCACTAAAAACGTTGCCGTTTCTCGACGATTATTTCAAAATCTATATTATCGGTATTATGTTTCATCATGAATGCATGAATAATAATTGTTAGACTAGAAGTCTTTATTTGTCATGCAGTTAACACACACACGCGAGATGGGCGACCCACAGGAACACACACATGCACTTAGTCGCAGATGAAATGTCTCTCTGCACTTTTCCCATCCCGTTCCCATCCCGTTGTCCTTCCCCCCATGGGCAGCCGGGAGCAGATAGGGCGTCAACGTGAGCCGCGCCCCGGGGACCAATCCAAGTGCTCCTGTCCGTCTTCGTCAAGGACGCCACAGTGTTAGCGATCTGTTGTGCATGTTTTTCCATTGGGTTTATCTTATCGGGGGGGAAACCCTTGCGAGCACGGGGAGAACATGCAAACTCCACACAGAAAGGCCTGGGAGATACCCCACCTAGTACCTGGCATCATGGAAACCTGGTCCCCAAGCGGGAATCAAACTCTGGACCTTCTTGCTGTGAGGCGACAATGTTAACCACTACACCACCGTGCCGCATGAAAGGGTGGGGGGCACACGTTGTGGAGTAACGTTACACACATATTGTGATCAAAGTGAAGTCATGGTTGGATCACAGCAGGATTGATACCATATAGGCCTTACCTTCACTAGGATGTACCCCAAAAAGAATATTCCAATTATCTGATCGCGAGTCCCAGTATTGGAGTAGATCGTGACGCCAACATAATCCGCCACACATCATGCACCGGGAGCATTTCACGCTTCTCAATCTGATCGGGACAACCGCTCCCCTTGCCCGACCAATAAAAATCCAACTGGAGACTTTTGATCGACGCACAGGCCAAGATATAATGTTTCAAAGGGTGCTCGATACGGCCACCTGGGTTGATGCGCCCGGTATTGCACTTTGGCATTCTCAGGATGATTCCCCATGTTAACCCAGATGTCTGTGTGCCTGTAATGAATGGAAATATCGAATAAAATAAATAACGATGAAAACCCGACTATACTCGGGTCTGGCGCTGAACGGTTGGCGAGTTAACCCGACTATCATCGTGTCCGGCGCTGATTGAGTTAAGTGTGGGGTCACCAAAAATAATCGTGGTATAAAAAGGTTTGAGAATCCCTGCTTTAGAGAGAGACGTTGGCTATTCTCTGTCCTGGGCCTATGATAGTGGAATGAACCTTCCACCACAGGCATGCCAGCTGAAACCCTGAAAACATCATATATCATATACTTTTTCGATTGATTTATTATTATATATTTTTTTTTAACTTTGTTATAGAGTTCAGTTTGGCACTGGCACGAACAATACCACTTATCACTTTGCTGGCTTTGAATACAAGCATGTTAAATGACTAAATGTTTGTGTGAATTAATAAAACACCATGGCAATTGTATTACAACATAAGACATAAGATGCCATATAACATCGTAATCTGCACTGGAAAACTAAACACTGTGAAATACCATTATACCGTTAAAAACTAGTGGCTGGTGAAAATTATTCTAGGTGGGGTGGTGCCATATTCAATCAGTTTCAGTAACTACAGAACAGTATATATTGAGGCTGAGACTCACTTTTTTTGCTGTGGGTAGAACATCACGTAAGAATTGGAAGAGCCGTTGTGTATCGCGCTAACCCTTTGAGAAGCTTTGTGGTCCGGGCTTGAACTTTCCATAAATATGTCCATAAATCCATTTAGTTAGATCCAACACTGTCTGAATGTATCTTGTGATTATTATCAATTTCCGGCAACGACAACAACTATTAGCGTTTGTTATTTCCTGTCTCGTCTTGAGTTCCTGCGTCCATCATTGGTGTCGTCATCAGTCCGCACACACCCTAACACACCAATGACTCTGCTTGGGGCGCTAAATAAATCACCCTTTCGGCATCATATTTGAAGACGCTGATTGGCTAAATTTAGTTGCTAGGTGTATTTATGTTGCGCTGTGCATTTTTCAATTGGCTGTGTTGCGCACTGACGCCCAGTCAGTGGGGCGATATTTCTAGCACCCCAGAAGAGAGGGGATGAACATATATTACACGTTATTGTCCATTTTAAACACAAACACAATATTTCTGACACCGTGAATACATTCCCTGAGGTCCATAGATGTACCTAGATACCAAGAATATGCAAATAGCCCTTGTAGAAGTGGAGCAATATTCCATTTACCTAGGTATATATTTTATGCGGATTTTCACATCGTGTGGAACAGGTTAAATGTTATTATTATTTATTAAAAAAAAAGTATTATATTTTTAGCGGTTGAAATCTACTATTATAGAAAAAAACAAAACCACTTTCCACCAGGGGGGGCGGCGCCCTAGCGCCCTCTATGGACCAGCCGCCAGTGGAGTTGAGTCCAATCAGGTGTAATTAGCTGTGACCTGTAATATAACGACTGCATCATAATAGCCCACTTCCCCCGCCTGGCTAGTCCCCAGGCTTCGATTAGTTACAAATCAAAGTCTGAGAGGATCATCAAATCCTTGCCCTTGTCAACCTTCCGAATGAGAACAGTCCCCGGGGCTTCCAACTGGAGAGTTTGAGTCAATACTTAGGTCAACTGCATTTGCTGATTGCAGCATGTTTTGTGACAGGACTCTGTTGAATGGAAACCAAAGAGGTGTGCTGGTTTTCACTTTTTTTTCTTTTTCTACCCGTCTTCACAGGTTGCATTTCACATCCAGCCGTATAAAGGGAGGAATGACCAGAGTGTCCACGACAACGTCAAGTACATCATAGACAGGTGAAGTCTTGATTGACTGCATCCTGCATCACAGAGTTAGCACAATGGGAAACCTGTTGACTTGATGTACAGTTAGAGAACAGATCACTTCTTTAAGTGGTATTTATTTTGTTAAAATAAGTGTTAAATAGCTTTACACTCCAACAGCCATCACTAATATCGTGTTTGGTCAGTAACATGGGTCTCCCAGTCCCTCTGCTCTGCAGTAAACAGAAAATACATTTTCTGGTATCCCTTCCCACTTTATCCAATCGGAAGAGCTGGACAGAGCAGTGAGGTGGTGCTCATCCAACAACCTCCTGCTCAACACCTCCAAAACCATGGAAATTGCAATAGATTTCAGGACTTCAAAAAAAAAAAAAAAACACCCATACTCCCAATAACCATCTCAGACCAACCCATAACCCTAACTGAATCATTCAAGTTCCTCGGCACCCACATCAGCAATAAACTCAAATGGGACATTAACACCACTGCCATCATCAAAAAGGCCCAGCAGCGCCTGTACTTCCTCAGGTAACTGAGGAAGTACAGAGTCCAACAACGCCTGCTGGTCCAATTCTACACCGCCATAATCCAAAGCATCCTCACCTCATCAGTCTGGTACAGTTCCACTGACAAACACACCACACACAAACTCCAACGCATCACCAAGACAGCCTCCAAAATAATTGGCTGCCCCCTCCCCGCTCTGGTAAAATAGTCATCGATCCCTCCCACCCAGCACACCACTTATGAGGTCGCTACAGGTCAATTTCAACCAGACACACACGCTTCACAAACAGCTTTTTCCCCACAGCAGTGCGAACACTAAACACCCTGGCCCCCCCCCCCCCCCCCCCCTTGCACAGACGGGCAAGCATCCGAACTGAAATTAACATGAACTGAACTGACACTTGTTATATGTGACTGTCCTGTATGTATTTATTGTGGGGATTGGGAGGTGGGAGGGGGCGTTTGATGTTCCATGTTGATGTCCCAGTGCTTAAATAACATGCTGTACCGCAAACGATTACCACCAACCATAGTTGTGGCATTAAAGTATCTTGTATCTTGTAGAGGGAACAATATATAAAAGAAAAAACTTATTTCAAGAAATCTTGCCAGCCCAATTTAGCTTGCTGCGCTGGTAGATTATATTACTTGTTTCAAGCACACTTATGCTTAAAACTCGTTTTTATTTCTTATTTTTGTCAGACCATTTTTGCACTGTCGAGTTCCCTCTCCTGATTGGATAAAGGGGAACAGGAAACCAGAAAATGTATCTCGTGTTTACTGCAGAGCGGAGGGATTGGGAGACCCATGTTACTGACCAGACACAAATATCAGTGATAGTGTAGGAGCTATTATTTTAACATGTAGAGCACTTATTTTAACACTTTGAGTGCCACTCACGAGATTTCTCTGTTTTTTTTATAGGTGGTTGCTAGCCACTCACGAGATTTCTCGGATTTCTTTTTTTTTAGCGATCTGAAAAATTATTGCATCACCCGAGCCTACCCGAGTATAGCCGAGCGGCGCCGGCGATCACTGTGGAAAAAAGCGCCCCCTGTCATCTCCCAGATGACATAAATGATTTTGGAATGGACTCAATGAAAATGAATGGGGAAAAAAATCCGGTACTCCACATTTTCCAGTTCACTGATCCAGCCGGGGTTACCACAGTTCATTCTGGAACCTCAGATCCCCGCTGATCATGGAGATCTACAATATCGCGTTGGATCCATACACGTAGCGATTTTTTCAAATGGTGATCAGGAATTGGAATATACCAGTTGGATACCATCTGATGTCAGGTAAGGACTCTATGTTATCAGTGTTAGGATAATCAGAGTAAGTTTGATGAAGTTATAAGCTGTTTTGTAAAAGTCTGTGAGGAAATCAACGAAGCGATTATCCGTGCGCGGCCGTAATGTGCTTGCGTGCACGTATAATATTGATCATCTAGCGTTTATTTGAAAACGATTCATAAAAAGGCCGACGAATATCAACGTTGTGGAATATTCCACTAAAAGACGATTTTCATAGAATGATCCAGAATGAGCTGTTTTTTATATCAAAACGGGGGCTTTTCTAACTGCTCTGAAACGGAAACGACGCGATAAAAAAACAATCTGCCTTGACAGCACTGACTGGAAAATAGTCTTTGATAATGCGATGGGCAGATTAGACACATAGCCATAATTTAAAACATAGATTAGGCGATATTAACGTTAACATTGGCGCCGATCAGGCCATGTGAGCGGATCGGAGCGTGAGCGGCGCGGGGAGCGGAGCGGGCGGTTTTGACGTGAGCGAGGAGTGGTTTTAAAATGGGTCGGCGCGACGTCCGGAGCGAGAGTTCTCCTCCGCTCCAATCCACTCCGGGACGCTCACACAGTGGTTTAACACTGATGTAATAATATACATGTAGTACAATGCCAAAGCAACAGATGGCGATGTACAAACATGAAGGCCATTTTCAACCAATGAGAATTGAGAAGGGTGAACCTGTGATATCCTGTTCAGGCTTCACTCCTCCTCCTTCACTCACTCCTGTTAGAAAAGTATCGACGCCATTGTTGTTGTCGTTAGCTTACATGCTAACGTTAATGGCAGCGACCATAGCATTGTGGCTTGGCTAACTATCATCGCTTAATAGAGCTAGTGAATGGATAAACAACGTTATTTAACATTGCAGAATGGGTACAATTACAATGCTGCTCAATACAAACAATTGTTAAGGGGCCCAGGGGGTGTAGACTGTTGTAGTTTGAGCTAATTTACACCATGCTCCAAAAAAAAGCCGAGCGATCTGGCGCGGGGAGCGCTCGATTCAAGGTGAGCGGTGAGGGAGCGGAGAGCGACTTGGGGGCGGGGTCAACATGAGCGATTAGCGGAGCGGACCAAGCTTTAAAGAGCGAAGAGCGGATTTCTCGGCCGCGCCGATCCGCTCACGTGGCCTGGCGCCGATGGTGGCATTCAGCCGGTAAAACGGAAAACCAGGCGTGGCGCTCAAAGTGTTAACAAACAAAAAATACCACTTACACAGCAACTTTAATGGTTTTCCAAAGTACAAGTTCATGTGTTACTCTTGAAATAAACAACTCTTTGAACACCCATATTTCCTAAATGATTTGATTTGTACTTAAAGGTACGGAGACCACAGAGCCTTCTACAAGTTCACGTCAAGCGTGGGGAAGAGCCTCCCTCTGTTTTACATCTACGACTCCTACCTGACGCCTCCGGAGTCCTGGGCCGACCTCTTGACCCCCGCGGGCTCCCACAGCCTGCGTGACTCGGCCTACGACGCCATCTTCATCGCCCTGATCGTGGAGGAGCGCCACAAGCATGACATCCTTGCCGCCGGCTTTGACGGCATGTACTCCTACTTCGCCTCCAACGGCTTCTCCTTCGGCTCCTCCCACCAGAACTGGAAGGCCATCAAGGCGTTTTGCGACGGCAACAACCTCCTTTTCATCCCCAGCGTGGGCCCCGGCTACATCGACACCAGTGTGCGGCCGTGGAACAACCATAACACGCGCAACCGCGTCAACGGTCGCTACTACGAGACGGCCCTGCAGGCGGCGCTAAACGTGCGGCCGGAGATGGTCGCCATCACGTCGTTCAACGAGTGGCACGAGGGCACGCAGATAGAGCGTGCAGCACCAAAGAAGACCGTGACCCGCCTGTACATGGATTACCTGCCGCACGGGCCAGAACACTACCTGGAGCTGACGCGCCGCTGGGTCGAGCAGTTCAACAAGGAGAAGGAGCAGTGGCTCATGTGAACTCGTGTGAACCTCTCCGAACCGGTGTCGACGTCACACTGGAGCTCGCCTGCATACTCTGCTCTTTGTGTGTGTGTGTGTGAGTGAGAGGAAGACAAGGGACACGAGAGAAACTTGGAAGATTTGATAAATATTGATCCGAGTGTACGGACTGGCATTAAACCTTCACCCCAAGTGTGTATATGTGTATGTGCACGCGCACACACACAAGCACTCAAGAGCAGGAGAGTGAAGGGGGAATTATCTTTGATTGAGTTGAGTTTGAGTGAAGTGTCATCACGAGGCTGGTGTAAGGAATCCCCTCCTGCAGTCAGTGGCTTGTTAAAGTGCCGAGGAGGCCTCTCTCTCTCTCCATATCCCCCTGCTACCCTCTCCTGCTCAGGACACACCCCCCCCCCCCCCCACCATCACATTTACTAGCATGGACACATCAGGGACATCAGCCGACTTCTACTCTATCCAATCCAACGCATCTTTCAACTGTACCAAGGACAATTACTAGAACACCCTCCCATATTATGTGAGGGGCTACTGTCCAATATAAACACCATCCCATATCTGAGGAGTTAGTCTGCTATAAACACAACACACAATGCAACCTTCCTCTCCGCACTGAAATGACAGAAGCAATTAGAATAGGCAGGATTGCAAAACATCTGTGATTTTTTAATGAGACGCTCAAGCTTGATGCTCGTCGCTTCACACATGACGAGAAGGCTATTTAACCGGGTGTGTGCTTTGACAAGCAGGGGTGGAGATAAGTGAAATGTATTACTCAAGTGGGAGCAGTTACTTCAGTGACATTTTATACTGAGAAGTACTTGTATAGAAAAGTACTCAAGTAAAAGAGTAGCACAGAAAAAGAAAATTCAAAAGATATACTTACTTTCAAACAATGTTAAAAAATATCCCCCCCCAAAAGGTTAATGCATCATTTGTTTTGGTCTTTGTCATATTCTGGACTTGGGCCTCTCGTAACCGATATTAGCTTTGTTGATCAAATGAAAAAGATCAAGGATCCAGAATGTCTGGATTTGACTGTAAATAGACTCATTATACTCTTGATGGCTTCAAAATAACACTCACCCAAAGCAGATGTTGGGGTAAATAACGTTAGTCTACTACTACTAAAAGGTACTAAAGTACAGGCTTAAATGTACTAAAAAACTGTACTGTTGTTACTCAGAAAACCACTCGAAGGCAGTAACAAAATGGTCACGGTAACGAGATATACTTTCCACTTCTGCATGCTTGCACAGCAGGGGGTTCCTGAGCTGAAGGGACGGCTGCTTGGCCAGCAGAGCATGCGATCAGTCACCCAGGCAGCGAAGGGGAAACAGCACATCCACAGAGGACACAGCTCTTCTTCTGCAGCCCAACAGTCTGTTTCATACTAATGACCCAGAGGACACAACTGGCTTGATAATTGAAAGGGTATTTTTTTTTTGCCAGTCATTGTTCTGGACTGGCAACAGGAATAAAAACACTCTCTACAGCTGAGTGAGTTATACTCGCCATGTTATGATACTGTGTGTGTGTGTGTGAGAGAGATTGAAGGCTTTCTGAAGTCATGCCGTCTATTGAAATATGGCACCTGCAGATTTTTATGAATACAAAAAAGGTGATCTCATTAAGTGTTTTTGGGATCGCCTTCATCTCAGGGGTATTTCTATGCAGAGAGCGGGTAAAAAAAAGACAACATTAAAGTATCAATCCAGTCTTCACTAAAACACAGAAACACTTGACAACAAAACGCAAAGGTTCAAATTGATGTAATATGAAGTACCGTTTTCAAACCATGTACAAGATTCAGACCATGTGATGTCTCGTATCTTGCATAAAAAAGACAAAAAGCATGGGAAAAGTATGATTTGTTTATCGTTTCCATGTCAACGTGGGTAGGAGTTTGTACTGCACAATTTCACCATCCCAGGTTTACATTTAACAATGATGACCAGAAATATAATCTATGTTTACTTTTTATATGCAGAGTAGCATGCACATGATTATTAAAACATACTACCACTTGGTCCACAGTGATGTTAACCAACAGAACTCCTGAGCTACTCCTGCACTAGAAAAACTGCATCAGAATAGAATAGAATAGATTTTCACCTTTTGACATTCCAATCAAATCTAAAACAAATTTTCAAGATAAACTTAAATCTAAAAGAAAAAAACAGAACTAGTCCAACACTCTAATAAATAGAATTCCATCCAAGAGAGTATAGCCTGACCCTAAAGGAACACATCAACATTATGAGAAATGCGCTTAGTCTTCTCCAGTCAGACAAGATAGATACCAATTTCCTCTCTGTGCGTTCAGTAGAAAGCTATCCAGCTGCAAGCGACAAAATAATGGAAGGGGATACCGATCAACTAGCCTAGCTTAAAACCCCGGGAGAGGCATTTCTGGCCAAGAGCTAGGCTAGCTACTCTGTATCAGCTACCATGCTAAGCTAGCTTGCAGCCGGATAGCTTTCTACTGAATGCAGAGGAAATAATTAATAATAATATCGCTCCCAAAGCTTGAAGTGAAATGGCCACGTACAAAACAACTTTGTTTGAATACACAGTCACAACAAACCAGAAAATGTGAATCCAAATAAAAACACATCCATCACATCCTGAGTCAAGTCTTTCTGCTTTGACAATAAAGAGGTAAGGGGTTTTATGTCTGAAGCAGAAAATGGGTGCAATAACCAGTACAACCTGGCTGTGTTCCTTCTCACTGAACACAGCCAACCAAGATGAGAGAAATTCAACTAAAATGTTAGGAATTCAACGGAATTTGACACAACGCTCACAAACTCCCCACCATAATGGCCATTTAGATGAAAGGCAGAAAATAGAATCCTTCAAAACATAAAAACCCAGTGACCAAGCGTCTTCAGTCCCCAAAGCAGACATTAAGATCAGCTCGTTGAAGTCCAGGACATTCAGCATTCCTGTAGAACACACACTTCTCCTCGTGAACGGGAGAGGATCCATCCGTCTGAAGAAACCCCAGGTCAGGAGCGGGTTGTGTGTCTCGGGCGCTGCGTCTTGTATTTGTGGAGCGTTCAAACCTCAGTGAGTCGCTGGGTCTTCCGACAGTCCATATTTACGCTCCAGCAAATCTACTGTAACATCGAAGGCGCTGGAAATAGGAAAGCAAGTACAGCCAATTAAGTGAATTGGTTTTATTTAAAATGGCTATGCTTTTGATTTATTTTAAACCTTTATTTATTCTTTGAGGTTTTGACATTGAGGTTTTACCCTCATTTGCAATGTCGTCGAGATTTTTTTTTTTTTATCAACTTTTTCTCCCATTTTCTATTTTTCTCTCATCCCAATTTCGTATCATCCAATTCTACCCTCCCCTGTCTCGAACGCTGTTAGGCCATGCCTCCCACAAGCCGGCTGCAATGTGGACTAAGCCTTACATCACGTGTCCCCTCCGGTACTCGAGGAAGCAGCAGTCGCATTTTTTCACCTGCACAGCGCAATCTCTCAGCGTCGGGGGTCTGCGTTTGGAGGGCACGCCGCCCCCGTCGCTTCCTGATTCTGCTGCGCAGGTGCACCAACCGACCTGTAGGAGTCGCTGTCCACAACGTCCGATCCCCACCCATCAGCTTCCCACCCCCTAATACTGCCAATTGTATTAGTATGAACGACCAGCCAAGCTGATAGCAATGCGGAGAGCTGGGCTCGAACCCAGCGTCTCCTGCATTGGTGGTGAGCGCCTTGCCCACTGCACCACCTAGCCGCCACAATGTCGTCGAGATTTCAAGTTGAAACAATTCAAGTACATATAAAGGAAAAATACATTTGCATAAATAGGACAAAACACAGGTGGAAAGAAAAAACAAACTTTAATTACAATTAAACAGGTACTGGTCGTGCAGCCCTTTACTTTTTGCACAAAGTTAAAAATAAATGTTTTGAATGAAACTAAACTATATATTAAAATTAAAATAACTGGTAAATAAATAACAACAAACCTAGTTTACTTGAATCGTATAACTTCATTAAGACTTAAGTTAGAGTTGCATTTCGTTCTTGCTTGCGTTCTGCTCTGCTGGACAATCTCATCATACCTACTGTATTTACTGAAAGCTTTTAAATTTTGCCACATGCACCTTCATTTACCCAGCCACGCCGATTTCCGGTTATGTATATAAGCGTGGAGCATGGCCGTACTCATCCTTCCCTCATCTTTCATTCTGAAGTGTTTAGCTACAGGCGCACTTTGACAGTGGAAATTTCTCTTTTTTCTTGTAGTATTCTTTTTTATTAACTTTTTTTTTGCTGTTGCTCGGAGATGGCATCACCACCGAGACCCGAGAGGCCTTTCTTGGGGCTCCACCAGCGCTTCTTCCTCACAACCTCCGGCGTTCGTCGAGGGGGCTCCCTACTCCCACGATCGTGGCGAGAGGGTGAGCCCCGGCGGCGTGCGGCGCCGAGTGTGTGCCGCCCGGAGGCCGTTGAGCGCCCCTCATTCATGAGGAGGATCTCCGGGCCCGGCGTCCCCATCAGGAGACCCCCGACCAGTCCAGGCGCGGTCTCTCTGGTGGCGGATGATCTGCGGCACAAGCTCTCCGCCTCCGCTTGCTCCCGCCGTTCGGTGGTGAGCGAGTGGTCAGATGAGGGAGAGGAGTACGCGGGACCGGACGCTTTCGGTTCCACGGAAGAGCTGGTGCCAGAGGACGCCGCAGCCAGCAGGTCCTGCAGTGCCTCCCGGGGCACCAGCGCCCACAAGAAGGTGCACCGCACCCCGGGGGGAGAGCCCAGCAGCGTACCCCGGCCTAGTACCTCCACCTACCCTGCGCTCAGGGGGACAGGTAGGGACCTGCGAGCTCCTGCTGCATCCCCGACCCGTCCCCCCGGACCAGAGGGGGCAAGCGAGGACGCGGCGCACGCAGCGGTAGGTGATGGGCATGGGACTAAGCCTAGGCTGTGTTCCCCCTCCCTCCACCCCTTTCTTCTCCTTTTCTCTTTCACCTAACCCCCCCCCCCCCCCCCCCCAAAAAAACTATGTTTCTTTCAAATAAAAAGACCCCCTTTTGATAGTGGCAGGTTTTTGTTGAAACAATGTGTAATCATTTCACGAATGTGTTTTGTGTATGCCTCGAACAGAGTGACAATGAGGGCTCTGCTACCTTTTTTCTGATAAAGTAAAAGTATGGCGGGTGGATGGAGCCGCAGGGACTCATGTGGACTCGTTTTAAACAAACGTAGACCCAGAGCCCACGGTTGGTGGCTAGCTATCGTGTTTTGGCTTTACAAGCAATAAAGCTAGCATATGCTTGCGTATGTTTTCGCTTGTAAATCAACACGCGGCTAGAGACACTGCTCCTTTTTTCACCTCGTATTATTTTTCACTTTACGTGAGGTTGGTTGGGGGGGGGGGGGGTTATTTGGTGAAATTCTGACGGTGCGGGTAATGAGGTAGCCTGAAACAGCCACTCTCATCACTAGGGGATCCCCTGTACGCACCAGCATGATGACGCATGTACGTGGGATTCCGCTCTGTCAGGCTGGGCTGACGTCCTCAGCTCCCTCGGCGTCAGAGCAGGCATTATTATCCTGCTCGTCGCAGGGGGGGGGGGTTCCCCATGCCCGCCAACTCAGAAGAGTGGGGCTGGGGTCCCCTGCCATAATAACGTCAGGTTTTGAGTTTTCTTATCGGCCCGAGGGGTATGCCCGTGAATTGGGGCCTGCGTAGTTCAGATCCCAACTCACATTGTCGAATGAGGTCTCTGCGGGATAAACTGGCGTCTTCCCCTCTCGTGAGAGCAGAGGTAATGACGGGTGGTCTCTACCCAGGCTCTGTGTATAAATCCCGTGTCGAGGATCCTTGCGAGGACCGGTCTCCCCCAGGTTTACCCGAATAGGGGGGAGAGACGATGGGTTGGGGTTGTTTCTTATCGAAATTCACCCAACGTCGTTCTCAGGTTTTACGAGCCTAGTGCTGTAATCGGGGCCGCGGCTACGAGCCCCGGCCAAGAAGAGACAGTTCTCTTTTTTTTCTTTTCTCCTTTTCGAACCGGGACAGTTACAGCCCATTGAATGAATAATGTAAGGGTCTGTTCCCTGTTCTTCGATATCAGTGCTTGGTCCCGGGCGTTTTTCAAATTCTTATTTGAAATGGCCATCTTAGGGACCGGCGCGCCCTGGTCTGTCCAGCAGCATAACGGCGTTTAGGCGGTCAGCCAGGAGGGAATTTATCTCTGCCGAGCGCCAGGCGGCCTCTGCTCGTGAAAATGTATCTGCCAGCTCGAAGGCTTGCTGCATTTCCGGGGGGAAATGATGGGGCAGATCAAGTGTCACAGGGGGGCTTCACGCCCAATGGGTGGGCCGCCTTGAGCTGTTTTTTTTACGTGTACCCCACCCGCCGAAAACCGTTAAAAAAAAAAGAAGGTGCGGCAGCGTTGGGGATCCAGGACTCATCCTGGTCACGCCAGACCAGATCAGTCCGACCCGGTGTTCCGCCGGGTAACAGGCGAGCTCTGCTCGTACAATGTATTGTCAGCCCGAAGGGCCCTGTGCGTTTCCGGGGGGAAATGCCGGGGCGGACCGGATGCCACGGGGGCTCCCGCCCCCCCCGCTCGGCGGGTGGGCCATCGCGGTACTGTTTTTTAGCAGTCAGCCCCTCTAAGCGCTCCTGTGTAGTTCACGGTCCTCCAGGCACAGGTCGAGCCATGCTCTTGCTAAATAACTGGGTTAAGGGAGCAACCTTCTGTTTTGGGGTGGTTGTCTCGCAGGTATGCCGGTGGCAGTCAGCTCACTGGCAGAGTCCGGGTTTGACACCCCGACCCCACGAGAGTATGCCCCCGCAAGATCATGACGTCTGTCAATTGTGTCAAACTCTTTCTCTAAACCCCGACCCCACGAGATACAGGCTTGCTGGCACAGTCAGGGTTCGTGGCAGAGTCAGTTCACTGGCGGGGTCAGGGTTCGGGACCCCGACTCCGTGAGATTATGACATTATACAGGGCGTATCGGACGCGTGAACACTTAAGGTAACTAACTTGCGTTCAGCGTTTCTCTGATTGGCCACGACGCCCACGTGACCGCGCGCTAGCACGCCCCCTATGCAGTCACTGTGTGTTGTTGTAGCCACCGGGTAAATCGCGATTTTTTTTATTTGTTTGTCATGACAAACCAATTACATAATCCAACATATGTGGATTAACGGTATATTTTTTTTAATGATTCGTTACGGCGTAGTCAATACTTCCATGCGTATAAATTGAGGAAGGCGGGAACACACAGGGACCTCTGCCGCTCTGCAGGTGTGGATAAGGGGGCGTGCTAGCGCGTGGTCGTCGTGGCCAATCAGAGAAACGCTGAACGCAAGTTAGTTACCTTAAGTGTTCACGCGTATCGGACACCCCCGGTGGTGTCACAAGCAAACACCTGGGGAGGTCTCGATGCCACGGCCTCGTTGACCTCACCAGGTCCCTATGGTCAGGTCCTAGCTCCTGGACTCGATCATATACATTTGAATTTTTTAATATAGCGTGTATGGGAAAGAAACGGCAATCGATAATCTATCATATGTGTTTGGGCCTATAACTAGCGTTTTTGGAATTACAGCAGAAAAGATTAAAAACACTTATATTCTCGAAGGTATTAACAAAACAATGTATGAATGAAAAAGTATAACGTTCCCACATCCTGAACGATAGATACCGGTAATCGATGTTGAATGGGCCATAGTAATGTCAATATAGCAATACAATTTTAAAAGTTATAGCCCTGCAAAGAAGGTAAACATATCCATAGGCTTTTAACGGTGGCAGAGAGGGGTATGAGATGGGCACAACCCCCGGCGGTCAATGTGTTAATGCACATTTTGTTGTATGCAAAGAGAAAATGTTTAAATTGTACAATCTTTCAGCAGTCAGTCTGGAATTAATGTATGCATTCAAAAGTCCGGAATAAATGTGTTATGGGCCCATAAGTGATTATTAATATTATTTAAGTTAAGTTTAGCCATAATCATGTATTTTGCCATAATCAGGTAGCGAAAAAAAAAATACATTATATATATATTTATATTAATCATTTTGGCCTTTCGGCATTCGGTTTTCGGCCAACTGTTTCTTATTTTCGGTATCGGTTTCGGCCAAGAATTTCCCATTCGGTGCATCCCTACTCACTAGGACGGGTGTGGGGGCCCGGACCCTCCCCAGTGT
This sequence comes from Notolepis coatsorum, assembly GCF_963971535.1. Lineage (NCBI taxonomy): Eukaryota > Metazoa > Chordata > Actinopteri > Aulopiformes > Paralepididae > Notolepis > Notolepis coatsorum. The sequence continues at coordinate 55,118,910 of NC_140183.1, read as the reverse complement.
TCTGATGGTTGTAAAGGGGACCTCAGCGGGTACATTTATCGGGCCCTTCGCGTCCTGCTCCGCTCCTGTTGTCCAGCAAAGCAGAATGCAAGCAAGAACGAAATGTAACAAAGGTTATCCTATAACCCTAGTTACATGAGTTCTTGTGAGCGTTCTGCTCTCACGCGCTGAGGACCCCTGACTGTCTTCCGAATGGAGGTCAAGACTCAGGAAGGATGAGTACGGCCATGCTCCACGCTTATATACATAACCGGAAATGGGCATGGCAGAGTAAATGAAGGTGCATGTGGCAAAAAGCTTTCAGTAAATACAATAGGTATGATGAGATTGTCCAGCAGAGCAGAACGCTCACAAGAACTCATGTAACTAGGGTTATAGGATAACCTTCGTTACAAGCTGACCTTTACAGACAGTACTTCACTAGTATGAGCCATAACTCACCAGCCCGGTCTGATGATGCAGTATTTGCCAAGCACCGATAGGTCAACCACTGTTGACCCCAGGCGGCTCTGGTCTCCCATTGGTCCACCATCCACCACCACTGCTAGCCTGGGCCACAGGTCCTGAAACTCCTGCACAGAAACAGTGCTCTGGATTACTATCCCACTTGAATTAACACATGCACTGGCTGACTAATAATTGTGCTTAACTTGTGATTGATGTGAATATAGGACAATGCAATAAAGCAGGCACATACTGGTAAAAAAGAAAGAAAGAAAACGATTATATTATATATACACACAAAATTCACATCCACGATTTGTGGACGTTCATGTTCCCAAAGGAACATTGTATCAAATAGGCCTACAGCCATCCCAAAATGCGAAACGCAGATCACAATATAAAACATGAGCCCCAAAAACAGACTTGTGGAGTTGAAGCCACTGCTTCAAGCAATGACACTGGAATAAAAGCTTAATTTAGGAGGCCCATACTATACTATACTATACCCCTACCCCACCCACCCACCCACCCACCCCAACTGACTGTTGAAAGATTTCCGATGCCGTTATCACTATCAAATTAGCATGAATTTTGCAATAACTCCCTCCTAACAGTGGTTTACATTCACTCACATGTACCGCCACGGTACTGGTGCTGGCGCTGATGTTGGCGCTGGTGAGTGCGAGCGGCTCCCCACACATCTGACAAAGGCGTCTCATGAAGGCGTGGTCTGGGATACGTACACCCACTAGCTGGAGAACAACGTAGAGACATGATCCTTGGCTAAAGACTAAATCTGCTGACTAAGTATGATTAAGCACAGCTGCCCACTACTGGGTTCGGTTACATAGTTGGATTGAAGACTTGTCTGAAGTTCATTGTCAGGACTAACACAGACATTAAATCTTCTAATAGAAAATAGTCTGGTCATGAACTTGCCAAAGTGTCGAGTCGACAAACTTAACAGCAACAGACAATTTTCGACCGTGAATCATGTGAAAGCTGACCACACGGTAAAGGATTTTATACAGTATTTGCAATGTTTGTTCAAAGGACAAACATGAATGTATCCTAAATGTAGATAGTCAAACCCATTCTGCACCATATTAGATTAGATTCAAATGTATTGTCATTATACATCACAAGTACAGTACAACGAAAAAAGGTTTGGCATGTGTAACAGTAAAGTTCAATAGCAATATACAATGTACAGGTGATTAAACTGGGTATAAAATATATAAATTAGTACTACTGGGTGTAGTGCTAATCAGATGCATGTACAGAGTTGTAATACTAATATGTACAGTGATACAGATATGGATATGGCATCCTTACAGTGTGGACTTACTGGAGTGAAGGGGTTGAGGTCTGTGTTCAGGACCTCTGACCTTTCAAACACCAGAGTGACTGGACCAGGCAGCAGGTCGCCTAGAAGTTCCTCTTTCACCTTCACCTTACAGTACCTGTCGAGGGACGAGAGCAAAACTAAATAGCGTGGACGCACTTCATCTCCTTTCCGTCAGTGCCACTTTGCTCCAAACAGGAAATAACTTGGGGAGGAAATAAGGCAAGGGAGATGGGAGAGACAAGGAGAGGAGAGTTTTGTGAATGAGATCTCATGCCAACAACACAGATGTACTCTTTTCAAAAAGTTGTCACATATGTTAACTGTGGTTTATAATTTTTTATGTTTTACTTTTTTGTTTCAGTATTTCCAATCTAGAGTAGATCTCTTTTTGATTTGATATACACTCACTTGTATATGTCCTGAATTTCTCCCACACAGATGGCTAGCGGTTTCTCTCCGTTCCGTCCCTTGATGTCATAGACTCTCTTGATGGCGTCAGAGTTCTGAGCCAGACACGCAAGGCCATAGATGGTGTCAGTGGGCACAGCCACGACATGACCCTCTTTCAGACTAGTCACGGTTGAACTCAGGATTTCAGCACCATCTACAGTCCAAAAGCAAAGCACTAATTGATTGAAAACTTTATTAACAGATTGCAGAACTTATGAGTGCTTTGGCTTCTATAAATACAGTACGGCTCAATACAAACAATTGTTAAGGGGATGCAGACCAGAAAAGGTAGGGGGTGGGTGGGGGACACTGTACATTGGAATATTGACAAAGCCATACTTGGTCATTTACTGTACATTGGAGGGGGTTGGGTTAGGACATTTGCAGGGGCCAGTTTTGAATTGCAGTCTCCCGTAGGTGTTCTTTGAGAGTGTTTTGTTTTGAGATGTTTGTAATTTTGTTTTTAGTTAGGTGCTTTGGTACCATGAGGTGTGCAAGCATAGTCGTAGTACCCTTGAATGAGTGCTCCTGCCAGAGTCTTCAGGGTATTCTGACAAGAACAAGTTACAGGTTGAAAAAACCCTGAGCTCGGAACTAGGCAAAATCTGCATATGGCTCGCCGATAACAAACTATCATTACACATGGGCAAAACAGAGTCCATTCTCTTCGGTTCAAATAACAAACTCAGCAAGACCGACGGCTTCTCAGTTACAGTGGGTGACAATATTGTCACAAGGAAAGATGAAATTACCTACCTGGGTTCCATCCTAGAGGCTAATCTTTCCTGTGACAAAATGGCATCAATCCAATGTAATAAAAAAAGTCAACCAACGAACTCGATTCTTGTACCGGATCTCCTCTTAAACAAGAATACCCTGAAGACTGGCAGGAGCACTCATTCAAGGGTACTACGACTATGCTTGCACCTCATGGTACCAAAGCACCTCACTAAAAACAAAATTACAAACATCTCAAAACAAACTGGTCAGACTACTGCTTGACCTGACTCCTAGAACCCACCTCACCCCTGCCCACTTTGACAACCTAGGATGGCTTAGTTAGAGTAGACGACAGAGTACAGCAACTTGCAATGGGCCTGGTCTACAAGATACACTACACGACCAAGGTACCCATGTACATGTCAAAATACTTCCCAAATGTCAGTGAATACCACGATCACAACACCAGAGGGAGCTCCACAAATCATGTTAAACACAGATTCGGCTCAAACAAGGGACTAAACACGTTTAGCAATTATGCCACATCAATGTGGAACGCCCTACCCACAGCTGGCAAGGAATGTGAATCACTACCCACTTTGAAAAACACTCTCAAAGAACACCTACGGGAGACTGCAATTCGAAACTGGCCCCTGCAAATGTCCTAACCCAACCCCCTCCAATGTACAGTCAATTACAAAGTATGGCTTTGTCAATATTCCAATGTACAGTGTGTGTCCCCCACCCACCCAACCACCTCCAATGTACAGTCCCCCCCCCCCTCCTCCAATGTACAGTTTCTACGTCAAATGTATACTCTCTTTTCTGGACTATTTTTGTATCACAAACAGTACTGTATTTGTAAATCTGGTATGTCAGAAATGTATAGATGTAGCAGTACTGTCTATCTGTATGTCGTGTGTCATAAATGTCACTATGAATTGAAAATGGGGGACCCTGATGTAAACAAGACGAAAGTCTTTCTCTGGTCTGCATCCCCTTAACAATTGTATGTATTGAGCCGTGATCAAAACTGCAAAAAAGAATTTCATCAATGACAAAACTGAGGAAAACAAAAACAAACCATGTGAACTTTGGAAATTACTCAATAATCAACTAGGATGCAGTAAAAAACTCAAAACCAGATTCTCAAACATAAACATAAAAACGGACAACACGCTCATCACAGACAAGCTGGATGTACTGTAGCCAATTACTTAAAAATGTTCTTCAGAAACATAGCCACAACACTGGTAAACAAACTACCCTCCCACTCAGGGCGTTATGGGGTAGAACACATAGTAGCTTACTACAAAAACCTAGGGGTCCGCAAGGACGACTTCAAGCTGGAAATGGTAACAACAGATGAGGTACTCAATAAACTGAGCGCCCTCCAACCTAACAAGGCCACTGGCCATGACAACATCCCCTCCAAATTCCTCAGAGACTCAGCAGCCGCCATCACCCCAATCATCACACACATAATAAACATCTCCATAAAACAGGGACACATCCCCAAGGACTTCAAAATTGCGAGGGTGACCCCTCTGCACAAAAAGGGCAGCAAATTAGACCCAGGCAACTACCGCCCTGTTTCTATTCTCACCTCCATCTCGAAAGTCATGGAAAAAATAGTCTATGAACAGGTCGAAAAGTACCTAGCGGAAAAAAAATCTAATCTACGAATTCCAATCTGGCTTCAGAACATCCCACTCCACTGACACATGCCATCTCTATTTGAATGACCACATCAAACAAGAGGTGGATGCAGGCAAATACTGCGGCATGGTCATGCTGGACCTACAAAAGGCCTTTGACACGGTCAATCACTCCATTCTGATTGACAAGCTAAAAGCAATTGGTTTTGATAGTTTATCAGTGAGCTGGATGCAATCCTACCTTGAGGGGAGGGAACAGATGGTGGAGGTAAACGGTACCCTATCCCCCCCCCCCTCACAGTGAGCTGTGGTGTTCCACAAGGAAGCATACTAGGACCGCTACTGTTCCTAATTTATGCAAATGACATGTCGTCAGCTTGTGACTGCAACTTGTTCCTGTTTGCGGACGACTCAGCCCTGCTGGTCTCTGACAAGAACAAGTTACAGGTTGAAAAAACCCTCAGCTCGGAACTAGGCAGAATCTGCATATGGCTCGCTGATAACAAACTATCATTACACATGGGCAAAACAGAGTCCATTCTCTTCGGTTCAAATAACAAACTCAGCAAGACCGACGGCTTCTCAGTTACAGTGGGTGACAATATTGTCACAAGGAAAGATGAAATTACCTACCTGGGTTACATCCTAGAGGCTAATCTCTCCTGTGACAAAATGGCATCCAATGTAATAAAAAAAGTCAACCAACGAACTCGATTCTTGTACCGGATCTCCTCTCTGGTAAACAAGAATACCCTGAAGACTCTGGCAGGAGCACTCATTCAGGGGTACTACGACTATGCTTGCACCTCATGGTACCAAAGCACCTCAAAGGCGCTAAAAACAAAATTACAAACATCTCAAAACAAACTGGTCAGACTACTGCTTGTCCTTACTCCTAGAACCCACCTCACCCCTGCCCACTTTGACAACCTAGGATGGCTTAGAGTAGACGACAGAGTACAGCAACTTGCAATGGGCCTGGTCTACAAGATACACTACACGACCAAGGTACCCATGTACATGTCAAAATACTTCCCAAAGGTCAGTGAATACCACGATCACAACACCAGAGGGAGCTCCACAAATCATGTTAAACCCAGATTCGGCTCAAATAAGGGACTAAACACGTTTCGCAATTATGCCACATCAATGTGGAACGCCCTACCCAAAGCTGTAAAGGAATGTGGATCACTACCCACTTTCAAAACCTCTCTCAAGGGACACCTACGGGAGACTGCAATTCAAAACTGGCCCCTGTAAATATCCTAACCCAACCCCCTCCAATGTACAGTAATTTACCTAGTATGGTTGTCAATAGTCCAATGTACAATTTTGTTTGTTTGTACAGTGTTTCCTCCCCCCCCCCCTCAATGTACAGTTTTGCTTGTTTATACAGTGTGTCTCCCCCCCCCCCCCCCCCCCAAACCCCCTCCAATGTAAATTACCCAGTATGGTTGTCAATATCCCAATGTACCCAACCCCCCCCACCCAACCTCCTCCAATGTACAGTTTCTACGTCAAATGTATATACTCCCTTTTCTTGACTCCTTCTGTATCACAAACAGTACTGTATTTGCAAATCTGGTATGTCATAAATGTATAGATGTAGCAGTACTGACTATCTGTATGTCATGTATGTCATATATGTCCTGATGAATTGAAAATGGGGGACCCTGATGTAAACAAGACGAAAGTCTTTCTCTGGTCTGCATCCCCTTAACAATTGTGTGTATTGAGCTGTACTGTATTGTACCCATTCTGCAATCTGTTAATAAAGTTTTCAATCAATCAATCAACCGTACTGTACCCATTCTGCAATCTGTTAATAAAGTTTTCAATCAATCAATCAATCAATTCTTGTCTAGGTCTAGGTTCAATCTAGAACAAGGTAGCCTCCAAGTAAATCATGATGTCAAAAATCGGATCAATCATGTGGGGGCAAATCCATGTGTCAGTGTCCACCGAGGAACAACAGAGGAACGCGCTGCTGTAATGTAACGTTAGATACGACTTTACGTTAGCCATGTTTTGGGAAATTGCTGCTCTGTAGAACCGTGGACATATGAGTTAGTTTAGTATGATACATGGTTAATGTTGCCAATAAAAGCAGGGTCTCATATTTGTCGAATCAATTCTGCTACTGTCAAAATGTACTGTCAATCACACTTTTGTTGTGATACTGACGGTGACGCCTGACGGCACAAGATTACCTCGCTGCAGCGGCGCCTCATGCCGGGCAGATGGTCCATTGGAAGTCTGCGGCAACAAAGACAGCACCTTAGTCTTCAGCTCTTTGCACATTGCTATTCCTAGTCCGACGACCACGGCGGAACTGTGAGCGTTTCTTGTTTTGACCAAATTAAAACCAATAGTATAAACGGCCTTCATAAACCAGCGCAAAAAAACGACAGCACACTCGCCGCGTTATTTTTTTCCGTAGCCGCATTTTGCGGAGACGCTCTCTGATTGGCCACTGACGTTTCTGGTGCGCCCAATCGTGTGACGCCTGTTTCTACACCGGTTAAGCTTAGGCACTCTTTCGAAGTTGGTTAAGGTTTGATTGATTGATTGAAAAGTTTATTAACAGATTGCAGAATGGGTACAGTACAGTACAGCTCAATACATACAATTGTTAAGGGGATGCAGACCAGAGAAAGACTTTCGTCTTGTTTACATCAGGGTCCCCCATTTTCAATTCATCATAACATATATGACATTAGAGTTAGAGTTTGTCTTAGAGCAGGGCGATAGAACACCAGCCCTGATTCCAAACTCTAACCTTAACCAACTTCGAAAGAGTCGCCTAAGCTTAACCAGTGATAAACTAGGCGTTAGGTAGTTTGGTGCTGTTCGACGCGGAAATAGGCAAAGACACAGCTCGTCACGCGATTGGGCGCACATGTCAGTGGCCAATCAGAGAGCGTCTCCGCAAAATACGGCTACGGAAAAAAAGAACGCGTTGTCGCCTGATGAAATACCAGAAACATAGTTCCGGCTTCCGGGTTACGCCCACTAACTATGACACCAACTTTCTTAAAGTGCCAACACATTTAGTTTTTGCTAAATATTATGTAATTTCCTCTGCTAAGAAATATTAATTTGGACAAATTAAATAATTTGAAGTGCTTTTTGTAGTTTATCCAATCCATCCTGGAAAAATTGTGCATGCATGGACGCATAGGAATGGGTTGATTCATCAAGTGACTTTCCTGCATTCAGTTCGTAATTGGTTCATTTATATCAGCTGTGTAGTATAAAAGCAGTTACACACAAAGCTGTCAATCAGTTGCAGGTCAGTCATGGCGTCGGATACAGGTAAGCCAAATATATTATATATATATATATATATAATACACATTTTGTTTTGTTGTAATGCTTGAATTGCATGTCTGTTATTAATTCCAGATAGTAAAGCACAAGCAGACATACTAAGTAATGATGACCAAGAACCTTCAGTCATCCTGGTCCTTGACGATCCCATTCAAGTAATTGTTGATATTTGTACATACAATATCTGGTTATTGGATATAAGCCCATTAGTGGCTTTGTACTTGTTTTTACACTGAGGTGAGGGATGTTTTGCTCCACACAGGAACTACAAGAAAAGCTGTTCCTGCTGGAAGAAAAGATGACTCTTCTGGACAGAATCCTGAGCGACTCGAGAGCGTTGCATGAACACCTTGAGGTAAGTTACTGCTGCCACCTGAAGGCTTTGAAACATTCTGACTACTTCAAAACTCTTGTTTTCTTCCATGTCCCACAGAGGAGAAATCTCCAGGATGCGCTGTTGCCAGTTCAGAAGTGAAGCACATGTTTTGAATTCAATAAGATTGTTGTTTTTTAACCAATAAATTGTAATGATCTAATGTATTATGCTTGCTGTGTGTGTGTGGGGTTGGTAGTAAAGAAACCTTCATGACAAGGATAAGATTTTTTATTAGTGTTATATTGCTCTCAATTCCAAAAGTTATGACTTTATCATAATACAATATTACTTTATACAAAACGAGCATATAAGCAAACATTTTTCACATTATACATTCTCTTAAAAATACAAATCCTTTACAAGTCCTCTTTGGGCATCGAAGACACTGGAAGCATCTCGTTTCCTTTCCATTTACCCATATTCTGAAAAAGCTCCAGGCAGCAACTATCAACCATTTAGATTCTCAAAGCCCACCTAGCTGCTCTCTGGTTTTGATGGCATCTTTCTGAAACATCGTGCTTTAAAAAAAAAAAAAAATCACCATCGGCGTTTATTTTTGCTCTGGTTTCAGTATTTGAGCATCAAGCGAGGCCGACCAGGGGCTACCTCACAACAACCATTTCTTTACTTCATGATTCAAACGGAAAATGGCCGCTCCATGTAGGCCACCACCAGAAAGGCAAAACCAGTGTTTGAGTTCTGATAGTATTTTTCTAATTGGGTTGGAAATGTAAGTAAACTTATGAAAGTGAGATGACTGAGTAAAAAAAAGAAAATTATAATTTCTCTTAACATAAAAAAAAAAAAAAGCTGCTTACATTTTGACAAATAATTCTTAAAACAGAATTGTATAAATTTACAGAGATCTCCTTTCCAAGCAAATCCAGTTGGGGTTTCAACCAGTTCTCACAGGGAGGCAAAACGACTTGTAGAAAAGGATATGTCAGGTCAATATTCATGGGAAAGTGCTTGAAAAAGACAATGCCCAGATTCATTGCACTCCAAACATCATTGCACTCCAAACATGATCTATCAAATGGAAATCTTTTGAACATCAAAAGGCATGGTTAATGTGTACACACTGGAGAGTGGATATGCAAAATAATGTGTATGAGAGGCTTTAGTTCAGGATGGGATACTTTGAGGGAAGTACTTTACTTTTTATTATTCTTATGAATAATTGCTTAGTTATTTTCCTCAGGTATGCTTGAAATTGAATAATGCCGGTATGAGTGCTTCATGGTAACAATTCAACCCAGATTGAAAGCCATTTAATAAAAATTGTCTCAAAAGGAAATTTCAATATTTTCAATGGGCCAGATTTTAAGTACTAGAGCTCAAGTTAATAAGGTTCTAGTAGTTCCGATGTCAAGTGTATCTTGAAAGATGAAAAACCCTGTTTAGTCGGGAGCCTCTTTAAAGTCACGTGTGCATACAGTCTGCTCTCCATGTGGGATAGAAGGGAAAACTGCCATTCCTGTATAATGGCAAACTAAAACCCGAGCACAAATTGAAATGGTCACTTTGCTTGGATACAACACATTTAGGTGATAAGTAAAATTTATCACATGTCTGCAAATGTATTACAAACTGGTCGTTTGTAGAATATTTCAGCAGTGTTGACTCAAACCTAGACACGATTGGCACAAAAAAGCTCTCTGGCCAATGTCTTTGACAGACTAGATGACTGGATGGGGGCTCGTCAACGGAGAGGCCTCAGCAGACACCATCAAGGCAAGGAGGCTCATAAAACAGTGAGTTATCATGTAAGGCCAAGTAGCTCTACACATAATATATAGGGCATAATGCCTTCTCTCATATCATTGCATTGTGTCCCATGTGAAACAATATGGTTTATATTCTCTCGACTAGAGGCTGTGTATATTTAATATTACTATATTGCCTGTAACAACTAATCAACTAACCGTGGCAAGAATTCCTGCATTAGACGTGTCTGCCTGCTTGGGGAAGAATGCAAGAGGTAAGAGGGTATTAGAGCATCGGCCTCTATCCTCTTGTCTGTCTACGCAATTCAAAATTCTATACAAAAATACATATTCTAGAACAAGTTGGTAAAAGTATCTACTAACTACTGTATTTACACGGTCATTAGGACAGTCTTTTTTTACACCCCACCTCCCTTTACAGCAGTGGTTTACAGATAAACGTTCTGTGGTTGCGCCCCAGCTCAGCTAATGCAAGTTACGAATGTAAGCATGGTTCTGTGAATTCCTAGACTGTCAGTGCAGTTTACAAAGTGGATTCATCCCCCATCGCTCCACATGGGTTGAGAATGAATAACGTCACGCCAAAGTGACCATGTAGGCTATGTATATAACCAAGGGGTTCTTCCAAGGAAGGCGGATGGTTCAGCACACTATGGTCCTCGGGAGGCAGGCTGCTGTGTAGTTAAATACTAAGGGGCATGAAACCTATGGTCACTTATTGACTCTTGACCCTTGTGGAGTGCTAGGGGATACTTCCACTTTGCAGTCAGGAAGGAATGAAATAAGAGCCAGCCGTTAGGTCAACATCTCAGGTCACGCCTTCTCTTGATTCTCCAATCACAACTGATGCTCGTCTGAGGGGAAGCGAGGATCAAGAAAAGAAAAAAAAAGCATGTGGGAGGGGTGTCGGGAGAACCAGAACCAGTAAGATATGACTTAATGCATCCCTGAGGGGGTCAGAATTCTATACAACATGGTGATGTTGAGAGCTATTCCTTACTGTATTATTGTGGGACACCTTTTGAAAACCAGAAGAGCCCAGTGGAATATTTGCTGTACGGTGCAGTCTGGCTCCTTTTTCTTTTTTTCCTTCTCTGAAACCTGCTCTTTAGCAACACATGTTAGGCTCTTAGGAGGAAAGCAAATCAGTAACACAATGCAAAAAGTTAAAAGAAACGTGTGCAGAAAATAAATGAAATAAATTAATAATTAATTTCACAAATATCTTTTCTGCTATCTTTCAGAAAGTAAAAACAGTAATGAAATGATCAAATAAATTAAAATGTACAAATTAAATTAGCTTTTAAGTTATTATAGGCAAATGATTACTAATGTTTCATCTTACTTTCATTTATAATAAAAGAAAAGGCAAGCAGTTTCTCTCGCAGGTTCTTTTCTCAATTAGTGAATACGAGTGTTAAGAAATGGCACAAAACTAAAATCACATTTTCTGGACAATGGTTGCCTTCTGGGAAAACAGAGGAAATCACTCTTCATAGCATGACATTGTATGGAGGACATACAAAAGGAATGGTCAGCCAACCCTTTCCTATTCCCACTGGGAACTATTCTTGATAAAACGATACCCAATTCATCGTAAGTACAGTGCATTCTGGTCAGTTGCATACCAGCATCAAGTACTTGTTAAGGACCCTTATTATAGTACAAGGATAGATAAACAAGTTTTGTTTGACTGGTCAAAGTAAATCTCAGTTATCAGTGCTTAAACAGTCAATTCAGAATGAATACACTAGCGGTACCGTGTACAGCTAGCTCCAAGTCTCCCAATAACACATCACCGGCCATTTTCCTGTCACTTAGCACTGGCCTTGCTAAGCCTCATACGCGCTATGTCATCAGGTGAAGCTGCTGCTACAAAACTACTGCATCAAGGCTCAAACAACAATGTTTCAGAGCTCTTGTATATAAACGTTATGCAATGCCAGACGGAGCAGAATGCACTGCAGGTTTAAGGGGGCCGATGCCAAAAGGTGTATCATCTAGGAGCACAGAGGAGAGCCTCACTGCATGAGGGGAAACGGTGAGGAGGCGAGTGGCATAGTTGCCAGAGGAGGAGTGAGTGCAACAAACTGAACATGTGGCAGGAGGCTGGCGGCAGGGCGGACGGCTCCGCTAGGGATCGCTGCTGCTGCTTCCAACGGTGACCATGCTGAAGTCGTCGACCACCAGGAGCAGAGCCTCGATGTTGGCCGCCGTCTCTGGACTCTGCAGAGACAGGAAGTCCGACACGTCCATGTTGGCCAAGCCGTCCGCCGGAGAAGGGTCGGTAGCCGCGCCGCTCACCGTCACAGGGAAAGTCTGAGCCGAGGAGGCGGAGGGGGGGATCCCCAGTCTCACCTCACCCACCTTGGAGGAAGACGGGGGGAGGCAGTCTGATGGGGACCGGGTGGCCGGGTGTTGCGGAGGCTCTGGGGGCGGGGGGAGCGTTGGAGGAGGGGGCTCTGAAGGTTGCTGCTGTGCTACAGCTGAGAGCGTGGTGGTGGTGGTGCTCTTTGAGTTCTTGTCTTTAGCAGAGTCCCTGCAGGCACACTGACACTGACACGACTCCTCCTGTTTGATGATGATCACTGGCAGGCTGAGGCCGATCTGCTGGACAGAGCTGCCTGGAACACACATGAAACAAGTCAGAGGAACCACACTGACACAGCCCAGCAACAGTCACACCTGGTCAGCCCACCAGCCAGCGTCTAAATAACACTGCAATGTATTTAGGATCAACATGAATAATGTGTGTATAGGCAATTAGGCATGATGTAAATAGGCGTGGGGAGAATCTTTGTACAGTATGATTCACAACATGTTTCCCCTCAGAATCTTGTACCGATAGACAAAATACAAACATTTTACTTTCAAATGTCAAGGCTGAGAAATATAGTTTTCGTTTATAGATCCACTGATATTTGGACATTGATGCATTGAGGATAGCGTCCTACTATTATCTTTGGATGTAGAAACATACAATGATGATTTTTAAGGAAGGCCACACAACAAAACATACATCTCAATTAATTGACCATATTCACACGGCAGCCATTTTGCTGTTATGTCATGCTCAGATTGGGATTCCTTTCCATCCTGCTCCCACACAAAAATGGCAATATTTACCCAAGGTACATTTAAATACCATATAGACCAGCGGTTCTCAAACTACGGGTCACGACCCAAAGTGGGGTCGCAGGTAGGTGACAGTGGGATCGCGCATTGGCAAAAAAAAAACCTCTGATCGAGTTTTCCACCCGGCAGCTGTGTGTATTTGTCATGTCTCGCGACTCTCGCCCCTTCATCAATGGAGGCCGACACACTTATTCCAATACACATCTCACTACACCCTGCGCATTTATAATCGCGGGAGGGGGGTCTGGTCTTTTGTGTAACCCAGACTCGCAATTGATAGGTTTGTTGTCAGAAGCGGTGCTGGTTGGCCACGATGAAATGGGCTCTGCTCTCGAGGCAGAGTATTCGCCTTTGTTAACTCGTTTGTTAAATCGTTTTCAAATAAACGCTAGATTAGATAGTATATGTGTACTTATGCACGCTAGAGAAGCGAGCTGAAAAATCGATTCTCTCATTTCCTGATCAGCGCGCACACACACACATATGGCACACGCTGATATCTCTGTGAAAACAGCTCTGATTATCCTAAGACTGGTAAAATAGATTTCTTACCTCAGATCAGATGTTCTCAAAAGATTATTCCAATTCCTGATCGCCATTCCAAATATCGATTGCGTTTATTGATTCAGCGCTGGGTACTGGAAATATGTATTCCACGCTGTTTTGCGGCTCGGCAATGACTTGGATCTCTTCGGATGGCTTGCCGGAGAAATTAAATGAGGAAACTGGATTCCCCCCCCCCCCCCCCCCCCCAGCAGTACAACAGGGAGAGACGATAGGGGGCGGTATTTTCCCAATGGAGCTCAGAGAGAGTTTGCAGCACTAACGAAAGACTAGATTGATGAAATATGAATTCAAATCGCTAATAAAAAAAGAAAACGACAAAACGCTATTTGTCGTCGCTGGCACTCAACGGTCGGCATGAACTAACGACATAGCGTTGTTGGCACTCAAAGTGTTAAGTGTGGGGTCTCCAAAAAAAAATCCTAAATAAAATGGGGTCGTGGTATAAAACAGTTTGAGAACCCCTGATAGACAATGTTGCCAGTAAATTGCAGCAACAATTGTCTTCTTGTAGAGGAACAGAACCAGTTTCCCAATTATTAGCAGAAAGAGGGTTGTTGAAGCAGTTCTTTTTATCAGTCTTGAATTTTGGAGATGTGATTTATAGAAATGCTGCTCCTTCCACTCTTACCACCTTATATCACAATCTTGCTAGATTGGAACTATGGACCCTATCTCATGCTTAAAATCCAGAGTTTTGGAAAGTCAGCCTTTTGTTTTAATGCCCAAGCTTCTTGGAGTGATTGCTAAAATCAATACCCCACAATCCTATGGACATGTTTTTCATTTTGATCTTTATTTTCTTTCCATCTGTTTGTCCTATTTATTCAATGTCTAATTATCAAAACAGATATTTTCCTTATCTGTATATATATATAAAACTTTTTTTATTGTACCCGTTTCAATAAGGCTGTAATCTTGACAGCATTGTAAATGAGGGAAACCGCAATGCCTTTTTTTAAGAATATAGGTTTGAAAGGCTCTACTAAATTAGATTAATGTTTGATTTGCCTTCCTCTTTAAAAAGGTGCACTATGCAGTTTTGCAGGAGGGGGATTTGTTTGCAAAGCCTGCAAAAAGACATTCACTGTACTAATTATTCTTGTCTTATGTTATCATAACTGAAAACTAAATAACGTTCAGGCACTGTGAACCAAACGTAAGCCTAGAATATGTAAACAACAGCAATGAAATAAAATGGACTGCATTTATATAGCGCCTTTATCCAAAGAGCTTTACAACTCATGTCTCACATACACGTTCACATACCGATGGCAGAGGCAACCATGCAAGGTGCCAACCTGCTCATCAGGAGCAGTTAGGGGTTAAGTGTCTTGCTCAAGGGAGGTATGTGGCACAAATCTGACTCCATATCAACTTTTAAATCCCAACTAAAAACCCATCTGTTCAAACTGGCATATTTACTGTAACCTGTGTGTCACTGTTTTATACTCCCCGTTGTCCGTTTTGTTTTTAACTTTGACTGGCATATTTACTGTAACCTGTGTGTCACTGTTTTATACTCCCCGTTGTCTGTTTTGTTTTTAACTTTGACTGGCATATTTACTGTAACCTGTGTGTCACTGTTTTATATTCACTGACGTTGTCGTTTTTTTTTTTTTTTTTACTTTTGACCAGTCAGCTGGTTCTTTTTAGCGTTTTCATCGCATTCATACTTGGTCAAGTTCGACCGACAGAAGCAGGCTGAAAGGGTTCAGATGGGGGGGAAGACACTCTGGGAAAGGCACGGCTGCCGTCCGGGATTCGAACGCGCTCAGCCCCAGATCCGTGACGAGCACGGTTGTCCACGGCGCTGAAATAGCACTCGCGGTACGTGGTGAGCTACTGGAGCTCCCCTGTCGGTTTTGTTTTTAACTTTGACTTACCAAGACCACTATCTTTTGTACAATATGCACTTATTAGTCTAAAATTGGTGCTTAACTCATTGGCTGCCGGGGATTAGACGGGGCCCCGTTCTAGCACTGCCACGCTTTAAAAGATAGGAGTGTGTCTCCTTGTTTGTAGAGCTACAGTGGGGAGAACAAGTATTTGATACACTGCCGATTTTGCAGGTTTGCCCACTTACAAAGCATGTAGAGCTCTGTAATTTTTATCATAGGTACACTTCACCTGTGAGAGATGAAATCTAAAACAGAAATCCAGAAAATCTCATTGTATGATTTTTAAGTAATTAATTTGCATTTTATTGCATGAAATAAGTATTTGATCACCTACCAACCAGTAAGAACTCCGGCTCTCACAGACCTGTTAGTTTTTCTTTAAGAAGCCCTCCTATTCTCCACTCATTACCTGTATTAACTGCACCTGTTTGAACTCGTTACCTGTATAAAAGACACCTCTCCACAATGGGCAAGACCAAAGAGCTGTCTAAGGACATCAGGGACAAAATTGTAGACCTGCACAAGGCTGGGATGGGCTACAGGACAATAGGCAAGCAGCTTGGTGAGAAGGCAACAACTGTTGGCGCAATTATTAGAAAATGGAAGAAGTTCAAGATGACTGTCAATCTCCCTCGGTCTGGGCCTCCATGCAAGATCTCACCTCGTGGGGCATCGATGATCATGAGAAAGGTGAGGGATCAGCCCAGAACTACACGGCAGGACCTGGTCAATGACCTGAAGAGAGCTGGGACCACAGTCTCAAAGAAAACAATCAGTAACACACTACGGCGCCATGGATTCAAATCGTGCAGCGCACGCAAGGTCCCCCTGCTCAAGCCAGCGTATGTCCAGGCCCGTCTGAGGTTTGCCAATTACCATCTGGATGATCCAGAGGAATGGGAGAAGGTCATGTGGTCTGATGAGACCAAAATAGAGCTTTTTGGTATAAACTCCACTCGCCGTGTTTGGAGGAAGAAGAAGGATGAGTACAACCCCAAGAACACCATCCCAACGTGAAGCATGGAGGTGGAAACATAATTCTTTGGGGATGCTTTTCTGCAAAGGGGACAGGACGCGTGAATATTTTCGGCAACCAACTTGTGTTTAGCGTTTCTCTGATTGGCCACTACGCCCATGTGACTCCTTCACAATCGTTATAACTTATTATGTATTGTTTTTACTTCTGTTTAACTGTGTTAATAAACAAACAAACAAACAAATAGGCTGTCTATTGCCTCGCGCTGCAGCGCGGAAATAGGCTGTCTATTGCCATTCTCTAAGACAAACTCTAACCTTAACCAGCTCCTCAACAGCGCCTAAACTTAACCCTTCTAACCTTAACCAACTCCGAAACTATGCCTAACCTTAACCTTAACCAACTCCGAAAGAATATTGCCATTCTCTAAGACAAACTCTAACCTTAACCAGCTCCTCAACAGCGCCTAAACTTAACCCTTCTAACCTTAACCAACTCCGAAACTATGCCTAACCTTAACCTTAACCAACTCCGAAAGAATATTGCCATTCTCTAAGACAAACTCTAACCTTAACCAGCTCCTTAACAGCGCCTAAACTTAACCCTTCTAACCTTAACCAACTCCGAAACAATGCCTAACCTTAACCTTAACCAACTCCGAAACAATGCTTAAAGTTAACATGCCTAAACTTAACCGGCGAAAGAATGCATGTTAAAAAAAAAAAAAAAAAAAAAAATTGAAGGGAATCGAACTTGTCACCAACGGACCACAGCAAGGCAGCGCTGCCAGTTGAGCTAGTTGTCGATGGTAAAAAAGGGGGGAATACTGCTACATAATGCTGCCGCGACGGAGCTCCGCTCCGTTTCCAATATTTCGATAATAAAACGGGCAGTTTTACGCACTTGAATAACAGGTATATAGGCTTGAGGTGGACAGCGCGTGGTGCTGAAATGACAAACACGCATTGCATGAAATAAAAGAACCAGTTTTATTTCAAAATATTGGAAACGGAGATAACATTCTGTTATCTCCGTTTCCAATATTTCGAAATAAAACTGGCAATTTTACACTTCATTTAGAAAAGCCATTCAAACATCTCTCTTGGGAGCGAGTGGTCAGAGTAAAATGCAGATCGGCGTCACATTAAATGCAGTTCGATGTCAACCAAAACGCCGAGCAGCGTTTTGTGTGACACCAAGTCAGCGGCGCGACTATGGGAGGGCCTTTAGAAGCATCTCAAGGTCCTGGAGTGTCTGTGTTGCCCAGCGACAGCCCCGAAACCTGAAGGATCATACAGAAGATCTGTATGGAGGAGTGGGCCAAAATCCCTGCTGCAGTGTGTGCAGACCTGGTCAAGATCTACAGGAAACGTCTGATCTCTGTAATTGCAAACAAAGGTTTCTTTACCAAATATTAAGTTCTGTTTTTCTGATGTATCAAATACTTATTTCATGCAATAAAATGCAAATTAATTACTTAAAAATCATACAATGAGATTTTCTGGATATTTGTTTTAGATTCCATCTCTCCCAGTTGAAGTGTACCTACAGACCTCTACATGCTTTGTAAGTGGGCAAACCTGCAGTGTATCAAAAACTTGTTCTCCCCACTGTATAACTATATTCTATATTATAGCTATGGATACAATACTATGGCCCATTTGACATCACCTATCTATCGTTCAATATGTGAAAAAGAAAAACATTTTCCATCCATACGTTTCCGTGTTATACCGTGGTGAATATAAGTATGGTTTTAGAGCGGTCTGGGGTAATTCCCGAAAAGCTGAGTTATAGCCTTATACGTCAATTCTACTATAAACGTTGCCGTTTCTTGCCTGTACACGCTACTATTCCCAAATCAAATCTATGTCATAGGTATTATGTTTCATCATGAATGCATGAAAGGGGGGGGGGGGGGGGGGGGGGGGGGTCGTTTCTGATTATTCGATTGCCAGTAACGGCATTTGTATTGAACACTAAAAACTAGGGATGCTCGATATTGGCTTTTTTACCGATACCGATATACCGATATTGTCCAACTCTTAATTTCCGATACCGATACCAACCGATAAACAGATACCGATATATGCAGGGTTCCCCCCCCACCCCCCCCCCCCCAAAAACGGAATAATTTCAGGTAATTAACATTACATATGTCTTGTTGTGGAATTAACACAACATTATGCATATTTTTGACAATAAATAAAATCAGAATTTGTTCTTGCTTGCCTGGGTAAATAAAGGTAATATTAATGTAAAAAAAAAGAAATATATAAAAAAAAAAATTATTCTCTTTTTTTAAACCGATACAGATATTTTCCGATATCACATTTTAATGCCAATATCGGCCGATAATATCGGTAGGCCGATAATATCGGACATCCCTACTAAAAACGCGTATCAGCCCGGTCGGTATAAAAGCATTGCACGATCAAGCTTACCAATTGTTTGATCGCCATCTGGTACATCCGATGTCCATTTGGTCCACGACATAACACACCACAACATATGGATCGGGGATATTTGACGCGCTTCAATGCAACCGAGATAATCGCTCCACTCGCCCGACAAAGAAAAGTGAGCCCGGAGACATTTGGCCGTTACACAGGCCAAGATACAAGGTTTCAAAGGGTGCTCGATACCGCCGTCTATCTGGATGCGGCCGGTATTGCACTTTGGCGATCTCAGACTCATTCCCTATGGTAACACAGAGGTCCCCGGATGAATAATGAATAACAATCGGGGAAAAAAATAAAAACGACCAAATAACATATATACACGTGGTTGGCGTTCAACGGTTGTCGGCCAAACAAGTATATAAACATTGTTGGCGGGGATTGAGTTAATGCCAGTTAAACTAAATTCATGTTTTCCAAAGTCAAAAATATTGTTTATAGTGACTTGCATATATCTACTCTGAACGATTCTGATATCGAGAGAGTTCCAGAATACAAATACCTTGGTATTTGGATTGATGAAGGACTTACATTTAAATATCATGTGGGCGTTCTCGCCAGTAAATTACGGAAAAATATTGGCTTTTTGTATAGAAATAGAGCCAGCTTCCCCATGATTAGCAGAAAGAAAGTTGTTGAAGCAGTGTTCCTATCTGTTTTGGATTACGGAGATGTGATTTATAGACATGCAGCGGCTTCCACTCTTAACCGCTTCTGCAGCAAAAACGAGTTAACGCGTTATAGCCCGCCAATCGAATTCTGCCAACAACGAGTAAACTCGTTATTGGATCGTTATTTCTTTTATTCGCTATTTCCATTCATAATTCATCCTGCTATGCTGTAGGACTCTGTGGCACTCTGTCTGAGACCGCAACGGTCTGATACCGCCGCCTAACGCCTTGCGGCCGCTATTGCACTCAATTTGAAACGATGTGGTTTGTTTTCTCGGCCAAGCTGCGGCGGGTTCTAAACACTCCGGCAAAACAAGCGGTTACAACAGATGCATCGACAAGGGTCCCCGCCCGCCCGTTCATGTGCAATGCTGGATAACGTTGGACACAGGATCGCTGTGGATATTTGGAATGGCGATCAGATAATTGGATTATTCTTTTTGCAGTACATCAGAGACAAGGTAAGGACTATATGTTATCAATCTTGCCTTGATCCGATATTTTTTTCCCACCGATCGCAGCGTGTCTGTAATGTACTGTGTAATGTATGCTGTTGGTGGCGCTCAAAGCATAGAAAAACGACCCCCCCCCACCCTTTCGTGCATGCATGATGAAACATAATACCGATAATCTAGCGTTGATTTCAGATTGATTCAATAATCAGGCGAGAAATGGCACGATTTATAATGAATTGCACAAACGCTGTTTAGCAGAGTTTCCTGGGATTACACAGGATCACTCAAACTATACTCATATTCACCACGGTATAAAACGGGAACGTATCGATGGATTTTTTTTTTCTTTATGGCATATTGAACGGAAGGTTCATACTGTCAATTGACAATGATATTGGATGATCCATAGCTATAATATAAAATATAGGTTTAGCTCTACAAACAAGGTGACCGATTACATGAGGTTAATGGGTGGCATGAGCCTATGCACTTCCCGGAAAGGGCGTGGCACTCAATGTGTTAAGCCCTTAGACTCTGTTTACCATTCAGCCATTAGATTTATCACCGGTGATAGTTATGGTACTCACCATTGTATCCTATATAATAAGGTCGGTGGGCCTCTCTGGCAGAGAGACGTAAGTTGCATTGCAATCTTTTTATTTATAAAGCCATAATTAGAGATTGTCCAAATTATATTAGTTCTTTATTGGAATGGACCACTGGACCCTGTTGTACACAATCCAGTTTTTGGCTTACACTTAGTTTGTACTGAACTTGGTAGATCTGCTTTTGGCTTTTTTGCCCCTACATCATGGAATACCCTGCAGGAAACACTGAAACTAGACACTCTAGTGTCTATGGGTCGGTTTAGAACCTTAATGACCAATCAGGTCACCACAATATGTAATTGTTTTTAAATTATTACCTCTGTTTTAATTTTTAGCCATTTTATTCTTTTAAAAATATTTAATTTTTTTTAATGTATTTTAAAATGTGCTCTTAATTATTCTGATCGTCTGATGTCTTCATATTTATGAACACACTGACACTTGTGTATGTAACATCTCGACGGCACTGTAAATTAGTTTAATTACTCAGTGTATTATAGAGTATAAATAAAGATTGAATTTGAACTTTGACTGTCTTGTTTCGTTTTGATGCCCTGTAAAGTGACCTTGGGTGTTTTGAAAGGCACCCCCAACCCCACCCTCCTTTTCTTGATTGTCCAATCACAACAGTTGTGATGTGAGGATGGAGAAAAGTGGGCAAGGTTTGAGATGGATCCATCGCTGTCTTTCAGATAATTATCTTGCGAGCATAGATGAAGACTGTATTTAGGACTGCTCCTCCTCATCTTGCCGTCTATTCTGAATCCCGTTCTCTGCATGCTTGCTGAATATTGCTCAAGTGGTTTTCAGCCTGATTCTATCATGCACTGTCATCAAGTGGCTCGGTGGGGAGGTAGAGCAGTCGTCTGGCAATCCGGAGGTTACCGGTTCGATTCCCGCTCCTCCCGGGCAGCTTGTCGATGTGTCCTTGAGCAAGACACTTAACCCCTAATTGCTCCCGATGAGCAGGTTGGCACCTTGCATGGTTGCCTCCGCCGTCGGTGTGTGAATGTGTGAGTGAATGGGTAAAGTGAGAGTAACAAATTGTAAAGCGCTTTGGATAAAAGCGCTATATAAAAAAGCAGCCATTTACCATCATGAAGTTTGGCTTCTGTATTATGTGCTGACCCATTTGCATGTTCTTAGGAAATGTATTCCCAGTGTCAGAAATATTGTGCCTGTTACTATGGTTGAGTAAATTGTAATGAACCAAAAGGAGAATATAAATTATTATTATTATAATTTCCCCCCCATCTTTGACGGTGAATAACACCATGCTAACATTGACCAGACGTGAACAATTACCACTGAGCTCATTCAGCACCTTCTTGAGATCAAGTGTACAAGAAATATAAGCAAATTAATAAAGGCCAGATAATTTACAGGGGGTTTTGTAGATACAGTACAGAATTTTGCCAATCCGGACACATGCCATTTTAAATATGAATATAGAATATCAGTAGGGATGGGTACCTTTCACATTTGAACCGGTACCTGTGAACCTTTTTTCTGTACTTTAGTCTCAAGAAATTTAATTTACCTACCTACCTAAAAAAAATCCAAACTTCAAATAACTACAATTTCGACAGTTTTCGGCTCGTCATTGCTCAGACTGCTTTGTTGTTGAATCAAGTCAAATCCTAGGTAAGCATATATTGTGCGTGTGAACGTTGACATTAAAAAAAAAAATTAATAAATATTTTTTTCGGTTTCTCACTTGATTCGATACTCTGTAGTACCGACGTGTTTCGGTTCGGTACCTCAAAAGTACCGAATTCGGTACCCATCCCTAAATATCAGGCCTAATAGATTACCTTATTATGGCCAAGACATACATCTATGGATTGGGCCAAATCTCCTCTTTCCAATGGCAAGAGTTAAATCTGGATATAGTACAACCAGGTGCCCGTTACGGGGCAGCAAAGACAGTGAATGAAATCTACTGTAAGTACAGTTACTTTTTTATAATGTCCATAGCTCCGACATTTTTCAGCAGATTTAAAAAAAATTCCCAGAGAGGTAAAGAAACAATATACGTTCAGTTTTGTTCGACCCGTGAGATATAATCATAAATCTGGACTACAGCGGTTTCATGACGGCGTCATTTCCTCACGTCTATATCATCTGGTTTCCGATGCTGATGATGGCGCAGAGATTTCTAAAAACTCATTTAGCTAATAACACTTAGAATCAATGGTAAACAAACGTAGTGCTGAAAATATACACGTTGACTGCTGTTTTGATAGGGTTATGGTACTCTTGGCTACATTTGAAAAATCACTTAATACGGACTGTATTGATCCATTTGTAACGTGAAATAAATCTCGGCCAGTAAGAGGTTAAAAGTGCCTCCTAAGTCTAAGAAAAATTATTCTATTGTATGTTGGGATCAGGAAGACTGTTCTTGTGATTCCAACCCCTCGGTATAAATCTGGGCTTTCGAAAAAACTTAAATCTTTGCCCACACAACTGACCTCTCTCAAGCCCTGCCCGCTTTCCTTGATCCTCCCATCACAACTGTTGGAAGGATCAAGACAAAAAGTTGGGACTTGAGATAGGTCAATCAGGAGGGATACATTCCTCTTACCTGCAGTTCCTCCCACTGGTATGGCTGTAGTGAAGAAAACCTTCTCCACTTTTGGACCTCCTTGGTGTGGCTGTGAACAAACATTGCACATGGGTCACCACCACAGTCCCACAATCAAAACGGAAAACAAACAAACCAATACTTTTTTGTAATTAATTATATTTATTTACGTGTCGTGATTTGTGATCATGTAATTATATGTACATGTGTGCATTTATGATCATGTAATTGTATGCGTGCACATTTATGATCATGTAATTATATGTATGCGTGTGCATTTATGATCATGTAATTAATATATATGTGTGTGCATTTACCGCTGTCACAGATCCTGGGTGTGAATGCGATAACTATAATTGCTTTAATTCTAATCACTGCACATTCATGACCCCTAGAGGAAGAAGCCTATTGGTTTTGGTGACCCATGATCTTTACTCTAGCGCCACCATCAGACCAAACCTCTGATTTTCAAATGACCGTTATCTCCTCATGAAGATTATGAAGAGATGTGGCTACTCGTGGAGAACACATTTGCAATAAGGTCGGACATTATGAAGTGCACCATATTGGATTTTCTGCTATTTAAAGGGGACATTCATTGCTATTCCTTGCACTATTTGGGCAACTTTACACAATTCCTGTGAGTCTATGGAAGACATCTGTAAGGTTTATTTAAAAAATAAATCATTGTTTTATATTTCTAAAAGAGTACTCGAAAGCATCATTTTCCAGCCTCAGGATTTCAGCCTGTTATTGGATGGGCTCCGCCCATAAGCGCTTTCAGTGACAGTCACACACACAGCGTGATACATACGAGAGAGAGCGAGAGAGAACGAGCAAGCGAGAGAGAGAGAGAGAGAGAGAGAGGGAAAGAGAGGAGAGATGCGTCCCCGACACACACGCAGTCAAGTTTGTGTATGTGTGAGTCCCCGACGAGGGAGAGATGCGTCCCGACACACGCAGTCAAGTTTATGTATGCGTGTCCCCGACGAGGGAGCTCTCTCTCTCTCTCTCTCTGCCCCATTTGAGTTACGAGGTTTAGACAGATGATTGGTTTAATGCTTTCCCATTGTGTAGACTTTGTTAAACCACACACACATGGAGGATGATCTAGGGAGCTCTCTCTCTCTCTCTCTGCCCCGTTTGAGGAAGTGTCGGGTTACACTATGCCTACGTCCCTGACACACACACACAGTCAAGTTTGTGTGTGTGTGTGTGTGTGTGTCCGACGAGGGAGAGATGGCACACACATTCACACTTACATTGATGTAATTACAGAAATGTATACACATATTACAAATAAGTACATATATTACATCGCTGCTGGCGGGACAAAACCTCATAACTCCAAAAACCAAACTTTTCAGCAGATGAAAAAAAAACGAACACAGATTTGACGGCGAATAGTTACGAGGTTTAGACAGATGATTGGTTTAATGCTTATGTGAAATATGTCCTAGTAATACAAGAGTACAGCAATAGCTGCCATACCAGTGTTTTACCCCTTCAGAAGCATTTATATAGACATTTTAAGATAAATGAATATACCGTGATATATACCGTTATCGTCTATGCTTCAAATTATACCGTGATATACATTTCAGACCATACCGTCCAGCCCTACTGGGTAGTGTAGTTTTATGAAATTGTGAAAATTGTGAAATCGAACCCCTGGCTCTCCTCTCTCTTAGGCAGGGGAGGAAACTAACTTTTTGGCTTACCAGCCAACTGGCGGGTAGATGATTTTTTTTTACCAGCCAAACTGATTTTTTACCAGCCAAAAATAAATCGCGTATGTGTCCCCCACCGGCAGCTCTTTCTTCTCATCTAAAGTGCAGAGACAAAATGGGTGATTATTAGCTTGTTAAACTGATGTTACCGTAAACCACCAGTCCCCACCCAACCTACCCAACCCCCTCCAATGTACAGTTTCTTCCCCCTCAAATGTATATACTCCTTTTAGAAACTCTGTCTCTTAAACAGAGTTTCCAACGCCAGGGTCTATGTGACAGGCATTGTACTCTTAAACAGTGCTGTATTTCTGTAGATCTGGTATGTCAAATGTCTGGATGGAACAGTACTGTCTATCTGTATGTCATATAATGAATTGAAAATGGGGGACCCTGATGTGAACAAGACGAAAGTCTTTCTCTGGTCTGCATCCCCTTAACAATTGTGTGTATTGAGCTGTACTGTATTTATAGGAGCCAAAGCACTCATAAGTTATACCTTATTTCTATTGGCTTAGTTGCCTACACTGTTAAAGTCTACATTTCAGAATACAATGGGGCTTAGCTGTATATTTAGGTTATTGTATTATATTTAGTGAGAATGTTTATAATGTTTATTTGTATAACCTTATATTGAAACGGCATTAGGAATATTGATTGGATTTGATAAAGTCATTGAACCGTTTTATTTAGCTCAGAACTGTTTATAGGAAATTAGTGTCACTTTCCCTTTAAGAGCCAGCGAGTCTGCTGTGATTTTGGAGACTGGGAAAATACAGTTTTCTTAACTTGTAGTAGTAACGTGAATAGTGAATATATTTCGTGGCAGTAAATAGCCAAACACGTTTTGGTGTAAGAAAATAGCTTTAGGATCACTTCTGTAAAGATGACTTCGCTGTGGAAGAGAAATAAACTGTTTGGATATCTTTGTTTTACACCGGAGTGGCTGTGGACATTATTTTCCTGCCATCAATGAACGTACTACTCACAACGAGTAAGCAACTTTAACCAGTAGAGTGGACCATCGGCCCTCATAGTATTGTACCCATTCTGCAATCTGTTAATAATGTTTTAAATCAATCAATAAAAACCACCGTAGTTGGCGTTGGTCATTTCTCATCAATCTAGCCTCACGTTACCATTGGGACTGTATGAGCTCGAACAGGGAAAATACCACCCCCTATCGTCTCCCGGATGGTAATGCATCCATTGGATTGGACTCAATGGAAATGGATGAGAAAAGAAAACTCCGGAATCCAGATTTTACTTCTCAGGCATGTAACCCGAGCCGATCCCATTCATTGTAGACACTCAGAACAGCGTGGAATATGTGTTTCGAGTACCCAGCGTTGGATCAATAAACGCGATCGATATTTGGAATGGCGATCAGGAATTGGAATAATCTTTTTGGAGAACATCTGATGTGAGGTAAGGAATCTATTTTACCAGTCTTGGGGTAATCAGAGTTTTTTTTCACATATCTCAACATGTCCCCTATATGGGGACAACACACATAGACTCAGTCGTAAAAAAGGCGAAGCAGCGCCTCTACCACCTGAGACAGTTAAGGAAGTTCAGAGTATCTGGGAAGATACTCCAGTCCTTCTACTCCGGAGCTGTAGAGAGCATCTTGACTGGAAACATCACTGCCTGGTATGGAAACAGCACGGCACAGGACAAGAAGGCCCTACAGAGTGGTGCGCTCAGCCGAGCGTACCACGGGTATTGCACTACCACCCCTGCAGGTCCTATACAACAAGAGGTGCAAATCCAGAGCCTGCAGAATAATGAAAGACCCTCACCACCCCAACTACAGCCCGTTCAAGCTGCTGCGGTCAGGCAAACGCCTGCGAACACCAGCAACTAGGACAGCGACTTCGGCTCAGCTTCTTCCCCCAGGCCATCAGAGCCTTGAACACTGAACTCTCCACACACAAGCACACATGAACACACACACAACACACACACTGTACACGCTCACACACTAGCAGCCACTTTAACATGAGCACACACACACTCATGCTGCACACGCTCACACTTATGGTCACTTTACAAAAGGAAAGGTCACTTTAAGAATAGTAAAGTATAACTTGAGATTGTATAATATAGCATTGTATAGCAGTGTACATAAAGACCCAGTGCCTCATCCGTAGCTAACAGTGTATTGCACTACCACAGGACCTAGCATGTCCTACCATGCTCTGTAAATAACTCATGTACATATACCGATATGCCCTACTTTGTTTACTTATTTTATTGCACAATGTCGTTCTATTGGATTCTTATTATATATTACTATTGTATTATGCACAATCGTTGCGGGCAAGACCCCGCGCATTTCATTGTATAATTGTATGCCGTGACAAATAAAACTCTTGACTTGACTGTGTGTGTGTGTGTGTGTGTGTGCTGACCAGGAAATAGATAATCGATTTTTCAGCCCGCTTCTCTAGCGTGCATAAGTACACATATACTATCGATAATCTAGCGTTTATTTGAAAACTATTCATAAATAGGCCGAAAAATGACAACGTGTTTTGTGTATTCCACTAAAGGGCGTTTATCACAAAATCTTAATTTTTTTCTGGAAATGTCCAAAAACTAGCGTTTTTCAAAATGGTATAAAACGGAAATGTACCGATGAAAATACAATCTGTTTCGTACATGTTGACTGCAAGCAAGTCATTGATAAGCGACGGGCGTATTAGACACATAGCCATAATATAGAATATAGAAATAGCTCCACGAAAATCATGAAATATCGGAAAATCAGTCTCAAACGGCTGGCATTCAAGCGATAAATCGTGCGCCCCCCTGCTCACACTCAAAGTGTTAAGCTACGTTATTCCCCGCTAAGAGTCACGGGAGATGTAGTAAATACAACAGTCCTTCCATGTAGGCTAGAACGCCGTGAGTTATGACTCGGTAACCACTACAGTAACATCATTAAGTCTGCTATAAGCTATTCTCCCTCTTGTGTGTGTGTGTGTCTTTATGCAGATCTTTATGCAGTTTTAAAGCACCTTGGCTTTGTTATGAATGCACTTTGTTGTAGTTATCCTACAGAGAAAAGAAAATGCACTTGACTTTAATGCACATTTTGTTGTATGCAAAGAGAATGTTTAAATTGTACAATCTTTCAGCAATCAGTCTGGAATTAATGTATGCATTCAAAAGTGCTGAATAAATGTTTTATGGGCCCATAATAGTGATTATTAATATTATTTAAGTTAAGTTTTGCAATAATCATGTCTTTTGCCATAATCAGGTAGCTGAAATGAAAAAAAATACATTATATATATATTTATATTAATAATTTTCGGCCTTTCGGCATTCGGTTTTCGGCCAACTGTTTCCTATTTTCGGTATTCGGTTTCGGCCAAGAATTTCCCATTCGGTGCATCCCTAATTAATACGGACTGTATTGATCCATTTATGACGTGATATTAATTTCAATTAATTTAAACTAACCATAACAGTCAAACCATAACTTTATATCTTAACCATAACTGCTAAGCATTAAAACGAACCATCATCATAGTATTGCTGTGTAGGCAGGGCCGCCTCAAGGGGTGTGCGAGCAGTGCGGTCGCACAGGGCGTCGCGAATAATTTAGATTTTTTTTTAATAAAAAAATAGAATGTTAACAATCACTTTCCATCACAGACCTAAAATCTAGTTTTGCTTACATGCTTATATATTTCACATTAGACACGTTTGTAGAATGTGTCCGACTTGTTCCGGAGTCTGCGGCTCTGCAGATATACTATTGGAGCTCTGCGGCTCTGCAAATTTCAACGAGGGGAGGGGTTACATAACTTACAGGTACGGGGTCTGACTATTCGGCGCTATCCACGGGAGCGTTAGCGAGTGCTAACGTGTGGCAGATAAACTAGGAACAGACTCCCAAGTTCATCCCAACGGGGGGGACAATATGGACTGGTGAACTTTATCATCTCCACGGTTGTCTCCTTCCTCTTGGACGTTTGGTGAGTTTTTAATGCAATCTATTCTGTTCCCGCCGTGGATCTCTCTCTCTATCTTGCTCTCTCTCTCTCTCTCTTGCTCTCTCTCTCTCTTGCTCTCTCTTGCTCTCTCTCTCGCGCTCTCTCTCTCTCACTCGGTGTGTTGCGTCATGCAAGGGTCTGCTCACACTGTGCTTGTGCAGTTTGTGACGTGTGTACTAAGCTTATAGAGTTCGATTCAAATAAGGCAAAACTGCAAATCTGCATGTCGTGCTTGAAAAAATTACCTGGCTTTAAGCTTGTTTATCGGGTTCCAGGGGTGTTTTATGCATTTCCCTGTTACTGCCAGGTGTACGACTGTACAGGTGCATTGCCACTAAGCCTTGGGCAGCGCTATTATTTAAGAATACGTTGACTGTATCATATGCCCAGCCTCGGGCAGCGCGATTATTTAAGAATATGTTGACTGTATGCCCAGCCTCGGGCAGCGCTATTATTTAAGAATATGTTGACTGTATCATATGCCCAGCCTCGGGCAGCGCTATTATTTAAGAATACGTTGACTGTATCATATGCCCAGCCTCGGGCAGCGCTATTATTTAAGAATATGTTGACTGTATGCCCAGCCTCAGGCAGTGCTATTATTTAAGAATACGTTGACTGTATGCAAAAAAAAAAAGAAAAAAAAAAATGTATTAACCCTTTCATCGCCGTTGACGCTCGAACACGTCATTCCCCGCCATGCTCATTCTGCCGTTGACGCTGGACAGCGTCTTTGATATCAATATTTCAAAAATCTGTGATCGAAATCATATTTCTCCCCCGGAGACATGAGATGTACTGGTGAGCCCCTATCAACTCTCTAACGGTTCAAGAGCGCCATCTGGTGGCCGATCGGCCTGATCGCCCAGGGAAGAAACAGGAAGTGGAAGCTGGTGCTCATTTCAATTTGGTCCGATCACTCGCTATAGGTCCCGGGACTCGATCTCGACACAATGGATAGCGATCCGTTGCCAATAACTCGATAAACAACATGATTTGGACGTATATACTATTATACAACCTGGAAATGGATCGGGTATTTCTACATCCCATAATAGAAAACATTCTGTTCCACGCTCATCTCCCAACGGCGAGAGGAAGCTGCGGTGAGTTTCAGCGTTATTTTTTAATGTCTTCTATACTAACTGCTCTAATGATCATATCACCCACACTAGATGAATGATATAACCAGCGTTTCCGTTAGAACATATTCGTGCCGGTCTGGGTGTCCTGCAAGATTTCTATCCCCGGACATATTCGAGAAATTCCGGTCAGCCTGGTTTTCCTTTTTACCGGCTGAATGCCACCATCGGCGCCAATGTTAACGTTAATATCGCCTAATCTATGTTTTAAATTATGGCTATGTGTCTAATCTGCCCATCGCATTATCAAAGACTATTTTCCAGTCAGTGCTGTCAAGGCTGTTTATCGCGTCGTTTCCGTTTCATAGCATTTAGAAAAGCCCCCGTTTTCAGATAAAAAACAGCTCATTCTGGAGCATTCTATGAAAATCGTCTTTTAGTGGAATATTCCACAACGTTGATATTCGTCGGCCTTTTTATGAATCGTTTTCAAATAAACGCTAGATGATCAATATTATACGTGCACGCAAGCACATTACGGCCGCGCGCGGATAATCGCCCCGTTGATTTCCTCTCGGACTTTTACAGTGAAACCGAAAGACATTTCACAAAACAGCTTATAACTTCATCAAACTTACTCTGATTATCCTAACACTGATAACATAGAGTCCTTACCTGACATCAGATGGTATCCAACTGGTATATTCCAATTCCTGATCACCATTCGAAAAAATCGATACGTGTATGGATCCAACGCGATACTGTAGAACTCCATGATCAGCGGGGATCTGAGGTTCCAGAATGAACTGTGGTAACCCTGGCTGGATCAGTGAACTGGAAAATGTGGATCTAATGTCGCACCTCAGCCAGGAGAATTAAACTTTCCACTCGGGCCTGAACGCTCGACATTTCTGTTTCTGTTTTCTTTCACCACGGCATCAGCGGTCTCTGTGACTTCAAGTTCAGAAGACTCATCTTCGTTGTCATTATTATTAGACCTGCTTGTGCTTGGTTTCATGAAATATTTGTTAAGCTTAGCTTGTTTTGGCCATCTCTCTCTCTCGCTCGTATACCTGTTTGTCGTTATGGTGGCCAGACAGGCTCAAAAAAAGAAAGAAAAAAAGATTCACATCCGAGCGGTGCCATCCGCGCTTTATCAGAGTGAAGCAACATGTAATGATTGTTTCGTTCATCGCATAGGCTATTTAATTTTAGCCTATTTTAATACAATTCAAATAATAAAATTGTGCTTAGAGAAATTATTTTCACCGGACATTATGACCGGAGAGATTTAAATATTCGGACTTCAACATATTTTGCCGGTCAAATACCGGTAATTACCGGCTAACGGAAACGCTGGATATAACGTTGCCCACGGAATTATAAACGACCCCCCGCCCATCCGGTCAACATCAGATCATACGTAGTAACTTCTAGAAGTACGTGCAGTTGAAATGTTTTATCTCGCGCCGATTGCTATCAAACTGTATACAATCATCAATATAATGCATTTAGGGCTATAAATCACGTTCTGGAGAAAGCTGCAGAAAACGATAAAAACATACTTATACTTTAGACCGTATTTTAGTATGAATATGTGAATGAAAAAGTATAACGTTGCTACACCCTGAACAATAGATATAGGACTTTGAATGGGCCATGGTAATGTCAATTTAGCAATACAATTTAAAAAGTTATAGCCCTGCAAAGAAGGGGAACTTCTCCATGTTAAATAGGGCTGGCGAGGGATGGTAAATTATGAATTTAACCCCGGCGATCAAAGTGTTCATAAAAAAAAAAAAAAAAAATTCTATTCTTTTTTTACCTTTAGGGGGGGGGGGGGGTCGCGTTTTAAATCTCGCACAGGGCCTCACATTTCCCCCAGACGGCACTGTGTGTAGGGTATTGTATCAGGGTGGGTGGGTGTATTAGTGATCTTAAGCTTTTAAATCCCTGCTTAAGACCCATCTTTTCTCTCTCTCCTTCAACCTACCCTGATCTCACCTGGTCGGGGACTGACCTTTAGATTAATCTGTCTAGTTTAGTTAGGATGTCTATTTTCTCCCATCTCTGCTTTTCCGCAGCACTACAAACATGGGAACTCTCTAACCTCTCTCAAAATGTTCAGTTGCTATCGCTATCAGCTCTATCTTAAATTTTTCAAAATGTTCAGTTGCTATTGCATGCACTCATCTGTGTTTCACTACACACATGAGTGCATGCTTACCAACTGTTAGTCTGCAACACTACTATCACCGACATCTAAGAAGGGAGATCCCCCCTTGAATGGCCCATCTAAGGTCTCTCTCCTCCACACTGCCTGTGGTGCATTTTTCCCTATTGTTAGGTTTTAGTGAGTTTTTCCTTACCTTCGCGTGGGGTATGTCTGGGAGTGCTTGCATTCTATTATTTATTTGCATTTATTTTAAATTTGTTGGACCTTATGGTGTTCTTGTTTTGTTCTTGACTTAGTTATGTTTCTTCTTGACTTGTTTAAAGAAGACGTGTCCGGCCCATGGGGACATTAACGTGTGTTGTCGGGCCTTACAAATAAATTTGATTTGATTTGATTTGGTGAGAGCACTTCCCTTGACCACAATCATCGTTGGTTCAACTCCCTGTCACAAGTGTTTGTTGTGGACTTGTCGATATGCAACGTATACAAGACGTAAATATATTACTTATGGCTATAACATAACGTACATTATGTACCTTTTTTCCTGTGGTCAATTAGGTGTTTATTTACTGATGAGACCGTGTTGGTATTCTACACAGGCCAAGCAAGAGTCAAGAGCAATACTCACCGATTCCCCCGGGTTCTGCTGGCTGCTAGCGCTGCTGAGGATCCACTGCAGGTTCTGGTCGGACATGACTAGGCCGGGCAGGTTCTGCGAGGGGGCTATGGTGATGGTGGTCGAGGTGGGAGCCAAACCTGGGCAAGGGGTCGGCATGGGGTTGGTGGCCAAAGGCACAGTGTGAGCCACAGCAGCGGTGTCTGTGGCCAAGACGGTAACGGCAGCGGTGCCCTGCGCTGTAGTGGTCAGAGCCGGCACCGCCGCAGGAGGAGGAGCGGAGGCGTCGGCGGGCGCTAGCGGTGCGGTTTGGGCAGTTCCGTCTTGCTGCAGGAACATGGAGGGCAGTGCCACGTAGTGCTTGGGGGCAGCCTGATTTGGGGTCTGGACTGGGGCTTGGCCAGACACGTCTGGAGTCTGCGGAGGGCCCGGTAGGGCTGGTTGGCTGGAGCAGACTGTGGGGACGGGGGCAGCGGTGGAAGTCTTGGAGGAAGAGGTCTGGCTGAGCTGCAAAGGAGCCTCCAGGACAGGGGTGCTTTGGGGACAGGGTGACGTGGAGGAGGGGTGGAGGGAGAAGGACGTCTCCAGGCTGAAGCTTTCAACGAAACCCTCTGAAAAAGGAAATGGAAACCATTAGCAGCAGGAAAGAACACATCCTCATTCAATTCAATCGGACATGTTTGGAGAAGTACTTGCCGTTGGGATGGGCTTCGTCTTGACTGACACTGTTCTCAGGACTCTGGAACATGAGCTCAAAGATCTTCACAGGGGTCACACTGTTCAGGTCCAGGTTTTGAGCCTGCAAGACATTTAGCAAAGTCTGAAGATACTAGTTATAGGCACGTACTGCTACATTCAATACGGCCTTGTACAATGTAGCTGCCCGTTAAAAACAAACCTATTTGAGGTCTCCTAATTATTTAAATAGTGATGGTGATTAAACCAGCTACTATTCTGTGTTAAGGCCACCAGCACACAACTTATACCCAATTCATACTTGTGCTGAAACAGAGAGCAGAGCCGGCTCACAGACACAATGCGTACCTCTTGAAAGATGTAACTACGTGTCAAACACTGCAGAGGTAATGATTGGGCTTAAGAGCAATGCGGCGGGATTCCCTATGAAATCACACAACCTAGAACCTGTTATCAAAAACAAAGAGGGAACTGCTTCAGTGGAGGCTGGTATGGCAAACAAACTGTACCACACCACTTGTTGGTGTATTATCCAGCCTTGAAAGATTATAAAGAGAAAGAATGCCATTCTTCTTAATTATTCAAAAAAGATCATCATGCATCTATATGCAAGACTGTATAGCTAAATCATTATCCTTGTGACATTTGTAAAGAAACAGAACAAGGGGCTTGGTGGAGGGTCAAGAAAAGGGCGGAGCTTGGGGATAGGTCAATTTCAAATATACTAACGTTAGACTACAACAGAAATAGCCTCGTTAGCGTTCATGGGTTTAGAAAGTAGATGAGTGATTTAGCCACTTCCCTGGCTGTTGGCCACAGGTGTTAAAAATGAGTGATGCACCGATGTGAAAATTGTGGCCGATACCGATGTTAATATTTCTGTTCTGGCCGATACCGTTATTTACCGATGTCGATATCTCTGTATAGAAAACACTTTTATGATAATCAAATAAAGAGCTATTTTCCAAAACGCATTTTTTTTGTACTTTTGTAACTTATTTTCAGAAATGACGGATATTTTAAACTATTTAAGGCCAAAACATGTAAAAAGAAAAAGATTTAATAAAAAAATATATATAATTTAATATCTGCCCATAACGGCCCTATCTTGATATTGGACCGATACCGATGTGTAAAAAAACGGCCATATCGGTCGATATTATATCGTGCATCACTAGTTAAAATAGACAATAGATGAAACGGACAGTCTACATTAGGATATTCCAGCTAAACATGAGATTTTTGAATGCTTATAAGCTATAGCTAGGTAACATTAAAGCAAAACATTAGATGCTTATAATATACAGCTAGGCAATGTTACAGCTAAACATGAGATGCTTATAATATACAGCTAGGCAACGTTACAGCTAAACATGAGATGCTTATAAGATACCGCTAGGCAACGTTACAGCTAAACATGAGATGCTTATAAGATACCGCTATGCAACGTTAAAGCTAAACATGAGGTGCTTATAAGATACCGCTAGGCAACGTTACAGCTAAACATGAGATGCTTATAAGATACCGCTATGCAACGTTACAGCTAAACATGAGATTCTTATAAGATACCGCTAGGCAATGTACAGCTAAACATGAGGTGCTTATAAGATACAGCTAGGCAACGTTACAGCTAAACATGAGATGCTTATAAGCTATAGCTAAAGCTTTCAGTCTGTAATATACTATGCTATACTCTGAAGACAAAGCTTTCAGTTTATAATATACTAGGCTATACTCTGAAGACAAAGCTTTCAGTTTATAATATACTAGGCTATACTCTGAAGACAAATCGTTCAGTTTATAATATATACTAGGCTATACTCCGATGACAAAGCTTTCAGTTTTTACTCTGTTTGGCTATCTGTTCAGATTCCTTTTATTGTCACAACATTCAGTACATTTTACAGCAAAAAAAATTGTGAAATTTGCTTTGTTGTAGTTCCTCGACCGTAGCAGCATCCAATATAATATAAAATAAAAATAGAAGATAAAATAACAGCAAGATGACTATAATATACAATTCTAACAAATCGGATCTATTCTGGATTCAACACAGTGAATTTCGCCAAAAGGTGGCAAGCTTTCAGGTCAGTAAAAACATTAATTCAATATCACATAGATCATCTCCATCGTGAAATAAATGCCATTTAACAGTGCTGAAGCAAAGGCCAGACTTACATTGTGGATGCTCTCTCGGAGCTCAGAGTCCGTGGAGATGAGGCTCAAGTCACTGAGGCACAGCGAGTGATTTGCATCCTGTCATTAGAAACAAATAGAACCACATTAAACCTGCCACTGCCAAGAGACGAGCGCTGAATCACACAGAAGAAGGCAGTCACACAGGAAGAACTTTGCCACTCAATCTCCGGTCCAAATGAACGGAACAGGCATTCCGTAGGCCTGGGAACCGAGAATTTGTTCCAATTTGGATCCAGGTCCACATTTCTTTGAACCAGGGGATTGATAAAACACAACCGTTTCAATTCTGCTTACCTAAAAGCTTAACTGGAATTCTTTTATTTCTTTTGCAGAGCCTGAGTCACCGGCAATCAATTGCCGACAAGTGATAATGATGTAGCCCACATCCACACCATGGATTCATGATGGCTGACTGGAACAAGTTTGGCTTAGAAAATAACATTGCTACACATAAGACAAGGCAGCATTTCTCAAATATGAGGTCTTTAGCGTTTGGCACCTTGCTGTCTCCCAGTCCTAACAATGCTTCAGATGGCACCTTATTCTTTGTTTTGTTTACAAGTGAACAAATATCACAAATTAATAAGTTTGTATAATTAAATCTTTTTCTTAATAGCCAAGCAGCTACCACTTTCCAGCATCCCCCTCCTACACATCTACCTGGCGAACTACAACTGTTAATTTCAGACGGAAGCCGGCAAAATGACCAAGAGGTGACTTCTCTCCACAGTGGAGAGTGGAGCCGAGCGAGTCCCATTCTTTTAGGTACACAACATGCAGTATTGATATACTGTTTATTGTTACGCAAGTCTGTGTATTGTTTGTGGATTTTAACCTAGACTGTTAGCCTAGGCTTGGTATTACCAGAGTAGACTACTGAAGCATTAGAGATATCTAGCATCATTATTTATTTCACTGAATTTAGTAAATAGCTATTTCTAATAAAAGTAACTCATAATAATGACTGTAGTCGTAGTTCTCATAAATATAATTTACAATTCACCAATAAAAATAAAAAAGCTATTCCTTTCTAGAAATATATAATTTCGAGAATTTGCCGAGAATTAAAGGTCCCATGCATTGCTATTAGGGATGCTCGATATTGGCTTTTTTACCGATACCGATATTCCGATATTGTCCAACTCTTAATTTCCGATACCGATATCAACCGATACCGATATATGCAGGGTTCCCCCCCCCCCCCAAAAAATGGAATAATTTCAGGTAACTAATAATTTCAGTGGATATATAACAAATATTGTTATTGTTTTTTTTTTTAAACCGATACCGATATTTTCCGATATCACATTTTACTGCCGATATCGGCCGATAATATCGGTCGGCCGATAATATCGGACATCCCTAATTGCTATTCCTTGTAGTATTTGGGCAACTTTATACAATTCCTGTGAATCTATGGAACACAGCTGTAAAGTGTAAAAAAAAAAAAGAAAAAAAAATCGTTTTATATTTGTAATCAAGTACTCAAAAGCAAAAAAATGCAACCTCAGGATTTCATGCTGTTTGTGCTGGGCTCTGCCCATAAGCGCTTTGAGTGAGAGTCAGCCACACAGTCTGCGACTGGCAGACAGAGAGAGAGATACAAGATACAAGTGTTTTATTTGTCACGGCATACAGGTAGGTATACAGTGAAATGCGGGGGGTCTCGCCCGCAACGATGTGCATAATACAAGTAATAATATAATATAAGAGTCCAACCAATAGAGCGACATGTCCTCGTTACTGGTGCTCGCAGGCGTTTGCCTGACCGCAGCAGCATGAACAGGCTGTTGTTGGGGTGGTGAGGGTCTTTCATTATCCTGCAGGCTCTGGATTTGCACCTCTTGTTGTATAGGACCTGCAGGGTTGGTAGTGCAATACCCGTGGTACGCTCGGCTGAGCGCACCACTCTCTGTAGGGCCTTCTTGTCCTGTGCCGTGCTGTTGCCATACCAGGCAGTGATGTTTCCAGTCAAGATGCTCTCTACAGCTCCGGAGTAGAAGGACTGGAGTACAGTATCTTCCCAGATACTGTGTCGTCCGCAAACTTCACTATGGAGTTGGAGCTGAACTTGGCCACACAGTCGTGTGTGTAAAGTGAGTACAGCAGGGGGCTCAGAACACAGCCCTGGGGGGACCCGATGCTCAGGGTGATGGTGTTGGAGGTCTGACCCCCCACCCTGACCGCCTGGGGTCTTTCACTCAGAAAGTCCAGTATCCAGGCGCTCAGAGCGGAGCTCAGACCCAGCTCGATCAGCTTGTCCACCAGTCTGGTGGGGACTATGGTGTTGAACGCTGAGCTGTAGTCAATGAACAACAGTCTCACATAGCCCCCCCTTCTGGCGGTCAAGGTGAGAGAGGGTGCTGTGCAGTACTTGGGAGACCGCATCGTCAGTGGACCCTTTGGCCTGTATGCAAATTGCATAGGGTCCATATCACTGGGGAGGGAGGCACAAATGTGATCCTTGACCAGCCTCTCGAAACATTTCATGGCCACAGAGGTGAGTGCCACCGGTCTGTAGTCATTGAGACATGTTGGGGAGGGTTTCTTCGGTACAGGGATGATGGTAGACATCTTGAAGCAGGCAGGGACCACTGACTCCGCCAGGGATTGATTAAATATGGCGGTGAACACAGGGGCTAGCTGGTTGGCACAGGACTTAAGTATGCGTCCTGTTATACCATCTGGGCCAGCAGCTTTTCTGGTGTTCACCTGCATAAATGCATAGTATGCA
This sequence comes from Notolepis coatsorum, assembly GCF_963971535.1. Lineage (NCBI taxonomy): Eukaryota > Metazoa > Chordata > Actinopteri > Aulopiformes > Paralepididae > Notolepis > Notolepis coatsorum. The sequence continues at coordinate 55,080,261 of NC_140183.1, read as the reverse complement.
TTTAAATGCAAAGTATAGACCAGGGGTCAGGAACCTTTTTGACTGGGAGAGCCATAAAAGCCAAATATTTCTAAATATATTTCATTGAGAGTCATATAGTATTTTTAACATATAATAAATTAAATATGTCTTACTTTTAATGCGACTTCTGGTGCTGCATGGTTTTGCTGATGGCCTTGTAATCTGGTTCATACGTGGTGAGATTGAGCTTCATGCAGGCGTTGAGGCTTCCATTAAGACCAACGTGAGCGTAGGTTGGTCTTAATGTTCCTCATATGCGAGAATGACTGCCCACATGCATATATATGTAGAGCCAAACATGGTCAATACGGCAATACTCACGCTGCATTGTGTGGTATGTCACAGGAAGCTCGTTCCAAGTTTTAAGAATCAGCTGGTCTTCAGGTTGAAGATTTTTTATTTCTGTCCACTTGTGTTCCCTCGCCAGCTCTGCTCGCTATATCTTCAGCTACAGATACTATTAGCTGTATCTTCAAAACTAATTTATGTTTACTTTAAAATGACAGTATTATTAAGAAATATCACAAGTATAAAATTTTTTTTTTTCTTTTTTTTTACTAAAAAAAATTCTGGGAGCCATATGCTGTCACCAGAAGAGCCATATATGGCTCGGGAGCCATAGGTTCCCGACCCCTGGTATAGACTGTAGCCTTGTACTCCTCCATGTTTCCCGACTCTCTGCCCAGGTTGTAGGCAGTGGTGCGGGATTTCAGAGCTGCTCTGATAGTACTATCCACCCACGGTTTCTGGTTAGGGAAGACCCGGACCTTTTTAGTGGGGACAATACTATCAGCCAGTGTTGTAATGAAGCTCACAACGGTGTCCGCGAACTCGCTGACTCTTCCTTGAACATATTCCAGTCGACATCCTCGAGAGCGTCCTGAAGCGTGGCCTCTGATTCAGTGGCGTTGCGCAATATGTCGGGGCCCCCCCGCAGGTCAGACCATGAGGCCCCGCCCACTCCCCTAAATCAATAATAAAGTGAGAAAACTTTGCACTTTTTGGGAGCAAATTCGAGACACATATTCGGTTGCAAAAAGGTGTCCCACGGTCTCCTCTATGGCCGTGAATATTTTCACGCGGATCGGAATCACGGCGCTCCCGTGGGACACTTTTCCGTTTCGGCGAGTTTATTCCACGCTTTCGGCTTTCCTTTTCTAAGCATTTTCTGGGCTACATGTACATGAGTAAAAGTTGCGGGACGCCCAGATGTACCCACGGTAGAAAGCTCGCGTGGAGCCTATAATAGGCTCACTTAATACAGCGTTTTTTAAATCACGAAAAATTTTCAGGGTCGCAAGCCGACCTTTTCCCCTCGTTTTCAATGATGGAAGTGATTTAGGTTAAAGCTTCGGCACGCCGAGAGGTACCCGTGGATTTAATCTCGCGAGGATCGGGGCAATATTCGGCCCGTGGGAGCACTCGGCGGCTGTAGGCTACTTTTTTAAATGTTTATTTTTTCAGGCATCTTTTGTAAACAGTATAGTAGGAACAGGTCAGTAGGAACTGTATAATAATATAATATAATCAGGGCTTCAGCAGCGGGGGTGCTGAGATAAGTGATATAATAATAATAATAATAATAATAATAACAACAACAACAACAACAACAACACTCTCGTTCACTATAGACCACTGCCCAACTCCGCGCTCTCACGCTCAGCTCTGCGGAGCGACACAAACAATGTAACCGTTTGATGCATACATGTAACCTGTAGTAGCATACTGGTTATGGCGAATAAAACGTTCTATTCTTCTAACCTGTCTCGCCGGCTGTAGCGTGGCTGGGGGCCTGGCTGGGCTGTGGACGCGGCGCGGCTTTTGCTCTCATCTTGTTTTTCTAAGCACCGCCGCTTGCATGGATATTTGCGGCATTTTTACCGGCGCCTTCCCGCTGTGTTTTGAACGCTGCCAATGAACATTAGTTATCAGCCTAGCCCTATCGCAGGTGAGCAAATCATAGCAGGGAGGGGGGGGGCCCGCCCTCTGCGGGAGATGCATCCAGCTGCAGCCCCACAGACCATATTGGGCTCCACTGTCTGTGCCCTGTTCGCTGGCGTTACAAAATCTAAGAGGATAGTCTACAGTGGGGGCGTGGCCCCCTAAGCTCCGGGGCCCCCCCGCGCCGCGGGGGTGGCGGGGGCCTCCGGTACGCGACTGCTCTGATTGGTCGGTCCATTTTTTTGTCTCACGTGACACGACGGCGTCACGTGATCTTTGTTTGTAAGCAGGGACCAACAAGATGGCGTCGTGATCCGACGTGCTAGTAGCTCCCGCTAACGGCGGAGCCGGTACAGCCTTGTAGCCGGCTCTGACTGGGGTGTAGCAGTGATCGAGTGTGTTCCCTCCTCTGGTGGAGCAGGCAATGTGTTGAAAAAAGGACGGCATCACTTTCTTCAAATTTGCCTGGTTGAAATCACCAGCTACAATCATGGCTGCATCCGGGTGTTTAATCTGGTGCTTGTTGAGATTCTCCACCAATTCCGCCAGGGCCCTGACGGTGTTTGCTTGTGGAGGGATGTATACTGCAGTCATGATGACCGCAGTAAACTCATGGGGAAGGTGGAAAGGGCGACATAGAATGGAGAGATGTTCCATGTCCGGGGAGCATGAACGGGAGAGTACCTGTACCTCCTTGGGGCTAGTCCAGCCATTGTTCGTAAGGAGACAGACCCCCCCGCCGACGCTCTTGCCGGAGGCTTCCGTGCAATCCGCTCGGAAGACGGTGAAGGAGTCCAAGGGAGAGCCGCTGTGATCCGGAGTCGCCGGTTTCAGCCATGTTTCCGTAAAACATAAGATGTTGCAGTCTCTCACTTCTCGTTTGAATCGAACCCTCGCTCTCAGATCGTCCATCCTCCCCTCCAACGAACGTGCATTCGCCAGAAAGATGGATGGAATTGCCGGGCGGTAAGCAGCTCTTTTTAACCTCAGTCTGATTCCTCCTCTCCTCCCCCTGTGTTTCTTCTTTTTCTTGCCGGCTCCTTTGTCCTCCTTGTTGTCGCGCCTGATCTCCGGTGGCAAATCTAGGCATAAAGTGTCTCTAAACTCCTCTTTGAGTCCGGAGTTTAGGTCAATAAGTGACTGGCGGTCGTATGACGTCCCCGCCAGTGATGTTTTCATAAAAAAAGTAGTAAAAACAAACATAATAACAAAAAATTTGCACAATCGTTGCTGAGCTGAACCAACGGCGACTAACCTGGGTCGCGCCATTTTATATATAGATAGAGATTAATGGGGATACTAATTAATTTCACCGCAGGGGGCATAATCCCACGGGACAATGCATTGGTAACTTGTTTCAAATGACAATATATACCTGTGAATATTATTGCGCGGATCGGAATATGGGTGTGCGCGTGGGAGCATGCACAAAGATATTTTGACAGTGATATAGAGTGCTCCCGACTGCAGGGAGAAGACCCATCCCCGCGGCGGACACACATTTACACACACTCCTGCGCCACGGTCCTTCTCTCTCTCTCTCTCTCTCACACTCTCTCTCTCCCTCCCTCCCTCCCTCGCTCGTTCTCTGCTGTCTGGCGCACCCTCTGTTTGAGGAAGTAATTACACTGCTCTGTTGTTGAGCGAATTGTGGGCGGTGACTACAACCAGTAGTATTCACGTCAGCAAAACAGTCAAATCAGAATGGCTTAGTTGAGTGAAGGAAGATCTCGTGAACTCGAGACTAGACTGATGAGTCAATATGATAATTAGAGACACAGACCACATTGATATATCCCCCATTGCTAGGAAACAATGCTAAACACTGGAAAAGGCCATTTATAATGCATGGGACCTTTAACCAGGGATTAAAGCAAAAAAAGATCTCCTGACTGAACTTTTTTTCAGGCCAAGTCATATTCTTATTTTAACCTCCACTGTATTTTTTTTTTATAGCGTTAGCGTTTTAAGGGAGCCTACTTGTTTCGGTTTTGTCGATAATCCAATGTACAGTTACCCCCCCCCCCTCCCACCTCCAATGTACAGTTCCCCCCCCCTCCACCCAACCTCCTCCAATGTACAGTTTCTTCGTCAAATGTATATACTCTTTTTTAGACTCTTATTGTATCACAAACAATACTGTATTTGTAAATCTGGTATGTCATAAATGTATAGATGTAGCAGTATTGTCTATCTGTATGTCATATATGTTATGATGAATTGAAAATGGGGGACCCTGATGTAAACAAGACGAAAGTCTTTCTCTGGTCTGCATCCCCTTAATAATTGTGTGTATTGAGCTGTACTGTACCCATTCTGCAATCTGTTAATAACAATCAATCAATATTTAACAGATTGCAGAATGGGTACAATACAGTACAGCTCAATACACACAATTGTTAAGGGGATGCAGACCAGAGAAAGACGTTTGTCTCGTTTATATCAGGGTCCCCCATTTTCAATTCATAGTGACATACATGACATACTACAGGTATATAGTAATGTTACATTTGTGACATAAGATATGCAAATATACAGTACTGTTACCCATAGATCCTAACAGAGATTATACATATGATGGGGAGGAGACTGTACATTAGGAGACGGTGGGTGGGTGGGAGAAAATATACAGTACTGTTACCCATAGATCCTAACAGAGATTATATACATATGGGGAGGAGACTGTACATTAGCAGGGCTCTATACGCTAAGCTTTTTCACTAGGGGCACACTTGCCCCTAAATGAGAAATGTATAGCCGTTTATAGAGATCTATGCCAATTAATGTTTTATGTATATCCGGGACTTTTTTTTTTAATAAGAATTGAGAGGTATTTGTATATGTGACCTTTATTTTGAAAACCGTGTTGCGACGCAACCTTGTTTAAGTTTGCGCTTTTGACAGTGAAATGTTCAGTTCAACTTAGCTCGAAGGAAAGACTAATCAAAAAGGTTTAATTGACCCGTATGAGGCTCTTACAATAGGACTTTGATTGTTTATAGAAGAGGAATGTAATACTATGCAAAACGAGCCACTTTCATACGGGGAACCGTGACAATTATTAGTATTATCTTATTTGCATATTGTCTCATTATTAGATAGATAGATAGATAGGTTGATACTTTATTGATCCCCGGAGGGAAATTTAAGTAGACAGTATTTCACGTCCTAATAGTGGGCGACTCACCTAATGCATGGCTGAACGTTAGAAGTGTCCGTGTCCCAGGCGGTTAGGTGGCCGAGCGGAGATTGCGTTCGTCACCAGCCCCGGAGCTGAGCTGGATTTGCCTGTTCGAATCCAGCTCACAGCTCCGGGGTTGTCACCAGCTTGGCTGGCCGTCTGCACTGATACAATTGGCTGTATCAGAGGGTGGGAGAAGCTGGCGGGGTGGGTCCGGGTCGTTGTAAACAGCGACTCCTACAGTTCGGTCGGGGCGCCTGCTAAGCGCGGATTGGACGTGAGGGGGATAGTGTGGTCCTCCCACACGCTACGCCCTCTCAATGAGAATCCGCGCTGCCAGGTGAAAAGAAGCGGTGATTGGCTGGACGTGTGTCGGAGGAAGCACGTGGTAGCCTCCACTCTCCCAGATGATCTGACTGTGGGGGGTAAGTGCGCAGCGACCAGGAAGGGACTGGGAATTGGCATACGACTAACATTGGGATGGGAGAAAATCGGAGGAAAATGGAGGGGGAAAAAGACCAAAAAAAAAAAAAAAAATAAGTGTCCGTGTCCCCGTCAATCATCACTGCCAGATCAGACTTAATTTAATCGGCTATGGTCTCTTATCATCTCTCCACATCGGACGTGGTTGTCATAAGATGGACTGATATCCGCTCCGTTCTTCTTGCAGAGCAAAATTAGCGGCTTAAATGTATTGAAAGGAAGTTCTTTGGCGATGCTGCTGCACAGAACTGGCCACATTCAGTTTTGATTCGATTGTTCGCAAGGAATTCTGGGATTTGGTGTTGGATGTGGACTCTACGCAGACGGGGACATGGTATTTAATCGCACGATAGACTACAACTTCCAAGTATATAGCGTGGCCCAGATTCACTTCACACGCAAATCTTTTTTTCACACAGGCAGCTACGCAGTAAATTCATTCATTGCCGGCAGATTTTTTCATAGCACCGCGACATTATGCTCGCCAATGACTGCTTGGCGCGGCTGCGGTAGAAAAAAAATCCCTTTTTCATGATATTTGACGCCTCCGATTGGCTCAGGTTAAAATCCGTCACGACTCCGAATCAAATGACTGAACTCCAAATAAAATGGACGGATATCCGTCTCAAGACGGAACGCTTTAATGCCTGCCTTTAACTCATTCAATGCCAGTCACGAGTATAGTTGGGTTAACTCGCCAACCGTTCAGCGCCAATCACGAGTATAGTCGGGTTTTAATCGTTATTTCTTTTATTAGCTATTGTTACGAACTCTGTCCTTGTATATATATATATAGGGAGTTATGTATTTTATGTGTTATGTATGTAGGCAGGTTGTTTTGTTGTCTTTTGTCTCCCTCCTGTGTAACATATCTATCTCTCAGGGTCTCTCAGTTCCAGCAGCAGCTGGTCAATCACCATCCCACTCCAGCAACAGCAGCAGCAACAGCTGAGGGTCGTCAGCAATCAACCATCTCTCTTCCTTCATATATCCCATTGTGTGCAGTGTTAGCCAGAGCTCTGTCTGTGTCTTTGGTGGTAACTATATCTCTGTGCTTTTTTTTTTTGGTCTTTTTCCCCCACCATTTTCCTCCGATTTTCTCCCATCCCAATGTTAGTCGTATGCCAATTCCCAGTCCCTTCCTGGTCGCTGCGCACTTACCCCCCACAGTCAGATCATCTGGGAGAGTGGAGGCTACCACGTGCTTCCTCCGACACACGTCCAGCCAATCACCGCTTCTTTTCACCTGGCAGCGCGGATTCTCATCGAGAGGGCGTAGCGTGTGGGAGGATCACACTATCCCCCTCAAGTCCTATCCGCGCTTAGCAGGCGCCCCGACCGAACTGTAGGAGTCGCTGTTTACAACGACCCGGACCCACCCCGCCAGCTTCTCCCACCCTCTAATACAGCCAATTGTATTAGTGCAGACGGCCAGCCAAGCTGGTGACAACCCCGGAGCTAATCCAGCTCACAGCTCCGGGGTTGGTGACGAACGCAATCTCCGCTCGGCCACCTAACCGCCATCTCTGTGCTTTTTGATGGTAGAGCTCTCTCTGTTGTGTGGTAATCAAGCTGGTTAAAGCTCTGTTTAGGGTGCTTTTGGTTGGATTGGATTATTTCTTTTGCATTACATCAGAGACAAGGTAAGAACACTATATATAAAATCTTGCGTTGATCTGATATTTCTTTCTACCGCGATCGACGCTGTGTGGCTGTTTACAGCCGAGTGCAGGAGGTGGCGGGGGGAGCCCCGCGCTACGAGGGCCATTTCATTCTTGCATGAGGAAGGATAATGATAATCTAGCATTGATTTCAGGAATATTCGATAATCAGGTGAAAAATTACAACGTGTTTAGTGTATTCCACTAAAGGGCTATTATCGCGTCTTTTCCTGGGATTACTAAGAATCACAAACTATACTCATATTCAAAACGGTATAAAACGGAAATGTACAGATGAAAAAACAATCCATTTTGTACATGTTGACTGGAAGCAACTCACTGACAATCGACGGGTGTATTAGACCCATAGCTATAATATAAGATATATTTTAAGCACTCGCAAATCTCGCAGTCCCCCCATTGATTAAAGCGATGGCGTACTAGCGCCCTCTGGCGCAGAATGAGTTAAGAGTTGAATGCAAGTTAACAGCTAATTTCCCCTCTAAGACAGACCACCAGAGGGGACATTACCTCCCACCAGTCAGAGGTGGCTGTGGTCGCACAGGACTCACCTCGGACAGTGGATGGGTGAGGGTGACAGTGAAGGCCGGGCCCTTGTCATGGCCCCGGATGTGACTCTTCAGACTGTATTGGCTGCCGAAGGTCTTCGCACAGCCATTACTAGGACAGTTGAATGGCTTCTCCCCTGTGGGGCAAGCAGGCAGGGAGGGAGGGAGAGAAAAGCAGAGAGGAAGAGATTGAGGGACACAAGATACTTCAGTCGGCAAACAAATTGCCTGAATTTCAAAGCTTTAAAAAACGGTGTGATTTTGACGTCTCGCCATTACCCGAGATTGTCCCTAACCAACACATTTTGTGTGCCCATTTCATTAACCTCTTAAGCCCGAGCCCTATTTTCAGAAAATCCGCCTAAAATACATACCTAAGTAAATGGAAGATTGCTCCACTTCTACAAGGTCCATTTGCATGTTCTTGGTATTTGAACGGTGAACAACACCATGCTAAAAATGACCAGACTGCCACTGCGTTCACTCAGCACCTTCTTGAGATCACGTGTACAAAAAATCTAAGCAAATGAATAAAGGGAAGATGATTAAAACAGGAGATTTTGTAGAGACATTACTGAATTCTGCCATCAGTGGCGGCTGGTCCATAGAGGGCGCCGCCGCCCCTGGTGGAGAGAGAAGAAGGAAGAAATAGTTTTGGATTTTCTATTTCGACCCCTAAAAATATAAACATTTAAAAAATAAATAATAATTACTAATTTTAAGTGTTTGTGTTTAAAATGCACAATAACGTGTAATATATCAAATATAAATCGTTGTTTGTGCGTCCTATTCATCCCCCCTCTCTCTTCTCGGGTGCGCAACTCAGCCAATTGAAAATGTCACAGGGCAACATGAATGAATTTAGCAACAAAATTGAATATAATCAGCATCTTCAAATATGATGCCTGTGGACGCTTTTCTCTAGCGCCTGAAGTAGAGTCATTGTCTATTCTATTCACTCTATTGGCTGAGCGTGGTACGTCCACCAGGAAAATCCCATACGCTCCGCTCGGCTACTAGCTGTTGTCATAGGTCTATGGTTGTTGTAACATGTCGTCTTTGTCGGAAATTGATAATAATCACAAGATACTGTACATTCAGACAGTGTTGGACTTGGATCTAACTAAATGGATTTATATGGACATGTTTATGAAGTTCAAGCTGCGACACAGCTTTTTTTTTTTTTTTTTTGGATTAAGTTGGACAACATCAACAAGGCTGTATCCTCGAAGCAAGCGAAAAAATATGCTTCAGTATGCTTCAACAGTTGAGTTAAAACAGAAGTCATCACGTGTTATCTTATAGATAGATGGCTAGCCGATCGTTAGGTAGCCAGCTAATCTTCTCTCCTCTCCAGACCTCCACCACACAACAGTAGTGAGCTAAACACTAATGCTAATGCTATATAATCACGACAAAACATGGTATAACGTCGCCCCAAAAGAGTTCCCTAAAACATCAGTTAATCAGCTGAAGGAAAACTACATATAAGTTTTCACCCTTGGAAATTATGAATTTGGAAGTTGTCTGGTTGATTTAACAACTGAGCTAACGTTAGCTATCTGCTCTGTCTGAAATCCGAATTTCATGGATATATCCTTGGGTAAGATAGTTTGTTTATTAACATTTATTCAACATAATAACAATACATTTCATTTGTAGTGCACTTTACATTTGGAACCAAATCACAAAGTGCTAAGATTTTACACCAATACAATATTAAAACTGTCTGCTTGCTAATGCTAGCTAACCAGAGCTGATTTGCAGACAGGAAAGCAACCAAAAATATTGTCCGTGCGGAACAACGCCCCACCTAGAAACATTTTCACCAGCCGCCACATGCAATTTGAAATATGATTATAGGATATAGAATATCAAGCCTATAAATGACCTTATTATGGTCGTCCCACATCTATGGATCGGGCCAAATCTCCCCTTTCCAATGGCCGATGGTTCAATCTGGATTTAGCATCACCAGGCGTGATTCACAAACCGTGAATGAAATCTACTGTAGATAGTTTATTTTATAATGTAAATTTCTCCGCCATTTTTCATCAGATTGCAACGCCATTTTTGCTAGACGTTCACAGAAAGGTAGAGAAACTAACTCCGTTTGTTTTATGGCAATAACGTTCTGGTTTGTGGGAGATAATCCTGAAAAATAAGAGAAATAAAAAAGTCAATCCAGAAGTCAAGATGATTGACAGGGGCTGGGATGAGCCCATCAAAAGTCCTGGGTCTACTTACAGTAGATTTCATTCACGGTTTTTGCTGCACGCCTGGTGATACTAAATCCAGATTGAACTCTGCCATTGGAAAGAGGAGATTTGGCCCGATCCATAGATGTGTGACTTGGCCACAATAAGGTCATTTATAGGCCTGATATTAGGGCTGCACGATTAATCGATTTTTTTTTACTTTCTTTTTTAAATTTGTTTAACCAGGAAGTCCCATTGAGATACAAGATCGGTTTGGGAGAGGGAGGTAAATATAATTGATATTCTCCCTTGGTTAATTACAATTTACTCAAGCCTAGTAACAGACACAATAGATGTCCCTAAATACCATGAACATGCAAATTGCCCTGGTAAAAGTGGAGCAATCTTCCATTTACTTAGGTATGTATTTTTAGGCGGATTTTCAGAAAATAGGGCTAGGGCTCAAGAGGTTAAGAGCATGGTGGGTTTTAGCAAGGTTTACAACGTTTTAATGAATATGGAGCAAATGTAAACATAAAAAAAAAAAAAAAAAATCAGGGGGAAATGGTCTAGATTTCTGTAACATGTGGATGAGGTTGTAAACGAACAATGATGTGACACCGGTATGGTCCTTTAACTCAGTGGTTCTCAACTGGTCTAGCCTCGGGACCCGACATTTTCCTTAGTCATTAAGTCGCGACCCACATTTTTTAACCACTGATTTATTTAAAAAAAAATAAAATCTATGAAACAATCTTTCATGCACTATTAAAAACATGAAATAAACACAAACAAGTGCAACTAGGGATAAAAACCCAATGAAATAAAATAATAAATAATTATGCTTCTTAGCAGATTTCTTAGCTTAACATAACAGAAAACAGACCTACGTTTGGGGGAACTAATGGGATAACTGGGGTTGCAACAAAAGTGCAACTAGGGCTAAACACCCAATGAAATAAAATAATAATAAATAAGTATGCTTCCTAGCAGACTTCTTAGCTTAACATAACAGACCTACAGTAAGTTTGGGGGAACTAATGGGATAACTGGGGTTGCAACAAAAGTGCAACTAGGGCTAAAAACACAATGAAATAAAATAATAATAATAATAAATAATATATCCTTCTTAGTAGACTTCTTAGCTTAACATCCCAGGGAACTAATGGGATAACTGGGGATGTTGTTTGCTCCTGACAAGAGTCTGGGGTGATGGTAGACAAAGCAACTCTGAGGTCATGCTCAATGTCCAATCTGTTCCTCTGCTTTGTCTTCAGCTGGACCAGAGCTGAGAAGATACTTTCACAAAGATAGGTAGTACAAAAAAAAGAAATAAAAGAAATATCATATATATATATATATATATTGTGGAAGTGAATCAATGAGACGAGCAGACGGAGTATCGAGTCTCTGAACTTTACTTCCAAACAAATCCAACAGAACCAAGGTACAGCCACACCCTTAAGTCAACTCCCTCCTGTCACTCAATCAGTGTCCATTCTGAAGTGAGACACCTCCATCTAGTGTCCACCACACAGGCCCCCCCCGAACATTCAGAATTGACATTCAGTGCAACACCAAACAAACGGAACTGAACACAACAAACCCCCCAAAACAGTGCACCCAGTGTCTTCAGTCTCTTTTAGGAGGTCTGACCACGCGGCCATAACGACTGTATTTAACAGTCACAGGGAACGTGGAAGGGGAAAGGGTAAGGGTAGGGGCAGGGGGCTGTCCCCGCCGCCGCCGAGGCTTCGTCGGTGGAAAGGTAGGGGTAACAACGGCCGGAGGGCATGGGACAGGGGAAAACTTGGGTGGCCGGCGCCGGGGCTGAGCCAGCTCCACCGGCCCATTTGGGACCACATGAGCAGGCTTAAGATGATCGACTGAGATCTGCTCCTTATTCCCCCCCATGTCCACCACAAAGTACTTGGGGCCCGGCTCGAGGACGCGGAAGGGCCCGTCATAGGGAGCCTGCAGTGGAGAACGGTGGGCATCATGACGGATGAACACATACCTCGCAGTCATCAGGTCCTTAGGAATGTAGGACTGGGGAAAGCAGTGATGTGTGGGAACTGGGGCAAACACCCTCGCTGCGTCCTGGAAGGCAGATCGGTGAGCTGTAGTGGACCAAGGGGCAGAGGAACCAGGAAGGAACTCCCCTGGGACCCTCAGCGGTTGACCAAAAACCAATTCGGCTGAAGAGGCCTGCAGGTCTTCTTTAGGGGCAGTACGCAGGCCCAACATGACCCACGGAAGACGGTCGACCCAGTTGCCATCTGTGAGCGTGGCCCGGAGAGCAGCCTTCATGGATCTGTGAAAACGCTCACACATGCCGTTGGCCTTTGGGTTGTATGCTGTGGTACGATGGAGTTCCACCCCAAGTCTCTCAGCCACGGTGCTCCACAGCTCAGAAGTGAACTGGGATCCCCTGTCCGAAGTCAGGTCCAATGGCGTGCCAAACCGAGTGACCCAGCCGAAGATAAACGCCCGAGCCACCTCCGCAGCCGTTGTTGATGACAGGGGAACAACCTCCGGCCACCTGGTGGTCCTGTCCACCATAGTGAGGAGGTGTGTGAAACCCTGAGACGGGGGAAGTGGGCCCACCAGGTCCACGTGGACATGGTCAAACCGCCTCTCTGGAATGAGAAACGGCTCCAGGGGGGCCTTAGTGTGACGATGTACCTTGGCACGCTGGCACGCCACACAGGAGGCCGCCCATACTTTGACGTCCTTCCTAAGGCCCGGCCAGACGAACTTGGCCGCTACCAGCTTGACCGACGCCTTTACCCCAGGGTGTGAAAGGGCATGAATGGTGTCAAATACCCGGTGGCGCCAGTCAGTTGGAACCATGGGGCGGGGCTGGCCAGTGGAGACGTCACAGAGGAGCGTGGCACCGCTGTCGTGAAACACCACATCCTCAAGTCGAAGTCCTGTCACAGCCGTCCTGAACGCCTGAAGGTCTGAGTCGGTGAGCTGGTCAGCAGCCATGGCAACATAGTCGATGCCCAGGTGCACAGGACTGACGCGCGCCCGGGAGAGGCAGTCCGCCACCTGGTTGTCTTTACCGGCTACATGCTGGATGTCGGTAGTGAACTCCGATATGGCGGAAAGTTGGCGCTGCTGCCGCCCCGACCATGGCTCCGTGGTCTTGGCCATGACAAACGTTAGGGGCTTGTGGTCGACAAAAACTGTGAACTTGTGGCTCTCCAGCAAGAACCTGAAGTGACGTATGGCGAGGAAGAGGGCCAGGAGCTCCCTGTCGAATGTACTATACTTCCTCTCGTTGTCGCGCAGCTTCCTACTGAAGAAGGCCAGAGGCTGCCAGGCGCCAGCCACCCACTGCTCGCACACCGCACCTACTGCATAATCGGAGGCATCGGTGGTGAGGGCTATAGGAGCAGCAGGAGATGGGTGTGCCAGCATGGCAGCGTTGGCAAGGGCAGCCTTAGAGCCCTCAAATGCCTGGACCCGCTCCGGGGACCAGCCCACGTCATCGTTGGCTCTCTTCCCCTTCAACGCCTCGTACAGAGGTCTCATCAGGTGAGCCGCATGGGCTATAAACCTATTGTAAAAATTAACCATCCCCAGGAACTCCTGGAGAGGTTTGATGGTGAGGGGGCGGGGGAAAGCAGCAATTGCCTCCACCTTGGCGGGTAGAGGAACAGCCCCCTGGGAAGAGACATGGTGGCCCAGGAAATCCATGGCCGGCAGGCCAAACTGACATTTGGCCGGGTTCACGATCAGCCCATGCTCGTTGAGCCGCTCGAACAGTTGACGGAGATGTCCCCGATGCTCCTCCACCGATGCACTGGCTACCAGGATGTCGTCCAGATAAATAAACAAAAATGACAGGCCTCGCAGCACAGAGTCCATCAGCCGCTGGAATGTTTGCGCTGCCCCTTTAAGGCCGAATGGCATGTGCAGGAATTCAAACAGTCCAAACGGGGTGATAATGGCAGTCTTGGGCACGTCGAGCGGATGGACCGGTACCTGGTGGTAGCCACGCACCAAATCTATTTTAGAAAAAATGGTGGCGCCCGCCAGGTGGGCAGAGAAATCCTGGATATGTGGCACTGGGTACCGGTCATGAGTGGTGATGTTATTTAGGCGACGGAAATCACCACACGGACGCCACTTCCCGTCCGCCTTGGGGACCATGTGTAGTGGGGAGGCCCAAGGACTGTTGGACCGGCGCACAATGCCGAGCCGTTCCATTGTGGCAAACTCCTCCCTGGCTATTGCCAGTTTAGCAGCATCCAGGCGGCGCGCCCGTGCATAAACTGGCGGGCCCACCGTTGGGATGTAATGTTCCACCCCATGCTTGGCGACAGAGGCAGAGAAAGTGGGGACAGTCAGAGCAGGAAACTCAGCGAGGAGGCGCTGGTACATATCGCCTGTGGCGAGCATATTGGCCAGGGCAGGCGGCCCCGGCCCCCCCAGTGTGCAGGGGTATGTGTCAAAGGACACAGAGCCAATCAGCCTACGGTTCGCAACGTCCACTAACAGTCTGTGAGCACAGAAAAAATCCGCGCCCAGTATAGGCACCGACACTGAAGCAATAATAAATTCCCAGCTAAATTGCTGTCCATGTAAACACATAGTCACGTACCTGGTACCAAACGTACGGATGGAAGTCCCATTAGCCGCGTCCAGGGGTGGTCCATGTCCGTTTCCCAAGGCGTCCGTGGCCGACGCAGGCAGGATGTTCCTCTGGGCGCCAGAATCCACCAACAGACGCCTTCCAGACAACGTGTCCTCGATAAACAACAGCTTGTTGATATTGACGCCAGCGCTCATAGCCGCTAACGAGCGCCGGCTCTCGCGTTTCCCTGGTTACCAAAGGTGCATGGTGGAACACAGCTCTTCGCTTTGTTGCCAAAACGGCGATGATAATAACAAAGCCCTCTATCATCCCTCTGTGTCTGATCCCTGCGATCAGCCACCCGATCAGACACAGCAGCCACACAGTACTGACGGGAGGCCAGTAGTATTCTGTCCGCCTCCTCTGCCAATCCCCGGTAATCCTTGGTGCGCACGAGAGGCGAGCTGGCCAGAGCCGTGCGCACCGGAGTCGGGAGTTGACGCAGGAACAGCTGCACAAAAATAAATGTAGCGTCACCTGAACCAAGCAGTGCTAGCATGTTCTCCATCAGTTCTGTTGGTTTACTGTCCCCCAATCCGTTGAGGGACAATAGGCGCTCTGCGCGCTCTGCATCTGACAGCTGGAAAATGCGCAACAGCTGTTCTCTGAGCGCGTCGTATTTGCCGGCTGCTGGCGGCTCTCTCAGGCATCCCATCAGCCGGCGTGTAGTGGAGGAATCCAATGCCACGACAACATGATAATATTTCGTCTCATCCGACGTTATTCCGCGGAGGTGAAATTGTGCCTCGATGTGCTGAAACCACGGGGCCGGGTCATGCTGCCAAAACTCTGGCAACTTGACTGTAGCTGCATACACTGCGGGAACCACAGCCGGTGGATTCTCGTTATTGCTCATATTTCACACGTTTAGGGTCACCACTGTGGAAGTGAATCAATGAGACGAGCAGACGGAGTATCGAGTCTCTGAACTTTACTTCCAAACAAATCCAACAGAACCAAGGTACAGCCACACCCTTAAGTCAACTCCCTCCTGTCACTCAATCAGTGTCCATTCTGAAGTGAGACACCTCCATCTAGTGTCCACCACAATATATATATATATATATATATACACACATCCGCGACCCACTCAAAATGGCCCCGCGACCCACTTTTGGGTCGCGACCCACCAGTTGAGAAACACTGCTTTAACTCATTCCCCGCCAACAACGAGTTTACTCGTTATTGGGAGCCGCTGCTTAAACGCCAACAACGAGTATACTCGTTATTTTATCGTTTTTCCTTGTTTTAGATATTTATTTTAAAGTGCAATACCGGCCGCATCCAGCTAGACGGCGGTATCGAGCACCCTTTGAAACCTTGTATCTTGGCCTGTGCAACAGTCAAATGTCACGGGGCTCACTTTTTTTTGTCGGACAAATGGAGCGGTTATAACGATCGGATTGAGAAGCGTCGAATGCTCCCGATGCATGATGTGTGGTGGATTATGTTGGCGACACGATCGACACCAATACTGGGACTCGCGATTAGGGCTGTCGTGGTATGAGATTTTTTCACCGCGGTTGTGTGTGTGGCTAATCACCGCGGGATGCGGTGGTACCGCACTTCTATAAAAAACGTTTACATATATTTTATGCGAGTAAACATGCGAGTTTACCTGCGATCGTGATTAGACACAAATTCTAAAGGTCGTAGGAGTCCCGAAACTATTTTAAACATGTTTGATAATCTATCCATTTGTCCCTCAATGCTCTGAAATGTGATAAAGGTAGATTAGGGTGTTGCCTGCTCCTTTAACACATTGGGTGCCACGGCCCTTTGCCCAGATAACATTTTACATTACATTTACATTTAGTCATTTAGCTGACGCTTTTATCCAAAGCGACTTACAAGTTCTGTACGACAAGACAGCAAGAAGGGTACAACTCTATCGGCTGAGTAACAATGTTTATCAAAGTGTTGCGTGTTACAGTGTAAGTTAGTATTAGGACAAGTGCATGGCAGTAAGGTTAGTCAGGGTTAGATTTTGTATTTTTATTAATTTTTTATTATCATTTCAGATAATGGTTGAAGAAGTGGGTCTTTAGTCGACGGCGAAAGATTGGGTACATTTGAGGCATTTGACCACGTTTCTGGCATTATCTCGGAGTATGACATGAATATTTTCTTTCGGAATATGCCACGTCTGGAACATATTCTCGAATGCTGTTGCCATGCCAGCGCTGCAGCAGTATGGGAGCCGGAGAACTCTTCGGAATGCAGGAGCGCTTTACGGAGTTGGAAGTCTGCGTCAATCCACTGAGCTGTCAAACTCAGCATTGACATGGGGCTGACATCAGAGCTCCAAATATCACTGGTAAAGCTAATTGAAGAAACGTCTTGTTTCAGAAGACTATCAATGTGCGAATACACTGCCTGGTAGAGCTCGGGTACAGGGCAATGTCTGAAAAATACGTGCGACCTGGGATTGTGTAACGCGGTCGTCGAGCCCTATTATTATTTTCTCTATATATATATATATTGTTTTATTTGTAAGATATATATTTACTGTTGACCCGATAGTGTTTTATTGTTCGTCCGTATATGCTCCTTGTATCGCCGCTGCTTACAGCGCGCATTGGAATGGAGACAAAGTTATACCGTTAGTTTTGTATACAGCCGAGGCACTCAACACATATTGAACGGAGAAAAAGATAACCGTTAGTTGGAGAATAAAAGTGAGGAGAGAGAGAGGTGTTTTGCTACAGCACTGTGCAACGTTGGTGTTGTGGTGTCGCCAAGGGAGAGGAGGGAGGGATATAACTACTCCTGCATCGATCTGCCGACGGCGACGGGCAGGGGATAACGGAGACACAGACCTTTAGACTGAGTTCGGTTGAGGCTGAATTCATATAGCATTAGCAACCAACAGACTTTAGGTGATAGGCTAATCTATACCTTTCTGTTGAACTCATTCTAATTATTAATCTGGACCTTCAGAACATGCAGTATTATTAATTTGCTCAAATGTCGTGGCCTCACACAGTGCCAACTGCAGGTCTCGCCATCTCAGGTGCCAACTGCAGGTCTCGCCATCTTAGGTGCCAACTGCAGGTCTCGCCATCTCAAAGATGACAGAGCATGCAGCATCCCCCTGTTGGGATTGCTCAATGCTGTAAAATATTACATAAATGTGTTTTTATGAATAACGATATTTGAGGAGCCTAATAATATTGCTACAGTACAGCGTGCAATTCTCTGAGGTGGGAGGCTCCACCTCCGGGCGAAACCATCTCTGTGACGTCAGCAACAAAATGGCGGCGCCCATGTTGATTTATGCTACATAAATGGACATAACAAATAATTTTTTCTTAGAAACGTCTTATTTTTATAAACGTGATTTTTTCTGTGGTTTATCTAAATACTAATTTGATGCTATGAGAGGGGCGGGCTATCATAGCTATGACGAAGATCCTATAAAGCTGATGGTGGTTGCGGGTAGGGCCAGACTAAGATCTGACTGAGACTAAGAGGGAAGAAACCAGAAGAGACTCTCTGCCACATCATCATTAGCTTCGGCTACCACGAGGATGGTCTTGGCTAACGACCAGGCCTGACCACTATTGGACTGAATAACAGCAGAGACGATAGCAATGAAAATACAATCGGATAACATCTGGGCTGAGGTCTCTGTTTATATCAATAAAAAACGCTTTTCCTTGTAAGGTAGTACGCTGTGTCAAAGTGTCGAATTCTTACGAAGGTGGGGAATTATTATGGTTTGCGGATCGCACTAACGGGGAGAGATAAGGATTGTATCAACCAGTATATGAGACGTCAGGACCATTAAAAGTACACAACGCAGAGGAATTGGATGGAGAGAGGATAACACAAGAAGATGTGATACTGGCCAGATTGATCAGAATCTAACACTTGCTTGGAGTCAACATGTACGAAATGGATTGTTTTTTCATTGGTACATTTCCGTTTTATACCGTTTTGAATAAGAGTATAGTTCGAATCCAGCTCCCGGCGTTGCTATCAGCTTGGCTGGCCCCTCACACTGATACAATTGGCCGTATCAGAGGGTGGGAAAGCTGAAGGGTGGGTCCTGGGCGTTGTGGACAGCGACCCCTACAGTTCGGTCGGGGCGCCTGCTCAGCGAGGGTTGGAACTGAGGCGAGATAGTGTGGCCTCCCACACGCTACACTCTCCCCGGTGAGAACCTGCGTGGCCAGGTTGGCCTGCCCCAGGCTGCACATGCGTCGGAGGAAAGCATGTGACAGTCTCCGGTCTCCCGGACCAACAGTAGGGGAAAGTACGCAAACAACCAGGAAGGGTGGGATGGGAGAAAAAAATCGGGAAAAAGGAGGGGAAGAAAGATATAATAATAATAAAAAAAAAAAAAAAAAAAAACGTATAGTTTCGGAGAGTTCTAGTAATTTCAGAGAAATTCCGCGATAATAGCCCTTTAGTGGAATACAAACATTTTCTGCTGATTTATTAATCGTTTTCAAATAAACGCTAGATTATCGATAGTATATGTGTACTTGTGCATGCTAGAGAAGCGGGCTGAAAAATCTATTATCCATGACCTGGTCAGCGCTAACGTCATACACGCACGCACACACACACAGACATGTTGTGATCGGTATGAAAAAAACATCCGATTAACCCAATACTGGTAAAATAGAGTCCTTACCTCACATCAGATGTTCTTCAAAAAGATTAATCCAATTCCTGATCGCCATTCCAAATATTGATCGCGTTTATTGATCCAACGTTATAGTCCGAAACACAATCAAAAGCTGCTCCGAGCCTCCCCAGTGAATGTGGTAACAGACACTACTTGCCAGAGATGGGGAAACCCTGGACCGGACTTTTTTTCTGATGCACATGGCCACTCAATCCAATCCAATGATGTGCATTACCATCCGGGAGACGATAGGTATTTGCCCTTTTCGAGCTCAGAGCCATTCCCAATGATAACGTCAGGCTGGATGGATGAAAAATGAATAGATATCGCTAATAAAAGAAATAACGATTAAATAACGAGAACTTGTCATTGGCACTCAACGCATGGCAAGTTAGGACGAGAAATCTCGTCGTTGGCACTCAAAGTGTTAAGAGTAATGCGTTGTGGGATATATGGCCTTCTCCAACTTAAAACTAACGTTATTTGAGCGAACATTTAACGTTATTATAACACTATTTTAACGTTAGTGAATTTGAATGTACATACATAGCTAGTTAAATATCACAACTTGTGTCATCATTGTTCATCATTGGGGGAAAGTGCTGCCTCTGTACCGTTCCCGCTACACTCGGGACTACACTAACGTTATAGATAGCTAGCCTATAGCTAACGAACGTTAACCAACGTTTGCAAACAAAGCTAACGTTATCCAGTTGACATTACAGATCATAATAGCTATAATAACGTTAATGTTTCAAGTTCAAGTTTCTTTATTATTTGTCATACAGAAATACAGAATACTTTGCATGAAATGTTTTTCTGTTTCGCTCGTGAGTGTGCGCTAGATAATAATAAGATAGTATAAATAAGTATAATAAGTAAAAAATAGAAAGTCAAGTAAACACAAGTGTAAACAACAATTGTTCAGTATACCTCTATATACAGTATGTACATCTGGTACAAAAATGGTGAGGTATAGCTTAGCTTGTGGTGCCACCGTTGTGGTGGTGAGGTGCAATAAGGAATATAAATATAAAGTGTAAAGTGTGATAAAGTGGGTGCTATAGTGTGTGTTTATTTAAAGTGAGTGTGTGTGTGCTGTGGGTGTGTTGCTGGCCTGTTATTGTTCATTGTTCATTGAGCAATCATTGTTCATTGAGCATCCTGATGGCCTGGGGATAGAAGCTCCTTCTGAGTCTCTCTGTGCTTGCCATGAGACTCCGGTATCGCTTGCCTGACCGCAGCAGTTCAAAGAGGCAGTTGTTTGGGTGGCTGGAGTCTTTGATTATTCTCTTAGCCTTGCCCATGCACCGCTTGTTGTAAATGCCTTGGAGAGTGGGAAGCCCCCCTCCAATTGTGCGTTCGGCTGAACGGGCCACTCTCTGTAGTCTGCTGCGGTCTTGTGCAGTGCTATTCCCAAACCAGGAGGTGATATTGCCAGTCCCGAGTGTAGCGGGGACGGTAGAGAGAGGCAGCACTAATTTGCGTGTAACGTTAGTCAATAACATTAAGAATAGATAGCTGCAAATGGAAATAAATGCCCAGTCCTTGAGTGAACTGAGTGTTTACGGTCACCACCTTACAGATGGAATTACCCCAAAGTCCGGCTAGTTATAACAAGCAAGTTACATGACCGGCACTTTGGCCCGGGAGTGTTGGGAGAACGCTGATGTACTCCACTACGGTTCAGATTAATACAGGAAAAGGTAAACATTGGGGGCTCGAGTCCGGGATATGAAAATAAATCCTGATTTCATCTGTGAGTTGTAAACTGTATGGAAACGTGAAGTTAGCTCATGATACTGGAAAACGGACGCACGAGGCAATCTCATCATTAAATTAACTGAGTTAAAAATTATGACGCCCAAGGCAATCTCATCATTAAATGAACTGAGTTAAAAATGATGACGCCCCTTTTTTTTTTACAGTGGATGTCGCGGTTGTCTGTTCTCCATCCGCGGGTGCCTTGACACACCGCGGGATTGCGGTGATGCGGTTACCGAGCCCTACTCGCGATCAGATAATTGGAATATTCTTTTTGGGGTACATCCTAGTGAAGGTAAGGGCCTTTCATGCATTCATGATGAAACTAATACCAATGATATAGATTTGATTTGGGAATAATAGCGTGTACAGGCAAGAAACGGCAACGTTTATAGTAGAATTGAGGTATAAGGCTATTACTCAGCCCTTCGGGAATTACCCCAGACCACGCTATAACCATACTTATATTCACCACGGTATAACACGGGAACGTATGGATGAAGAAATTCACTATTTTTCACATATTGAACGATAGATAGGTGATGTCAAATGGGCCATAGTATTGTATCCATAGCTATAATATAGAATATAGTTATAGCTCTACAAACAAGGTGACCCACTCCTATCTTTTAAAGCGTGGCAGTGCTAGAACGGGGCCCGGCTAATCCCCGGCAGTAAATGAGTTAAGAATCTAACGATGATATGGACTTGATGTGTAAATTAAAGGCGTGAACGTGTATGCATGAAACAACGTGGTTAGAAAGTCATTTTGGACAGAGAGGAACGAGGTACCTGTGTGTGTCCGTACGTGTGTTTTTAGATGATGACTAGCAGCAAAAGCTTTGCCACATCCGCCATGGTCACACCTGGAGGGATAAAACATCATGGCAGTCAGACACACAAACCACTGTCATAAACCCACCTACCAGCTAAACAAACTCACCAGCCACTGATCAAATGTATCAGCATTTTGCTAATGGCTGCTAGCCAGACATTAATAATAATTATTATAATAATACGAATAATAACAACTTATCAGACAAGCCTTTGACTAGTCTTTTGTTACTTGTATTCAAGGCTTTCTTTAGCATGTACCATGTACCATCCTTTTTTTTTTTTTTTTTTTTTATACTTTTTCTCCCATTTTCTATTTTTCTCCCATCCCAATTTCATATTGTCCAATTCTACCCTCCCCTGTCTCGAACGCTGTTAGGCCATGCCTCCCACAGGCCGGCTGCAATGTGGACGAAGCCTTGCATCACGTGTCCCCTCCGGTACACGAGGAGGCAGCCGTCGCATCTTTTCACCTGCAAAGCGCGACTCTCAGCGGCGAGGGAGGGACACGTCGCCCCCGTTGCTTCCCGATTCTGCTGTGCAGGCGCACCAACCGACCTGTAGGAGTTGCTGTCCACAAGGTCCGATCCCCACCCACCAGCTTCCCACCCCTAACACTGCCAATTGCGTTAGTATGAACGACCATCTCCTGCATTAGTGGCGAGCGCCTTGCCCACTGCGCCACTTAGCCGCCCTAGTGCTGAAGGTTCTTGAGAATTGTGTTGAAAGTTTCACCAAATTAAATATAGTAGCACAGGCTTATATGCAATGATCAGAACTATAGGAATTCATTTGTCTATGCACTCATGTTTGTTTTATCACCGTTTGTTTTACAGCCTCCAATTTGTTGTATAATGTATGCACCTCCAGGGGTGCGTTGGTGATATCAAAGCTGTTTGCACTGTGCGTGCGCTTCTGCTCAGAGCCGGTTGCTCGGTGTGCAACCCCGTCCCATGAGCAACGCACCCCTGTGCACCTCTAGGACTAAAGCCCCGGTGATTTAAAGAAGAAAAGAACAGTTGATTTCTCTGGCAACCAGCATTTCTATTAAGAGCCAGTTACAGACTAGACTAGCAGTCATTTGAGTGTAATGGAAATCAACGAGCATGCTGAAAGCTACTGCTAAGAGGATGCCTTCTCTCTAGGGATGGGTATGATGAGGGAACTGACCACTTACATTTGATGACCAAGTATGCCCACTAAAAGTGCTTGTTTCTGCCACTGAAACAGAAATTTCTCTCTTGCGTTGGAATACAGCTAACTTGGCACTATCTAAAAGATAAAACAGCGGTTTGTGTTTGTGCATTTAAAGACCCACTTCGTGTAGCGTTCATAGACTATTGATACACACACGCTAAAGTTGTGGCTAGCTAACTGTTAATGTTAGTTGTGCTACATGGACTCAAAAACACTGCTACTACTGCTAGCCAAAGAAGAGAAGACACCTGCTGCATGTTGAAGTGTCCTTGAGCAAGACACTTAACCCCTAACTGCTCCTGATGAGCAGATCTTGCACCTTGCATGGTTGCCTCCGCCGTCAGTGTGTGAATGTGTTAAAAGCAGATAAGCCAACAGTCCATTTACCATTCCATTAATGTAAATTATTACAAATGGTAACCGACTGTTTGGATTGACGATAAGCATTGGGCATATTGCTGTGCATTTTTCCACGCTCTTTAAGATACGTTCCAAAAATACGATTCCCCTCAATGAGTAATCAATCCAACCCCTCAAGGAATTCACGCAATCGCTTAATCTTGGAACACATTACCCTGAGCCCCGTCCCTACAGCAGATGTCTCCTTTTTAAGACCCAGTGTGACGGCGGTGGCGCTCACCGGAACGGCTTCTCCCCGGTGTGAGTGCGGATGTGCTTCCTCAGGTCGCTGAGCGTGGTAAAGTACTTGGTGCATCCATCCGATTCACAGTTGAACGTCTTGCCCGTGTGGAGCCTCTGGTGTGCCTTCAGTCTGGGGAGACGAACAAAACGTGCCTCGTTAAAACCACAGGGAGGGGAAGCGGCTTTCAGATAGAAACATCCCAAACACGGCGGTGAGAACATTTCGACTGCCATTTAATTTCACACCCATCTGAACAGCGAAGCTCCGTCAGTCAGAACTGAGATGGTAAATAAACCTACAAGTACAATGTTACAAACTCCAGAGAGAAATACAGTAAGAAGCATTTTGTATAAAGTATTCTGTACTTCTGTATGACAACTATTAAAGAAACTAAACATTAGAGATGGGGAAAAAATCTATAGTGATATTGACACTGAAGTATCACTAAAAAAATTGTAAATTTTTTAGCTCGACAATCCCATTTTGCTGCAATAACAATGATTGAAGTGAGGTGAACAGATGTATATATAGCATATTATGTATATACAACATTTTGCTCTTGGAAATGAATCCCAATATTACAATATCGTGACTCTAGTATCGTGACAATATGGTATCGCGGGGCCTCTGGCAACTCCCACCCTTGCTAAACATGCATGTAGGCCGGCGGAGGTGAGGACAAGGTCAAGGACGTCGCTGGACGACCTCCCTCCGCGGTGGCCTTACAGGAAGGGACAGGGTGACATGGCCGGTGATGAGAGGGAGAAGGAGAGGAAACAAGCCCAGCGTGGCGCTGGTCGGCTGGGCTGAGTGATGTCCCCTGACAGGGAGTCGATGGCACTGCTCCACCGGGGCCCCGGACAGAACGTCACAACAGCTGAACCAATACTGCCCCGCCGCTCTGCCATGCTGCGACTCGCACGGCTTTGTGGCCAAAACCGAACGGGATCAATACCGCAAAAACCCTGTCGTTGGTCAAATAAGGTAACTAACAAAGGTTTAATAAAGTGCAGTGATGAGCAAACGGCTCACAAGAGAACGCTTTAGGAGTGAGCGAGCAGAGACAAGACCTCATGCTTCGCCTCATTGCTTCTATAAAAAGATGACAATCTAAGTGGTTGGACTGACAAAGAAGCGGACATTCAAAGACTTGCCAGAAGCACTTCGCCCCCAAACATTGTCTCTTTGCGAGGAGATCCACTCTCGGTCCAGAAATGACTCGGAAGTGCTGTCACTCTCTTTGAAACGGTATGTGATGAGAGCAAAAGTAAAGTAAATGATCATTAAGTCAATCTCTGTCAAAGTACTACAGCGAGGTTCTCCCCAGGGTTATGTGACTAGGCACTGGCTGTAGGGAGGCACTGATTCTAGAGTAGAAAACCAAAATCTTCAGCCCATACCATCTCATTGTACTTATTTTATGGCTATTCTCATGTCTGTACATTTACGTTGCACTACTTTTATACCTATTCTTATGTCTGCAATTTATGCACTGTTTTTTTATTGTCAATTATGTGCTGATTTTATGCCTATGTTCATTTTATACTAATTGCTGTGGGGCACTCTGGACTGCGGTCCATGTGTGAAAGGTGCTATATGATAGTTATTAATATTTATTATTATTATATTGTAAAAATGCATGCATCTGTAAATTCTTGACGGCATTGAAAATGAGGGTGACCTCAATTGTCTGAGAATAAATAAAGGTTTGATTGATTGATATACCAAACATCTCTACAGAATATGCCAAAAATGCAGATATGGGTAGTTCTATTAATAAGGGAGCGGAAGTGTGACATTAGGGTCACATTTTTGATGCAATGTAAAACGGATACAATTATGTGTATGCCGTGATTCAGAGTGTTTAGTTTCAGGAATATATATATATATTTAATGCAGTTTTAAACTCCCTGCAGCTCAAATTTCAATTTGATGTCGTCGTCGTCGTCGTCGTCGTCGTCGTCCCCCCCCCCCCCCCCCCCATCACATACTCCAATAAAATGTACACTGTGTGTGTGTGTGTGTGTGTGTGTGTGAGAGAGAGAGAGAGAGAGAGAGAGAGAGAGAAAGAAAGAAATAGAGGAGAGAGAGAGAGTGCGTTTGTGTGACTAGTAGCTGTCAAAACAAAAGGCTAATTATGTGACTTGTAATAATTTATCCATAATATCATGAAATGAGATTAGGCTAACTATCTGCTGAGAAAAAGAGGTCGACACACCCACCACCCACGCACACAGAAAGAAGGTATATGTGACATAGAGAAGGTGCTTTAACATCAAACATGATGGGGGGAGAGGAGGAGCATGTGTGTGTGTGTGTCCTGGTAGCCTATGCATGACAGGAGCAGCATAGTTTAACACTGCGTTATTAATAATGAAGACGATATTGAGGAAGAGCTCACCAGGCTCCTTTGTTACATCGTAACGGAGGACTTGAAAGACGGTACCCGCTTTCTTCTCAACAACATCATTATCTGCATTTTGTTTCTATCCCGTCAGAAAGGCATGAGACGGATTATAATAGGTAGTCTTTCTCTAACCTTCCCTCAGCTGTGTAACAACCCAAACAAGGCCTTAACCGATTTGGGAAACAAAGCACATTAACTAACAAAACATTGATCTGCCAACCATAATGACAATAGCAGACATATTTATTTTGTAAGGGGTCGGAAAGATGAGGTTTCAGATTAGAGGCGACTGATCATGAAACTGTTTACGACCACTTTGAATATGTTGCTATCGCAACGTTTGTCATAAATTGTTACGAGGCAATATAAATCTTCAAAGGCAGGGCGCACACACACGCAATAAACAGAGACAAACCAGGGATATTCTCTAGTATTCACAATGAGACATGTCATTTAAACAAAAACATCTTGGAATGGAAATCCAAGATGGCAGCACAGACCTATTGTCTCTGTTCGGTGTTTGCTCATGTCAAGTCTGTAACTTGTCTTTTTATTCGTTTAACACTTTTTGTACTATTTTTAGTAACCAGTAGTTAATTTTTCATCCTGGCATTCTTTCCAATCCGGGTAAAGATTTTGTGCAGTGAATTTGTGGACTGTTTGGGTATTTATTTTGCTTCTGGGGAACTGCTATATAAGCTGAGCCTACTCAGAGCTCTAGTTCTTGCTGCAGCAAGGCTCGCTTTTAGCCCGGGACTGCAGCAGGCCAGCAGCAAATTAATTGTTTTAAGAAACTTCCTGTGGTTTGTGGATTATTTAATCTGTTTGTGTTGTGGGCTCCATCTGCATACTGAGGCCCTTTCCATCTGCTCTGTGAGCTGAGGCTTACTCCATCTGCTCTACAAGCTGTAGCCTCCATCTGCCCTGCTTTGTGGGCTGAGGCCTACTAGCTTCAGTCGAGGCTTGCTAGTCTCTACCAGCCCTACAGCAGCTAGCCTCCACAAGCCCTACAGCAGCTAGCCTCCACCAGCCCTACAGCAGCTAGCATGCAGCTGATTGATTGAAAAGGTTATTAACAGATTGCAGAATGGGTACAATACAGTACAGCTCAATACACACAATTGTTAACTCAATCAGCGCCAGAACCGAGGAAAGTCGGGTTAACTCGCCAACCGTTCAGCGCCAGACCCGAGTATAGTCGAGTTTATCGTTATTTCTTTTATTCAATATTTTTATTCATTTCTCTCACACGGACCTCGGGGTTACCATAAGGAACCACTCTGAGATTGCTAGAGTGCAATACCGGCCGCATCCAGGTAGGTGGCAGTATCGCCCACCCTTCAAAACCTTTTTTCCACACACTTACATTCAAATGTCTCCGGGCGCAGTTTTCTTGGTCAGGCGAGTCTAGCGGGTCACTCGATGGCCTTGGAACGCGTCCAATGCCCCCAATGCATGTGTTGTGGTGGATTATGTTGGCGACACGATGGACACCAATACTGGAAATCGCGATCAGACAATTAGAATATTCTTTTTGGGGTACCTCCTAGTGAAGGTAAGGACTATATGACATCAATCCTGCTTTGATCCAACCATGATTTCACATTGATCGTTGCGACCATGTGTAACGTACTCCAGAACGTATGCTGTTGGTGACGATCAAAGTATAAAAAAACGACCCCCCCCCTTCATGCATTCATGATGAAACATAATACCCATTATATACATTTGATTTGGAAATAGTAGCGTGTCCAGGCGAGCAATGCCAATGCTTTTAGTAAAATTCACGTATTCTTCCATAGCGCCGTTTTATGGAATTAACCAGGATCTCTCTGAAACTATACTTATATTCACCACGGTATAACACGTGAATGTGTACATGAAAAAATGTATTCTTTTTCACATATTGAACGATGGATAGTTGATGTCAAATGAGCCATAGTATTTTATCCATAGCTATAATATAGAATATAGATATAGCCCTGCAAACACCGCCACGCAGCCCTATCTCTTAGAGTGGTGGCGCAGTAGGAACTAAGATGCTCTAAGCCTCCGGCGCTGAATGAGTTAAGGGGATGCAGACCAGAGAAAGACTTTCGTCTCGTTTACATCAGGGTCCCCCATTTTCAATTCATCATAACATATATGACATACATGACATAGAGATCGACAGTACTGTTACATCTAGACATTTATGACATACCAGATCTACAAATATACAGTACTGTTTATGAGTAAACACATTTTCTAAAAAGAGAGTATACATTTGAGGGGGAAGAAACTGTACATTGCAGGAGGTTGGGTAGGTGGGGTGGGGGTTGGGTAGGTGGGAAACTGTACATTGGAGGTGGTTGGGTGGGGGTTGGGTAGGCGGGGTGGGGGGAAACTGTACATTGGAGGGGGTTGGGTTTGGACATTTACAGGGGCCAGTTTCGAATTGCAGTCTCCCGTAGGTCAGGGATTAAAGCAAAAAAAAATCTCCTGACTGAACTTTTTTTCAGGCCAAGTCATATTCTTATTTTAACCTCCACTGCATTTTTTTTTAATAGCGTTAGCGTTTTAAGGGAGCCTACTTGTAGAGCCTACTGTCCTGACTGTGACTATAGACCCTACTGTTGTGGTTGTTGTGCCGGGCAGGGAGGCTGTGTGCTGGAGAGCGTGAATGCAAGTCTTGTGGCTAGCTTCTGATTGATGGCGAGCCTTTTCCCATTACTTTGAACCATGAACTAAATGGCTTGTTATCATACAAACAAGGGACTAAACACGTTTCGCAATTATGCCACAACAACAATGGACAGTCTCCTCCCCACCATTTGTATATATTTTTTACCACCCACCCACTCATGTATGTTGTGTATGTCATAAATGTCACTATGAATTGAAAATGGGGGACCCTGATGATGTAAACAAGACAAACATCTTTCTCCGGTCTGCATCCCATTAACCCTTTAATCGCCAATGACGTGTTTAGACGTCATTCCTCGCCATGCGTAATCTGCCAATGACGTTGTACAGCGTCATTGAGATCAATATTTCAAAAATCTGTCATGGCAATCATATTTCAACCACGGAGACTTGACGGGTGCTGTAGAGCTCCTCTCAACTCTCCAACGGTGCAAGACCGCCATCTAGTGATGGGTACCTTTCACATTTGAACCGATACCGGTACCTGTGAATCGATACCGGTACCCAACGGTACCTTTTTTCGGTACTTTAGTCTCAAGAAATGTAATTTACCTACCTCAGTCGAAAAAAAAAAATCCAAACTTCAAATAACTACAATTTCGACAGTTTTCGGCTTGCCATTGCTCCGACTGCTTTGTTGTTGAATCAAGTCAAATCCTAGGTAAGCATATATTGTGCGTGTGAACGTTGACATGAAAAGAAAAAAGTAAAAAAAAAAAAAAAAAAAAACTCGGTAGTACCGACGTGTTTCGGTTCGGTACCTCAAAAGTACCGAATTCGGTACCCATCCCTACCGCCATCTGGTGGCCGATCGGCAAGGTGCCAAAACCGGAAGTGAGCGGCCGGAAGTGGTGCTCACCCATATTTCGTCCGGCCACTCGCTATCGCTCGCGGGACTCCAGCTTGATACACTGGATAGCGATCCGTTGCCAATAACTCTATAAACAACATGATTTGGACGTATATAGTATTATACAACCTGGAACTGGACCAACTAGATCGACATCCCATAATAGCTAACTTTCTGCTCCACGCTGATCGCCCAACGCTACGAGGAAGCTGCGGTGAGTTTCAGCGTGTTTGATTATTATTATACATACAAACTGCTCCGATCAACATATCACCCATACTACATAAATGATTTAACGTCGGCCACGGACTTATAAACCCCCCCCAACCCCCCTCCGGTCACCAGCAGATGATGAGGCATGACGTTTAGGACCTTGTACAATTGAAATTTTTAATCTTACGTCAATCGGTATCAAACTACATTTGATGATCTAATGTATTCATGGCTATAACTCACGTTCTATGGAATGCTGCAGAAAACGATAAAAACATATTTATACTTTAGACCATATTTTAGTATGAATGTGTGAATGAAAAAGTAGAACGTTGCTACATCCTAAACGATAGATACTTGATGTTGAATGGGCCATAGTAATGTCAATTTAGCAATACAATTTAAAAAGTTATAGCCCTGCAAAGAAGGGGAACATCTCCATAGATTTACAGTGGTGGCAGAGAGTGGATTAAGATCAGAATAATCTCTGGCAGATAAAGGGTTAACAATTGTGTGTATTGCTACAGGATTTACCAGATCCAGAGTGAATGAATTAATGAAAACTTTATTTAATACACGAGACCCTCTTCTTGGGACCAAGTAAGGTTTCGTCGATAATCCAATGTACAGTTACCCCCGCCTACCTCCAATGTACAGTCCCCCCACCCCACCTACCCAACCTCCTCCAATGTACAGTTTCTTCGTCAAATGTATATACTCTCTTTTTTAGACTATTTTTGTATCACAAACAATACTGTATTTGTAAATCTGGTATGTCATAAATGTATAGATGTAGCAGTACTGTCTATCTGTATGTCGTGTATGTTATGATGAATTGAAAATGGGAGACCCTGATGTAAACTAGATGAAAGTATTTCTCTGGTCTGCATCCCCTTAACACTTTGGATGCCACGCCGGGGATTTCTCGGGTTTACCCCCCGACCGTTGAATGCCCATCACGAGATTTCTGTTTTTTTTATTTATTTATTTTGTATTAGCGTTCTGAAATCATATTGCATCAAGCGAGCCTACCGTTGGAGATCCAGGCACCGCCGGTGCTCAGATGTGAAAAAAGCGCCCCCTATCGTCTCCCAGATGGTAAATCACCCTTTTGGATTGACTCAATGAAAGTGAATGGGAGAACGGATTTCTGACTCCACATTTTACTTCTCACTGATGTAACCGGGGTCTACCAGAGTTCATTGTGGAACCTTGGTGCCACGGCGAATATGTGTTATACTGTACACACGGTGGATCAATACAATTATCGATTTTTTCGAATGGTGATCAGGAATTGGAATATACCATTTGGATACCATCTGATGTCAGGTAAGGAATCTATGTTATCAGTCTTAGGATAATCAGACTCGTTTTCACGGAGATATAAGCGTTTCCATTATATGTGATATTGCTGTTTCACTGTAAAAGCCATCAGGAAATAAGAGCAGCGATTATCAGCGTGCGGCACGAGCGTGCGTGCGCACACATATACTATCGATCATCTAGCTTGTCTATTTGAAAACGATTCATAAATAGGCAGACAAATGACAACGTTCTGGAATATTCCAGTAAAAGACGATTATCATCATATGGTTGTTTTTTCCGCGAAAACGAGTGATTTTCAAAATGCTATCAAACGGAAATGAAGCGATAAAAAAACAATCTGCCTTGACAATGTTGACTGGAAACTGAGTCTTTGATAAGCGACGGGCAGATTAGACACATAGCCATAATTTAAAACATAGATTAGGCAATATTAAGTTAACATTGGAGTGGGTTTGGGCATCAAGGGGGTAAAAAGGAAAACACGGCGTGGCATCCAAAGTGTTAACAATTGTGTGTATTGAGCTGTACTGTATTGTACCCATTCTGCAATCTGTTAATAAAATGTTCAATCAATCAATCAATATTTAACAGATTGCAGAATGGGTACAATACAGTACGGCTGAATACACACAATTGTTAAGGGGATGCAGACCAAAGAAAGACTTTCGTCTTGTTTACATCATCAGGGTCCCCCATTTTCAATTCATAGTGACATTTATGACATTACACAACATTGACATCATGACATTTATGGCATAGTAGGGACATACTACAGGTATATAGTAATGTTACATTTGTCACATATATGATATGCAAATATACAGTAATCAATGTTACCCATAGATCCTAACAGAGATTATATACATTATGATGGGGAGGAGACTGTACATTAGGAGGAGGGGGTGGTAGAAAAAAAGATACATACAGTGGGGAGAGAATATATGGTGGGGAGGAGACTGTCTACACAGATACACCTGTGTGATGTTGCTACGGAGTTAAGCTAATAAAGGTGACTCACAACCACAACAGGGGACTCACGTATTTGTACTGTGAAGTAACTGTTAACACGACAATGACAAATGTGTTGTTTCTGTTTTTCTTTTTGACATACTTGCGGCACACGGAACAAGTTAACTCACCACTCTACAGCCCGCAGTAGCCTAGCCAGTCTCTTGAAACACCGCTATCTTCAAACTTCCACTCGAAACGTTCTTTTGTTGGGTGGTGGTGCTCATCCTTTTCGTCTGAGAAAACCGCGGTGGTTTTTCTTTTTAGTGGCCGGCTTACTCCTTCCATTTAACCGACGCTATTAGCTAACGTTAGCTAAATCGGTATAGCAGCGAGTGCAAGCAGCGTGGTGGCTGTGACGTCTGTGAACAAGGAGAGTTGATGCGACTGTCGTAAAACCAAAACACACCGGAGTTTTTTATTATTTTACATGACTTTTGTTAGCTATTTTGTGGCGGACAGACCTCTCAGACCTCGCAAATGTCACTCCAATAGCCCTCCAGCTGCAACCGCGGAGCGAGCAGCGTCCTGTCTCTCGGGTCGCTGAGTGATGACTCTGCTTGGGGCACCTCTGATTGGCTCAATTTAGTTTAAATCTGTATGCATCTACAAATCATATTATACCAAGGTAGCCAATTCCGTCAGACTGCGAATCAAATGGACGGATCTCCCCAATCAAATTGACAGAAATCCGTCTGGAGATGGAACGCTTTAATGACTGCTGTAGGTGCTCTTTGAAAGTGGGTAGTGATTCACATTCCTGTACAGCTGTGGGTAGGGCATTCCACATTGATGTGACATAATTGCGAAACGTGTTTAGTCCCTTGATGGAACCGAATCTGGGTTTAACATGATTTGTGGAGCTCCCTCTGGTGTTGTGGTCGTGGTATCACTGACCTTTGGGAAGTATTTTGACATCAGGTCTCGAAATTGCGACCGAATTGGTCGCATAGGCGACGGAAATTGTATCTGTGCAACCTCAAAATATAATTGGGAGCATTCGTGCGAGTGCAAATAATTGTTCTGGTGCGACCTCCTCGATTCATATTGCGATACTCTTATTTAGAAAATCCTGTGGAGAGTCGTATCCGCTCGGCTTAACAGCACAGCAGTAGCGTCTGAAACGTGGACATTGCAACAGAGCAAGGCTAGTGTGCCTATTTTGCGACCCAAAACAAGTGCTGTTTTATTCCGCAAGGGGTCAAATGCATCTAACATGCTTTGCAATCCTCGCCATTCCTTTATGCCCACGTCGCGTTAAAGACCGAAATTTATGTTACGTTAGCGTAAGCTAACAACAAGCTAACCCTGATCAGAGCCATAGACAGAGAGAACAGCAGAGGGGACTGGGAAAGGGGGGGGGGGGGGCAGGCATTCTCCCTTTCTGTGTGTGCGTGTGCGTTTAGAAAGACCAGATGAAGTATTATTTATAGTAAATGTACTGAGGATGGACAGATAATGTTGATATTTAAACATAAAAAATACAATACATAATAAATGTATTCATGATCATCATGCAACAATGGCAGGAACGGTTTGGTAGAGGAAGGGATTTTAGGTTGCATGTTGTGAGTTCCAAAAAAATCTACTTAAAGTTTAAAGCTAAATATATCAAAACGTGGCATTCACTTTACAGTGAATCTATTTGTATTAAAAACAATAAGATTGTTTTTCATTTGGGCGGCTAGGTGGTGTAGTGGGCAAGGCACTCGCCACCAGTGTGGAGACGCTAGGATTGGGGATGAAGGGTGGGGATCGAACGTTGTGAACAAGCGACTCCTACAAGTCGGTTGGTGCGCCTGCGCAGTAGAATCAGGAAGTGTCGGGGGCAGCGTGAGCCTCCCACGCGTTACTCCTCGACACTGAGAGATCGAGCTGCGCAGGTGAAAAGATGCGACTGCTGTTACCTCAAGTACCGGAGGGGACTTGTGCTATGTATGACTTAGTCCACATTGCAGCCGGCTTGTGGGAGGCAAGAAACAGCGTTCGTGACAGGGGAGGGTTGAATTGGATGATACGAAATTGGGATGGGAGAAAATATGGAAAAATGGGAGAAAAAAGTGGATAAAAAAAAATTGTTTTTCATTTAAATGTCTGGAAGAGCTCAAAAATAAAAATGTCAAATTATATTTCCGTTGCCTTTTTTGAGTTGATCTAAATGTTACTGATTGTGTTAAATGGGCATATAATATCGTCTCATATCGATCGCAGGCACCTGAATCGAATCGTATCGTGGCAGACTTTGTGATATCGGCAAATATCGTATCGTTGTCCAAAGAATCAATATCGTATCGTGATGAAACTGGTGATTCCCACGCCTAAGTACTAGGCTATATAACATACATCTTTGCAAGTAGATTACATTAGCAAAATGCCCTTTTGACATGTAGCCTACATATTCATAATAATGAAAGTTTATTTGGAAGTATTTTATATTCTGTACTTAGTTTGAAAGTGGTCAGACAGTTCCCTCTGTGTGTAATACAGTCTTAACACATTCATAAATAACACTTACAGAAAAGATTATTGTGCACTGTAATAAAAGACGGTTTGTTAAAATGTTATGTACCGAATACCGTGAAACCGTGGTATTTTTGCCCAAGGTTATCGTACCCTCAAAATGTCATACCGGTACATGCCTAGTCTACACTATAGGCTACACTACTAGGTCTACACTATACTATAGTTTAAGGCTACTTTCACTGTTTTACTGCATTACAGTACTGTTATATTGTCGTTTTTTTTTTTGTATCAATAAACAAAATATATTACATATATTGTTGGTGCTCCTTACATTTTGGTGGGTGCTCCTAAATCTTTGCTGGTGGTCCTGATTCAAAAAGTTGGGAGCACCAGTGCCACCAAGTAAAAATTTTAATTTCAAGCCGTGGACATGTACATGGGTACCTTAGTAGTGTATCTTGTAGACCAGGCCCATTGCAAGTTGCTGTACTCTGTCGTCTACTCTAAGCCATCCTAGGTTGTCAAAGTGGGCATCTCTCTCTCTCTCTCTCTCTCTCTCTGCACCTGAAGACTGTGCTATTAAACCAGGAAGTGCAGCACAATGTTGATAAGGCTGTCAGCAGCAACACAACAAACACAAGACTAAGATCGAACGAAAAAACGCTCATGGACCCATCTCTCATTGACTGACTCGCTTGTGTTTTCGTTGTGTGTCCGACTATGCATGCTTTCGAACACCCGCCCAACTCTACCTCTGATTGGCTTACCATGAAACTTTACTCAACCTCAGCCAATCGTCAGCATGTATGCGCTTGTCTCGTGCACTGTAATGTTGTCACGATACTGGAATTTCGAACTTCGATATGATACCTTGAAAAGTATCGATATTCGATACCACAGGAAAAAAGGTTCAATCTTAAAATGTGATTTTTCTATTTTTTTTTTATAAATGTTGCTTTTGTTGCTGGTTGATTATTATTAAAACCCTTTGTTTATCTTTAGATCAGACATTTAAAAATAACTAAATGATATAATCTTAGAATTTAAGTAAAGTTAATAGTACTGCGTGTTAAGCATAACAGATTGATTGATTGAAAATTGTATTAACAGATTGCAGAATGGGTACAATACAGTACAGCTCAATACACACAATTGTTAAGTTTTCAAGTTTCAAGTTTCTTTAATAGTTGTCATACAGAAGTACAGAATACTTTCATACAAAATGCTTCTTACTGTTACGCTCCAGAGACTGTGCTAGACAAGATAGTATCAAATAACATAGTATAGCATGTAATTTAGAAGTAGAAAATGAGGTCACAGTGTTCAGTATAGACATATGTACAATGTTCGATGCAGAATAGACGTAACCGAGTTACCATATAATATACAATACTATGCAGTGTACTAATGTACAGTACTATATAGTGCAAAGCAGAAATGGGATGAGGTACAATTTAGGTACAATTTACAGTAAGGTGTACGAGTTGTAGTGCAATCCTTCATCAATAAATATAAAGTGTGGGGAGTGGGTGCTACAGTGTGTTTGTTTAAAGTGGGTGTGTGCTATAAAGTGTGTGGAGTGGGTGCTACAGTGTGTTTGTTTAAAGTGAGTGTATGCGTGTGGATGTGTGTGCTATGTGCGTTTGGTGGTTGTTGTTGTGTAGTGTTCATTGTTCGTTTAGCAGCCTGATGGCCTGGGGATAGAAGCTTCTTCTGAGTCTTTCTGTGCTCGTCTTGAGACTCCGGTATCGCTTGCCTGACCGCAGCAGTTCAAAGAGGCAGTTGTTCGGGTGACTGGAGTCTTTAATGATTCTCTTAGCCTTGCCCTTGCAACGCTTGTTGTAAATGTTCTGGAGGGTGGGGAGCCCCCCTCCAATTGTGCGTTCGGCTGAACGTGTAAGGGGATGCAGACCAGAGAAAGACTTTTGTCTTGTTTACATCAGGGTCCCCCATTTTCAATTCATCATAACATATATGACATACAGATAAACAGTACTGTTACATCCAGACATTTATGACATACAAGATATACAGCACTGTTTAACACTTTCAGTGCCGGCCTCCGTTTCCTATTTACCCCCTTGAATGCTGCCACCCACTTCAATGATAGAGCTCTCATATTTGCAAACGCTTAAACTATATCTTAAATTATGGCTATGTGTCTAATCTGGCCGTCGCTTATCAATGACTTGTTTGCAGTCAACATTGTCGAAACGGATTTTTTATTTTTATTTTTTTTTTTTTTAATCGGTTCATTTCCGTTTTATACCATTTTGAAAAACGCTAGTTTCTTGAAACTTCCAGAAGATTTTGTGATAAACGCCTTTTACTGTAATACACAAAACACGTTGTAATTTTTCGGCCTATTTATGAATAGTTTTCAAATAAACGCTAGATTATCGATAGTATATGTGTACTTATGCACGCTATAGAAGCGGGCTGAAAAATCAATTCTCTTATTTCCTGATCGCACACACACACATACGGCACACGCTGATATATAGGTGAAAATAGCTCTGATTATCCCAATACTGGTAAAATAGATTCCTTACCTCAGATCAGATGTTCTCCAAAAGGATTATTCCAATTCCTGATCGCCATTCCAAATATCGATCGCGTTTATTGATCCAACGCTGGGTACTGTAAACACACATTCTCCGCTGTTCTGAGGCTCCACAATGAGTCCGATCGGCTCTGGTTACTTGCCTGAGAAGTAAAATGTGGATTCCGGATTTCTTTTCTCATCCATTTTCATTGAGTCCATTCCAATGAGTGCATTACCATCCGGGAGACGATAGGGGGCGGTATTTTCCCTATTCGAGTTCAGACAGATCCCCATTGGTAACGTGAGGCTAGATTGAAGAAATATGAATGGAAATCGCTAATAAAAAAAATAACGATTAAAGAACGGCATATCTCGTTCCTGGCACTCAAAGTGTTAAGAGACAGAGTTTCTAAAAGAGAGTATATACAGTTAATTTACTTCTGACCATTATAGTCAAAGTATTTTCCTATGAACTGAAACTCATAAGACCACATAAGGCTAGCATCATTCAGTTACAGCTACTGTATATTGGCCAACATTAGCCAGCTATCTAGCCAGCTACTGCACCATGAACTGCCAGCTAGCCAGCTGGCCACCCCCAATCCAGCCAACCGTACAAATTACGGTCTCAGCCAATCACATCGTGTACAGTTAGTTAGCTACAGGGCTCCGGACTAACTTTTTACATTGGTTGCACCAGTGCGCCTAACTCTTTCATTTAGGTGCACCAACACATAATTTAGGTGCACCAAAAAAGATTCACAGCGCCTCGTTGTTGTTGCCTTTGAGAACCAATGGTTCTCGAGCCGTAACGGCACATGGGGCAGGAGCCTATCTCCTGTTTCCGTAGCGTGAGGCAGCTTGATGTACAAGTACACCCCTTGGACATGACGCTAGTATGTCGCAAGGACTTCCCCCCAAACCAACCCTTGATGCTGAGTGTCAAGGAGGGAGGCTATGGGTACCATTTTTTAAATAGTCTTTGGTATGACTCGGCCGGGGCTTGAACTCCCAGCCTCCCGAACTCAGGGCGGACACTCTACCCACAAGGCCACTGAGCCGGTCTCTTGCCGCTGCAATAATACATTTTAAGCGTTACTGTTACCTTTTTTGTAAGTTCCCATACACATTAGTAATTTCTTAATATGTTATGTAAATTATTGTAAACAGGAATAAAAGGTACAGATAAATGTTTTTTATTTATTTAAATCACAAACAAGAAATTGTCATATGACACACAGCAGGTCTTAAAGTTCAGACAAATGGCTTTCAAACTAATTGTCTCACAAAATTCCACTGGAGCTTAAAAATTTAAATAAGATTGCATTGCAATAACCTCAATTGTTTAGAAGAAGGAAAATAAAGTGCTGTGCTTGACTTGGCAGCATAGACTCCTATGAAAAAATAACATTGTATTACAGTTAGCAAAGCCCAATCCTTCACTTTTTTATGTCTATTTTAACTAGGGATGCACGATATTGATTTTTTGACACCGATATCGATACCGATAACTTTATGCTCCTCAAGCCGATATTTATTGTATTATAATATTTTTTTTAAATGTATATATATATATATATATATATATATATATATTTTTTTTAATCAATTATTATTATTTTTTTAGTATTTATAAGCTCCGACGTCATCGGTACTGCTATCGGTACTCGAGAAATTATGGA
Organism: Notolepis coatsorum; assembly: GCF_963971535.1. Classification (NCBI taxonomy): domain Eukaryota; kingdom Metazoa; phylum Chordata; class Actinopteri; order Aulopiformes; family Paralepididae; genus Notolepis; species Notolepis coatsorum. Next base: position 55,041,309 of record NC_140183.1, on the reverse strand, counting down.
GTTATTTTTTTAGGAATTTAAACGTCGCAAACTAATCTTGTTGGCCGTTGTCTATATCTCTCCTGCCTCTGTGTCTCTGCCTGCACGGGGAGCGGGCTGTGCTGTGCTCTCTCCTCTCTTCCCCTCCCTCCCACACACACACACACACACGCACACACACACAGGTGCTGCGCTGCCGAGTACAGACAGCTCTGCCCTCATAATGGCGGACAGAACGAAACGTTCAAAAGTCTGGGTCTATTTTACTAAAGTCGATGCTGACAACACTCGTTTCCACAAGTGCAACAAGACATTTGCCAGTAATGTATAAGCGCTGGTACTTGTCAATGTGGCTGGCGAGGAGATAACGTTAGCTCCGAGTAGAGTAATGGCTGACAATCCGGAGGTAAATAAACGAACGAGAGCTAGTTGTGGGTGATTTCAATAGCGCCAATCTGAGAAAGGTATTACCTGACTTCTATCAGCATGTGACTTGTAACACCAGAGGCGGTAACATCCTAGATCACTGTTACACGCAATTCAAAGGTGGATACAAGGCTCATTCTGCTAGTGGCTTTGGTAAATCAGATCACGTGTCCATTTTCCTTTCACCAAAGTACAAACAAAGAATCAAAAGCACTCCCGTAGTCTCGCGAGAGGTGCAGAAATGGGATTTGACGTCAGAGGAGACGCTACAGGCTGCGTTTGACTGCACAGACTGGAGCGTGTTCCGCGACACAGATAACATTCATGTCTACACGGAGACAGTGCTGGACTATGTTCGTACTATGGTGGAAGAAACAATCCCCACTACCAAAATGAGTTTACCCAAATCAAAAACCCTGGGTAGACAAATCCGTCCGTGAAGCTCTGAGAGCGCGCACCAAAGCATACAACGACGGCCTAGTGGCAGGCAACATGAATGACCACAAGGTGGCGCGATACAACGTAAGGAGGACAGTGACAGAGGCCAAACGACGCTACAAGGATAAAATTTAACTCCAGTTTGAACAGGCTGACTCTAGAGCTATGTGGCAGGGGCTCAAAACGATGACAGACTACAAAGGCGCCTCCCTCAAACTGAACAGTGACATCTCCTTAGCAAATGACCTCAATACCTTCTATGCGAGGTTTGATGCTGGTAATAACAACACCAGCCCACAAGCCACGGCAATGGGGGGGGGGGGGGGGGGTCGGCTGCTGATGGAGACGCAGTGTTCAGGGTAACAGAGCATGAGGTGAGGCGGACCTTTAAAAAAGTGAATATCAGGAAGGCAGCAGGTCCGGACGGCATCCCCGGCCGCGTCCTAAAAGTCTGTGCCGACCAACTGGCCCCAGTATTCACTGACATATTTAACCTGTCCTTAGAACAGGCTGTCATCCCCACCTGCCTGAAGAAGTCCACTATTATCCCTGTACCCAAAAAATCCAAGCCTGCTTGCCTCAACGACTACCGCCCTGTAGCTCTCACCTCCATAACCATGAAGTGCTTTGAGAAGCTAGTAAAGGGCTACATCTGCTCCTCCCTCCCCATCAACATGGACCCCCTGCAATTTGCATACCGCCCCAACAGGTCCACGGAGGACGCCATAGCCCATGTGCTGCACACAGCAGCATCACACCTGGACAAGAGGCAGGGGAACTATGTGAGAATGCTATTCATCGACTACAGCTCGGCATTCAATACCATAGTCCCCTCCATACTCATAGCCAAGCTCAGGGACCTGGGCTTGAACTATGACCTCTGCCAGTGGGTCTTGGACTTCCTGACTGGCAGACCCCAGGTGGTGAGAGCAGGCAACTGCACCTCCTCATCCATCACCCTCAACATAGGGGCCCCCCAGGGCTGTGTTCTGAGTCTCCTCCTCTACTCCCTGTACACACACAACTGTGTGGCTCAGCGGAGTAGCAATACAATCATCAAATTTGCTGACGACACAGTGGTGGTGGGCCTGATCTCTGCCAACGACGAGAGGGCCTACCTGGAAGAGGTCAAGGTCCTGGCGGGATGGTGCCAGGAAAACAGCCTCTCCCTGAACGTCAGCAAAACAAAGGAGATGATTGTGGACTTCAGGAGGTCGGGGGTCAAGGACTACAGCCCCCTCAGCATCGACGGGGCACCGGTTGAGAGAGTCAACAGCTTTAAGTACCTCGGAGCCTACATATCCGAGGACTTGACATGGACCACACACATTGACAGTGTTGTGAAGAAGGCACGACAACGCCTCTACTTCCTCAGGCGCCTAAGGAAGTTCCAAGTCAGTCAGAAGATCCTTAAGAACTTCTACTCATGTACAATAGAGAGCATCTTGACTGGCAACATCACCTCCTGGTTTGGGAATAGCACTGCACAAGACCGAAGCAGACTACAAAGAGTGACACGTTCAGCCGAACGCACAATTGGAGGGGGGCTCCCCACCCTCCAGAACATTTACAACAAGCGTTGCAAGGGCAAGGCTAAGAGAATCATTAAAGACTCCAAACGCACATAGCACACACATCCACACACTCACTTTAAACAAACACACTGTAGCACCCACTCCACACACTTTATAGCACACACCCACTTTAAACAAACACACTGTAGCACCCACTCCCCACACTTTATATTTATTGATGAAGGATTGCACTACAACTCGTACACCTTACTGTAAATTGTACCTCATCCCATTTCTGCTTTGCACTATATAGTACTGTACATTAGTACACTGCATAGTATTGTATATTATATGGTAACTCAGAACATTGTACATATGTCTATACCGAACACTGTGACCTCATTTTCTTCTTCTAAATTACAATGCTATACTATGTTATTTGATACTATCTTGTCTAGCACAGTCTCTGGAGCGTAACAGTAAGAAGCATTTTGTATGAAAGTATTCTGTACTTCTGTATGACAACTATTAAAGAAACTTGAAACTTGAACTTCTGATTGGTGGTAAGAAGAAGAGGTGGGTGCAAGCGGTGGGACGTAATTGGCAGATCGACTGTCTGTCTCCGAATGTAACGTGACTATGTCACAGCCAAGAAAGGGAGCGCTGGATTTGTGAAAAACTCCCTGTTCCTAAACCACATGCTATCAGTTTTACCACAGTACTGGCAAAACAGGAGGCTATAATAAAAACAAGCGCCCTTCATCCAAATCCACCCACACCGGATTTCTTTTAACCAAAAAATGTATTATATGTTATCGGAGCTATCAATAACGTTATAGGGTTTATCGGGATGACGTCATAATTGCTGATATCGGCCCGATAATTATCGACCCGATAATTATCGTGCATCCCTAATTTTAACACATTCAGCTCAGCTCCAGTAGCCAAAATCCAGGTTGTATGTCTATTAGGGCGTGTTCACACCTGAAAGTCCGGGGATAGTCCGGACTTTCTGGTGGACCAAATGTGAAAATGATAATTGCTTGATTTTGGTCTGCGTTCACACTACCCTGTTTGGTGCGGATCTAATTTGTAAACAAAGGACATGCTGTCGCAAAGTCGTTCATCTATTGGACTAGCACTCACAAACGTAAACAGTTGCAGACAGCGTCTCTTGTGATAAAGCAGAGAGATACTGTCATTACGAGCGTGGCGCAAGTCGACTAGAGAGAGACTGTCCGCGCGCGGCGCCAGTCTAGAGAGACAGAGAGAGGAAGAGAGAGAGAGAGGCAGAGAGAGAGAGAGGCAGAGAGAGAGAGGCAGAGAGAGAGAGGGAGAGAGAGACTGTCCGCGCGCCTGTCATTCATTTGAGTTGGGTCACTTGGCGCTGTCAAGTTGGGTCGCGCGACCGCCGCCACTAGGCACCTGTCACTCATTTGCTCTAGATTAGATACTATATAAAGTTCGATCGCGTTCACACCAACAGCAAACGAACCATGGTCCACTTTGAAACAAACCGAGTCCCAACTTTTCAAGAGGACCGTGGTTCGGTTGTTTGGTCCTCATTATAGTTCGGTTTGCGTTCATACCTGTACAAACCAAACGGACTATCGATCTAAAGGGACCATGGTCCACTTAAAGTGGACCAAACAGGGTAGGTGTGAACGGCGCGCCCTTAGTCATTATTATTATTACTCAACATTAAAACAGAAAATTATATTGAAAAAATAAAACGTAATAATAACAGATTCCATAGTTAGGGCCCTATATGCTTATTGAATCTATTTGAATAGCCTAATAACTATTTAAATGTGTTGCTTGTCTTATTTCTGCTTAAACTGGAGTTATTATATAATAACATTGCTGTACCTTGGCATTGGCTGTGGCCAATTAGGATATTGATAGGTCTCCCGTTGCGCAATATGCGGCTGTAGACGAGCTCGCACTCCTTTGCAGAGACGTCTGTATCTCCGTCGATCATGAAGCTCATGTAGATGTTCTCCGCGATCTGAAGGGACGTCTTCTTTTTTAATGCGTCTACAATCACTCCTATGAACTGGGCACAGGCAGTGTCGTTGCTGTACGTCGGGTTGACGTTTAAGCAGTTTTTATCTTCATTAGGGTCTGCGATTTGAATTTAGTAAACGCCAGCTCTTCTTTTGCGATATTATAAGCATTGAATTTGATTTATTTCTTCCTCCTCGCTTTTTATATTTGCCGCCGTCTGGCGCTGAAATGCTTCGTGGAGAGGCACTGTTGATGTGCTGGCAACACACCCGTCACGACACAGTATGCGTTTTTTGGAGACACTATGCTTTTTTAATGTTTCTATTCTGAATGTTGATGCTCTGACAGCAAACGCAGTACTGCCAGCCATATTAGGACCACACTCCTTGCAATACATGCAAACCATACTGTTTGTCGCTTTATCATAGCGGAGCCAGGGAAATTGAACCAGCCATTCCTTCCGAAAGCCATATATTTTGGACTTTTTTTGTGCGATAGGCTCTGGTTCTGGCTCTGGCTCCGAGTCAGAAGAGGTATCGTGGCTCAGGGCTGGGGACAGGTGCAAGCACCGCAACACTTTTCTTTACAAAAAAGCTATCGATTGTTCTCTTCATTTTTATTTTATTACGAGCTCCTAAACTAAACATGTGGTGGAAGTGGACACGGTTTCAGGTTTCAGAGTGGCGCAGGGCTTTTTTGTTCCCGTCATTCAGTGAATAACGATCAGAGCCAATCAGAGGCAGATCAGGGCTGGTCTTTGCATAATGTCGTGTTAGAACCAATCAAAGGCAGAGATTTTATTTTTTATTTTTTGAGAATTTTTTGAGAAAGACGCCCCCCCACCCCCACCCCCACACACACACAGGTGCACCAGTGCGACAAGGGATCAGGCGCACCCTGGAGCCCTGGTACAGTTAGTTAGCTAGCCATTCCATTGCGAATTAAAAGGTAGGCAGCCAGCCAGTATGAGCTAGCTAGTAGCTAGGTAGCTAACGTTAGCCAACTAAGAACGATAGCTAGCTAGCCAACAGCTAGCCAACAGCTGCAAGCCTGCAACGAACGCCACGAAGGCCAACATTAGACAACGCTTCATGAATTAAACTAAAGTCAATCGTTTAATGGGTCATTTTGTTTAATGATTCAGTGATGTTGAAAGAAGAGCTGTCGAGGCTCTGCTTGGAGTGAGTGAGAGCTGTGAGGGGAGGGGGAGGGGCAATGCCGCAGCAGCGTGTGTGTGCGTGTGTCAACAAGGAGAGAAGAATGCGAGCACGCCAGCTGGTATCGATAGTGCAGAAATTGCGGGAAATGAGTATTGAAACTGTTTTAAATATTCAGAATCGATATGTATAGAAAAATCGATATTTTTGACAACACTAGTGTACTGCCCACTAACCAAGGAACAACAGTTAAAAAAAGTATTGCCTCTCGGCGGCTGGGTGGCGCAGCGGTCTAAGCGCTCGTCACAAACACAAGAGACACCGGTATCGAATCCCGCTGTCAGCGTTGCCTCCGGCTTGGCCGGCCGTCATACTGGCTCAATTGGCAGAGTCAGCGGGAGGGAAGCCGGTGGGGTGGTATTCTGGTCGTTGTAAACAGCAACTCCTACAGGTCGGTCAGGGCGCCTGCACAGCAAAGAAGGGATATGTTGAAGGTAGTGTGACCTCCCACATGTTACACTTTACCAATGAGAGTCCGCGCTGGTAGGTGAAAAGAGGTTGCTGGCTGTCTCCTATGTGACGGAGGAAGCATCTGATAGACTTCAGGACTCCCTAGACCGACCAGTGGGGGGCAGTGGCACATGCGAGCAACGACCAGGAAGGGGAGGGGGGAATTGGCATAACGACTAAATTGGGATAAAAAAAATATAAAAAATATTGCCTCTCGGCTCAGAGATCTAGTTGGTCTGATGAAAAAAACTGCTTCAATCATAGTAATGTGCCGCATTCTTTGGCAGTAACGGTAATTAAGATTGGAAGAGTAACCTGTTAGATTACTTGTTACTGAAAAAAGTAACGCCGTTAGTAACGCCGATATTTATAACGCCGTTATTCCCATCACTGCTCATAACCTCCTCAAATTAAACAGCGACAAGACGGAACTCTTCATCATCGGCACCAAAACCACCCTCAGTAGATCCGGACTAGGGCTGCACGATTTTGGGAAATAATCTAATTGCGATTATTCTGACAGATATTGCGATTGCGATTTGCGATGCGATTATAACATATTTGAATTTTTTTTTACAAGAAGCATGTTGCTGCTTTCTGTAGTCGGGTCCCAACTGCAAAATTACTGTATTACCCTGTATTATACACTTTTACTATCATGTAGACCAGGGGTCGCCAATTAGATTTGCCCACGGGCCAGATTTTCCCCAAGCCGTTGCTTCGCGGGCCAGGATCAAAAACAATGGCTAATTTAATATACTGATATTGAAAAAAGACAAACGTTTTTCTCTGGTCTGCATCCCCCCAACAACCGTGTGCACTGCGCCGCACTGCACTGCACCCACTCTGCAATCCGCCAAACAAAGTTCTCACTCATCCATTCATTCATGAACAGCTCTCAGCTGTTGCAGATCCCCTTAACAATTGTGTGTATTGCGCCGTACTGTATTGTACCCATTCTGCAATCTGTTAAATAAAGTTTTCATTCATTCATTCATGAACAGCAGATCAGCTGTTGCAGATCACCGCGGCGGGTGATGAACAGATCAGAAGACAGAATGCATGAAAACACGACTCACCATACCTTGTTTGTTGTTCAGTCCTCCAAAATCCCTGCTAATGTTTGAAACATGTCACATATCCACTCGCCGCCCTCCAATTCCAGATTGGCGTTGAATGCAGCTACTTTATCTGCCAACTTTAACACAGTTGTAATAACAACCATTTCCTCGTTGTTGTTGTCGCCACATATTATGCAGAGAGGACGTCGGCTCGGCACGCAAGAATCACCGACCTGTTGCAATAAACCCGTATTTTAAGTATGGCTCCTGTTTATTAAAAGAAGCGTTATATTTCCCTGTTGCATTTCCCTATCCAAAGATGTTTGTTTTGTTTTTTAACACATTTGTTACTCGCTCCATCTCGAACGCGGAAGTGAAAGTTCGTTAGGGACTATTCCATTGGTTCTCCCAGTCCACGTGACCATTTCTAGCATTTCAATTGGCTATAGTGCTATTGATGACTACCGGTAGATAGATACAGCTTCACAATAAAAGACACCCTGGCGTCCCGAGTGAATATTTCCTGCGCGTAAAATAAATATCATATTCTCAAAATAACCTGACGGGCCAGAAATTATTGCTGGCGGGCCAATGTCGGCCCGCGGGCCGCCTATTGCCGATCCCTGATGTAGACTATTCTGCTTTGTGTTTACATGTGATGTATTGTATACATGCACATTTATTATGTTCTTGTGTGATGTATCGCACATTTTATTGCTGTGTGATGTATTGCAAATGTTATTGCTGTCATCTTGGCCAGGTCTACCTTGCAAAGGAGATCTTGTATCTCAATGGGACTTCCTGGTTAAAAAAATTAATAAATCGCGATTTCGATTAAAAAACGATTAATTGTGCAGCCCTAATCCGGACCCATCACACTCACGATAAATGATTCTAGCATCACCCCCTTCACCCTAGTCCGCAACCTCGGTGTCATTCTTGACCCCACCTTCTCATTTGACCCCCATGTCCGCTCCATTGTCAAAACCTCATACTTCCACCTCCGCAACATTGCCAACATTTGTCACTGCCTCTCCCCCCCTGCCACTGAATCCCTCATACATGTCTTCATCTCCTCCCGCCTCGACTATTGCAACTCCCTCCTCACTGGCATCACCTCCCGCTCCCTCCATAAACTGCAGATGGTCCAAAACTCAGCTGCCCGCCTCCTCACAAACACCCGGTCCCGTGAACAATCACTCGTGTCCTCCACTCTTGCCACTGGCTCCCGATCAAAGAACGCATCAACTTCAAAACTCTAGTCCTCACCTTCACCTCAACTTCCATAGCCTGGCCCCCCCCTACCTGACTGATCTCCTTCTTCCTTACCGCCCCACCTGTTCCCTCCGGTCCTCCTCCACTGCTTCCCTCACTGTCCCGTAGGGCTGACCTTCAAAAAAAAATTGGAATTCGAAGCTTCGGGGCCGAGGTTCGATTTTAATTCGAAGCTTCGAGATAAAAAATAAATTAATATTTTTTTTATTTATAAAAAAAAATAAAATTATGTTGTGGGACTTGTACAGCACTTTGTTCAACTTTGTCAGTGCTGTAAAGTTTAAACCTTTTTAAATCTTAGACAAACGAAACACTTTGCTTTCATGAAATATTATAAGCCGTCATTTGAGGCACAATGAACACAAATCTGTCAGTGCAGAGTCCGACCTCATATTAAATAATGAACCGCATTGCTTGTTGTAATTAACAAAGAGAGGCAGAGTTGATTTTGCACAAAAAAAAAAAAAAAAAAAAAAAAAAAATTAATTTTATATTCGAAAAAAAAAATCATATTCGAATCCCATGCCCATCGAACGAAGCTTCGAAGCTTCAAAGTATTTAAGACAGCCCTACTGTCCCGTCATCCAAGCTCAAAAACGTTGGTGATCGGGCCTTCTCACGAACTGCACCTCGACTCTGGAACTCCCTCCCTCAGACCATCAGAGACTCCCCCACACTCTCCACCTTCAAATCCCGCCTCAAAACCCACCTGTTCTCCCTAGCCTTCAACCTTCCCTAACCTTAACCCCCCCCCCCCCCACCCCCTCCAACCTGTTTTGATCTTTATTACTGTGGCTTTATGTTTCTGTGTATCATGCTGTTTTCCCTGTTTCCCCTGTGGTCTTATGTTCCTTTTGTTTCTTTGTTTTTCAAGACCCCTCCCAATCAGCCACAAAGTTACTTAATATAATTGATGACTTCGGTAAATTATCAGGCTTCAAAATTAACTGGCCCAAATCAGCTTGTCTACCTCTTAACACTTTCTCTGCCACGCTTATATCCATCAATGTTTGATCACTGCCAGCACTGTAAGTCTATGGAGATGTTTACCTTCTTTGCAGGGCTATAACTTTTTTAATTGACATTACTATGGCCCATTCAACATCGATTATCTATCGTTCAGGATGTAGGAACGTTTTACTTTTTCATTCACACGAAAATACCGTCTAGAGTATAAATATGTTTTTATCGTTTTCTGCAGTATTTCCTAGAACGTGAGATATAGGCATAAATGCATATATTAGATGATCAAATGCCGTTTGATACCGATCCATGCTATATTAACACTATGATCGCCGGGAACGAGTTTACACGTCATTCCTAGCCATGCTCATTCTGCCGAAGACGCCGTAACTCGTCTTTGATGTCAATATTTCAAAAATCTGTCATCGAAATCATATTTCCTTTCCGGAGCCCTGAGACACAGTGCAAAGCTCCACTCAACTCTCTAGCGGTTCAAGAGCGCCATCTGGTGGCCGATCGGCAGATCGCCAGCCGGAAATTAACCTTTGAACCGGTAGTGCTCATCCATATGTGGTCCGGCCACTCGCTATCGTTAGAGAGACTCCGTATTGACACAGTGAACATCGATCGGTGCAAATAACTCGAAAAAACAACATGATTTGGACGTATATACTATTATACAACCTGGAAATGGATCGGGCATGTCTCCATCCCATAATAGAAAGAATTCTGTTCCACGCTCATCTGCCAGCGGCGCGAGGAAGCCACGGTGAGTTTCAACGTTATTTTCTAACGTCTTCTATACTAACTGATCTGATGAACATATGACCCACTCTGGATGAATCATCTAACGCTGCCCACGGAATTATAAACGATCCCCCGCCCATCCGGGCATCATCAGATGATACGTAGAAACTTCTAGAAGTACCTCCAGTTGAAATTTATTATCTGGCACAGATCGCTATCAAACTGTATTTCATCATGCATATAATGCATTTGGAGCTATAAATCAAGTTCTGGAGAAAGCTGCAGAAAACGATAAAAACATACTTATACTTTAGACCATATTTTAGTATGAATATGTGAATGAAAAAGTTTAACGTTGCTACACCCTGAACAATACATATAGGACATTGAATGGGCCATAATAATGGCAATTTAGCAATAGAATTTAAAAAGTTATAGCCCTGCAAAGAAGGGGAACTTCTCCATAGACAAATAGAGCTGGCGAGGGATGGTAAATTATGAATTTAACCCATGGCAATTAAAGTGTTAAAAATTTCAACTGTACATGGTCCTAAACGTTATGACTGATCATGCGCGGGTGAACGGAGGGGGGGGGGGTCGTTTATAATTCCGTGATCGTCGTTAAATGATTTATGTAGTATGGGTGATATATAGATCAGAGCAGTATGGATAATAAATAAAAACGCTGAAACTCACTTCAGTCTCCTCTTACCGTTGGGCGATGAGAGTGGAGCAAACGGATCCCAGTTATGTGATGGGGATCGAGGCGATCCATTTCCGGTTTGTATAATACTAATACATGCCCAAATCATGTGGATTATTGAGTTATGGCAACGATCCATATCCACGGTGTGTGTCTTGAGTCCCGCGACGATATACGAGTGGCCGGACGGATTTGGGAGACGCACCGAGCTCCAACGGGCATATCCGGTTTGGCAACTCGCCGATCAGCCACCAGGTGGCAGTATTGAAGCGTTGCAGAGTTGTGCCAGCTCAAACAGCATCAGACAAGGCTCCGTGAGTGAAATATGAATACCATGGCAAAAATATGAAATATGATCAGAATAACGTTGTACGCCGTGATCTGGCAGAATTCGCATGAACTTGAAACACGTCGTAAGCCGTTTCCGGCGGAGAAAGTGTTAATGAGTTTGCCAAAACGGTGCAACTACCGGCTGACATCCCCATAGTTGAACATTTTAAGTACTTGGGCATAGAGATTTTCCCCACACTAAATCAGACAACTAAATATAACTACACAGGTACATAAATACACCAAGATCTAAACGGATGGTCGAGCCTTCCCAACTCATTACAGGCCCGAGCATTCACAATCAAAATGAACATACTACCTAGTAGGGCTGTCTTAAATACTTCGAAGCTTCGTTAGATGGGCACGGGATTCGAACAGGAAAATAAAATTAGAATACATTTAAAAAAAAAGTGTATTTAATTTATTTAAAATTTTTTATCCCACCTGCAAAATCTTGCGCCTCCAATGCAACAAACGTCATATGCCTCATTAACTCTGCCTCTCTTTGTTAACTACAACAAGCAATGCCGTTTGTTATTTAAGATGAGGTCGGACTCGGCACTGACGGATGTGTTCATTGTGCTGCTTTTATAAAGCCTCAAATGACGGCTTACAATATTTCATAAAAGCAAAGTGTTTCGTTTGTGGAAGATTTAAAACGGTTTAAACTTTACAGCACTGACAATTCTCTATAGTATTTTTTATAGTGCCCGACCCGACCCATATAAAAACATGTCTTAATGAAAAAAAAATTAAACGGATTTAAAATCGGATGGTTGCTAAATGCTCAAAATAGGGGGACAAACTAAGTGCGCTCCAATATATGCCAATAACGTTCAGTTTTGTGGTATATAATCCAGAGTAATAAGAGAAATAAAAAAGAATACCGGTAATCAGGAAGTAATTTGCTTGCAGATCCAACGCTCATTGAAAGCTCTGGTTGTCCTCTTCTCAAAATCACTACAGTTTCCATCATTCAGTGTGGGATGCTTATTCAAAATGGCGGATCACCGCGACCACAACAAACACATTCCAAAAACTAAAATCTCACTTTAACCTATTGGTAAACAAACGTATTGATGAAAATATACATTATAACTGCTGTTGTGACATGGTTATGATGTTTATTCTTGAATACGTTTGAAAAAAATATACGATAATTATGTCAGACAGTCTGGAGAGCTTGATTTATGACGTGATGTAATTTGAGGTCCGGCGCCGGACCGCACGGGCGGAAGAGGTTAACTACATATAAATATTTATATAATTGTTTGCTTTATAGACGAAGGTTGCAACATAATTATGTAATGTATGTAATGTTGTTGGCTGTGTAACGGAGAGCAGCCGCTCCGGCAGCGCAGCTCCCGACTCATTATTCATTTATTAATTAATTAATCCAATCCACTTTATTTATAGAGCACATTTAAAAAAAGTTGACCAAAGTGCTGTACAAGTCCCACAACATAAGATAACATTTTTTATTTATTATTATTATAATTCTTTTATCTCGAAGCTTCGAATTAAAATCGCATCTCGGCCCCGAAGCTTCGGCGGCCAAATAAAGCTTTGAAGGTCAAGTTTCTTTAATAGTTGTCATACAGAAGTACAGAATACTTTTATACAAAATGCTTCTTTCTGTTGTGAGTGCATTTAATGGTTGTTGCATAGTGTTAGTTCGTTGAGCAACCTGATGGCCTGGGGATAGAAGCTTCTTCTGAGTCTTTCTGTGCTTGCCATGAGACTCCGGTATCGCTTGCCTGACCGCAGCAGTTCAAAGAGGCAGTTGTTTGGGTGGCTGGAGTCCTTAATAATTCTCTTAGCCTTACCCCTGCACCGCTTGTTGTAAATGTCTTGGAGAGTGGGAAGCCCCCCTCCAATTGTGCGTTCGGCTGAACGTGCCACTCTCTGTAGTCTGCTTCGGACTTGTGCGGTGCTATTCCCAAACCAGGAGGTGATATTGCCAGTCAGGATGCTCTCTATTGTACAAGAGTAGAAGTTCTTAAGGATCTTCTGACTGACTTGGAACTTCCTTAGGCGCCTGAGGAAGTAGAGGCGTTGTCGTGCCTTCTTCACAACACTGTCAATGTGTGTGGTCCATGTCAAGTCCTCGGATATGTGGGCTCCAAGGTACTTAAAACTGTTCATTCTCTCAACCGGTGCCCCGTCGATGCTGAGGGGGCTGTAGTCCCTGACCCCCGACCTCCTGAAGTCCACAATCATCTCTTTTGTTTTGCTGACGTTCAGGGAGAGGCAGTTCTCCTGACACCACTGTGACAGATTATCTACCTCTTCCAGGTAGGCCCTCTCGTCGTTGGCAGAGATCAGGCCCACCACTACTGTGTCATCAGCAAATTTGATGATTGTGTTGTCAGCCCTACTACCTAGGATACATTTTGTTAGCTCAATGCTCCCCCTGCCTCCTCCAATAGACCACTGGCGTAAGACACAAACTATGATATCTAAATTTATTTGGAATAACAAACGCCCGAGAATCAAAAGAACTACCACTCAATGAGGGCGGTTAGGTGGTCGAGCGGAGATTGCGCTCGTCACCAGCCCCGGAGCTGTGAGCTTGGTTCGCCTGTTCGAATCCAGCTCACAGCTCCGGGGTTGTCACCAGCTTGGCTGGCCGTCTGCACTGATACAATTGGCTGTATCAGAGGGTGGGAGAAGCTGGCGGGGTGGGTCCGGGTCGTTGTAAACAGCGACTCCTACAGTTCGGTCGGGGCGCCTGCTAAGCGTGGATTGGACGTGAGGGGGATAGTGTGGTCCTCCCACACGCTACGCCCTCTCAATGAGAATCCGCGCTGCCAGGTGAAAAGAAGCGGTGATTGGCTGGACGTGTGTCGGAGGAAGCACGTGGTAGCCTCCACTCTCCCAAATGATCTGACTGTGGGGGGTAAAGCGCAGCGACCAGGAAGGGACTGGGAATTGGCATACGACTAACATTGGGATGGGAGAAAATCGGAGGAAAATGGAGGGGGAAAAAGACCAATAATAATAAAAAAAAAAAAAAGAACTACCACTCAATGTAGGAAACAGGATGGGGGTTCGCTGAAACCCCTGATAAGCTGGTTTGACCCTGAAATTGCTGTATATTGGAGCTCCTTAGAAGAAGCAGCGGTCTCACTACAAAGACTACAGGATGTAGTATACTCCAATATCCCTATATCAAAATACCAATTACAATACGGACCAATAATTTCCCATGTAATTCAAACATGGCGTAACGTTCCGAAGTCTTGTGCTTTCAAATGGCCATGGCACCTCGCGACTCTCCAATTTTTTTTATCCACTTTTTCTCTTATTTTCTATTTTTCTCCCATCCCAATTTCGTATCATCCAATTCTACCCTCCCCTATCTCAAACGCTGTTTCATGCCTCCCACAAGCCGGCTGTAATGTGGACGAAGCCATACATTGCACGAGTCCCCTCCGGTACTCGAGGTAGCAGCCGTCGCATCTTTTCACCTGCGCAGCGCGATCTTTCAGCGTCAGGGGTCTTTGCTTTGGAGGGACGCCGCCCCCGTCGCTTCCTGATTCTACTGCGTAGGCGCACCAACCGACCTGTAGGAGTCGCTGTCCACAACGTCCGATCCCCACCCATCAGTTTTCCCACCCTCTAATACTGCCAATTGTATTAGTACGGACGACCAGCCAAACTGAAAACAATGTGGAGAGCTGGGCTCGAACCCAGCGTCTCCAGCAGTGGTGGTGAGTGCCTTGCCCACTGCACCACCTAGCCGCCCGACTCTCCAATTTTTCATAACCAGCAACTACTTGTTGGGCACAAACCTGTTAATATTCCTCAATGGGAGAGGAGGGGAGTTCATAGTCTGGAGGATATAAAAACGGCCTTCGAGCGTTTCAGGACTTAAGAGTTTCATGATCTACCCGGCGAATCATTCTTCCTCTACTTGCAACTAAGGTCGGCACTCAAGGCTCATGGCGTGCAGTGGGCTCAAGTATTGCAATGCACCCACACCCTTTTATCAGGCTTATGGGAGACAGGACAACCTCAAGAGGGGTTATCTCAGATTCGTATACACTTTTAATCAAATCCACATACAAAAACCTAACATTAGATACAATCTGGCGAGGGGACATCCCAGAATTGGACTCTGAGTTTGACTGGGATGATGTTTGGACAAATGTTACATTGGCCTCCCGCAACCCTAATCACCAGCAAATACATTTGAATTATATTCATAGGACGTATCTCACACCTAGGAAGCTGTTTGCTATGGGACTGGTGACCGACTCTCAGTGCACCTTGTGCTCTCTGAGGGCCACTGGCACTTATATGCACATGTTTTGGGATTGCCCACTAGTAGCTCGTTTTTGGAAACCCATAACGACTAAACTTTCAAACATATGTAACCTAAGAATCCCACTTACGGCAGCAACACTACTTCTAAACGATATATCATTACTACCAGCATCCATACAACAAAAAATAATCATTCTGGGGTGTTGGTCCTGGGGGGTCCGGGGGTCCTGGGTGGGAGTGGGGGAGGAAAATACTTTTGTGATGTCTTTTGTGGTGTCTGTAACAGTACAAGTTGGTTTTTATGTTCTGTATGTATCCCTCCAGTTGATCAACTGGACCATTGCATTGAAGAACCATATAAGACCGTTTTGAAATTCTTTGGACAGCCCATGTATTAGCAGTTATGAAGTTAATCTAAATCACTTAGGAATGTGAATGTTATGTCACAAGAAACTACTCAACCTCAACTGTTTTTAACTATGAGTGAACACACTACTCTTAACTTACCAAAACGTATTTTTTTTTTTTATATATATATGTATTTATTAAATGCGTCTTTGCTTGACAATCCCAATATTATTAGAATGAGGTGAAGAGACTGAAAACGTTATCTTATTAGATAAAACTAGGGATGCACCGATCCGATATTGATATAGGATATCGGCCCCGATATCACTAAAATAGCTGGATCGGGTATCGGTAAAAAATATAAATATGTATCGGATTTTAATTTTTTTTTTATTATATAATATAATAAGAAATAACAATTCAGTACATTTATATCTGAGTTAATTTGTTACATTTAGTTTCACTAAGTTAGGAAAGTAATGTTTTAAGTCAAGCCTGATGTTGCCTTGCACAAAAGAATGATCCCAGTCTCTTCCACACACTGAGGCATACAGTTTATTAATTGAACAATGGGTATTGGATCGGTACTTGGTATCGGCCGATACCCAAAGCCAGCTATCGGTATCGGGACTAAAAAAGTAGGAACGGTGCATCCCTAGATAAAACACATATATGTATATATTAGTGCTGTCAGGCGATTACAATTTTGTATCTAATTAATTACAGGATTTGTAATTAATTAATCTAATTAATCGCATTTTAATCGCATAACCATTTTATGCCTGATATTCTATATTCTATAATCATATTTCAAATTGCATGTGTCCGGATGGCAGAATTCAGTACTGTATCTACAAAACCTTGTTTAATCATCTTCCATCTATTAATTTGCTTAGATTTTTCAGGTCTGGTCAATTTGAGGATAGTGTTATTCAGTCAAAGATAAACAATTTTTTTTATCGATATTCTCATTTGGTTCATTACAATTTACTCAAGCCTAGTAACAGACACAGTATTTCTGACACTGGGAATACATTCCCTGAGATCCATAGATGTCCCTAGAATCAGATACCAAGAACATGCAAATAAATAGACCATATAAAAAAGAAGTCTGTAAATCTAATTAACGTGATAAACTGACAGCCCTAGTATATATATTTTTTTAGGGCCGTCAGTTTAACGCGTTAATTAGATTAATTAATTACACAGCAAATTATAAATAAATTAAGTTTTATTTTTTTAATTTAAATATTTTTTAATCTCATTCATTCCATAAGAACGTAGAATACACATTTACAGACTTTTTTTTTTAATATGGTCCATTTGCATGTTCTTGGTATCTGATTCTAGGGACATCTATGGATCTCAGGGAATGTATTCCCTTCCCAGTGTCAGAAATACTGTGTCTGTTATAGGGCTGCACAATTAATCTTTTTTTAATCGAAATCGCGATTTGGAATGATGCAATTATCAAATCGCCAAGCCTGCAATTAATCTTTTTTTTTTTTTTTTTTTTAAACCAGGAAGTCCCATTGAGATACAAGATCTCCTTTGCAAGGTAGACCTGGCCAAGATGACAGCAATAACATTTGCAATACATCACACAGCAATAAAATGTGCGATACATCACACAAGAACATAATAAATGTGCATGTATACAATACATCACATGTAAACACAAAGCAGAATAGTCTACATGATAGTAAAAGTGTATAATACAGGGTAATACAGTCATTTTGCAGTTGGGACCCGACTACAGAAAGCAGCAACATTCTTCTTGTAAAAAAAAATGTATTAATCAAATAAACGCTAGATTATCGATAGTATGTGTACTTATGCACGCTATAGAAGCGGGCTGAAAAATCGATTACCCATTTCCTGATCAGCACACACACACACACACACACACAGGGCCCACGTTGATATCTCTGTGAAATAAGCTCTGATTATCCTAAGACTGGTAAAATAGATTCCTTACCTCAGATCAGATGTTCTCCAAAAAGATTATTCCAATTCCTGATCGCCATTCCAAATATCGATCGCATTTATTGATCCAACGCTGGGTGGTCGAAACACCGATTCCACGCTGTTCTGATGGTGGGCGATGACTCCAGTAGGCTCGGATTACATGCTGCCTGAGAAGTAAAATGTGGAAGCAGGATTCCCCCCCCCCCCCCCCCCCATGAGTTTCATTCAGTCTAATCCAATGGGGTGCAGTACCACAGGGAGAGACGATAGGGGGCGGTATTTTCCCAATGGAGCTCAGAGAGAGTTCCAGTGGTAAACGGGAGGCTAGATTGATGAAATATTAATGGAAATCGCTAATAAATAAAAAACGATTAAAAACGAGATCTCTCGTCTCTCTGGCACTGAACGGTTGGCATGAACTAACGAGAGATCTCGTCCTTGGCACTCAAAGTGTTAACTGTGGCCTCACCGTGGCATCTCTAATGATGACTTGATTTCCCCCCCTGATAATAGTCTTGCAAATGTATCATTATACTAATCAGCCATGGAGATGTAGTGCTTTGTTCTGGTAACTGACCATCTGACCATCGTTTATATTGTCAACTAGTACCCATAATCTAGCGATAACTGGTCGCTTAATCATTCCTACTAATTTTAACAAAGGCTTGTACGTAGCGTCACCTGTACAGAGTATTGAAGGCCTTCTCGCAGCCGTGCGCGTCACACTCGAAGGGCTTCTCCTTGGTGTGGACGCGCACATGGATCTTCAGGCTGTAGGAGGTGAGGAAAGCCTTGCCGCAGCCCTGCTGGTTGCACACAAACGTGTACTCGCCCCGGTGCGTCTTCTGGTGCGTCCGCAGGTTGCCTGCCGTGCTGTAGGTCCGCGCGCAGCCCTCGAATGAGCACAGATAGCGCTTCACCTGAAAGGAGAGAAAATAAGTGGATGAGGGGGATTGAGTGAAGCATGAAGCAAGAAACTATGATGTTCTCACACGCAGTGTTAATTTTGTTGACTAAATTGATGACGAAAGATGTTCGTCAACGTTTTTTTTCATGACGACAACGAGACGTGACGTCACGTTATTGAAGACCACGTGACGCCAACGCAACTAAATAGTTAATTACATATCGTTGACCACAACTGAGTACACAAAAATGTCGTTTACAAAAACCATGACGAATTCTCTCTTAATTTATGTGGACTAAAACAAGATGAGACAAAATAATTATAACTTTTAGAATAAGTCACGTTATTATTTCAGCATTTCCCATTTCCGTTACCGGGTTAAGCTCAGCAGCGTTTATGGCTAAAAGCCAAGCTACATAACATACGTGAGGCTAAAAACCGTGTCCCAGGTCTCTCGTGACTACAGCTTATACCAATAACCATGAACGGAATCTGCTACTCTCTCAACACTCCTGCGGCCGAACAGTTCTACCAAAAGAACATAGCATTTAAGACGACGGAGGCTGAGAGGATGGCTAGGCTGCCAGAAGAGCTAATACTGTAGCTAATAGCCTGGGAGTCGGGACCTATATCCCAGACACAGACTTGCTCTCTTTCATCTGTGTACACCCACTACTATCAACATTACACATGGATACAACAAGGACAAGACCACGTTCACTCAAAAAGGTAATGTTAGTATGAAAAGAAAAGAAACAGACGAGTACTAACACTGAGATTGACCCTGCTATAAATTATGAATCCCTTTAGCGCTTAAAGTGCACTAAAACGTCGTAATGACTTTTTATTTTTCATATAATGTTGGGTACATGCTCAGTAGAGTTAGAACGCTCCCAGTCTTAGGGGCTGTGATATTTTGTTACCACACTTTATGCACATAGAGGTGGCAGGGTCGCTAAGCTAATGTTATTAGCCGAATGCTCTGATGGGGGCCGCCATTTTAAGTGACGTCAGCGATCTACGGTACGACTCGAGGGACAAAAGGGAATGTGTGTGTGACGTGTGTGAAATTTGTACAGTAGGTCCCAGTAAGAATTGCAATCAGTGTGTACTGTGTATTTACACTATCCTAATGTTGCTTTGTTGGTTAAAAAAAAAAAAGCTATTTAAATCAGAATATGTTCCATTCCATGTCTGACTATTTCTGAATCTATTGACCATTTCAAGGAATGTTTGGTTACTATTGTATTGGGCTTCTAGTCTTCTACTGAACTTATTGTGAATCAGCTGATAGGGTTTGGGCTAGACTATACTTAATAAATAGAATTGCATTATTTACAATATAAAAATAGAAAATGCCTTTTTTTCATTAGCGAAAACTAGACAAAAATCATCAGTTTTCTGCGACTAAATCTAGACAAAAACTAAAAAGACAAAATCGAGACTAACACTGACTAAGACTAAAATGCTCAGACATTTAGTTGACTAAAACTGACTAAACGAAAAATAAATGCAGATGACTAAATATGATGAAAACGAAAAAGGACTTGACACATGACTAAGACTAAAACTAAAATGAAAATAGCTGCCAAAATTAACACTGCTCACACGGGCAACCAAACAGTATGAGAGGATTTGGCTTCACCGTTATACATACAAGACATATCTAGAGCAGTAAACAATCCATCTTGAAGATTAGCAGAAACGCCAACATTAAATCAAATGTCACAAACTCCCTCACTCATTCACTCACATTTAGCCACTCTGCCCCCTAGTGGCGTCCCACAAGCACTAGCTTGACATGGACATCAATCACACTTCCACAGAACGTCGCCACAGGGCACTCTGAGCTATAGAGAAGCTAAGCCATCTAAAGACCACGGTATGAAAGCTCCTGGTTGGGAACCATTACATTAGGATGACCACCATTATATCTTACTGACATTCTGGACTGTGTTAGTATCATAGGTAAGTATTTCAGTTACTGACATTCTGGACTGTGTTAGCCAAGTATCATAGGTAAGTATTTCAGTTACTGACATTCTGGACTGTGTTAGCTAAGTATCATAGGCAATAGGGGTGGAACGGTTCACAAAATCGATGGTTCGGTTCGTATCACGGTTTTAGGTTTACGGTTTTCGGTTCAGTTCGGTTTATGTTGTTTAAAAAAAAAAAATTTAACACTCCAAAAATACCATACATCAACATAAAATATATAGCCTAAAAATAATCCAACTTTTCAGTTATTCTCAAGGATGTAGTCATGCAAGAATGAGGCCACAGGCACATTATTTTGACAGTGACGGTTAGAGCTAGGAGAGATTTTGGTACAGCAAGAGGGGAGGCATTGCCGATTTAAACATGCTTCTCATTTATTTGGTAAAAAAAAGGTTTAGCTTTAATAATGTTTGGCACACAAAGACCGAACTGACTGAAAAATATAGGCAACATTTGTCAAAGTATTAACTTAGTGCAAACAAACAAAATAATTAAACCTTTCCATTTTTGTGGCCACATTATAGACCAGACCTGGGCATTGTACGGCCCGCGGGCTGGATACGGCCCGCGAAAGATTACATGATAATAAAAATATATATATATATATATTTTTCTTTTTTTACTTTTTTCTTTTCATGTCAACGTTCACACGCACAATATACGCTTACCTAGGATTTGACTTGATTCAACAACAAAGCAGTCGGGGCAAGCCGAAAACGGTCGAAAGTGTGGTTATTTGAAGTTTGGATTTCTTTTTTCACAACTGAGGTAGGTAGATTACATTTTTAGAGACTAAAGTACAGAAAAAAAGGTACCGTTGGGTACCGGTATCGATTCACAGGTACCGGTACCGTATCGGTTCAAATGTGAATGGTACCCATCCCTACTGAACACACAACTGCAGGGCAAGGGCATTTTTGCTCATGAAATGCAAAGCCTTCATGACAAAGTTGCAATTAATTTCAAGGCAACTTGGCAGCAACAATCTCAAACATGAAAACCCTGAAAGAAGTCAAACCATCAGCTGATCACCGGCACAGGTACTCATCCATGTTGGGAGCACTGCATGATGAATTTTCAAGGCGTTTAAGATTTCAAAAAGGTTGAGGATGAAACGCAGCTGGTTTCCTCTCCCTTTACCTGCAGTGTTGATAGTGCACCCACTGATGTTCAGCTTGAACTCATTGACCTGCAGTCTGATTCACTACTGAAAGAGCACTTTAAGTCAGCATCACTGCTAGAGAGTTCTACTCCGCTCTCAAGGAGGAGAACTTTCCAAACATGAGGAGACATGCTCAGAAGATGTTGGTTCTCTTTGGATCCACCTACCGGTATATGTGAACAGACATTCTCAGTCATGACGTTTACCAAGTCCAGGTACAGATCCTCTCTCACTGATGAACATCTGGCAGCTGTGCTTCGCATCTCCACCTCAGACATGCAACCTGACTTTGATGGACTTGTTAAAGCTCAACAGAGACTGGATTTATCACACTGAATGAAAAAAAAATAAAGAGCTGAAGAACACTAAAATGTGGAAATACAACAAGTGAAATGGGACACTTGATCTTTTTTTTCTTTTTTTTGCACAGTTCTGAAAACATTAAATGTTTAATATAGGTAAAGTAAAAAAGGCTACTGGGACACTTTTCTTTACACAGTTCAGTGACATGTCTTGTTTATTTTGGCTATAAGATGATGTGATGTCTTTAGAAAGCTAAGAAAATCCTTGTTTCAATAGTATATGAAACTCAAAATAACTTTATTTGTATAGCACTTTTTCATACATGCCCTTTGTTATTAATGTTTCACATTTTGTTTATCATTTTGGAAATAAATTCTATTTGAATAAATTATATTTTTTAAAGCTAACCTCACCTTTTAATTGCCAAATAATAACATACACTCTTACCAGGGGTCAAAACAATGCCATTTACTGCTTTTTATATAGAAATAAAATGTATATTATGCATAATTGAGTTTGGAACATATTTTCAGTTGCTCATTCGGCCCCCCGGGAAAAATAATTGCCCACCCCTGTTATAGACAAAGGCCAACATAAAGTATGCATAATGCTCAACCAGCACTAGACTTTCTTATCAAAAAGTAAAAGTCACAGAAAAGATGATTAGGGTTTTAAATAAGGACGTTTATGGGGTTTCTTGTATTAATAATAATTTGCACTAAGGAATGTTGTAACCATTGTTGTCTAAAAAAAAAGGAGATGTTACGGACTGTGTCCTTATGTGTACCGGTATATATATATGGGGGTTATGTTCATTTCATTGTGTTTGTGTTCTTTAGTTTGCTGTACATTTCTGTATTAACCCTTTGTATATTTGTTTCCCTTGTGTCACCCAGCCTATGGTGATTGCTTTTCTTTGTATTAATCTTTTGTTTCGCACACAGGGACATTGAGGACAGGAAGATACCCTGGGGTCTACATTTTGCATCACGTAGGTGACATGATGTTAAAGACACCAGCTTTAGAGTGAGCACCATCACCTGTACTTTTGGGCGTTCAGCGCCTGTAAAGGGGGGTGGGTTTTCATTTCCTTTTACTATTTTATTTGGTGCCACTAGGTAGTCCTCCTTGCTCTCTGTGTTGCTGTGTTTTTGTTCATTTGTGAAAAATACAATTTTGCAAATTGTTTCATGGTTTTGTGCCACTGCACCCTCACCTAACGTGTCTGTGACCTTGTGTTGCATCCCCTTACTGGGGTGCGTAACACAAGGGAATGGGGAATGTTACAGAAACCCCCCCACATTGGTGTGTCGAGTTGGTAAGTCCCAGCAGAGACCAGGATGTAAACAGACGCAGTTGACACACAAGCTCTAGTCTCCTGGCTCGTTATTGAACAGACAGACAGACACAACCTCTGTTGTCAAGCCTAGTCAATATACCCCCCTTCCCCAAATGGAACTGGTGTCGTGGAGTCACTTCGCTGTGAGCGTTTGTTTCCACGGTTAGCTCGCGGCTAAAGTTAGTTAACACTTTGATCGCCGGGGTTAAATTCATAATTTACCATCCCTCGCCAGCCCTATTTAACATGGAGAAGTTCCCCTTCTTTGCAGGGCTATAACTTTTTAAATTGTATTGCTAAATTGACATTACTATGGCCCATTCAACGTCCTATATCTATTGTTCAGGGTGTAGCAACGTTATACTTTTTCATTCACATATTCATACTAAAATACGGTCTAAAGTATAAGTATGTTTTTATCGTTTTCGGCAGCTTTCTCCAGAACTTGATTTATAGCCCTAAATGCATTATATTGATGATCAAATACAGTTTGGTAGGAATCTGTGCGAGATAAAAAAATTCAACTGGACGTGCTTCTAGGAGTTACTACGTATGATCTGATGTTGACCGGATGGGGGGGGGGGGGGGGTTGTTTATAATTCCGTGGGCAACGTTATATCATTCATCTAGTGTGGGTGATATGATCATTAGAGCAGTTAGTATCGAAGACATTAAAAAATAACGCTGAAACTCACCGTAGCTTCCTCGCGACGTTGGGAGATGAGCGTGGAACAGACATTTTTCTATTATGGGATGTCGAAATATCCGATCCATTTCCAGGTTGTATAATAGTATATACGTCCAAATCATGTTGTTTATCGAGTTATTTGCAACCGATCGACATCCATTGTGTCAAGATGGAGTCCTGCTAATGATAGCGAGTGCCCGGACGAAATATGGGTGAGCACCACTTCATCCGCATCACTTCCTGTTTGGGCGAGCGGCCGATCGGCCACCAGATGGCGCTCTTGAACCGTTGGAGAATTGAGAGGGGCTCACCAGTACATATAATGTCTCCGGGGGAGAAATATGATTTCGATCACAGATTTTTGAAATATTGATATTAGGGCTGTCAGTTTATCGCGTTAATTAGATTAATTAATTACACAGCAAATTATCGCGTTATGAAAATTGACGCAAAATTAATTACAGCCGACCTATATTTACTTTAGACAAGTGGCAAATCGGTGCGCTTTTATTTTGAAATCCACGCTTGAGTTGGGCGTATTAAACTTGGCCCATTGAATGACCCGTAGCCTACTTGATCGTCACTTCACACATGCGTCGTCTATCAAACAAAACAAACACACAAAGGAATTAGCTCAGCTGGAACAAGATGTCAGCATCACCCGAGGCGATACTCCTGGGACCTATGAACGGCAAGTTCAATTTCAAAAAGAATATAGATGGGACAGTAAACAAGACCATTGTAATATGTAGCTTATGTCAAAAAGAATTTGCGTATCACCGAAGCTGCTCTAGTCTAACGTATCACATGAACGCTAAACATGTCCAGGCAAGTTGTTCGAGCAGCTCCAGTGTAGCTAACGTTAGCTCCAGAGCAACTCGCACGCTTCGTCAAACCACTCTTGGAGAATTACCGTTAGGCAAACGGTTGAGTAAATCCACCACAGACAAACTAACCAACAGCGTCGCGAAGTGGATAGCAAAATATTGTAGGCCAATAGCTATAGTGGAAGATAAGGGTTTAGCGGAGTCATTTCGAATAGCGTCGTCTGACCCAAATTACAAGCTACCCTCGAGAGCTACAGTGATGAAAAGGATCCACAACATGTATGACACAGAGAGGGAGGCGAGGGAAGAAGTGTTGGCACGGGCTGGCCCAATGGCCCTAACGGGTGATCACTGGACGTCGGTGGGCAATCATAATTATTTGGGTGTCACAGTGCACTTGATCGATACTGAGTGGAAACTGCAATCATTTGCATTAACGGTGACCAAAACTGTGGGCCGCCATTTCGCCGATGCGTGTGCTGAACAGTTCAACACCGTAATAGAGGAGTGGAATATAAAAGATAAAGTCACATCTATTGGGACTGATTCCGCCCGTAATATGATAGCAGCAGCGCGCTATATGCCGTTCCAGCACATGCCATGTGCTGCACACGTGCTGCAAAGAACCATCACAGTCTCCCTTGAGGACAGAAGCCTTGACACCACCCTGGCAAAGTGCCGCAAGATTGTAGGCCACTTCAAGCACAGCCCTGCCAGTACAGAAGAACTGCAGCAGCAGCAGACTGCCCTCGGACAAGCAAAAGAGCCCATGATACAAGATGTATCCACAAGGTGAGACTGTTTAACTACCTGTTGTATGCTTAGGGTAAATTTAGTGTGTGTGTGTGTTTATTTCTTTGTATTCTGTACAATTGCATCATGCTGCATTAACAACCCCCAGTGGGACTAATAGTTATTTTATTGAATTGGAAGGTGGAATTCGACACTGGCCATGATCTCACGGTACCTGAGGAACCAGGAGGCTGTGACTGCCACTTTGGCCCAACAGAACCACAAGCTGTCCATGCTGACCCCCACAGAGTGTGACAAACTGAAGAAGCTGGAGCTTGTACTTGAGCCCTGCAGGTAAGTGTCTCTCCCTCTCTCTCTCCCCCCATACACCCCCCTCCTCTCTCTCTCTCCCCCATACACACACCTCACACCCCACTCTCTCTCTCCCATACACACACCTCACCCCCCAATCTCCCCCATACACACACCTATCTCTCTCCCATACACACACCTCACCCCCCCCTCTCTCCCCCATACACACACCTATCTCTCCCATACACACACCTCACCCCCCCTCTCTCCCCCATACACACACCTATCTCTCTCCCATACACACACCTCACCCCCCCCCTCTCTCCCCCATACACACACCTATCTCTCCCATACACACACCTCACCCCCCCCTCTCTCCCCCATACACACACATATCTCTCTCCCATACACACACCTCACCCCCCCCCTCTCTCCCCCATACACACACCTCACCCCTCTCTCTCCCATACACACACCTCACCCCCCCCCCTCTCTCCCCCATACACACACCTATCTCTCTCCCATACACACACCTCACCCCCCCTCTCTCCCCCATACACACACCTATCTCCCTCTCATACACACACCTTCACCTCTTTCTCTCTCGCTCTCTTGTTTCACTGCAGGTATGTGACTGAGCTCCTTGGAGGGGAAACCTACGTCTCATGCTCTGTGGTGCTCCCCGCACTCTGCCACCTAAACCGCATCATGGACCTCAACGAGGAGGATCCGGGCTACATGGTAAAGTTCAAGGCCAGCTTCACGAAGGACCTGGACGCACGCAAAGCGACCCTCAACAACAGATGGCTGAAGCTGGCTACAGCCCTCGACCCGCGATTCAAGGACTTGAAGAGCGTACCAAAGGACGAGAGGGATGAGGTGTGTGTGTGAATGAGAAGACCAGTGTTAAGTCCTTAGGCTGTCATGAAAAGTCCTATGCAACTAATTAATTGTCCCTCTTATTAGGTGTGGACCTGGCTTAAAGAGATGCTGCCAGGACCAGAAGCAGACAAAGCTGCTCCACAAGCCACAGAGGACGAGCCACCAGCGAAGAGGACCCTCCTCCTGCTGTCTTCAGACTCTGATTCAGATGAAGTCAGGGTACTGTCAGGACAATTAGACCTCTACAAAGCTGAGCCCAGCATCGGAATGAATGACTGTCCACTGGAGTGGTGGGCAGCTCACGCAAAAGCCTATGGACAGCTGTCTCCTCTTGCTCGCAAATATCTGGCTACTCCTGCTACCTCTGTGCCATGTGAGAGGCTATTTTCACTTGCAGGTCACATAGTCCAAAAGAAGAGGGCAGCCTTACTCTCAGACAATGTAAACAAGCTTGTTTGTCTTAGCAATTGGCTCAAGGAATAGATTTGTCATGCATACAGTAGACCCTGCACTAGACCCTGCACTAGACCCTGCAGTCATGCCCCAGACCCTGTAGTAGACCCTGTAGTCATGCCCCCAGAAACTGTAGTAGACCCTGTAGTCATGCCCCCAGACACTGTAGTAGACCCTGTAGTCATGCCCCCAGACACTGTAGTAGACCCTGTAGTCATGCCCCCAGACACTGTAGTAGACACTGTACTAGACCCTGTAGTCATGCCCCCAGACACTGTAGTAGACACTGTACTAGACCCTGTAGTCATGCCCCCAGACACTGTAGTAGACACTGTACTAGACCCTGTAGTCATGCCCCCAGACACTAGCTTGCTGTGGGCTGTTTTGATTTTTGAGGATACTGTAGCTTAGTGTAAACTGTTATTGGCTGTATCAGCAACAAATGTTACCTTATTGAGAGGTATGTTTTCATTCATTTTATTTTATTCAATTTAATAAAATTGATTTCTAAAGCATTCTTCACTTGCAGGTCACATAGTCCAAAAGAAGAGGGCAGCCTTACACACAGACAATGTAAACAAGCTGAAGCTTGTTTGTCTTAGCAATTGGCTCAAGGAATAGATGTCATGCATACAGTAGACCCTGTAGTAAACCCTGCACTAGACCCTGATTTTTGAGGATACTGTAGCTTAGTGTAAACTGTTATTGGCTGTATCGGCAACAAATGTTACCTTATTGAGAGGTATGTTTTCATTCATTTTATTTATTTATTTATTCAATTTAATAGAATTGATTTCTAAAGCATTCTTCACTTGCAGGTCACATAGTCCAAAAGAAGAGGGCAGCCTTACACTCAGACAATGTAAACAAGCTGAGGAATAGATGTCATGCATACAGTAGACCCTGTAGTAGACCCTGCACTAGATCCTGCAGTAGACCCTGCAGTAGACCCTGATTTGAGGATACTGTAGCTTAGTGTAAACTGTTAGCTGTATCAGCAACAAATGTTACCTTATTGAGAGGTATGTTTTCATTTTATTTATTTTATTTATTTAATAAAATTGATTTCTAAAGCATTCTTCTTGGTGTATTTAATTGATCAGTCACCTGCTACAATAATGTAATGTCCTTGAATTTTAAATATTTATATGAATATGAAATATAAATATGCGATTAAAATGCGATTAATTAGATTAATTAATTACAAAACCTGTAATTAATTAGATTAAAAATTTTAATCGCCTGACAGCACTAATTGATATCAAAGACGCTGTCCAGCATCTTCGGCAGAATAAGCATGGCGGGGAAAGACGCTGACAGCGTCTCCGGCGATTAAAGTGTTAATGTTAGCTTGCGGCTAAAGTTAGTTAGCTCGTGGCTAACGTGACGTTAGCCTAGCTCGAGGCTAACCGTTATAACCGAACAATACACCCATGGAGGTTGTGCCGAACGGTGTACGGTTTGAATGTATAGCGTTCCACCCCTAATAGGCAAGTATTTCAGTTACGGACATTCTGAGCCGTGTGTTGCTTATTGCCTATTTGGTGATTTTCAGGAGAGAGAAAGGGCTCAGCCTCTCGCTCACTGCCTCTTTTCGATGCGCAATATTACCGTTTCATCACGTGCATTATGCATGTGTGTGTATTAGGGATTAGTTAGAATGTTAGAATTTTCGAATAGTCGTGCCAGTCTCCACATTCGATTTTCATGTCAGAGTCGATATATATATAAAACAAAATTTATTATTTATTTCATTTTAAACAACGTTAAAGTCTAAAGGCTTTTTTTTCTTTTTTTAAGTGAAGCAAACCATTCTTATTTAATACATTTTTATATTTAGAGGCAGCCTAATTGATCTAAAAGATGCACATGCTACTGTTGTTTGTTTATTAAAACCGGTTGATAGGCAAATGCAATGCTGTTATTATAGGCTATGATGGTGAATTGTGTCATTTTGATTTATTGTCGGTCAGCTGAGCCGATCAACGTTCTGAAGGATTATCTGAAGTGCCTATTTATGTACAATACCCTTTGATTAGGGATGCAACGATCCGACTTTTTCAGTCCCGATACCGATACCTGGGCTTTGGGTATTGGCCGATACCGAGTACTGATCCGATACCCGTTGTTCAATTAATAAACTGTATGCCTCACTGTGTGGAAGAGACTGGGATCATTCTTTTGTGCAAGGCAACATCAGGCTTGACTTAAAACATTACTTTCCTAACTTAGTGAAACAAAATGTAACAAATTAACACAGATTAATTATAAAATAATAATAAAAACAAATCCCGATATTATTTTTACCGATACCCGATCCAGCTATTTTAGTCATATCGGGGCCGATATCCGATACCAATATCAGAGTATCCCTACCTTAAAAATAATAACTGAATTTAACTGAAACTGAACATTTTAACTGAATTTAAACTGAAACCGAAAATAACAATTTCGTGTTTTTTTTATAATAAAGATTTTAGTCAGTCATGCACATCCCTAGTGTGTATATGTGCGTTTGCATGATGTTCATCTGTCAAACATAATTAGTAAAAGGGACTGGTAGCATAAGTGAAATGGCTGCTGTTTTCCTAGCGGGTATTTCACTTGATGGTAGGGATGTTCGATATTGGCTTTTTTACCGATACCGATATACAGATATTGTCCAACTCTTAATTTACGATACCAATATCAACCGATACAGATATATGCAGGGTTTCTCCCCCCCCCCCCCCCCCCCCCCCCCAAAACGGAATAATTTCAGGTAATTAACATTACATATCTTGTCGTGGAATTAACACAACATTATGCATACTTTTGACAATAAATTAAATCTGAATTTGTTCTTACTTGCTTGCCTGGGTAAATAAAGGTTAAATAAATTAAGAAAGAAAATTTATATATATATTTTTTTTTAAACAGATACCGATAATTTCCGATATCACATTTTAGGCTACGTTTAGACGAGCGTTTTGGGATGGAAGTCTGAACAGAAACCGCAAAAGTCGTCTTGCGGTTTCACTTTTAATTTTGCGTTTAGACGAGCGTTTTGGGGTGGAATTCTCCGTGCAGACGAGGCTGTAACGACGGAGCCCAGCTGTCACACGATTGGCGCATATGTCACATGACGTGCTGTGAAGACCCGCCCTACTCTGCCTCTGATTCGCAGACTATGGATGGGGAATGTGATTGGACCAAAGCAGAGTCACTCACAGACATTGGGTC
Source organism: Notolepis coatsorum (assembly GCF_963971535.1). NCBI lineage: Eukaryota > Metazoa > Chordata > Actinopteri > Aulopiformes > Paralepididae > Notolepis > Notolepis coatsorum. The sequence goes on along the minus strand of NC_140183.1, from coordinate 55,010,789 downwards.
CAGTCACGCCGCGGGACAGATTCTTGTGTATTTAACCCTTTCACTGCCACACGACAGCCGGTTGTGTGATAGTAAAGGGTTAACCTTCTGTCGTGTGGCAGTGAAAGGGTTAAAAGTACTGCCAATGTAGCCTTCAGGTGATCGCCATGGATAGAATCAGACATGCTTTGTTTACGCTTCTAGGCTACTGGCGGCGCTGGCGCATGCCTGTGATGTAAGCAGTACGCGCGACCAGAGCCGTGACAACCCTTTCGTCATCGTTTTATGCGGTTTGACAGTTTAGATGAGAGCGCAAAGGTTTAGCGTTTCTAGGAATTCCACCCTGGAATTCTATTTTTTCCACCCTATTTTTTTTAATATAAAGTTTGCCAATAGGGATGTATCAGTAGTATTGGCAGTGGTAGTAGTCGTAATAGTAATCCACTATATTTTTTTATTTTCTAAAAAATAAACCAGTTCAACATTTTTGCTTAATTTCTTTGATGGCTCAAATGTATGCTCTAGTCCAGTGGTTCCCAAACCTCTCCTCGAGACACCCCAGCCGTTCCATGTATTTGTTAAATTCCACCACCAGCACACCTTGATTCAACTAAAAAAAAGTTCCGGGGGGGCATGCCTCCGGACCCCCCCACCCCCCCCCCCCCCCCCCCCTGAAAAAAAAAAGAAACCCTCCAGACCAGACCCCCCCTCCCCCAGACTAGGACCTCAACAAAATCAACACTTTTTTGATTTGAATTTTTTTTAACACAACTTAGGCCCCGTTTAGACGGAAACGCTAGCAGGTGAATCCGCAAAAATATTTTTACGGATGTGCCTTTCGTTTATACGGAAACGGCGTTTTTACGGGGTGAAACCGCAAAAAAGTGAGACTACCTTCCAGGGTGGAATTCCTAGAAACGCAAAACCTTTGCGCTCTCGTCTAAACTATCAAACCGTATAAATCTGTTAAAACGATGACGAAAGGGTTGTCACGGCTCTGGTCGCGCGTACTGCTTACGTCACAGGTAGCAGGTAAGCGCCAGTAGCCGAGACGTAAACAAAGCAAGTATGTCTGACTATATCAACGGAGATCACTTGAAGGCTACATTGGCAGTACTTTTAAAGACACAAGAATCAGTCCAGTTTTAAGATACGCTATTGGAGCTGGAATTACCGCGGCTGCTGGCACCAGACTTGCCCTCCAATGGATCCTCGTTAAAGGATTTAAAGTGTACTCATTCCAATTACAGGGCCAGCAGGTGCCTCGACTGGCCCGCGCCATTCTGTGTTCTGAACGTAGCGTTATAGCAGTACTTTTAACCCTTTCACTGCCACACGACAGAAGGTTAACCCTTTACTATCACACAACCGGCTGTCGTGTGGCAGTGAAAGGGTTAAATACACAAGAATCTGTCCCACGGCGTGAGTGGACCCACTGTCTGTGAGTGACTCTGCTTTGGTCCAATCACATTCCCCATCCACAGTCTGCGAATCAGAGGCAGAGTAGGGCGGGTCTTCACAGCACGTCATGTGACATATGTGCCAATCGTGTGACAGCGGTGCTCCGTCGTTACAGCCTCGTCTGCACAGAGAATTCCACCCCAAAATGCTTGTCTAAACGCAAAATTAAAAGTGAAACCGCAAGACGACTTTTGCGGTTTCTGTTCACAAAACGCTCGTCTAAACGTAGCCTTAGTAAGCCGAGCTACACTGTCTGAGCAGGTGCCCATACTTCTATACCAAACAAATAAATATCTAACGGTACATCTTTTCTCTTCAGAGAGCAAATAATGACATTTACAGTTTCATTCATTGCAATATATACCCATCAGAAAGACAAAAGCGAGCATCATTAATAGCATACATCGTCAACCTACTATGTAATCTGTTCTAAGTATTGCCTAAACCCAGACCAGCATTTATCGAAGAGATGTGTTTTTTTCTTAAGATTGAACATTATTTTCTCTGATGCCATGTACGAAGAGATTTCACTAAGCCACATAGACAACAGGGGGGGGATTCAGCACTCTTCCACAGCATGGCAATACACTTGTTCCCAGCAATCATGGCCAATTTGATGATCCGCACCTTGCTTCTCTTATCAGGAGAGATGTCAGACATGTCGCCTAATAATGCTAATTTCGGTATACATGGGATCTCAAACCCTGTGATCTCTTCGAGAATCTCCCAAATTGAGCCCCAGTAAGGTCTGTAAGGGGCTGAGGGGAATGGTGATCAATGGATGCTATGTTCCTGCCTGTTGGCTCCCCCCAATGGAGAGAAGAAGACTGACAGCTGCACACATGCAGACCCACACACACACAGCTGTCTTTCAATTAGCAATCAGCATGCCTCTCAAAGAGGACAGACCAAGAACATCAGAGTGTGTCTTGGAATGGAGAGTGGGAGAGCTGTTGTGAGACAACCAACCGTGAGTTAACAGCCGGTAAGCCGGACAGCGGCCCGGCCTAGTTAAAGACTGGACTATAGCAAAGACAGTTAGGTGCTTCACTGGGAGGTGGGAGCCAGTATGATTTGTTGGTTTCTTAATTTTCTGTTTTGTTTAAATAAATGCCCCGGGCCATTGCCCAGCAGGGAGCTAAAGCTGTTTGACTGTGTGTTTGATTATTTGTACAACCATATTGCACCTTCCACCTACCCCTGTCTGCTACCTTTGTTACAGGTCTTAGTTTGTTACAGTCCCAGAACATGTGGCGCAGGCTACCTGTTTCAGTTGCGCACCTAGGGCAAAGGTCAGAGATAGCGTCATTCATCCTGTGAAGTCTTTCCGGCATAAAATAGGTTCTATGGAGAATGTTAAATTGCATATGTTTATGTCAAGTGTTATATGAAAATGATAGTGCGGACTCACATAGTGATTCCCATTCATCTTCTTCAAAGGTACAGTCCAGGTCCCACTCCCATTTGTTTTTGGCGTTTAGAGGTAATATTTCTGTAAAGGCCAGAATTCTATTATATGTTAATGATGGGATGCCTCAAGGGTGAATAACTCCTTTAGAAGGGAGCATGTCTATGTTCCCCGGGTCCTATGTTCCCCGGGTTCTATGTTCCCCGCTTTGATTGATTGATTGAAAATTTTAGACCACCAGCCCTGATTACAAACGCTAACCTTAACCAGTTCGAAAGAGGGCCTAAGCTTAACCGTTCGAAACAAGGCGGACATTAATAATTGAAAATTTTATAAATTCTTATTATTTTATTAATTATTAATGTCCGCCTTGTTTCGAACGGTTAAGCTTAGGCCCTCTTTCGAACTGGTTAAGGTTAGAGTTTGGAATCAGGGCTGGTGGTCTAACATTTTCAATCAATCAATCAAAGCGGGGAACATAGAACCCGGGGAACATAGGACCCGGGGAACATAGGGATGATCCCCTTTAGAATATCATCAATGAGGAGGGGTTTTAGAAGAGTGGAGTTTCCTCCCTGACCCGTGTCTGACCTGTAGATATTTGAAGAAATTAGTAGTTGGAAGGTGCTGCGTAACTGTTCAAAGGAAATAAGTATGTTATTATCATATAGGTCCCAAAAAGTTTTTTTTTTTTAACAATATATTTATTGGGTTTTAGTTTGCAAATTACAACATGTATATCAGCAGAGCAGTATTCAGCAAACATTTTCACCCCGTTCTCCCTCCCCTAACCCCACCCCACACAAAATAATAATTAACTTCAAAAACAGGTTCACATAGGAAGGATACAGATTTAAATAAAAAATAAACATAAATAAATAATAATACAACCAAAATGTTTTACACATTAAGTAAAGGGTGTTTCTTGTCGTTTTTACACAATAATAAGAGTTGTCCCACAGTACTCCCCCTAATCCTGTTCTTGTTGAAGCAAGTTCCCAACATTCGTATTATGCTTTAAGAAGTACACAAATGGTCCCCAGGCATTATCAAAAATGTTTTCCCAAAAAGTTTTAATTCAAGAGTGTACCACTTCTTGGTGATGCCATCTCTTTTTTTTGTGTGAATATTTTCCCCCCTCCTTTTTTCTCCCATCCCAATGTTAGTCAATGGTCAATAATATTATTTTTGGATACACCAGTTAAAGTTTTAATCTTATTCCAGAATTGCTTGGGATTTTTAAAATCACGAGCTAAGGATTCCTTAAAATAATTGGATTTGGCATTTCTGACAATAGTCTTGCTAACATTTCTCAGCCGTTTATACTCCTCCCAGACAGCTGGGTCCTTGTCTTTTCGGAATCTGGCCCAGACTCGATCCCTATGCCTGAAGCTGCTTATAAGATCCGATGTTATCCATGGAAGATGACTTCCCTTAACTTTGACAGATTTTAGTGGAGCATGCCTATCCTACACTTCAGAAAATTCTGAGTAAAAGAAATCCCAAGAATCGTGAACGTTTGGTATTAAAGGGGCTATGTATTATAAATGTCATTTTTCAGTCTCTAGCATTGTATTATAGTAATAGGAGTTCGTATCAATGTGTTTTAGGGTCTAAATACCATATTGGCGGATTGCTCAGATTCAGCCCAGCCCCTTTCATCCTCCAGTAAATCAGGTCATTTTGATTTGAAGGCCTGAGTCACGTCATTCGGGCTCTGGGTAGCGCACAGTGATGCGATTGGCTCTGTGGTTGGAGCTAATGCCCGCCCCCATTCTACCTAGAATAGAGAGGTACCTACTACCTAGAAACAGGAGTGCAGTCACTTGCATATCTTCCACGATGAGCAAACCCCGCAGAACATGTTCTGTTCCTGGCTGTAAAGCTACTAATACGTCTTTGCACGCTTTTCCCGTGGATGCCGAACTTCGCCAGCAATGGACCAAGTTCGTTTTTGGGGACCCTCCTAGTTCTGTCGCAACGTCTCATACTCGGGTTTGTACTGCACATTTTTCCACCGAAGACGTTGTCAATCAAGGTCTTTTTGATGCTGGGGTGGCATCCTGGATGGTGCTAAACAAAGGAGTTGTACCTACTATTCGGGACCCGACAGAAGTAGTAAGTAGATATGTCGTAATTAGCCAGCTAACTAGCTAACTGTTGCTACGTTCACTGTGTGTGTGTGTGTGTGGGGGGGAACCATTGTTTGGGGGGTGGGGTGAGGTATGTTATCATCAATGCTGGGTTAAGTACTTCTATTCTATTCACATAATATGCTTACTTCATATATCTACTCCATTCACATATATGCTTACCACTTGTATCTATTGCTATGTCCGCCCACTACAATCACATGAGCTGTCTAACGCCTGTCCCGTCTCCCTGTCCCCCTATGACTTGCTGTCCTGGAGTGCTGACCGGAGTGTCGGACATCCCGTGATGAAGGCCGGGAGGTTGCGACCCCCTCTGCGTGCCCCCCTGTCTCCGGAGGTCTCGTAGTGGTGACCGGAGTGCCGGACGTCCCGCGATGATGTCGGGGAGTTCGCGACCCTCTCTGCGCCGCCCCCTATCTCCCTGTCTCCGGCTGTCCCTGAGCAATGACCGGAGTGTTGAATGTCCCGTGACTAAGACGGGGAGGACGTGACCCTCTTTGCGCCGCCCCTGTGCCTCAAATAGATCCGCTATCAGCTCTATCTTTAATCTTTCAAAATGTTCAGTTGCTATCGCTATTAGCTTTATCTTTAATCTTTCAAAATGTTCAGTTGCTATTGCATGCACTCATCTGTGTTTCACTACACACATGAGTGCATGCTTACCAACTGTCCGTCTGCAACACTACTATCACCAACATCTAAGAAGGGAGATCCCCCCTTGAATGGCCCTTCTAAGGTTTCTCTCCTCCACACTGCCTGTGGAGCTTTTTTCCCTATTGTTAGGTTTTAGTGAGTTTTTCCTTACCTTCGCATGGGGTATGTCTGGGAGTGCTTGCATTCTTTAATTTTTTATTTATTTTGTTGCATTCATCTAAAAATGTTTGGACCTTATGGTGTTCTTGTTCTGTTCTTGACTTATTGTTATGTTTTCTTCTTGACTTGTTTAAAGAAGACCTGTACGGCCCATGGGGACATTAACGTGTGTTGTCGGGCCTTATAAATAAATTTGATTTGATTTGATTTCAATACAATCTAACGTTACTGTGTGTGTTCGACGGTGGGGTATATAATTAATTTTTTGATGCTGGGGTAGCATCCTGGATGGTGCTAAACAAAGGAGTTGTACCTACTATTTGGGACGCGACAGAAGTACAAGTAGATATGTCGTAATTAGTGAGCTAACTAACTACGTTCACTGTTCACGTGTGTGTGTGTGGGGAACCATTGTTTGGGGGGTGAGTACAATCTAACGTTAGTGTGTGTGTTCGACGGTGGGTGAGTTTATTTATATTTGTGGCTTGGATTATATAATGTAATTGTTTTACTAACGTTACTCGCTTTTTTCGGCAAGCCATTATACTAACGTTACATACATACAAGATAAACTTACCAATCGGAAACTATTTGCAGCCTCGCTGTTGCAACTCGACTTCTTCTTCTGAATCATAGTGTGGGTCGCTCTCTGGATCCCAAACATAATGTACAGCCATGTTGTATTAGTTAGTAAAATCGGTATATGTTTTGTGTCGAAATAAAAACCTGAAACCTGAAACCTTCACCTGGAAGGAAGGACGGGGAGATGGGCGGAGCTATTTGGTGGGTGGCTGTCACTCAAAGCATTCTGCTAGTATGGGTGGAGCCAAGCCAATAACAGCTTGAAATCCTAAGACAGAAAAATGCTGGTTTTGAGTACTTGATTAGAAATATAAAACAATGATTATTTTTGGAATAAACCTTACAGATGTGTTACATAGACTCACAGGAATTGTGTAAAGTTGCCCAAATAGTGCTAGGAATAGCAATACATAGCCCCTTTAATCGATACCTATCCCAGTTGATTGAGATGAGGTCATTGATAAATTGATCCACATTCATTTTCTTATGTTGCCTGATTTGAATCACTTTGGGTGGTGCTTTAGGCAGTCTAATTTTCTAAATACAGTACACAAATATGTTACAAATTGTGAGTTCCACTGGAAGGGGAAATTGGACCTTGGTATTTTTTCAGCTATTGAGTTAAGGGGCATGGCCACGCTTTTTTGTGCATTAACCTTGTAGCCTGAGATTACATTACACTACTGACAGTAGTTCCGTAAGGGCAGGCATGGATCGGACATCCCTAATTTTTTATGTTTAAATATCAACATTATCTGTCCACCCTCAGTACATTTACTATCAATATAATATACTCGTCTGACTTCATCTGATCTTTTCAAACGCACACACAGACAGAAGGGAGAATGCCTGCCTCCACGGGACGCGTCTATTCTTTTACCAACGGATTTCCAGTTCCGCGTTCGCGTTCTGCGATCTGATTGGCCACTGACGTTTCTGGTGCGATCTGATTGGCCACTGACTTGTAGGTCATGTGACATGTGCGCCCAATCGCGTGACGCGCCCATTTCCGCCTCGAACAGCCGCAAACTACCTAACGCTTAGTTTATCACTGGTTAAGCTTAGGCGACTCTTTCGAAGTTGGTTAAGGTTAGAGTTTGGAATCAGCAGCTGGACCCTATATGTGACGGCAACGACGGCTCAATACCGCCGCCTGGTGGATGGTCGGGCGAGTTACACTCGTCTACAGGATATGGCTGATGTGCGTCGATTAAAGTCATCCGGCCGTCACATATCGTTGCAAGACTCCCGACAGACACAATGTACATAATGGATCGCTTTCTAAACTTAATAATCTATATGATTTCGGCGTTTATTGCGACATACAAACCGGAAATGGACCTAGGCGATCGGCATCGTATACTTGGGATCTTTCACCGCCAGTCTCTTTGACCCACGGTAAGAGGAATATAACGTTATTTTCAACCCAATTGTGAGTTTCCTTGTGAGCAAACCGATCTGATCAATATATCACCCAACCTACATAAAGCATTTACTGATGATCGGGGAATTATAAACGACCCCCCCCCCCCTTTCCTCCACGCATGATGAAGCATAACGTATACCGATCATATACAGTTGAATTTTTTAATATAGCGTGTATGGGGGGGGGGGGGGGGGTGGGGGAAACGGCAATCGATAATATATATGCGTTTAGGCCTATAACTCACGTTCTAGGAATTACTGCAGAAAACGGTAAAAACATACTTATATTCTAGAAGGTATTTTTGTATGAATGTATGAATGAAGAAATATAACGTTCCCACATCCTGAACGATAGATAATCGATGTTGAATGGGCCATAGTAATGTCAATATAGCAATAAAATTAAAAAAGTTATAGCCCTGCAAAGAAGGTGAGCCACTCCATAGACTTATAGCGCTGGCAGACTGGGTACAATGGCTGGCAAGGAATGTGTTAATGGAAAGATTAGTTTTCCGCTTGAAATTAAAGTGCAGTATTTGAAATACAATGAAAGGAATATGGCTGAATTTCTTATCAAAAGGAAACGTGTCACTGTGTTATTTAAAATAAAATAAAAACTAATTAGAAGGCCATCAATATCAAATGGAGAATGGCGCTGCACCGAACGGCTGCCTTTCTGATCGCTCCGTCGAGACTGTGCTTTCTTTTGTTAATTTTTATAGTGGCGCTGCACCGAACGGCTGCCTTTCTGATCGCTCCGTCGAGACTGTGCTTTCTTTTGTTAATTTTTATAGTATTAAGAGTTTTATTTGCACCAACTGTTGGTGCATTATATGTGTATGACCGTCAGTCAATCATTGACATTGGATTAAGGAAAACTTACCGATTGGATTGCTCTCTGGATCGGATTGCTGAACAGCAGCAGTGGCCCGCCGAGATCCTTTGTTGTGGTCGTGGCCAAGGCCAGGAGAAGGCGCGACGGCGAGGAAGAAGAGCTGGGGTCCGAAACAGACTGAGGTCCAAACAACACAGAACCACATTGCCCAGCATATTGTTGGTCAATGTGCAATCGATAGGAAATAAACTGGACGACATCAGAGCACGGATCCAATTCCAGAGGGACATTCGGGACTGTAATGTCCTCTGTTTCACAGAAACTTGGCTGTCTCCAGATGTCCCGAATCATGCAATAGAACCGGCAGACCACTTCTTCGTTCTCCGCAAGGACCGGACGGCAGAGTCACTAAAGACGAAAGGAGGCGGCATTGCCTTCATGATAAACAAGGAGTGGTGCGATATAGGCAACGCAAAGGAATTGTCTAACCACTGCTCCCCAGACCTGGGCCCTCATTCATCAATGTGTACGTAGAACATGTTCTATTTCCACACGTAAGCACGGAATGTAGAACTAGTGTACGCACAGGGAAGTCGGGATTCATCACACGTGCGTACGCAGGCTCTACGCACACCTGTCATGATGAATCCCACCTTGGCTCTGCGCCGCGGCTCGTGCACGCTTTCACGTATTTGCATACCAGAAACGCCCCGATTAACCATATACGGTAATGGAATACACCCATGAAATGTGGAAAAATGGACTAAGCCGAGGGAAGCGTGTCATGAGACAGGCTGACAGACGTGTACACTTACGGTGATGTCGGATATGATATCTATTAACCATTGCTGCCTGGGCAGCGCAAACACTAATAAATACCGCGCTGGAATATGACTGCCTTTTCCCGTGTTGTTTGATTAATACCCAGGGATTAAAGTTCTCCTCAATTTTATTCCAAATCGCGATGGATCTCCCGTCAATTTTCTACCTGCTGCATATGATTTCTAGAGGCATACTACAATCTATTTCGATGTCAGTATTGGGTAGCAATGAATCTCACTGCATGTATGATGTAGCCTGCCTTTCAATACATGAATTCCATCATGTTTGTGTGCGGGACTCACAAGGCTGTTGTCACAATGGGTGGTACCGGTACAGACAGTAATAATAACAGTCCACACAATATCACGATCCATGCCATAGCCTATGTTCTATTAGGACATGATCTGTGACGACAAATGTTCTGATATCATACTCTGACAGCATGCCTATGATCAACAAAAACGCGAACTTGAATCCCATCATATACATAGTCTGTCCACTATCTGGTGTCATTGCAATGCATTTTCTATTCTTTCTTATACAGTAAAAAGGGGGAAGAACACTATATTCATATGACTTGTATTCTGCTTACAGCTTCGAAATTCCACTTGTTTCGTTTAACGTAAAGCCTTTTAAATATAATCAAAACGTTCCCGTGTTTCTGCGGTCTGCGCAAAATAATAACGAGTTGAGCTTTATGATTTATGATGAATTGAAAATGGGGGACCCTGATGTAAACAATACGAAAGTCTTTCTCTGGTCTGCATCCCCAATTAACAATTGTATGTACTGAGCTGTACTGTACTGTACCCATTCTGCAATCTGTTAATAAACTTTTCAATCAATCAAGCTACGCGGAGCGCAGTCAGTCAGTAGCCTACACCCCGTATATTCCGATAACGCTATATAAACCATGCTGCATTCATTCTGAGAGAAAGATCTATTATTCCAAATGCTATTTATAGGGTTTTGACCATAATTACACTACTGTTGCTATTTTACAATGAACTATAATGAACTACGGTTCGTACAGAACATGCCAGTGTTATTATGCACAGAAGCTCATTTCCTTGTTGTAATAATATATTCTACCACTGGGCGCCAGGTACGCCTGGTCTGACCTGTGCGTAGACGTAAGCACGGAGTCAAGTTCAAATCGAAATTGATGAATCCCACTCTTTGCTTAGAAATGATCGTACGCACAGGGTAAGCACAGATCTGTGCGTAGAACACGTTGATGAATGAGGGCCCTGGAGGCTGGAGTTTATCACGATCAAATGTCGACCCTTCTTTCTTCCGAGGGAGTTAACGTCCATCATCCTCATCGGAGTGTACTGTACATTCCACAACAAGCAAATACGGGGACCGCACTTTCAAAGTTACACAACGAGGTAAATAAACTCCAGATAGCTAGCGTTGACGCTGCCATTTTGGTTCTGGGCGATTTCAACAGCGCACGTCTTAAAAAGGTGTTGCCGAATTTCTATCAGCATGTGACCTGTCCCACCAGAGGCGAGAACATATTAGACCATGTATACTCGCAATTTAAGAATGGGTACAAGTCACAGGCTCTTAGCCCATTCGGTAAGTCCGATCACGCCGGCATTTTTCTTTTGCCAAAGTATAAACAAAGTCTCAAGCGAACGCCTGTAGTATCGCGCTTGAATGCACAGACTGGAGGGTATTCCGTGATAACACAGCCAATATTAACGAATACACTGAAACGGTGCTTGACTTTGTCTGTACTCTGGTAGAAGAAACAATCCCCTCTACCACAATTAGAATCTACCCAAATCAAAAGCCCTGGGTAGATAAATCCGTCCGTGAGGCTCTGAAAGTGCGCACATCAGCCTACAACACCGGGCTGGTGACAGGCAACATGGAAGAACACAAGACGGCAAGACACAACGTCAGGAGAGCAGTAATAGGGGCAAAACGGCGTTACAGGGATAAAGTTGAACTTCAGTTTGAACAGGCTGACTCTAGAGGTATGTGGCAGGGCCTCAGAACAATGACAGATTACAAAGGCACCTCCCTCAAACTGAACAGTGACATCTCCTTAGCAAATGATCTCAATTCCTTCTATGCGAGGTTTGAGGCTGTGAATTACAACACCAGCCTACAAACCACGGCAATGGGGGGGGGGGGGGGGGGGGGTGGAGACTCAGTGTTCAGGGTAACAGAGCATGAGGTGAGACGGATCTTTAAAAAAGTGAATATCAGGAAGGCAGCAGGACCGGACGGCATCCCCGGCCGCGTCCTAAAAGTCTGTGCCGACCAACTGGCCCCGGTATTCACTGACATCTTTAACCTGTCCTTGGAACAGGCTGTCATCCCCACCTGTCTGAAGAAGTCCACCATCATCCCTGTACCCAAAAAATCGACGCCCGCTTGCCTCAACGACTACCGCCCTGTAGCCCTCACCTCCATAGCCATGAAGTGCTTTGAGAAGCTAGTGAAGGGCTACATCTGTTCCTCCCTCCCCATCAACCTGGACCCCCTGCAATTTGCATATCGCCCCAACAGGTCCACGGAGGACGCCATAGCCCATGTGCTGCACACAGCAGCATCACACCTGGACAAGAGGCAGGGGAACTATGTGAGAATGCTGTTCATCGACTACAGCTCAGCATTCAATACCATAGTCCCCTCCAAACTCATAGCCAAGCTCAGGGACCTGGGCTTGAACTATGACCTCTGCCAGTGGGTCTTGGACTTCCTGACGGGCAGACCCCAGGTGGTAAGAGCAGGCAACTTTACCTCCTCATCCATCACGCTCAACATAGGGGCCCCCCAGGGCTGTGTTCTGAGCCCCCTCCTCTACTCCCTGTACACACATGACTGCGTGGCACAGCGGAACAACAACACAATCATCAAATTTGCTGATGACACAGTAGTGGTGGGCCTGATCTCTGCCAACGACGAGAGGGCCTACCTGGAAGAGGTAGATAATCTGTCACAGTGGTGTCAGGAGAACTGCCTCTCCCTGAACGTCAGCAAAACAAAAGAGATGATTGTGGACTTCAGGAGGTCGGGGGTCAAGGACTACAGCCCCCTCAGCATCGACGGGGCACCGGTTGAGAGAGTGAACAGTTTCAAGTACCTCGGAGCCCACATATCCGAGGACTTGACATGGACCACACACATTGACAGTGTTGTGAAGAAGGCACGACAACGCCTCTACTTCCTCAGGCGCCTAAGGAAGTTCCAAGTCAGTCAGAAGAGAATCATCAAGGACTCCAGCCACCCGAACAACTGCCTCTTTGAACTGCTGCGGTCAGGCAAGCGATAGCGAAGTCTTAAGGCGAGCACAGAAAGACTCAGAAGAAGCTTCTATCCCCAGGCCATCAGGCTGCTCAACGAACAATAAACACTATGCAACAACCATCAATTGCACATAGCACACACACCCACACACTCACTTAAACAAACAACACACTGCAGCACCCACTCTCCACACTTTAGATCACACAAACACACTTTATATTTATTGATAAAGGATTTGCACTACAACTCATACACCTACTGTAAATTGTACCTAAATTGTACCTCATCCCATTTCTGCTTTGCACTATATAGTATTGTATATTAGTATATTACATGCTATACTATGCTATTTTATTTCATACTTATCTTGTCTTGCACAGTCTCTGGAGCGTAACAGTAAGAAGCATTTTGTATAAAAGTATTCTGTACTTCTGTATGACAACTATTAAAGAAACTTGAAACTTGAACTTGAACTGCAGCATAAATCAAACTAACACACACACTGTAGGCCTACTGTTTCAAAACAACACTACTCTGTTCATTCTATTTTTAAAATACGTACATTGTCTGTCTACATTTATTTAGACTAACATTATTTAAATATTGAGTGCAAGTTGTGCAACACAGTAATTGTGAAACGGTGGTGGATTAACGTAATTCACACACGGAACTGTCTATGGGTTGGGCGTCCGCACGGACCATTTTGCGTGTGGTACCTTCGTTCTCGACTCTACCTACAGTGGAAGTTGAGTGGAGTCGAATCGAGTTGATACCATGCAGTGGGAAAGCGGCAATAGTCCCGGTTGGAGTTAGTAAACACAATGTTAGCCTTCTTGGATGTTGAATAAACGTCATTGTCTTTCGACACCCTGCCTCAGACTCCCATTTTATCCTCTGCTAGCTACGGTAACATTTCATTGATGTCTGATAATGATTTCACTGGCTGTATTGGAGCTAGCGGGCTACCAACGTGCGTTGTACTTGTAGCGTCACAAACCGTGCTAATGTTATGGCAAGTTGTAGGCCTATGTAATGTCAATGCCAAAGGTTTTAATGTCGTAATGAAGATTGATTTATAATGCGCTTGCCATTTCCACACACTTTCGACGAACTGACAGCACCGGCTGCTGCAGCCGGCGCTTCACCTCTCTGTGCCAAATGAAGACTTTTCTTTTTTTTGCATCCCCTGAACCGAACAATACTCACACGCGCCGAACCGTGGAGGTCGTGCCGAACGGTGTACGGTTCAAATGCACACCGTTCCACCCCTAATTACTATACTATTATATATCTATATATATCTAAATATCTAAACCTCAATCTATCTAGTGTGTGTACATGGCATCAAATCAAAGTGTGTGTCGCTGTAGACCTGCCTGTATTGATCACACTAACTACCCCCATTCAGCCCTAATTGTTCCCTGCTGTACATATTTATAGGGTACTTCAGTCTCAGTTAGGGCTGGGTGATATATTTTAATAATCGATTAAAGAAAATATCGGAAATATTTTTTTTTTTTTTTTTTTTACCTGCAACAGGGCAGTTTTAAAACCAGAGACAGTGGACAGACTTGTCTTTCTTGCCTGCAACTTAAAGTAATGGCTTTGCTTGTCCAAATTACAATACCGACCAAATTGAGATTTATTTACACAGTAGGCTAGCAGAGCTAGTCACGAGTCACGGTGCACATGTGCGGTGGTTTGTCCACCAAAAAAGCGCCAAAAGATAAAAAAGAAACTAGTAGAGCCAGAACTGTTCAGCTCCCCTGGAGCCACAGCCAGCAGAAAAGCCTGTTTACTTTCGCTTTCAAACCAGCTGCAGCCTGAGAACTGGAGTGTGAGGGGATGTAACACTAAAGATGGCAGCAACGACAAAGAATTGCTGCAAAATAAACATACATCTGTTGTTTAAAAAAAGTACTTTTATTTATTTTTTTTATACTTATAACAATATCGATAATATCGAATGTCGAGTGATATGATATTTTTTTTTTTTTTATCCACTTTTTCTCCCATTTTCTATATTTTCTCCCATCCCAATTTCGTATCGTCCAATTCAACCCTCCCCTGTCACGAACGCCGTTTCTTGCCTCCCACAAGCCGGCTGCAATGTGGACTAAGTCATACATAGCACAAGTCCCCTCCGGTACTTGAGGTAACAGCAGTCGCATCTTTTCACCTGCGCAGCTCGATCTCTCAGTGGCGAGGAGTAACGCGTGGGAGGCTCACGCTGCCCCCGACACTTCCTGATTCTACTGCACAGGCGCACCAACCAACCTGTAGGAGTCGCTGTCCACAACGCCCGATCCCCACCCATCAGTTTCCCACCCCCTAATACGGCCAATGTGTATTAGTATGGACGGCCAGCTAAACTGAAAGCAATGTGGAGCGCTGGGCTCGAACAGGCAAGCCCAGCGTCTCCGTCATTCGTGGCGAGCGCCTTGCCCACTACGCCACGTAGCCGCCCTGAGTGATATGATATTGTTATCGATATCGTTATCACAATATCATTTTTGGCCATATCGCCCAGCCCTAGTCTCAGTTATATTTGCCTTACAATAAATATAGTTACAATATGGAATACCAACAATACTTCATTCTGTGTGTGTGTGTGTGTGTGTGTGTCCCAGTCATTGGAATAACAAAGGAACAACAGACTATAAACTGGGCCTTTGTTCCAGGTGTGAATTGGTCTAGTGACATTGACATTGACATCACATTCTGGGAAGGAGTGTAGTTCTCAATTCATTTTGCTGAATTCACTGAATTCTTTTCAGACCCTCCTGCTGCGAGTTGGTAAGGAGTGTACCAGAATGTTTCATAGGACATTGATTAAAAACTATCGACTCGATGATGGCTTATTTTGAAGGTATGAACCTGTAGTTTCTATATTATGTAAAAAAAAAAAAAAAAATTGTGAAATTTCTTAGGGAGGCGGAGCTCAATAGCTCAGACTCTGGTAGGTTAAGGCTTCAGACATGAGATACCAAGTTTTAGCCGGACCCCGTAACTCCAGTACAACACGGCCCAGCAGCTCCCCCATTGACATCTATTACGCTTCGCTTCCCATACATGACGACACTATAAGCCCTTTCAGACATGCACTATCCAAACAAAAACATTTACCCTCCCAGCACCCTACCCCTACATCTGCAAAATGAACAATTGCACCCATGTCCGAACACAAGCAGATCATTGTTCACAGTATTCACACAGTAAGCGAGCAAACATATTGATTAATAGACTAACCATGTTCCATACTAGGGGTGGGAATCACCAGAGGTCTCACGATATGATACTATCATGATACTTAAGTCACGATAAGATAGTATTGCGATTCAAAATATATTGCGATATGCTGAGTATTGCGATATTAATATTGCGATGTTGCGATTTATTACCTTTTTTCAACTGCAAAGTAAAACTTTGTCAACATGTTTTATCTAATAAAATAATGTTTTCAGTCTGTTCATCTCACTGCAATCTTTTTTATTGCAGAAAATGGGATTTTCTCAAGCAGACAGATTGTCAACACTGTAATCTGTGTTGCATGTACCTGACAAACTGAACTGTTTGTATTACAGTCATATTCCAACTTAACTGAATGCACACGTGTGTGTGTGTGTGTGTGTGTGTGTGTGTGTGTGTGTGGACTACTGTACTATTACAGGTATTGAAATGAATAATGCAACTTCCTTATACAAAAAGGAAATACAAAGAAATATATTATAATAAAATAGATACTTGGCGTCCTTGTATCGATACAGTATCGCCACGCAAAGTATCGTGATACTATACTGTATAGATATTTTCCCCCACCACTATTCCATACACAACAATGCTGCGTACAGCTGGCCTTTTCCTACTGCCTGTATGAAACAATTATTAAGTGGTCATAATTTGTTAAATATCAGCTTTTGCTCAATAATGCTTTGGACGGGAAATTTAAAAAAGATATATCAATTCAGGATGATATGCTGAGGTAGCCCCATTTGCAAGATGTCAAGTTACATGGCAGTTATATAAATATTTTAAATTAAGATCTTCCGTTAACACGCAGAGGAGGTCCTCGCTCTACCTAGGTGCCATGCCTCACCTAAAAACAAGCGCAGTATTTCCATGTATGCGAGAATCGCATGCTGTGTGCTACATGTCCAAAAAGGCAACGCCGGGCAATGCCCACACCCGATTCTCAGCGCGTTGTCCCGAGTTCATGTCCGAAAGGCTCGTCCGTCCTTGAATTTCTCAAACGAAAAGGGAAACGTGTATAATAGAGAAAGGGAAACGTGTCTTCATTTAGCTGTCCAGTAATGACGAGGTTCCACATGTTGAGGTGACAACAACCCATGAGTCACTGTGACCTTTTAGAAAGGGGACGTGAACCTGGTGACTCAGTCACCCACGCCGGTGCAGGCCGAGCGGGCAAAGCACAAGTGACAGCGGTGACTCTGCCTCCGTGCGACGCATCCAGCTGATTCTGTGTCACAGCGCTGTGGCTGGACTGAAGCATGGCCGTCTCCTGCTCTGTGTGCTCAACACAAGAACGCCCCGGGGGCGGCAGGAAGAAAAGAGGTCTCCTCTCTTCTTGGAGAAATCCTAGTGCACATTGTGAAGAGCACAAAGCCAGGAGAGAGGGAAGCTCGCAATCAACCCCCCTTTCACAAAAACAAGTTCCTTTCACAGACAACGTTATCCCTGGCTGATAACTATTGCCCTGATCCTCTTTAACACAATGGGGACGAACAACGTATATATCTGTGTTTCGATTCCAACCGTTGTGAACAGAAGCACGGATAAATCCGTGGCAAGTTGTTATTGCTTTTATTCCATATTAATAACCTATTCAAGGTCGCCAAGCGGCACTGCAGATTTACCCTACTCTATGAATTCGAGAAGGTGCAATACCGGCCAGATCCTCTTAGGGGCGCTATCGCGATAATGCAGTGTGCCCTGTGGCTGAACGGATCAGTCTTATTTTTTTTCTTTCAATGGAGATTTCAGTTAGCAGGATTCTAGATGTGCAGCATGTAGCTTGGATTACGTTTTGCATCGCAGATTTCACCATGCAATAAGGGGATTTATCATCAGCCAATGGACATATCGATCTACCAGATGGCGATCGATAACGGGGAAATGCTCGGGGGGATCCCAATAAGATCTTTTAATTTTTTTTAAACTTTTTATTTTTTAGCGTTTATCGCTTTTCTGGTCAAGCATGACCGACAGAAACAGGTTGAAATGGGATGTAGAGCAGGGGAAGACATTCTGAGAAATGACGGCGGGTCCGGGAATCGAACTCGTGTCCCCCAGATCCGTGACGAGCACGGTTTTCCCCGACGCAGAAATAGCGCCGAGATATGCGGTGAGCTACGGGAGCTCCCCTGGTAAGATCTTTTTCACGTAAAGTACATCCCAATTGGGCCTTGTTTTGATAGCCATCCAGAAACAACGTCCCCCGCCCCCCCCCCCCCCCCCCTTTCATGCATACATGCGTGAGGATCGTGCCGATCATATGCAGTTTGAGTTTTAACTGGAGCGTATCTATAACCGAAATGCCATTGGATTTAACGTTATTAGCAAATTAGCCCATTATCTCGGCTTCCAGGAAATATACTAGACCAAATCCGGTATAATGCTTATATTCACGGCGCTATAAAATGAGAACGTATTGATGAATATTTTTTTTCTTTCGCCATTTTGAAGGGACGGTTTATGGTCTCAATTCACAATGAGAATGGACAGATAGCAATACTATAAAGTATAGATTTAGCTCTACAAACAGCCCCACGTCTGTTTACATTTCACGGTCCTCTTGAGATTAATTAGACTGATCCCAGTGGCCGCGAAAGTGTTAAGAGACTGTGGTTAAAAAGAGGAGAACCTGCTTTTCAAAGCTGAATTGTGAATTTCTAGACAAAAGTGTGAATGTTTGTCCCGGACCCTGTTAAAATGACATTTCGTCAAGTCAAAGAGCTTGGAAACATTACTTACACAACGCCATAGATTCACTCGAGACAGCCGTGTCAGACACATGAGCTCCGCCCATACTCGCAATGCACTGTATGACAGTCACCCAGTCTGCACATAGAGAGATAGAGAGTGAGACTAATTAATTTCGCCGCGGGGGGCATAATCCCACGGGACAATGCATTGGTAACTTGTTTCAAATGACAATATATACCCCTGTGAATATTATTGCACGGATCGGAATACGAATATATTTTGCAACAGGTTGACGTGACGCGAGTGCTGATACAGAGAGCGAGAATGAGCGAGAGAGAGAGATAGAGATACAGATAGAGAGAGGGAGAGAGAGATAGAGAGGGAGAGAGAGATAGAGAGGGAGAGAGAGATAGAGAGGGAGAGAGAGAGGAGAGCGCGTGCATGTGCACCAGCGTTTCCGTTAGCCGGTAATTACCGGTATTTGACCGGCAAAATCTGTTGAAGTCCGACATATTTAATCTCTCCGGTCATAATGTCCGGTGAAAATAATTCCCTCTAAACACAATTATTATTATTTGAATTGTATTAAAATAGACTAAAATTAAATAGCCTATGCGATGAACGAAACAATTACATTTGTTTCATCGTTGCTTCATCAAGCAGCCGGTCTAATAATGACACCGCTGTGTCAGCGCGAGCTTGCTGCTCCTAGATTTGTGAGAAGCATCCATCTGCAGCCCCACAGCCCGTGCTGACTCAGTTGTGCCCATTCTGCGGTCTGTTAATAAAGTTTTCAATCAGACAGATGTATGGAAAGGCTTTTATTATAACATCCGTTGCAGTAAAATCATTATGCCTCCAGTCGTTTAGTCCTTCTGCGGAGCTAAAAGCTAAACGTCGGCCGCGGCGAGCTACCGCTGCCTTTGTTATTGTCATTGAGCTCTCCAATGGCGGAAGTAAAAAATGAATACGCGCTTGCCGATTGGTGCTAAGAACAGCAGGGCGGGTGCAAGCGATGTGACGTAATTGGCAGACGTGACTGTCAATCAAAATGATTCTGTTTGCCGACTGAATGAATGAGAACGTTATTAACAGATTGCAGCATGGGTACAATGTACAGCTCAATACAACAACAGTCAACAGCGGACTGGAGGATGCAGACCAGAGAAAGACTTTCGTCTTGTTTACATCAGGGTCCCCCATTTTCAATTCATCATATTTCATATCTAAATCATATAATATCTCATTGCTAAATATATGCAATATATAATCTAATAATCCAATAATCTAAATCTAATATATAATATAAAAATGCTAAATGCATGGGTATTTTATTTTGTCTTTAATGTTAGCTTGCAAACTCAAATACTGTCTTGGTAAGCCTCATAATGAATTTTGGGGAAAAAAAGAAAAACATCGTGATGCGTATCGTGTATCGCCGAAAGGTCAGAAAATATCGTGATATCATATTTAGGCCATATCGCCCAGCCCTAGTTGGGAGGTGGAGTCATCACGCAAACCCACGATAATGTTGCCGTCTCTCTCTGCCAAATTTCTCAGTTCTTCGCTTGATATAATTAATACAAATGTCCAATATAACGGAATTCGTTAGCTCATAAAAATGTGATTATAAGAGACTGCTGTTTAATGTCGGGCAGACTGCCCACCGACACCTCAAGTCGGCAGCAGCACGAAGTCTCGAGGGACTTATTTTATTTGGAATATATTAATGACTGTATACGCAAAAGTAGCCTAGTTTTAAGTTAAAATATTATAAATGCCTTGATGATGTCATTCTTTATATAGGCCTATCAATTGTTTTTAAGATCAATAAACTCTGACCGGAATTTATCCCATTTGTCCGGTAGATTGAAATCTACCGGACACTCAGACCTGCAAAAAACAATTCTAACGGAAACCCTGATGTGCACGGCTGCACGCTTCAAGTCGCGATGCAGGGGGACTCTGGGAGAGATGGAGAGATCGCTCCGTATGAGCCTCTCTCTCTCCATCTGTCTCTCTCTCTCTTTTTCTCACTTTTGGGGAAGTGCAAGTATCTGTCTGTCTAAAAACCGCTTTCGCATTATTTCCACTGCTCCGTTGTTGAGCGAATTGTTGATTGTAGGCGGTGGCTACAACCAGGGGCTGAGATATGCAGATCAGTGCCTAATTCCCGTCAGTGAACCAGTCAAATCAGAATGGCTTGGTTCAGTGGGGGAGGACCTTGTCTCATCTGAACTGGAAGAATGCTCAAAAAATATAATTTGCGACATACTAGATAGTGTTGATACAACCCCACATTGCTAGAAAACAATGCTAAACAATAAAGTGCTGATCTCTTGACAGGTAGGCTAATACTTTTAATTTTCAGCTCAAGCCTGGGTGTAGGAGTGATCTTGCACAACCGCAGTGGCGGGAGGCCTGCTACAGTATATAAATATGGGCTTAGTTTCATATCCCATCTCCCACACCAGTCGTGACTCATGACTGTCTTCTCCATCGTCAGTTCAATCACACAGGCTAAGGGGATATAGGGCACGCCACTGCCGCCCACATCATAGGTAAAAGAGATCAGCACTCCAATGCAAATTAAATGTTTATGCAAAGATACTTGCAGCAAGTTCACCAATAGACCCATCTCAAAACCCTGCCCTCTTTTCTTTGATCCTCCAATCACAACTGTTGCTTCCCTCGGACAAACTTTGTCAGAGTGATTGGGGGGGGATCAAGAAAAGAAGATCAAGTAAAGAAAAAAAAGGGCAGGATTTGAGGTCAATTGGGCTGCTTAGAGCGCCACTGTAACCAGTACAGTAGCCAGTGAGAGAATATCAAACACTAAAGATTTTGGATGATAAATACTTCGAAGCTTCGTTCGATGGCACAAGCTTCGAACATTAAAAAAAATAAAAAATAAATAAAAAAATTTAAACTTCGATTTTTGTGTGTGTGTGTGTATGTGTGTGTGTGTGTGTGTGCGCGCGCATGGGGCCATTGGGTGGGGCCGGGGGACAAATACACTGGAGGAAAGTAACCCAGCTCAGCACTGCCCAAATTATATCATCACTATTGCCTGTTTGAAGGATATCATCCTCAAACACATATACACCTACATGCCTTGTAGAATTCCACACATAAGAAAGAAAGATACTGGGATGAATAAACAAAATAGGAAATAAAATGTAGAAATGCATGCAATACATAAATAAATATGAATCTCCATATATGAAATAGAACATTTAGATAAGGTGCTACTGAGATGTTTTGGTGAGTTCTTTGTTTTTTTGTGGAAGTAGCCCTTCTTAAAAACGCATGAACATTCACTGATAATTGGTCTGTAGTGGAGTCTACAAGGTCTACATTGCCGGACCATGTAGAATCCGGACCTTGTAGACTATCTATCTAGGTCGTCCTCCATCGGTGCTTCCAGTCATCCCGATCCTCCATGCATCTGGCTAGCTCGCCGGTGCATTCTGTTCCCGCATCTCTCCTGAGTACGTCCACGTAGGTTAATGTGAGACGTCCTCGTGATCGATGCCCGTGTGTTGGTTCCCACAGCACAAGTTTGCTGGTTGGCAGCTCATGGTGTCTCTGGCAGTGACCTGCCAGCCTCATTCTCCTCATTCTAGACTGACATAATTCTGTGCATAGTTTAGTCTACACAGGCCATATTTCAAATAATCAAAATCTTACTTCATTCATCTTAAACATTCTTGATTTGGGGGATTGGTAGTTCCCATGAAATCTGAAGTTGTTCAAACGACAACAGCGATCCACCTTGAATTAAATCACACAGCCGAGTGAAACCTTGTTGGCTGCGTCACAGTCACGAAAGGGGCTACTTAATTAATTAATCCAATCCACTTTATTTATAGAGCCCATTTAAAAACAACAAAGTTTACCAAAGTGCTGTACAAGTCCCACAACATAAGATAAAAAAAAATGTAAAAAAAAGTTAAAAAAAAACCTTTTTTTTTTTAAATCACTTTTTTTTCTTTTTTTCTCTCGAAACTTCGAATTAAAATCGAAGCTCGGCCCCGAAGCTTCGATTGCCAAAAAAAGCTTCGAAGGTCAGCCCTACGAGCCAGTGATGTGGGGAGAATTGAGAGAACACACATTGACTAAAATGTCAGTGGGCATGATTGAAGTCAAAGAGTAGGCCATTCCGTCTTTGGCTCAGAGTCCCCTATCCTCTTTATTTAAATCAAATTTTGGGTGATGCGGTTTCAATTCCATCACTGGCAGGTCACAGGTGCACGGCAGAGTTGGCGGGCTGGACGGGTTCCAGCTCAGTACTTAGAACACAGACACAGCAGGTGCGGGTGGCAATGGCCGACAAAACACGGTGACAACAGGACAGTGAAAACAAACAGGAACTGAACTCTGCTGTTCCGAGAGTGCAACTTTTAGCAGAGCCTCGTCATAAAGCGCTGCTAGAGGAGTCCGTGTCAGAAGCCCTTGTGGCCTGGCTGGTACTAGGAGGTACTTTGCATTTCACAAGGAAATAAGCAAAACATGCAACCTTTGGAGACGGCACAACTCTTTGCCCAGTACACTGAGCGGCTGGTCGAGATGAGAGAGAGCGAGCGAGCTGCTGCAACTACAACCGCTCTACAAAACTGGGCAATTAGTCCAGCCTGAAACACAATTAGAATTCACATTCTTCAGAGATGAACTCACTCCGTCATGTATGCTTCGACTCTTGGACTATGGGGGAATGCATTCAGGCTATATCACATGGAACCATGCAGGGGCAGAAAGCCTAGAGGCGATATAGTAGGCTGCTCCTCCCTATGCAAATTAATCAATTTCATTCACTGTGTTGTTTACTCTTAATCTTGTGGTGTTCTAAGCAAACAAAAGATGTCCTCCTGAACCTCCTTACCACCAAATCAACACGGGCCTATTTGAAGAATAAGATTTAGCCTACTTTTCAAGGCCAGGTAATGTTTGGGGTTATCACTTGGCGCACACATAAATAGGTGGTGTGACACAACCATACAATCATGGTAGCTTTGAACCTTACTTTACAACATCCTCAACCAGCTCTGAGTAACACCAAGCGTAAATAAAAGCTTACTTTTAAATACCATCGGTGTTGAATGAGTAATTTCCTGAATAATGATGAGCACATTTCTGGTAAACACTTATTTCTTATTTTTTTTACAGATTTGTCGACAAATCCTATGACTATTAGTCGGTCGGCTAAGGCTGTGATCACATTGGACTCTTTTTTTTAACGTGCCTGCACCTTTTTTCTATGGTTTTCAATTATTTTGTTGCGACAGTCTCCTCCAAACTATGCACCTCACATTTTTGAAGCAACGCTTTTTCCAGGCACTAAAGTTGAAATAGTTTAAACTTTAGCCGTGGAGTGCACTGACGTCAATATCACCTTCCTGTTGACTGACCAATCAAATCAACCGAGGGGAGGGATTACAAATCTGAGGTATCTGAAGAAAAATCTACAGCAAAACAAACCAATCGATAATGGAGGAGAAGCTAATATAGTTAGTTTCCGACAAACCCTGTTTGTACGACCAGGTCTTACCACGACCAAGATATGAACAGCAACGCCTGGAGGGCTCTGAGTAGTAATGTAAAGTATGAATGAATGAATGTATGTAAGGTAGCAACGGTAATCAGTGGTATAGCTTGTTGCTTTCGATTCTCTATATGTACACCACCAGCAGTGCACTAGAAAAAGGCGTCCAATGTGATCACAGCCTAAGAATCTTTTTTTTTGTCTAGGACAGCTCTACGTTATAGAATAACAGCAGTACAAATGGATTGCATAACACATATGAAACGGGGACAAAACCATCCGTCCATATTTTTTACTGTGTAGTTTGGCTTCCCTCTCTGTCAGTTTGGTCTTAGGAGACTAAAGTGGGCCATATACTGACAATTAAATATAAGGAAATCAGACCATGGCACTGGCTACAAACTGTTTGTCATACTTGCACATTTCACAATTGTCTGTAAACAAAGGATGTAAACAGAGATGGCAGTCCAACAGAAGAGGAAAAAGAACTTGTTGACCTCAATAGGCAACAAAACAATCATGTGATATTTTAGACAGACTAATTCTAGATGATCACGCATTGGGAGCAGGTAGGCAGATAATTCAAGCTAACAAGCCAGCACACAGTATGCAGTATTTTACTGAATGATAAGCGTATCTTTGGTAAGTGCATGACAAATAAATCACCTAGTCCAGCTTATTTGACGAGTAACTTCTTTACGGTCCTACTGCATAGCATTTCCTACATACCGAGGACTACATAATATGTGTGCATCCAGGCCTACCTCTCTCTGCTTGGTCTCTGGGCACTCCGTGTGCAGAGTGAGTGTGGCCCCCTCTATGTTGCGAGGCATGGGGGTGGATCCAGGGTTGATAATGAAATGGATCTGGTCTGGCGAGATGGTGTGGTGCACATAACCCTGGTTGCACATGCCATGGGGATCGGCCATGAAGGTCAGGGAGCCCTCTTCCTCATCTCCGTCCCCCTCCCCTTCGGTCAGGAAGGTGACCCCGTCATCATCCCCTCCAAAGTGGACATCCTCCTCCCCCTCCTCGTCCAGTCGGATGGGGTCCTGCTCGATGAGCACCATGGTGCGGTCGTACACACGGCCGGAGGATGAGGAAGGCTCTGCGATCAGGTCGTCATCGTCGTCATCATCATCATCTTTGTCATAGACAATCTTGTCCTCATCTTCCTCCTCGTCCTGCTCCAGGGGGTCCTCCTCAAAGTACATGGGCGCCTCTGTGTGAGGGCCATTTTCGCTCATGGTCCTGGCCGCCTCTCTCGCCCTGGGCGCAGAGGACGGCACACTCACACAGTAACTACCTGCAATGACAGAGGTTAACAATGTTACAGAAAGATACAAACATGTTGCAAGTTACAGTATGTAGTCATGAAGAATGCTTCAGTCAAGTGAAACTAACAGTACATCTTAAAAAGGCATTACAAGGCCTGTGCCTGGTTGCACATTAATCGGTAGAAACGCGAAGCAAAATGGGATCTCATGTGTAACATCAAAAACACAAGAATGCTGTACCAAGACTAACCAGATACCGGACAGTGCACAGCAATTTTAAAAAACGTCAAACATAGCATAACGTTAAATGACTCGGGCCAATCATCTGTTTATAACCATCATCTCAGAGGGGCTTGACCGTTGCATAAGAAGAACGACTAAAAACTGCATTCCTCTCATCAGTGCTCACTCACGCAAAGAAACTTTTGTCACGTCTATCAACAACAAAAATAAAGTTCAATATGTTATGTCAGCACAAAACTGATATATATATAATAAATAAGGAATATAAATAGACTGCGTTAGTGGCAACTTGGGGCCGAGATAGATACCCACTAGTACAAGATCTGGAACTTTCTTATTTCAATGACAGAACAGAGGAAGTCACGGGACCCCCAGTAGTAACTATTAGCTAGCTGGTCAACTTGTTCTAGACGAGGTGAACATACTGGCTAACATTAACTTAGCTTGCTAACTAACGTTAATCGTATAAAAATACCAACGTTATCATGCAATTCGAACAATGTCGAATGCTTTTCGGTGCTTGCGACATTAACTACTCTGAAACAGAGTGGCCTGTCAAACAACAACCGACGCAACAATAACGTTACTGACGTTAGCTAGCTAAATGTTAGCAGGTGGCTACTTAATTGCTAACCTAATATTAAAGCCGCGTTGCCCGCTGCCAAACATTATTAAAATAACATTGCATTAACAACACTACCATGTCATGCGATATTAGCTAACGCTACGGCTGCAACGTTGTTAGATAGCTCATCGTTCTTCTTCTGCACACACAACTAGCTCCCCACACTGTAGCCACGGCAACATGAGCTAACGTTAGCTAACTTAACTAGCAGCAGCGCTGCTGATGTATATAAACACTACGCTGCTACCTCACAGTAAACCCGACACAACTTGGGTAGCTGGCTAGCTTCCATGTTAGCTCACGTTAACGTTAGCTGGCTATAGATCTAGCGCTAGCAGTTTGCTGTCGACGATGGAGATGATGATCTAACGTTAGCGAAGAAGCAGAAGTTTCATTTGGCTATTCTTAAAGTGTGGAGGAGCACTAAAGCCAACTAACCCAATTCAAACCAGGGGACATGTCAATATTTACCTGTGCAGAGAAAAACGATGCCTTCGCTTTGGGCTTGTGGTTGCTTAGCAGTTAGTTCCCATCCCTAAAGAGGGTCATGGTAATCACCATCCCCTCCCTAACGATACCATGCAGCGTCACTCAGCCGGGGACTGCCACTCATCATGATGCCACTACTACTGGTGGTGACTTGTGGGAAAATATAATTTCAACCCGTTTTGTGTTTAAGCCATATTATTATTACATTACATTATTACATTACATTCTACGTCAAATGTATATACTCCCTTTTCCTGACTCCTTCTGTATCACAAACAGTACTGTATTTGCAAATCTGGTATGTCATAAATGTATAGATGTAGCAGTACTGACTATCTGTATGTCATGTATGTCATATATGTCCTGATGAATTGAAAATGGGGGACCCTGATGTAAACAAGACGAAAGTCTTTCTCTGGTCTGCATCCCCTTAACAATTGTGTGTATTGAGCTGTACTGTATTGTACCCATTCTGCAATCTGTTAATAAAGTTTTCAATCAATCAATCAATCAAACATAATTAAACCAAACCAACGGCTTAAACATAGCCATGTCTAAAAACCAGATGTGATCTCTGCATCCTTTCAAGGCCACCTAAAACAGTGAAGGAATTTATTCATAGTATAAACAGAGACACTACATAAATACAAATTTCATTTATCAAAGTTCTAAACAATCCACTTCCTTTGCTTGCTATTGGATACACACACGAAATGATTGAGGCGACACCACCTCCATTTTCAACAAATTTATATATAAAAAAGGACAATCAGGTGTTGGGACCTGAAACAGCGAAATACAAATAGTTTCTTTTAAATAAATGGCAATATACATACATTAAAAATGGTCAGTTATCTACAGCTTCTCTGTCATATACAATAAAAAGCTGTACAACAACAGCTCACAATTTAACATTGCTGTAAAACAAACAGAAATCAAAGAAGACTTATCAATCATACGGTCTATACAAAGAGCCATCTAGGAATATATGAAATCATTACAATTTATTTCAAATACTGAGCTGTACATAATTCTAGGTGAGTGTTCACTATTCAGCATGTAGGAAAATTAGGCGAGGTCCTGGACCAGGAAATGCTGAAAGAACTCTTGGAGTTTCCTCTTCTCTGCAAGGTCCTGCTTCGCGGGCGACCTCAGGAGCAAGGCAGCAAAAATGGTGGCTGTGTAAAGAGTTTAAAGACAATTAAAAAACACATCCATAAAAGATAAAATATTTCATTTATTTCATTTTACAAATTGTATTAATTTGTTTTACTTTGAATCAATATGGCTTGGCTCTTTCAGATCTAATGAGACAATGCAAGGGGGGGGGGGGGGAAACTCAAGTTTACCCTTCTTATGAAGGGGCATTGGACTCAAGATGGTTGTTAAGGCTCAGGGTTGCCCAAAAGAACGGAGCAGCGTTCCGCGAGAAAGTAGAACTGGAGTCAACCTTTGCCGGACGCAACACCTCCCCGCACTGTGGTGGCCAATCAAGCACAGATAAGATAAGATATTCCATTATCGATCCCCTTGGGGAAATTCGGGTCACAGCGGAAGACGAGGGACCGCGGGCAGGGGGTTAAAGAAGCTCACAGTATGACGTCACACAAATGGCCCGTCCACAGCAAACGCACCACCGTGCGGCGAGGTGCCGCACTGTCTGATTAGATCTGAATGAGCCCTGAGACGGTACACTGATCAGAGACAATAATATTCGGGCATTCTGGCTGATTATGAAGAGTGAGCCTCACATCCATGAGCAATGAACCCAGAGGCAATTAAGAGTAATGGAGAGGAATTAAACGCAATCAACAAAGGATTTAATACAAACTGATTCGGAGAGCATTAAGTCATGGTACTGTCATTGAATTATCATTTATTCCCCCTTTTATTAGTTTATCCTCACTGACACAGAAAACAGTGGCAGAGAATAACTAGGGTTGGGTACCAAACTCTGTACTTTTAAGAGTACTGACCGAATTACATCGGTACTACAGAGTACTGATTCACACTAGATCAATCGGTACCAAGTTTTGGTACCCTTACATGTTTAGTATAATATAAGAGGGAGCCTTTTCCACAAATATATATAATTACAGTCACATCTCTTGGGTCTTTGGAAAGATCAGACGAGGTCAGATGAGTTTGAAATATATATGATATATAAGATCATGCAATTACTTGTGTGTGCTGTGTTACAACAATAGATAATAAAATGTTCTAAATAAATAAGTATTTTTTATTTTATTTTACAACTGAAATTAAAAAAAATTAAAAGGAAAAGAGGTACTGATGGGTACCGATACAGAATTCCAGGAACTGGTACTGGTATCGGTTCAAATGTGAACAGTACCCAATCCTAAGAATAACCCATCCAACCGTCAGAAGCGAGCCGTGCCAACCTCACTCCAAAAAATCGTCTTACCCAAAATGTTGACATCCAGTCGATTGTTTGCAGAATTTTTCAACAGCTCACAGAGAAAAGCAGCTAGATAGTTGAACACATTTGTATGGCACTGAGGTAGCGTGGAAATAACCTAAAGAAGAAAATAAAAAATACAAAATAAAATACAAATGAATAATCTATAAAGTATAAATATAATATTGCAAAGTATAAATATAAAATGTATATAAAAGGACTGTAACAGAAATCAATTCTGATTTAGTGAATTGACGAGGGCTTCTGACTGACCTTCTTACACTGACTGGCATCAGAGCAGCACTCTAGGCAGTGCTGGTAGAAGGAGTAGGGCACCACTGGTTCTGGGAGGGCGTCTAGGAAGAGGAGCAACGCCTCTGCAACAGAGTGGTTACTGCCAGCTAGGGGGCAACATGAGTCAAGGGAACCATCCTTACAGAGAACATCACCCTATTTTCAAAAAGGTTAAATACGCCAGCTAAAAAGGTGAGCACCAAATGGGGCCCTAACAGAGCGAGGAGTTAATCGACATTTAACCCTTTCACTACCAAATGGTTAACCCTTTCACTGCGACAATACAGCAGGTTAACCCTTTCACTGCCACACAACAAAGTGTTAACCCTTTCACAACCTCACTACAGAAGGATAACCCTTACTGTAGTGTGGTAGTGAACGGGTTAACCTTCTGTAGTGTGGTTAAGAAAGGGAAACATTTTATTACAGTGGTTGAAAATGACCATTCAAGGTCATAATAATAATAATTATTATTATAATTATAATAATAATAATAATAATAATAATAATAATCTTGATTTGTATAGCACCTTTCATACAGAAACTGCAGCTCAAAGTGCTTCACAGCAGAAAAGGCATAAAATGAGCACATAAAATGCAGACATATAAAATCACATTTACATTAGGATCTAACATCCCAACAGGCCACCTTGTTTATGGTTTGATTCAGTTTTAAATAGACAATAATAAAAAGAGTAAGATAAAATAGACAGAGTAAAATAGTGCAGTGCAATAAAATTGTAGAATAGAATAGATAAAAATTTTTTTTTTACAGTGCAATAAAATAGTTCTGGATTACAGTTCAAAGTCGTATTTACCTTCTCTGTTTGGTATCCACAGTTTAAAACTTGACAGTCTTCCCTCCTGTTTTATACCCACTTTGACCCTTTGAACCTCCCACCCAGGGCGCAGAGCAGTAAATTTATTTTTAAAAAGGATACGGAGAGATTCTGGCACGCCCGTGTCGAGGCAATCTCTTATCTCCTGAAATTCACTCCGGAGCCCAGGTTGCTGAAAGAGGTCCTCCTGCCAAAAAGAAGAAGAAGACGGGACCCTGAGCATTTCTCAGTGTGTCACATGTGAAGGAGGAAGCACTCCTGCTAACAGGCCATTCAGTTGTCCTCCTGGACTGTCACTGAGCGCCTGCGGACTGAGGTGAAATGCAGAATTTTAGTTGTCAGAATTCTGTGTGCAATAGAATGTGTTTATATTTCACCCCCCCCCCCCCCTTTCTCTTATTAGAGCATTTCTGGTATATTGGTTCTCTGAGTGCTAACTGGACCGTGCTATCAGAACTCCCATTCGTTTTATTCAGAGCGTCGGCATCACAGCAGCCACTTCTGGCCGAGCAGCAGAGCGTTCTAATGTTATAAAAGTGATCATTCACTGTAGTCGTTTCAGCAGTCTTGCCTCTATCTAAGTGCATCTACACGTGAGCTAGCGACCACTGCTGTCCCCATTGTCCACTGTAAAAAGACTCTTGTTCACTTCTATTCGTTTTGGGGACCTATTATAAACATTCTTGTTAAGTATAAACAAACTGCAGTTTGATTTAAATAAAACAGACAATTCAGTCACAGGTAGTAACGCGTCTGTTTTGACATTTGACGTCTTTACAGATTAATTACCTTTCCTTTGACATACGTTTGACACAGAAAACACCATCAATGGACGAATCACATTGCTGTAGTTTGTTTATACTTAAGTCTGATATTTAGACCAGGTCCCCAAAGTGAATGGATGTGAACGAGGGCACCTGGAACGAATGGAGACATTGAAAGCGGATAACAGGGACAGCACTGCTCACTAGCGCACTTGCATTGTAGAAGCACTTCGATGGAGGTAGGCTGCTGCATTTTGACAAAGTGGCAACCCTTTTAATGGTCCTGTTAAGCTCCCAGGGTCCCCCAATTGGCAATATAATGCTGTTCTCGTCATAAATCGATCAATACAGACCGTATTAATTAATGTTGCGTTTCTTTTTCAAATGTAGCCAAGAGTAAATACCCTAACCCTATCAAAACAGCAGTCAAAGTGTATATTTTCAGCACTACATTTATTTACCGATGTTTTTAACATTTTGTTTCTCTGAATAATGTAAATTCTCTGTGCATTGCATCGGAAAAAAGTGAGTAGTCACAAGAGGAAAGATCCAGATTTAACACTGCCATTGGAAAGAGGAGATTTGGCCCTATCCATAATAAGGTAATTTATAGGCCTGATATTCTATATTATATATTCAAATGCATTATAATTCAAATAGCATGTGTCCGGATGGCAGAATTCAGTACTGTATCTACAAATCCTTCTGTTTAATCATCTTCCCTTTATTCATTTGCTTAGGTTTTTTGTACACTTGAAGAAGGTGCTGAATGAGCTCAGTGAGCGAAATCTGATCACCCGCAGTTTTAGCATAGTGTTATTCACTGTCAAAGATGCAAAGAAAATTTGTAATGTTTCATTACGATTTACTCAAGCATAGTAACAGACACAATATTTCTGACCCTGGGAATACATTCCCTGAGGTCCATAGATGTTCATAGATACCAAGAACATGCTAATTGACGTTGTAGAAGTGGAGCAATCTTCCATTTACTTGGCGAATTTTCTGAAAATAGGGCTAGAGCTTAACAGGTTAATGGTATCAAGCTAACTAGCTAAACTTGCCAACATGCTAGCTGACACTCAGTGAAAATAAGTCTTGTCAGACAACAACTTGACACAGCTTCTTTTCCATTTACATGCTTGCAGGAGGGATAACTCGTTAAAACATGTAACAGACTCACAGGCATAGTTTTATATAGGGACGCTAGGGATACGTTGTTTAGCTGGGGTGGAGGGCGTAGAAAAAAATCCTTATTGGGGACTGGAACACGGACATGCTACGTAAAGCAGCACCGGTCTTCAAGGCCTTCAGTAGGTTGTGATCTGCACGGCCTCAGCCAGCTAATCACCCAACCCACAAGGGTATGTGAATCAACTCAGACTACCATTGACCTCATCCTGACCTCTGACAAGTCCAAGATCTCCAATAAAGGGGTTATAGCATGCGGGTTAAGTGATCATTATATGATATTCTGTACCCACAAAAAGCTAAAGCAAAAGGCTGGC
Source organism: Notolepis coatsorum (assembly GCF_963971535.1). Classification (NCBI taxonomy): domain Eukaryota; kingdom Metazoa; phylum Chordata; class Actinopteri; order Aulopiformes; family Paralepididae; genus Notolepis; species Notolepis coatsorum. The sequence continues at coordinate 54,978,101 of NC_140183.1, read as the reverse complement.
TGTCACAAAACAGTCACATCTAGAGACCTCAAAACCTACTCTAGCGAGGCCTTTAACCTTGAACTGGAAAGCCTGGACTGGTCAGATGAGCTCAATGGTACACTGGTTGAAGAAACCTGGCTTGGCTTCAAAACCAAATTTTCAACAATACTAAACAACATGGCCCCCCTAAGAACCACCAGGGTAAAAAATCGCACTGAGCCGTGGATGTACACTGAAATACTGACCGCTATGAAAGCCAGAGACAAAAAATGCTCTGAGTTTCGTAAAAGTCAGTCAAAGCTTACCAAAAGCACGAGCAGTGAACTCCAAGACCACGTGATTGAACTCAAACTAGAAAGAAACAGACTAAGAAATGACGTAAACTCCATGATCAAAACTGCTAAAAAAAATTTCATCAATGACAAAACTGAGGAAAACAAAAAGAAACCACGTGAACTTTGGAAATTACTCAATAATCAACTAGCCTGCAGTAAAAAACTTAAAACCAGGTTCTCAAACATAAACATACAGACGGACAACACGCTCATCACAGACAAGCTGGATGTAGCCAATTACTTAACCCATTCTCCGCCGGGCATTGTACCCATCCTAAACCATCCTCTGCCAGCTCTATTTGTCTATGGAGATGTTCACCTTCTTTGCAGGGCTCTAACTTTTTAAATTGTATTGCTAAATTGACATTACTATGGCCCATTCAACGTCAATTATCTATCGTTCAGGATGTAGGAACGTTTTACTTTTTCATTCACACATTCATACAAAAATACGGTCTAGAGTATAAATATATTTTTATCGTTTTCTGCAGTATTTCATAGAACGTGAGATATAGCCATACATGCATATATTAGATCATCAAATGCAGTTTGATACCGATCGACGCCAGATAAAAAATGTCAACTGTGCATGGTCCTACAAGTTATGACTGATCATGCGCGGATGAACGGAGGGGGGGGGGGGGGGGGGTCGTTTATAATTCCGTGACCGATGTTAAATGATTCATGTAGTATGGGTGATATATTGATCAGAGCAGTTTGTATCGAAAATGGTAAAGAAAAATGCTGAAACTCACCCCAGTCTCCTCGTAGCGTTGGGTGATGAGTGGAACAAAAAGATCGCTATTATGGGATGTTGATCGATGCGATCCATTGCCGGGTTGTATATTACTAATACAATGTTGATTATTGAGTTATGGCAAAGATCCATATCCACGGTGTCTGTATTGAGCCCCGGGACGATCACCGAGTGGCCGGACGAAAATAGGGGATGGACCAAGCACTTCCGGTTTGGCAACTCGTCGATCGGCCACGAGGTGGCGGTATTGAAGTGTTGCAGAGTTGAGCGGAGTCCTACAGCACCAGCCAAGACTCCGTGGGTGAAATGTGAATAAAATGACGAAAATATGAAATATTGATCTCAAAGACGCCTTACGGCGTCATTGGCAGATTACGCATGGCGGAGAATGACGTGTTAACACGTCATCGGCGGAGAATGGGTTAAACACTTTCTTCACAAACATAGCCACAACACTGGTAAACAAACTACCCTCCCACTCAGGGCAGTATGGGGTAGAACACATAGTAGCATACTACAAGAACCTAGGCGTCCACAAAGACAACTTCAAACTGGAAATGGTAACTACAGATGAGGTACTCAAAAAACTGAGCGCCCTCCAACCGAACAAGGCCACTGGCCATGACAACATCCCCTCCAAATTCCTCAGAGACTCAGCAGCCGCCATTTTTTGTACACTTGAAGAAGGTGCTGAATGAGCTCAGTGAGCGAAATCTGATCACCCGCAGTTTTAGCATAGTGTTATTCACTGTCAAAGATGCAAAGAAAATTTGTAATGTTTCATTACGATTTACTCAAGCATAGTAACAGACACAATATTTCTGACCCTGGGAATACATTCCCTGAGGTCCATAGATGTTCATAGATACCAAGAACATGCTAATTGACGTTGTAGAAGTGGAGCAATCTTCCATTTACTTGGCGGATTTTCTGAAAATAGGGCTAGAGCTTAACAGGTTAATGGTATCAAGCTAACTAGCTAAACTTGCCAACATGCTAGCTGACACTCAGTGAAAATAAGTCTTGTCAGACAACAACTTGACACAGCTTCTTTTCCATTTACATGCTTGCAGGAGGGATAACTCGTTAAAACATGTAACAGACTCACAGGCATAGTTTTATATAGGGACGCTAGGGATACGTTGTTTAGCTGGGGTGGAGGGCGTAGAAAAAATCCTTATTGGGGACTGGAACACGGACATGCTACGTAAAGCAGCACCGGTCTTCAAGGCCTTCAGTAGGTTGTGATCTGCACGGCCTCAGCCAGCTAATCACCCAACCCACAAGGGTATGTGAATCAACTCAGACTACCATTGACCTCATCCTGACCTCTGACAAGTCCAAGATCTCCAATAAAGGGGTTATAGCATGCGGGTTAAGTGATCATTATATGATATTCTGTACCCACAAAAAGCTAAAGCAAAAGGCTGGCTGTCAAAAAACAGTCACATCTAGAGACCTCAAAACCTACTCTAGCGAGGCCTTTAACCTTGAACTGGAGAGCCTGGACTGGTCAGATGAGCTCAATGGTACACTGGTTGAAGAAACCTGGCTTGGCTTCAAAACCAAATTTTCAACAATACTAAACAACATGGCCCCCCTAAGAACCACCAGGGTAAAAAATCGCACTGAGCCGTGGATGTACACTGAAATACTGACCGCTATGAAAGCCAGAGACAAAAAATGCTCAGAGTTTCGTAAAAGTCAGTCAAAGCTTACCAAAAGCACGAGCAGTGAACTCCAAGACCACGTGATTGAACTCAAACTAGAAAGAAACAGACTAAGAAATGACGTAAACTCCATGATCAAAACTGCTAAAAAAAATTTCATCAATGACAAAACTGAGGAAAACAAAAAGAAACCACGTGAACTTTGGAAATTACTCAATAATCAACTAGCCTGCAGTAAAAAACTTAAAACCAGGTTCTCAAACATAAACATACAGACGGACAACACGCTCATCACAGACAAGCTGGATGTAGCCAATTACTTAACCCATTCTCCGCCGGGCATTGTACCCATCCTAAACCATCCTCTGCCAGCTCTATTTGTCTATGGAGATGTTCACCTTCTTTGCAGGGCTCTAACTTTTTAAATTGTATTGCTAAATTGACATTACTATGGCCCATTCAACGTCAATTATCTATCGTTCAGGATGTAGGAACGTTTTACTTTTTCATTCACACATTCATACAAAAATACGGTCTAGAGTATAAATATATTTTTATCGTTTTCTGCAGTATTTCATAGAACGTGAGATATAGCCATACATGCATATATTAGATCATCAAATGCAGTTTGATACCGATCGACGCCAGATAAAAAATGTCAACTGTGCATGGTCCTACAAGTTATGACTGATCATGCGCGGATGAACGGAGGGGGGGGGGGGGGGGGGGGGTCGTTTATAATTCCGTGACCGACGTTAAATGATTCATGTAGTATGGGTGATATATTGATCAGAGCAGTTTGTATCGAAAATGGTAAAGAAAAATGCTGAAACTCACCCCAGTCTCCTCGTAGCGTTGGGTGATGAGTGGAACAAAAAGATCGCTATTATGGGATGTTGATCGATGCGATCCATTGCCGGGTTGTATATTACTAATACAATGTTGATTATTGAGTTATGGCAAAGATCCATATCCACGGTGTCTGTATTGAGCCCCGGGACGATCACCGAGTGGCCGGACGAAAATAGGGGATGGACCAAGCACTTCCGGTTTGGCAACTCGTCGATCGGCCACGAGGTGGCGGTATTGAAGTGTTGCAGAGTTGAGCGGAGTCCTACAGCACCAGCCAAGACTCCGTGGGTGAAATGTGAATAAAATGACGAAAATATGAAATATTGATCTCAAAGACGCCTTACGGCGTCATTGGCAGATTACGCATGGCGGAGAATGACGTGTTAACACGTCATCGGCGGAGAATGGGTTAAACACTTTCTTCACAAACATAGCCACAACACTGGTAAACAAACTACCCTCCCACTCAGGGCAGTATGGGGTAGAACACATAGTAGCATACTACAAGAACCTAGGCGTCCACAAAGACAACTTCAAACTGGAAATGGTAACTACAGATGAGGTACTCAAAAAACTGAGCGCCCTCCAACCGAACAAGGCCACTGGCCATGACAACATCCCCTCCAAATTCCTCAGAGACTCAGCAGCCGCCATCACCCCAGTCATCACACACATAATAAACCTCTCCATAAAACAGGGACACGTCCCCAAGGACTTCAAAATTGCGAGAGTAACACCCCTGCACAAAAAGGGCAGCAAATTAGACCCAGGCAACTACCACCCTGTTTCTATCCTTACATCCATCTCGAAAGTCATGGAAAAAATAGTATACGAACAGGTCTAAAAGTACCTCACGGGAAAAAAATCTAATCTACGAATTCCAATCTGGTTTCAGAACATCCCACTCCACTGACACATGCCTTCTCTATTTGAACGACCACATCAAACAAGAGGTGGACGCGGGCAAATACTGCGGCATGGTCATGCTGGACCTACAAAAGGCCTTCGACACTGTCAATCACACCATTCTGATTGACAAGCTAAAAGCAATTGGCTTTGATAGTCTATCAGTGAGCTGGATACAATCCTACCTGGAGGGGAGAGAACAGATGGTGGAGGTAAACGGTACCCTATCCCCACCCCCCTCACAGTGAGCTGTGGTGTTCCACAAGGAAGCATACTAGGACCGCTACTATTCCTAATTTATGCAAATGACATGTCATCAGCTTGTGACTGCAACTTGTTCCTGTTTGCGGACGACTCAGCCCTGCTGGACTCTGACAAGAACAAGTTACAGGTTGAAAAAGCCCTCAGCTCGGAACTAGGCAAAATCTGCATATGGCTCGCCGACAACAAACTATCATTACACATGGGCAAAACAGAGTCCATTCTCTTCGGTTCAAATAACAAACTCAGCAAGACCGACGGCTTCTCAGTTACAGTGGGTGACAATATTGTCACAAGGAAAGATGAAATTACCTACCTGGGTTCCATCCTAGAGGCTAATCTTTCCTGTGACAAAATGGCATCCAATGTAATAAAAAAAGTCAACCAACGAACTCGATTCTTGTACCGGATCTCCTCTCTGGTAAACAAGAATACCCTGAAGACTCTGGCAGGAGCACTCATTCAAGGGTACTACGACTATGCTTGCACCTCATGGTACCAAAGCACCTCAAAGGCACTAAAAAACAAATTACAAACATCTCAAAACAAACTAGTCAGACTACTGCTTGACCCGACTCCTAGAACCCACCTCACCCCTGCCCACTTTGACAACCTAGGATGGCTTAGAGTAGACGACAGAGTACAGCAACTTGCAATGGGCCTGGTCTACAAGATACACTACACGACCAAGGTACCCATGTACATGTCAAAATACTTCCCAAAGGTCAGTGAATACCACGATCACAACACCAGAGGGAGCTCCACAAATCATGTTAAACCCAGATTCGGCTCAAACAAGGGACTAAACACGTTTCGCAATTATGCCACATCAATGTGGAACGCCCTACCCAAAGCTGTAAAGGAATGTGAATCACTACCCACCTTCAAAAACACTCAAAAAACACCTACGGGAGACTGCAATTCGAAACTGGCCCCTACAAATGTCCTAACCCAGTTGTACAGTAAATTACCAAGTATGGCTTTGTCAGTATTCCAATGTACAGTGTACAGTGTGTCCATTTGTATGCAGCAAGTGCACATGTAGGCCAAATGCATCAGTTCAAGAGGTTCAAAACAAGTCAAGAGGATCATCTAACCCCCCCCCCCCCCCATATTTACGCTCAAATTATCTTCTGCAAGCGCACTACCAAAGCTCAAATCAAACCTACGCCCCTGAACTCACTTCATCTTCTCGTATGTTAGTAGAGTCTCTTTTATTAAATTCTTTAGTGTGTCGGACTGCATTTACAAACACACTCGATATATATACAGCAGAGTGATGGGAAACAAGAGAGATGAAGAGGAGGTATGACATATAGGTCAAGGGTCAGATTCCAACCAAGGATGTTGTGATCACACGGTATGTGCCTTAAGGTGCTCCCATAGTCGAGCGGACTGTACACAGACTGGACTCTGCGGAGGTCCACTGGACTCTTTGAGCTTTCATAGTCGAGCGGATCTCCGCGGACCAATTTCCTACATGTCTCGCACCAGTTTACACCAGTTTACACCAGTTTACACCTCGCGCCAGTTTGTGTGACACCAAGTGGGCGCCGCGGACGTCCGCGCGTCAGAAAATAGGAGCTTCGCACTTGGACTCTGCGTTGGGTCCGCTTTGAGTACCCTTTGGGTCAGCTTTGAGCCCGCGGGAGTCTGCTCCGTGTTCAGTCCGCTCGACTATGGGAGCACCTTTAGCTTGGTGAGCCACATCCCCTTATTAAAGCATGTATGTAAGGTTAATATTCCATTTGGCCCTGCCCTCTAGTTCAAAAGCTCCTATGCCTTACTGTGTAGTCTCGTCTGTATGACATTTTGCAGTATATAACAATATTTTAAGATATTCCATGGAGTTTTTCACCATTAGTTGAAATTGGCGCACAGTAGGAGAAAGGGGCATCTGACAATCAGGTGTTCTTACAGCACGCAAGATGGCCACCACGAGCACAGGGGTGACGTAGAAAACAAAACGAGTGCACTGGAGGCGTGTAAACACGCCCTTGTGCTTCATTTGATTGGTCCACACAAACTTCCTCAAGATCTAACGGGTTAACTGCCTGTCAATCGAAGGAGGTCGGACTCAATACAACTTCGCCAAAAAACGAAAGTGAAACATAACACGGACGGGATGTAAACATTGCCAGAACAAAGACAATGGTGAGAATTGACTTAGCAAAGGTTGTATGAGGTAGGAATTGTATTCAGCTTGTAGACTATAGAACAACAACAGAAAACTGTCTATGTAAGTGGAAATGTGATTATAAAGAAAAGAGTTGTTTACAATAAAGCTGTTGAAAAATCCTCAGCATTATTGAGTCTACTTAGATTGATCTGCAAAGTCTAAATAAATTAGTTTGACATGTATTTCCAAAAAACACTCAAGTGTAGTTTAGTCGACAAACTACAACCTTCAGCCACGTCGTCGCAGTGTCATATACGTCATACATCAGACTGGCAATACGTCATCCACCCTGATGTGTGGTCGTCACGCCTCTTTTTGGAAGAAAACAACTTGGGGGAGTTAACAGGGGTTAAGTGGTGTTTGTCAAACCACAACTTTAGGACAAAACTAACGGACATAAATCATGCCAAAGACTATCAAGTCCCAGAAATACTCATTACCTCTTAGCTTTATGTCACCCAGAAATTCACAAGAGTAATATTAAATGCCCAGATAGGGAAATGGGGAAATGTCTTGGGAAATACCAATACCATAAAGGAATACTGAAGGAGCGTGCCTGTAACCAGATCTAACATAACTTTTCACAACAGCGCGAACACTCAATGGTGGCCAGTGTTAGAAAGTACAGGTGCAGCTCAATAAATTAGAATATCGTGGACAAGTCTATATATTTAGCTGTATTGATGCAGTCATTTGTGCAAAAGGAGCCCCAACCAAGTACTGAGTGAACATAGATGAACATACTTTTCAGAAGGCCGACATTTCTATATACAAAAGAAAAATACATCTATTTTAAATTTTTTATTGGTGATACAGAATTTTGGGCTTTCATGAGCTGTAAGACATAATAATCTAAATTAAAACAAATAAAGGCTTGAAATATTTCACTTTGTGTGTAATGAATCTATAATGAATGAATGAATGAATGAATGAATGAAAAGTTTATTTTTGAACATGTATTTCTCCATATTCCTCCAAACAAATCACGGTATCTTTTTCAGTCAAACCAAACAATCATAACAACAAATAAAAAAAACATAAAAAAAAACATAAAAAAAAAAGAAAAAAAGGAATTATAAACAAAAAGGTCAAGAGCAATGTGTTTGGTTAGCAGACATGTCCAAAAAAGGAGTAGATAATCTACGAGAGTTTCGCTTTTTGAATTGAATTACTGAAATAAAATAACTTTTCCACAATATTCTAATTTATCTACTTAACATGATGCACTAACAAAACAAACTATTTCAAACAACGCCCTGCTGACACGTCTTATCCAGGCCAAATACAACGGCCACCAATGGCGACGGTGTCCGTGTTTCCCACCAAAAGTGGACTCACTATCCATCTCACAGCTTCTTTTCCTATCCCTGTGTGCTGCGATAATGTTGAAGTCTGAACTGTGCACTGAGAGAGGAGACGGTCATTATCTCTTCACTGGCATCATTAGCAAATAGTGAATCGAAACATTCCCCTGGTTTCCCCGATTCTTTTCTTGTTCTCTTGTGCTGTGAGAGACGAGGAGAATCACAGCGAGAACACAGCCGAGTGCCAAGCGTTCCCTCTCTTCACCAAGGCACATGCAAAGCCTGGCGCAGCAAGCCTCCGCATCCTCAGGTCTAACGCAAGTAAAGTAAACGAGTAGTGTAACAAGTTACTTTCCCCAGGGAGTAACATGTTACTTTTGAGAGAAGTAACAGGTAATGTGTAATATTACTTTCATTGAGTAACAACCCCAGACACGTTTATCGGCAGCAGCCGTATTAGTTTACAACATATTATTTTATTTTTTAGGAGAACAGTATTCTCCGAGGCACATGTGTGTACAATGTTAAATTAAAAAGGTATTGAACCAGGGGGGGGCGGGACAAGTGGAATATCATTTCTGCTGTCTATCCCATTAGCTAAAAGCAACCCAGAGACTTTGAGAAAACAAGCTGCTGTCTATTCCCTTAGCTAAAACAACCCAGAGGCCAGTGAAAGCAAGCTGTGTCCCTCCAGGCGAAGCTATTCTGTTGAGTCATCCTAGTATCTCCCAAGAAAAAGAAAAAAGAAAATGAAGCAAAAAGAAAAAAACTCCAAACATTCCAGCTTTTCACTCTGCTGGGTTGCTGTGGTGAGCAGCGGACATAAGTTCATCTGTCCTTTTTAAGAAGCTCGCGCACACACACTTAGAATTATTTAAGGGTTTTTAAAACTGCAAAACAAAGTACAAAAGGAAGGGAGCACGGCGCTCTTTAATTAGTGCAGCACGGGCATAAAATAAAAGGCTTCAATGTCATGAGTCCCTGACCTGTTTGATGGCATTACGGAACAGGTGATCCACCATCATCCAGATCTCCTTAGGAATGTGCAGAGGCTTCTCGGTGCTCACCGCGCTCTCATCCCCCACGCCCTCATCCCCAGTCGTCTCAGCCTGTCGAAAAAGTCAACGGTGGAAAACTCAATGTGAGGAGTGCAGCGGGGAGCACATCGACAGGTCGAACGAGATAGGAAAATACATAGTAAACATTGGATAGGATTTCTACTAACAAACACTCTCTTGATCTATGACATTTGAAAATCAAACACATCAGCAGCCATCCAGTGAGCATATTTTGGAAGACAGCAGGCTGTTTTGTAATGCTAATACCCCCATGGACAGCCCCTCCTGCTGGCACTGTGTTCCAGGTCAAGGGTGATTTCCAGCTTGGCAACAAGCTCCACAAAACCTAATGTCCCACCCTGACTTGAGCACTGCATGAGGCCCTTTCTTAGGACAAAATAAAAAGCAACTCCCCAATTTATCTCAGCAGGGTTTTGCCTGCATCAACAGTAGAACAGTAGTAGAAAAAAAGTCTGCAGCGAAAAGTCACAGAACGACATCTGTGATTTCACTTTGTGTAGTTTTAATTTACAGTAGCAGATCACAAGTTGGCAATCCTTTATGGATCGATATATTAATTTACTCAAGATGAAGAAATCCTGCTTTTATTTTGATACGACCAACTCACATACCGTAATTCCTCTAATAGTAACCTGTTTTCTATTAAAATCCGGGTCTCTATTAATATCCGGGTGCGCTGTTGAGCTAAGCAATTATAAGCCGGCCTCCTAATACAAACCGGGTTACTAATATACGCGTGAGCGAACCTCTCCTTACTTCCGTATGGAACACGGGTCGCGCGTAGCACATAACACATAACACAACAACAACAGAGCTGAAAGTAGCTGACGGTAAAAGAGCATGTTGCTACCCACAGCACCCGGAGCTGCTAACTGGCTAACGCTATGAGAGCCAACGTTGCCACGCCCTACCCAAAGCTGTAAAGGAATGTGAATCACTACCCACTTTCAAAAACACTCTGAAAGAACACCTATGGGAGACTGCAATTCAAAACTGGCCCCTACAAATGTCCTAACCCAGTTGTACAGTAAATGACCAAGTATGGCTTTGTCAGTATTCCAATGAACAGTGTGTCGTCGTCGTCCCCCCCACCTCCAATGTACAGCCCCCACCCACCCACCCAACCTCCCCCAATGTACAGTTTCTACGTCAAATGTATATACACTCTTTTTCTGGACACTTTTTGTATCACAAACAGTACTGTATTTGCAAATCTGATATGTCATAAATGTATAGATGTAGCAGTACTGTCTATCTGTATGTCATATATGTTATGATGAATTGAAAATGGGGGACCCTGATGTAAACAAGACGAAAGTCTTTCTCTGGTCTGCATCCCCTTAACAATTGTATGTATTGAGCTGTACTGTACCCATTCTGCAATCTGTTAATAAACTTTTCAATCAATCAATCAATCAATCAATCAATCAATCACCCACAGCACCCGGAGCTGCTAACTGGCTAACGTTATGAGAGCCAACGTTGATACCCACAGCACCCGGAGCTGCTAACTGGCTAACGTTGAAATGACCAGTGACCACCTGTAATTGCACTGTTTACTATTTCATACAGTACTTGGTTTCAATAAATGAACCCAGTACATTTTACTGGGTTCAAACTGACACAAAATGTTGATTTATTCATTATGATCCGTTTGAAAATTAGAAATATAGGCCTCTCTCTTATACATGCCTCCTCCTAATACAAGCCTGGTACCCGCTACAGTTGAAACAAATACAAGCCGGGGTTACTATTAGAGGAATTACGGTAGTATATGACCATATTCACACAGTGGCCATTTTGCTCTCTTTGGGAACAGGGTGGAAATGAACCCAACCTGGGCATGACATGAGCAAAATGGCCACCGTGTGAATATGGTCAATCTGGCAACCTCCAACTCCTTTGTTATGTACATTTACATTTTACATTTAGTGATTTAGTGAACGCTTTTATCCAAAGCGACTCACAAATTGTGAACAAGTCAGCAAGAGAGGTACCTCTCTGCCAGCAAAGTGTTATTATTAGTGTCTTTATTTGTCAAATAGTGCATAGTAGAATAGACATATTAGCATGATAGGTAGTAGGGATGCACCGATTTTTTATATTAAAATATATTTTGTTTTTAAGAGTTGTAAAGGCTCACAAGTGTGTTTTTGATTTGTTGTAAACAAAGACAGAAAATAAACTTCATTCATTCAATTAATAAACTGTATGCCTCACTGTCACTGTGTGGAAGAGACTGGGATCATTCTTTTGTGCAAGTAAACATCAGGCTTGACTTAAAACATTACTTTCCTAACTTAGTGAAACTAAATGTAACAAATTAACACATAGATATAAATGTACTGAATGGTTATTTCTTATACATTTTTTTTTAAATATCCGATATTATTTTTCTTTTTTTTACAGATACCCGATCCAGCTATTTTACTGAAATCGGCGGCCGATACCGATACCAATATCGGAGCATCCCTAATAGGTAGTAGTATAGTATATTAGTAGTAGGGTACAAAATAGTAAAAAAGACAGTATTAAGGTTAATTGTACAACTTTGCCACATACATCGACATGATAGGAGCTCTGCAGGTAACCAGTCCTATATCCATACAACACACATAACCATAGCATGCATGCTTTCACATCTATCCATCACCATGTAAAGACAGAGGTGCTCTCTTTACGTTTCAGGGCCACATAAATGTGTCCCTGCTCTGCACTAGCCCCTAACCAAGACAACTGTGTCGCTATTGAAGAATTTCGACAGACACTATAATTATCTCTATGCTGCCTTCGCTTCTGTGCGTGAGTTGATCGATCATCAAATCTCATCATAGGTCTTTCCTGCATGCCTTCCTTGCAGCAAAGGAGCTCGGCTTGCTCCTAGAAGTTGTACAATCCCATCCTAAATCTAAAGAAAGGGCAAAAGCTTTACACGTTTGAGTACTTCGGAGTTAACCATTAGCTTTCGTGGTGAAGTCATAACGCCACCCAGGAGATATTCGATTTTTTGATTTAGGATGAGATTGTACAACTTCTAGGAGCAATTTGAGTGCCTTTGCTGCCAAGGAAGGAGCAGAGGAGCCTAGGATGACATCCAGTAAGCGTCAGCAGTGTCCACACAGGAGAGAGAAGGCGGCGCAGAGAGAGACTATTCCATCGCGGCAAATCAAAACGCCTCGGCAGCGATCCAGTCGTCTCAGCTAGGCACTTCACTCTGCGCCCAGAGGGTGGCAGCACTGACCAGCTGTTGGAGGGCCTCCGCAGGCGTGTCCTGGATGGGCTCCCTCAGCCGGCACAGCGTGTGGATGGAACTTCCGTAGCAGCTGGGCAGGTAGTTCCCCGAGACGGAGATGAAGTAGTCCTTGCCCCGCTCCAGGTGGAGCACCAGGATGTCCTCGATCTGCTGCCGGCCCGAGTTCAGCTCCGGCGCCATGGAGCGGTTCACAAACACCTCCAGGTCGATGTCCACATGGCCACCTAGGGTGTTCAGAGAGACGGGACACGGTAGGTGAAGGAACAGGTTGGTAGTCGGTAGTCGGGGGTTACTTCCTACATATTTTGTACTAATCCAATTCCATCACCTTTCCCCATGACTATTCCATGACATATAAAGCAGAATTTGTCAACAGTAGATTTGTTTTGTGGAATAGCTGGTGTGAATGTTCTAGTCTTATTTTCACTAAGTGCACTTATCACAAAGGCTATTAGGACATTTATGCAAGTTATTATTCCTTAAGAAATGTGACTAGAGCCCCACAGGTGTTTCAGTTTGGGGGTTGATGATGACGAGCAGTATAAAAGGAAATGGCTGGTGCTATGCTCTCCCTCCTTGGTCTCCAGCAGCCATTTAGTCGTTTTCGGTTTGTACATTTTTACCTTATACTGAAGTTAATTCCTGTTAACTGTTCATTTGTAATTTAATCGTTTTATTTTAAATAAATAATTAGAAAAATTACAATACATGCCACCCCTCGCCTAGACCAAGTACAGAATTGTGGGAACACGTCTGCCACGGAGAATTGCGTGCCGTGCGCTACATGTGCGAAAACGCAGCTCCAGGCACGTGCCCACACGAGGCAAATTATAATTTCTTGTGTTTCACACGGACGATAATTAATGTTGCTTATGCTGCCTGTGGACCACCAAAGAGGCTGGAATGTGAACGTGAAGAGATTTGAAGCGCGGATTGCAACGTGGAAGACAAGAGAAAATAGCGATGAGCAAAGAGAGAAAGGCCCTAGAAAACGCCAGAAATTGTCAAGTTTTGGGATAATTTCAAGCAGAAAGAAAAGGAAAACCCTGTACAGTGTGTCTATTGTAAAATCAAACTAGCACCACAATAGCACTTCGTCAATGCTTCAGCATCTCAGCAGAATGCATTCAGTCCACAGAGCTGAGCTGACACAAGGTAACGTTGTCATTAGCATTTAACGTAAATCTATAATGGTTTGATTGCCATTATTGAAATGATGGCTAGTAAAGAATGTACGTTAACTTTATTATGGCTACATGTAATGGCTGGTTAAGAACGTAAATCAATATGGTGGCACTGGCTAGTTATTATGTTACGTTATCCAAGTTGCTCAAGAAAATAACTTTAAAACAAAAGTAATTTCTTATCTGATTAATCGATGGAATAATGGGTAGAATGCAGGATTACTAAAATAATGGATAGTTGCAGCCCCAGTATGGTTTACTAGACGCCATGTTGATGTAACGCTGGTCATGCAGCTACAGGGCTTCCCAACATCATTAATATGCAACAACCCAACTGCTACGGCAAACTCCCTGACACACACCCCCACACACATGCCGTCCACCCCCCCCCCTCCCTCCCTCACGCCCCACACATACACCTGTCCACCACCCCCCCCACACACACCGTCCACCTCCCCCAAACACACACATCCACCCGTCCATCCCCACACACACGTCCCCTCCACACACCGTCCACCCCACCCAAACACACACATCCATCCGTCCATCCCCACACACACCGTCCACCCCCCCACACACACACATCCACCCGTCCATCCCCACACACACGTCCCCTCCACACACCGTCCACCCCACCCAAACACACACATCCATCCGTCCATCCCCACACACACCGTCCACCCCCCCACACACACACATCCACCCGTCCATCCCCACACACACGTCCCCTCCACACACCGTCCACCCCACCCAAACACACACACCCACCCCCCCGTCCACCCCCACCGTCCACCTCCCCCAAACACACATCCATCCGTCCATCCCCACACACACCGTCCACCCCCCCACACACCGTCCACCCCACCCAAACACACACACCCACCCCCCCGTCCACCCCCACCGTCCACCTCCCCCAAACACACACATCCATCCGTCCATCCCCACACACACCGTCCACCCCCCCACACACACGTCCCCTCCACACACCGTCCACCCCACCGTCCACCTGCCCCAAACACACACATCCACCCCTCCATCCCCACACAGTCCACCCCCCCCAAACACACACAACCGTCCACCCCCCCCACACACACACCGTCCACCCCCCCCACACACACCGTCCACCCCCCCACACACAGTCCACCCCCCCCACACACACACAGTCCACCCCCCCCAAACACACACAACCGTCCACCCCCCCCACACACACACCGTCCACCCCCCCCACACACACCGTCCACCCCCCCACACACAGTCCACCCCCCCCACACACACAGTCCACCCCCCCCACACACACCGTCCACCCCCCCCACACACACCGTCCACCCCCCCACACACAGTCCACCCCCCACACACACACCGTCCACCCCCCCACACACACCGTCCCCCCCCCCCCCCCCCCAAACGCACACTGTCCACCCCCCCCCCACCACACACACATACACTCCTTCCTATCCCATTATTTAGAAGTCTCTTCTGCGCGACGGATCTGAAATTTCACTCAGATCTCAGTCGATGGCGGTCATAAGTCAAAATCAAAGCCATGCGAGCTATATTACTACATTATTATATATGATATTGTTTCACTTCACATTTCAAGCTGGGGGGTCGGTACTAAGGATGTTGGGATTAACCGCTTTCACTATAAGTGCCGTTAGAAGACATCACGGTTTCCAAACCATCACAATTTTAGACGCTACAATAGCTAATCAATTGATTTTACAATTACTACAACTGAAATTAAGAACAACGTATGTAATTGGAAATTGTCATTTCAGCGTCTTTTGTTTTCACCCTCTCAGTCTATCACGCTACAGCGATGTTGTCTTCATAGTGAGCCCAATAGTGAAATAGGACAACTGACATCCATGGTTTTAGTAGGGATGGGCAAAATAATGATTTAATGAATTGAATTTTATTGAATTGAGTTATTGCCGAATAGATAGAAAAATACAATAATCAATGTAATCAGAGCAGTTTTTTGGCATTGCAGCGTTTCCTTCCAGAGCTTTTTTATTCAACAAAACCTTGGACCTCGACCCGCCGTCTTGAATGCACCAAAGATAGACGTGAAATCACACAAGGAATACAGCAGCAGCCATTGTTTACGGAGGCAAATCACCATGACACAGAAGCTTTAACCGCATGTGGATTCTACTCGGAAGTTAACCAGGGAAGCTGGTTCGATCCCCCGGACCGGCAGGAAAAATCTGGGCGGGGAAGTGAATGAATAACTATCTCCCTTCCCTCAATACCAACCACTGACGTGCCCTTGAGCAAGGTGATGCAAGAGGCTGCATACCCGAAGCTTATCTGCAGAACACTGTTGTTTTTTGTTCGATATTCATTTTAAGCAGAGTGATGGACAGAGGATTCAGTCTTCCCTCCTGTTGGGGGAGCATGTGATGTTGGCGAGCATGTGACCTTACGGAGAAAACAGCAGTTGTTTTTTCTCTAGCCAGGTGTCAGAACACACCACAACCATTTTAATGTAGTATAAGATAAGATAAGATAAGATATTCCTTTATTGATCCCCTTGGGGAAATTCAGGCATCATAGCAGCATGGGGGGGAGGGGGGGGGGGGGTACAGGTAGTAAAAAAAACAACACAGGCAGTGTAAACAATTGGGTCAATTTTGTAAATATAATTTACTATCTAACTAGCTGAAGAAAATATTCACATTATTCACAGTGTCACATAAGGTGCAGTATGCATAAGGTAGTGTTATAATTTACTATCTACTGAGTATACATTATTCACAGAATCACAGTATCCACTGAAATATACATTATTCACAGTATCACAGTTTTCCGTATTACCGTATTGATCTAAATAGAAGACCACCCTGATTATAACACACAGCCCCTCTTTTATCTTGTTTTTATAAAGAAAACAAGTACAGCCTATTTGACCAGTTATTCCAACACATATTTACATCTTTTAAATGGAAGTCTTCTTTACATAAGATACACATTTATTAACTTTTCTTAAAAATGTCTTTCTTTTTATTTGAGCTATTTAAATAAAAAAAAGTTTTTATTAAAACTGTAGTCTACTGGTAGGCCTAGTTTAATGTATACCGGTATCTCACATTGAAAAATAGAACCATAGGTTATATTTCAGTCAGACTCATTGATCACCATGATGTTAAATACAACCATAAGTTATATTTCAGTCACTCATTGATCACCATGATGTTAAAATAGAACCATAGGTTCTATTCCAGTCAGACTTATTGATCACCATGATGTTATCATAACTTCACCTCAGTCCTGAACTTGGTTAACTTGGCCTGACTTTTCAATCATCTGAAACCTATAGATCAGCCAGTGGATCATCCAGCATTGATTGATTGATTGATTGATTGATTGATTGAAAAGTTTATTAACAGATTGCAGAATGGGTACAGTACAGTACATCTCAATACATACAATTGTTAAGGGGATGCAGACCAGAGAAAGACTTTCGTCTTGTTTCCACCAGGGTCCCCCATTTTCAATTCATCATAACATATATGACATACATGACATACAGATAGACAGTACTGCTACATCTATACATTTATGACATATCAGATTTGCAACTACAGTACTGTTTGTGATACAAAAGTGTCCAGAAAAGGAGTGTATATACATTTGGCGTAGAAACTGTACATTGGAGGAGGTTGGTGGGGTGGGGTTGGGTGGGTTGGGTGAGGGCTGTACATTGGAGGTGGGGGGGGGGGGGGTTGGGTAGGGGACACACACACATTTTACACTGTACATTGGAATATTGACAAAGCCTTACTTGGTCATTTACTGTACAACTAGGTTAGGACATTTGTAGGGGCCAGTTTCGAATTGCAGTCTCACGTAGGTGTTTTTTGAGAGTGTTTTTGAAGGTGGGTAGTGATTCACATTCCTTTACAGCTTTAGGCAGGGCGTTCCACATTGATGTGGCATAATTGCGAAACGTGTTTAGTCCCTTGTTTGAGCCGAATCTGGGTTTTACATGATTTGTGGAGCTCCCTCTGGTGTTGTGATCGTGGTATTCACTGACCTTTGGGAAGTATTTTGACATGTACATGGGTACCTTGGTCGCGTAGTGTATCTTGTAGACCAGGCCCATTGCAAGTTGCTGTACTCTGTCGTCTACTCTAAGCCATCCTAGGTTGTCAAAGTGGGCAGGGGTGAGGTGGGTTCTAGGAGTCAGGTCAAGTAGTAGTCTGACTAGCTTGTTTTGAGATGTTTGTAATTTGTTTTTTAGTGCCTTTGAGGTGCTTTGGTACCATGAGGTGCAAGCATAGTCGTAGTACCCTTGAATGAGTGCTCCTGCTAGAGTCTTCAGGGTATTCTTGTTTACCAGAGAGGAGATCCGGTACAAGAATCGCGTTCGTTGGTTGACTTTTTTTATTACATTGGATGCCATTTTGTCACAGGAAAGATTAGCCTCTAGGATGGAACCCAGGTAGGTAATTTCATCTTTCCTTGTGATAATATTGTCACCCACTGTAACCGAGAAGCCGTCGGTCTTGCTGAGTTTGTTATTTGAACCGAAGAGAATGGACTCTGTTTTGCCCATGTGTAATGATAGTTTGTTGTCGGCGAGCCATATGCAGATTTTGCCTAGTTCCGAGCTGAGGGCTTTTTCAACCTGTAACTTGTTCTTGTCAGAGACCAGCAGGGCTGAGTCGTCCGCAAACAGGAACAAGTTGCAGTCACAAGCTGACGACATGTCATTTGCATAAATTAGGAATAGTAGCGGTCCTAGTATGCTTCCTTGTGGAACACCACAGCTCACTGTGAGGGGGGGGGATAGGGTACCGTTTACTTCCACCATCTGTTCCCTCCCCTCCAGGTAGGATTGTATCCAGCTCACTGATAAACTATCAAAACCAATTGCTTTTAGCTTGTCAATCAGAATGGTGTGATTGACAGTGTCGAAGGCCTTTTGTAGGTCCAGCATGACCATGCCGCAGTATTTGCCCGCGTCCACCTCTTGTTTGATGTGGTCGTTCAAGTAGAGAAGGCATGTGTCAGTGGAGTGGGATGTTCTGAAGCCAGATTGGAATTCGTAGATTAGATTTTTTTCCGCGAGGTACTTTTCGATCTGTTCGTATACTATTTTTTCCATGACTTTCGAGATGGATGTAAGGATAGAAACAGGGCGGTAGTTACCCGGGTCTAATTTGCTGCCCTTTTTGTGCAGGGGTGTTACTCTCGCAATTTTGAAGTCCTTGGGGACGTGTCCCTGTTTTATGGAGAGGTTTATTATGTGTGTGATGACTGGGGTGATGGCTGCTGCTGAGTCTCTGAGGAATTTGGAGGGGATGTTGTCATGGCCAGTGGCCTTGTTTGGTTGGAGGGCGCTCAGTTTTTTGAGTACCTCATCTGTAGTTACTATTTCTAGTTTGAAGTCGTCTTTGTGGACGCCTAGGTTCATGTAGTATGCTACTATGTGTTCTACCCCATACTGCCCTGAGTGAGAGGGTAGTTTGTTTACCAGTGTTGTGGCTATGTTTGTGAAGAAAGTGTTTAAGTAATTGGCTACATCCAGCTTGTCTGTGATGAGCGTGTTGTCCGTCTTTATGTTTATGTTTGAGAACCTGGTTTTGAGTTTTTTACTGCAGCCTAGTTGACATCACTGTCTCTTGAAGGTGGTACAGGGCTTAGTTATTTGCAGCGCAAAGACAAAGATTGCAAAGAATCTATTAACACTTTAATCGCCATGGGTTAAATTCATAATTTACCATCCCTCGCCAGCTCTATTTGTCTATGGAGAAGTTCCCCTTCTTTGCAGGGCTATAACTTTTTAAATTCTATTGCTAAATTGCCATTATTATGGCCCATTCAATGTCCTATATGTATTGTTCAGGGTGTAGCAACGTTAAACTTTTTCATTCACATATTCATACTAAAATATGGTCTAAAGTATAAGTATGTTTTTATCGTTTTCTGCAGCTTTCTTCAGAACGTGATTTATAGCCCTAAATGCATTATATTGATGATCAAATACAGTTTGGTAGGAATCTGTGCGAGATAAAAAATTTCAACTGGACGTGGTTCTAGAAGTTTCTACGCATCATCTGATGATGACCGGATGGGCGGGGGATCGTTTATAATTCCGTGGGCAGCGTTAGATGATTCATCCAGAGTGGGTCATATGTTCATCATAGCAGTTTATAATGAACACGTTAGAATATAACGCTGAATCTTACCGTGGCTTCCTTGCGCCGCTGGCAGATGAGCGTGGAACAGAATTTTTTCTATTATGGGATGGAGAAATGCCCGATCCATTTCCAGGTTGTATAATAGTATATACGTCCAAATCATGTTTTTTCGAGTTATTTGCACCGATCGATGTTCACTGTGTCAATACGGAGTCTCTCTAACGATAGCGAGTGCCCGGACGCTTATTGCTTAATAACAGCGGAGCAGTGCTGCCGTTGCTTCCGCGTTTTCCCTGATTGGCGCGGGGCGGAGCGGCAGAGCTTGCAGCATTATGTAACCGCCCTAATCCGCCATGATTTTCATTCGGCGCTCAGCTCACCTGGCAACGCAGCGGTACTGCGGTCCGTTGTTGACAAGTTCGAATCCCATCAAATTTTTTTTTTTTTTTTAAACATGATTTTTTTTTTTTACGTGTATTCTTTCGCCGGTTAAGGTTAGGCATGGTTAAGGTTAAGGTTAAGGTTAGGCATTGTTTCGGAGTTGGTTAAGGTTAGAACGGTTAAGTTTAGGCGCTGTTAAGGAGCTGGTTAAGGTTAGAGTTTGTCTTAGAGAATGGCAATATTCTTTCTATGGTTAAGGTTAAGGTTAGGCATGGTTAAGGTTAAGGTTAAGGTTAGGCATTGTTTCGGAGTTGGTTAAGGTTAGAACGGTTAAGTTTAGGCGCTGTTAAGGAGCTGGTTAAGGTTAGAGTTTGTCTTAGAGACAGCCTATTTCCGCACTGCCGCTCTCCCGCGTTGCCGCGGTCACATGGTCAAATTGTCACATTCTTGCACTGCTCCGCTGTTAAAAAGCAACACGCTGCCCGGACCACATATGGATGAGCACTACCGGTTCAAAGGTTAATTTCCGGTTGGCGATCTGCCGATCGGCCACCAGATGGCGCTCTTGAACCGCTAGAGAGTTGAGTGGAGCTTTGCAGTGTGTCTCAGGGCTCCGGAAAGGAAATATGATTTCGATGACAGATTTTTTAAATATTGACATCAAAGACGAGTTACGGCGTCTTCGGCAGAATGAGCATGGCTAGGAATGACGTGTAAACTTGTCCACGGCGATCATAATGTTAAAGGGGACATGCTTTATAAATGGCTTTTTTCTGTGTTTAGCATGGTTTTATAGTAATATGGGTTAGTATCAATGGGTCTGTGTCTCTAATTACCATATTGACTCATCAGTCTAGTCTCGAGTTCACGAGATCCTCTCTCACTCAACTAAGCTGTTCTGATTTGACAGTTTTGCTGACGTTAATATAGCACTGATTTGCAGTAACGCCCCCTCTATGGTTGTAGTGCAGTGTAACCCGACACTTCCTCAAACAGGTTTTCACAGGCAGAGAACGAGCGAGAACGATAGAGAGAGAGAGAGAGAGAGAGAGAGAGAGAGAGAGAGAGAGAGAGAGGGACGGCGGGAGGGACTGCAGAAGTGTGTGTAAATGTGTGTGCGCCATCTCTCTCACTCGTCAGGGACACACACACACAAACTTGATTGCGTGTGTGTCGGGGACGTAGGCATAATGTAACCCGACACTTCCTCAAACAGGGTTTGACAGGCAGAGAATGAGCGAGGAGAGGGAGGGAGAGAGAGAGAGAGGCGGCGGGAGACTGCAGAAGTGTGTGTAAATGTGTGTGCGCCATCTCTCTCCCTTGTCGGACACACACACACACACAAACTTGACTGCGTGTGTGTCCGGGACGCATCTCTCCTCTCTCTCTGTCCCTCGTCGGAGCATTACACGCAAACTTGACTGCGTGTGTGTCGGGGACGCATCTCTCCTCTCTCTCCCTCGCTCTCTCTCGTATGTATCACGCTGTGTGGGTGACTGTCACTGAAAGCACTTATGGGCGGAGCCCATCCAATAACAGGCTGAAATCCTGAGGCTGGAAAATGATGCTTTTGAGTACTCCATTAGAAATATAAAACAATGGGGCGGTCAGGTGGCGTAGCGGAGATTGCGCTCGTCCCCAATGCAAGAGGCTGCTGTCTCGACTCCCGGAGAGTCAGCATTGCCTTGGCTTGGGCTGATCGCTATACTAACTCGTTTGGCTGAGTTAGGGGGAGGGAAGCCGTGGGTGGGGATCTGGCCTAAACCTTACAGATGTGTTCAATAGACTCACAGGAATTGTGTAAAGTTGCCCAAATAGTGCAAGGAATAGCAATGCATGTCCCCTTTAATACCAAACATGTCACACTGGCTTACTAGGAAAGGGGATGAAATATTGCTGAACTTTCTTCACCACAACACCTCCATTCTCCAGAGTGTGAATAAAAGACTACCGGTACTTGCTTTTTCAGGTGTTATTTGTGTCTGAAAAAGTCTTGTACTATATATAAATGAAATTTACCATCTTATATTCTGGACAATATGGTAATTAAATTAAAGCAAGGCAGTAAAGAGCAACCCTCTTATGTAGTTGAGGCTTTTTTTTTTTTTTTTTTTTTTTTTTTAAATCAAGCTAATAGCTTATAATAGCCGATAGTTCATTCATGTAATAGTTTTGCATACAGTAAAACAAGGTGGTCCAGTTTTATGAAAGGGCAGCTCTTGACTAAACACCAAGTCAGCGTGTCGCCACCACTCCCCCTCCTCTGAGGCTCTTACCCCCTCCCTCCGAGGCTCTTACCCCCTCCTCTGAGGATCTTACCCCCTCCCTCCCTCTGAGGCTCTTACCCCCTCCCTCTGAGGCTCTTACCCCCTCCCTCTGAGGCTCTTACCCCCTCCCTCTAATAACGATGCTCCGCTCCGTCCTCGCTCCGTCCTTGAGTGCGAACTCCCCCCCTCCCTCTCCCCCCTCTGGTTTGCGTACACACTGCAGTCTTGGTTCGCTCCCAGCCCGGCACAATTGAGGAGAGCAACTCTCTATAGTCTATATATTTCTGAATGAACCAAAACAGTTACACAGGAAATTTTCGCTGTACCTCTGGAAGTAATGTACCAGCTAAACCTACACGATGGGTTAGATACAGGTAGGATTTAGGATACTTTTCCTACACTAAAAACATTATGGCCATGCTGCGCGCTAACCACATAGATTACAGACAGATAGACAAAACATATAACGAACAACGTAAAAGATAATATTCATTATATACTTGATCGCTATAGTCCCGCTGAACACAACTAGTCACAACGTCGGGCGCTTTGGATGGGCTAACCGGCCACATTACTGTGGACAACGGAGGGATCACTGGTTGGTTTTGGCCGATTATTCTGTCCACTGCATCAAACCACGAAAAGATATTGAAGCCTCATCTTCTTCACTTTTTAGCTCGACATTGTTGACTGATCTGTTGTACCCGTGCACGCACAACAGCTTTATTAGACATGCCAATAACGAAAGACGTGCTGGTCGCGCTGGAGAAAAACCAAATTGGATGTTACGTATGTCTTTTAGTGTTATTTGTTATTCTAATATGCTAATTCATCTGTATCTGGATAACCAATTTTGTTATTATCTGGATTTTGTCGAGGCCGGTAGTGTTATTTCGGGGAAATTGGTATCTATAGTCTGGTGTAGTTTTCATCCACAAAAAATGGAGGCTCTAATTATTATTATTCATAGAGACTCTCGAGCAATAATAATTATTACATCCTCCATTTTTCGTGGATGAAAACTACACCAGACTATAGATATCAATTTCCCCGAAATAACGCTACCGGCCTCGACAAAATCCGTGCATTGGTTATCCAGATACATGAATTATCATCTCAGAATAAGTGGCATTGTACGTGTTTTAGCTTATCTTTTACAGCTTACGTTTTGGGCAATTATTAGAGGCTCCATTTTTCGTGGCAGAAAAATACATCAGTCTATAGAAATAAATGCATTCAAACAAGAAACCAATGTATATAGCAATGGCAAAAAATTGCCAGGCCTAATGCAAGCCAGGGAAGTCTTGGGCTTGTAACAAGGCTTCATCTCGAAGTTTTCATCATCCACTGAGCCGTGAGGCTCAACATGCTTGTTTGGTTGAGGTCTGAACTCGCCAAATTGCCCATAAATATCTTTTTTGTGGGTATTGTCCAGTTGTTGCTGTATGTTCATTCATTCATTCATGTTTTTATCTGCCCAAAATTCAAGCAAGCATGAAAACATTACAGGTTTTGCTTGCACACCACGCCCGCTCCGTCGTCGAGGACACTAAACTCTTACCCCTACCTACAAGGCTCTTACCCCCTCCCTCCCTCTGAGGCTCTTACCCCTCTTACCCCCCTCTCATATGTATTCTGTTTTTTTTTTGTTTTTTTAAACCATGAAGTATTATGGTTTACAAATTTAAAAAGATATTACTGTATTATGCAGTGAACTGGTGTCTAAAAAAAAAAACAAAAAAAAAAAAACCCATTAAAATCACGATGTACTGAATGGGATCGTATTAACAATGGTGACGAGAATCATTTGATCAAAATGGTAGCGTCTGTGGGTGGTACTTACCCTGAGCGATGAAGCCCTTCGGTGGGTTGGCAGTGAGCCAGGGCTTGCAGTAGGTGGGTTCGTCCAGCTTCTGGATGAACTCAAACTGACATGGGACCTGCCCGTCATTATAAAGACTTAACGTCTCTGCCTGGTGCTGCATGAACTTCACATCCTCAAAGCGGAACTGATGGAGAGGAGAGAGAGAGAGAGAAGAATGATGGATAGAGTCCATTACCATTTCAAGGAAACGCATCCTCTACATGCCGGCAGCAATGGGCTCGGAGCCTATCATATCACTCATCATAAGAGGAGTATGATGATCAGATATCCCACTGTGGATAGTATACAGGCAGGGTGTTAAGGCTGTTATTGTTATTACTCTAGAATATGAACTGTAATGGATATGAACCACTCACCTCGGTCTTGGACAGGGTTACGGATGGAATACACTCGTTCTCCATCTTGTCAATGGAGCGCACAATGTCTTCAAAGGTCTTCCTGTAGACCTCATCGTTCACTAATTTGATCTGTGGAAGTGGTACACAGGGGAAATCAACAGTCAGGGAAACGGTGTGAGGATGGAACTTGTGAATGAAACTAAATACTGTGTTACTAAATACTGAGAACCCTTAATTGAGCTATTGCAATTCAACGGGCGAGGTCACGGCTAAAGCATGAAGCACCACTGCTTATAACCTGGGCAGAGCGTCAGGAAATATGGATGAGTATAAGGCTACAGTCTATACTCTGCGCAAGGCCGTAAAGCTTGCTAAGAGGACATACGCTGGCAAGATAGAGGCACAAATGGCCCAGAACGACACAAGAGGTTTATGGCGAGGACTACGGACGATAACTGACTACAAAGTCAGCGCCCCCTCAATAGGGAGTGCCGGCGCCTCTCTCGTGGACCAACTCAACTCCTTTTACGCGCTGTTCGGTGCAAACAGTAGCGAAGCTAGCTCACTAACGCACCGCTCGTCGTGGAGGGGGGGGGCATCCGCGGGGGGGGGCACTCTCTCATTGACGGAACACAGTGCGAGAAGAGCATTTATGCGGGTGAACACCAGAAAAGCAGCTGGCCCAGATGGGATAACAGGACGGATACTTAAGTCCTGTGCTAACCAGCTAGCCCCAGTGGTCACCACCATATTTAATCTATCCCTGGCTGAGTCCGTGGTCCCTGCCTGCTTCAAGATGTCCACTATAATCCCGGTACCAAAAAAATCCTCCCCAGCAGGTCTTAATGACTACAGACCGGTGGCACTCACCTCTGTGGTCATGAAATGTTTTGAGAGGCTGGTTAAGGATTACATTTGTGCCTCCCTACCCAGTGATATGGACCCTTTGCTATTTGCATACAGGCCAAACAGGTCCACTGACGATGCGGCCTCTCAGGTACTACACAACACCCTCTCTCACCTAGACAGCCAGAAGGGGGGCTATGTGAGACTGTTGTTCATTGACTATAGCTCAGCGTTCAACACCATAGTCCCCACCAGACTGGTGGACAAGCTGATCGAGCTGGGTCTGAGCTCCACTCTGAGCGCCTGGATACTGGACTTTCTGAGTGAAAGGCCTCAGGCAGTCAGGGTGGGGGGTCAGACCTCCAACACCATCACCCTGAGTATCGGGTCCCCCCAGGGCTGTGTTCTGAGCCCCCTGCTGTATTCACTCTACACACATGACTGTGTGGCCAAGTTCAGCTCCAACTCCATAGTGAAGTTTGCGGACGACACAGTGGTGGTGGGGCTGATCTCTGACAACGACGAGAAGGCCTACCGGGAGGAGGTTGATGCACTGGCATGCTGGTGTCAGGACAACAGCCTGCTCCTGAACATTGGTAAAACTAGAGCCATATGAAATCCACGTTCATGGAATCGCGGACGGAATCGCGGAATTGACCAATAAAAATGGAATCAACTGCAAAACGTGGAATATTGCAGAATTTGGCGAAATCTGGACTGAAATTCCGTTTTCGGGTGGAACGTTTGGTGCAAAGCAAACATGGCCGGGGACCACTGCGTGTTACACACAACACAGCAGTGTCTAAGCGTCTGCCGTCTGGCTGCTTCGGTGTTAACGTCGTCAAGAAGCTAAGAAATTCCGCAATAAGCCCTAAATTCAGAGCAGAGCAGTATCCTAATGACTTTTATGCCTCCGGCGATAAGGTGTTTTGCTAATTCTGTCAACGTACCATGGACTGGACCCGCAAAAACATGTGCGACACTATTGTGATTAAATAGCTATGTAATGTTACAGTACACACTAGGGGTGGGAATCGCCAGAGACCTCACGATACGATACTATCGCGATACTTGCGTCACGATACGATAGTATCGCGACACTAAATATATCGCGATATTAATATTGCAATTATTATTATATATATTTCTTTTATCAATTTTTTGTATTACCTTTTTTAAACTGCAAAGTAAAACTTTGTCAACATGCTTTATCTAATAAAATAAAGTTCAGTCTGTTCATCTCACTTCAATAATTTGTATTGGAGAACATGGTATTTTCTCAAGCAGACAGATGCTTGACTGTAATCTGTGTTGCATGTACCTGACAAACTGAACTGTTTGTATTAGTCATATTCCAACTTAACTGAATGCACATGTGTGCGTGTGTGGACTACTGTACTATTACAGGTATTGAAATGAACAATTCCCCCCGCATTTCACTGTATACCTGTATGCCGTGACAAATAAAACTCTTGTATCTTGTAATGCAACTTCCTTATACAAAAAAAATTTAAATAATAATTTTTTATGAATAATTAAATATAGATACTTGGCGTCCCTGTATCGATACAGT
The DNA here is from genome assembly GCF_963971535.1 of Notolepis coatsorum. NCBI lineage: Eukaryota > Metazoa > Chordata > Actinopteri > Aulopiformes > Paralepididae > Notolepis > Notolepis coatsorum. The sequence goes on along the minus strand of NC_140183.1, from coordinate 54,950,900 downwards.
ATCGCCACGCAAAGTATCGCGATACTACTATGTATAGATTTTTTCCCCCACCCCTAGTACACACCATATAAACAATATAGTAGTGAAAATGGGAAGAGGGATTTCTGTTGTTAAAAGATGTGCTCAATTGTTACCACTAAATTCTATCCAACAGGTAATTCAAGCTCTGGTTTTGTCAAATCTTGACTATTGTCCTGCAGTATGGTCGAATGTAACGACGAATAAACTGAAAAAATTACAAATGGTACAAAACAAAGCAGCACGTATAGTGCTTCACTGTGAGTACAGAACTAATGTTGCAGCGATGCACAGTTGTTTAACTTGGTTACTTGTCAAACATAAGTTACTCTGCTCACTCATTGTATTCACTAGGAATATTCTTGTTACAAAGATCCCCTCAATTTTATATAACAATTCATCTATAAGTCTTGACAGACAACCATTCCACCAGACATGCTCCTGCACGAGGTTTTACACTTCCAAAAGTGAGGTCGAATGCAATGAAGCGAACTGTCATGTTCCGTGGTATGCAGGAATGGAACTCTCTTCCCAGACATGTTAAAGGAAAACTCCAACATTTTGGGAAATTAGCTTATTTGCCATCTTCCCTGGAGTTAGACAAGAAGATACATACCCTTTTCTTCTCTGTGCGTGCATTTATCTTAGGGAACAGCCGCTCCGTTAGCGTAGCTTAGCTTCATCACTGGAAGTTGGTCAGACTTGTACCCTGACATTCCCTACAGTGCCCTACAGTCACGAAATACACTCCAAATACAACTCCAAAACGTTCCTGTAAACATGTTGTGACCTGTGTATTTACCACGTGGAGAAATAAAAAATAATTGAATTAGACAATTACGTTTTCTAAGCAAATATACTCGGAACTATTTTTTCCCGAACCACTCTTCTCTGGGCGCAGTGAGTGATTTCAACGTGACGCCGTGTTTGTTTACATTCTCATTCATTCAAAGGATCCGAACTGATTGAAGTTTATGGATACCATGACTTAAAATCCTCTTACCTTGACGATTAAAAGCCTTAAAAACAGTATTCCCATGGCTGGTCTTGATATCCTGCACGCTAACGGAGCTAACCAGCAACCGGGCACTCAAGCAGATAACGAGGGTAGTAACTTCTGCTTGGGGAGTTCCAAAATAAAAGAGCGAGGTCTATAGCAGCGGAAATACGTTTATTTTGTACATGATCTAACGTTAACACGAACCTAAACTAACGTTATTTTGTACATGATCTAACGTTAACACGAACTTAAACTAACGTTAGTTTAGGTTCGTGTTAACGTTAGATCATGTACAAAATAAACTTATTTCCGCTGCTATAGACATCGCTCTTTTATTTTGGAACTCCCCGACCGGAAGTTAGCCTAGTTATCGGTTAGTGTCCGCCCGGTTCTGTGTTTGTTGGTTAGCTCCGTTAGCTAGCAGTATATCAAAACCAGCCATGGGAATACTGTTTTCTAACTGGAGGAGAAAGATCCCAATTATTTGACGCCGATCTCCTACATCCATTTCCGGTTTGTATGGCGCAATAAACGCCAAAATCATATCGATTATTACGTTTAGAAAGCGATCCAAATGCACTATAGTGTTTGTCTGGAGTCCCGTAACAAGATGCGACTGCCGGAGGGATTTCCTCGACGCACCGATCGGCACCGGTTTTGGCGAGAGTGTAACTCGCCCGACCATCCACCAGGCGGTGGTATTGAGGTGTTGCAATCTCATACAGGGTCCCGCTGGAGTCCGGAGGTTGGCTGGATGAATTATGAATGCCATGGCGAAAAAATGAAATATTGATCCCAAAAACGGCGTACGCCGTTGTTGGCGTTCAACGCATTGCGGGCAAAAGCGGCATAAGTCGTTTTTTTTTTGTGACCAATGTGTTAAGGAAGTTCAGAGTATCGGGGAAGATACTCCAGTCCTTCTACTCCGGAGCTGTAGAGAGCATCTTGACTGGAAACATCACTGCCTGGTATGGAACCAGCAAGGCACAGGACAAGAAGGCCCTACAGAGAGTGGTGCGCTCAGCTGAGCGTACTACGGGTATTGCACTACCACCCCTGCAGGTCTTATATAACAAGAGGTGCAAATCCAGAGCCTGCAGAATAATGAAAGACCCTCACCACCCCAACAACAGCCTGTTCAAGCTGCTGCGGTCAGGCAAACGCCTGCGAACACCAGCAACTAGGACAGAGAGACTCCGGCTCAGCTTCTTCCCCCAGGGCCCAGGCCCAGCGTTTCCGTTAGCCGGTAATTACCGGTATTTGACCGGCAAAATATGTTGAAGTCCGAATATTTAAATCTCTCCGGTCATAATGTCTGGTGAAAATAATTCCTCTAAGCACAATTTTATTATTTGAATTGTATTAAAATAGGCTAAAATTAAATAGCCTATGCGATGAACGAAACAATCATTACATTTGTTTCATTGTTGCTTCACTCTGATAAAGCGCGGATGGCGCCGCTCAGATGTGAATCTTTTTTTTTCTTTCTTTTTTTGAGCCTGTCTGGCCAGCCACCATAACGACAAACAGGTATACGAGCGAGAGAGAGAGATGGCCAAACAAGCTAAACTTAACAAATATTTCATGAAACCAAGCACAAGCAGGTCTAATAATAATGACATTGACAACGAAGATGAGTCTTCTGAAGTCAGAGACCGCCGATGCTCCCGCGGAAAATAAACAGAAAAGTCGAGCGTTCAGGCGGCGGCCCGAGTGGAAAGTTAAATTCTCCTGGCTGAGGTACGACATTATAGTCTAGTAGTCTAGCCTCTATGATGTACGAGAGATAACATTGATTGAACGTACACAAAGTACACTTTATTGATTGAACCACAAAGAGCATCCCCAGTCTGCTGCTACCGTTGCGAGCCTCGCAGACGTCCGTCCACCTGTTCCAATGGGGATATATCAAAGTCGAACCAACCAGACAACCCGCTGTTCTCGCACAACGAGAGACGGGATGAGTGAGTGTTGACATTTTTTAATCATATGCAACTGTTGGTTGACTGCCGTGTCACATAGTAATGCATATTATTGATTATAACTAAATGTAATGAAATCAACAAATGCGTTACGAGCATGTGGCTCGTCCTCTCTGCATGTGGCGACGAGCTAGCAAACGAGGCAATGTGATGATCAACTACAGTTTGCTGTGTGTGAAGTTGAACATTATGATATGTGTGACGTGTCTGATACAACGAGGTGAAGCGATGTCGACTCGAGATTCATTTGGGGGTGCGTGTGACAGCTGCTGCAGCGGGAGCCTGCGGGGCGGGAGCTTGATGCTGGATTAGTGTATCGCACTAACTTGGGAGGCGATAGATAGTAATTTGATTCTGCAAATCAATTTCTCATTCTTCGCTTGATGTAATTAATACAAATGTCCAATATAACGGAATTCGTTAGCTCATAAAAATGTGATTATAACAGACTGCTGTTTAAAACTCTGACCGGAATTTCTCGAATATGTCCGGAGATAGAAATCTTGCAGGACACCCAGACCGGCACGAATATGTTCTAACGGAAACGCTGCCCAGGCCATCAGAGTCTTGAACACTGAACTCTCCACACACAAGCACACATGAGCACACACACAACACACATACTGTATACGCTCACACACTAACAGTCACTTTAGCATGAACACACACATGCTCACGCTCACACTCAACGGTCACTTTACACAACGAAAAGGTCACTTTAAAAAGAAAAAAGAACGGGAGTGGTTCTTGTATAGTAAATAGATGGATATAGCAAGATAGCATAAGGATAATAGTATAACTGTAGATTGTATAGTATAGTATTGTATAGTAGTGTACATAAGACCCAGTGCCTCATCTGTAGCTAACATTGTATTGCACTATCGCAGGACCTTAGCATGTCTTTTACCATGCTTTTTGTAAACTTTATGTATACCTGTTATGTGTTATTCTTATTACTTGTATTATTGCACAAATGTCTTATTCTTATTACTTGTATTATTGCACAATCGCTGCAGGCATGACCTCCCGCGTTTCACTATATGCTTGTATGCCGTGACAAATAAAACTCTTGACTTGAAGCATTTTAACAACCCTCTGGAATCTATTGACACGCTGACCGACACTGCAGTCTTTAACAGGCTCTAGCCCATTAGTTTCCAAGCTAACAGTATCACGTGAAACTAGAGGTTGTGAGGCATCCGTAAGTACCAATTATACAATGGCATGCAAATTTCTCTATTCTGATTGGCTGAAACAGTCAAGTTAGACGTGGTTATTTCTCATAACCCGCGCTCGTGATCCCAGAACCCGCCCACAACCGAATTACAATCACTCCGCCAGATCGACTTTTTCATAGGAAAAACCAAGATGGCGGACAATAATCTTTACGAATGGATGTGTTGAAAGCGTCATAGCGACTAATTCAAAAACTATTCTGTCACGGCGAATGTGTTAGTTTCTTACACAATGTTGGATTATGTAATTGGTGGGTCATGAGTAATTGTGGAACAAAATATAAATCGCGGGAAGTCTGTTGTTAGATGCCATTCGTCAAAAGGACATTAATTTCACTGTTAATAAATATTTCAAGCAATCAATCAATCAAACCAATAACACATGCTCACGTGGAGGTGCACTGTTTTAAGTGAGCGTGTGTTATTGGATTGATTGAAAATTGTATTAATGTCCACCTTGTTTCAAACTGGTTATGCTTAGGCCCTCTTTCGAAGTCGCCCTCTTTCGAAGTCGGTTATGCTTAGAGTTTATCTTTAGAGCAGGGCGATAGACCACCAGCCCTGATTCCAAAGCATAACAGACTTCGAAAGAGGGCGACTTCGAAAGAGGGCCTAAGCATAACCAGTTCGAAACAAGGCGGACATTAATAAAATGTTCAATCAATCCAATAACCCATGCTCACTTAAAACAGCGCATCTCCGAGCTGCTTCTATATAAAGTAGGTAAAAAAAAAAAAAAATGCCTCCTATAGGGAGGCAACTTCTCTTCTTTTTTAAAACCTACTAGGTTCCAAAAAAAATGTACTATAGGAGGCAATTGTATAAAGATGTAAGCACAGTCTATCTGTAATACAATTTTCAATCAATCAATCCCATAACCCACGCTCACTTCATTCTTAGATGGAATGCCTTGAAACAGCGCTGCTTCTACACACGGAGGCAACGTCTCTTCTTTTTTTTTAACTACTTTTTCTGCGGATGGTTGTCAATAAATCTTCAATTAATGTGCGTTTATTGTATAGCAATAAGGTTGGATGAATGCGCCAGTTGTATAAAAGCCATTACACCACGTAACGTGGGTTATGAGAATTATACCATGCCTAGGGGGGTCTAACGACCACCCCTAGGCATGGTCTAATTCTCATAACCGACTCCTGCGCGTGATGTAATGCTTTGGTGTGTCATTCAAGTCAAGTGTCAAGTCTAAGTGTTTATTAATCCGCTGGGCGAAATTCATGGTGTCATAGCAGTGTTGGGGAGGGGAGGTATGGGCAGAAAAGACATTGTGCTTGTTGTGAAGGATCAGATTAAACCGAATATGTATATTTATTTATATATATATATTTAATTGTATTTGTATATCGTTTGATATCCCCTGTATATTCCTTGTACAATATGCATTGAATATCCCCGTTTCTACTAAACAGCCCATAATAGTTTCATTCTACCATTGGACGAGAACCTGGCGCCAGGTTGCCATACCCCTAGGTCCAAGTTCAATCGTGCCGCCTAACATGTCGAGGCAACCCCCGGTTCCGCGCAGTAATATGCCGGGCGAAATACGAATGGTACTATTTGTTCATAGCGCATATATATATGGCGCTCGTAAAGTAGAACTTTCTTTTAGTCCAGTTCTTTACCCTCCAACAGAGTGACAGACGCAAAAGCCTCCCCACGACGCACGTGCGGTGTAGTAGGGCCTACTTGGCCCAGAATAGGCATTGAGATATCGTGTAGATTAATAGTTGAATGGTCATAGTTTGGCACCATACCGTCGAGTTGGACGTATTCTATTAAGCTAATAATAGTCTATTTATGTATGGTGCATCGTTCGGTTCGAGTTCTACAGTTATCAGTACCCCCATCGTTCCTGACGTTATCTGGACGCTTATCCAGGCTGGTCAGACCCCTAGTGGTGATTGCATCCGAGGAGCTCCGGGTCAAGAGCGACTGGACCTGTATATTGGATTACTCTACCCAACGACGGCGAGCCTTCCACGGCTCTTGGATTATGCTTTGTGTGCTTTGATTATTCCATGGATAAAGGCCAACACTGCCGAGTGTTGGAATTACCCCCCGGAGAGGACTCCAGGTGAGGCGGCGCTCTACACGTGAGGTCGCACCACGTCTCTCCGTTGTGGACCGGCAGATACCGTTCCACAGAGGGTCCAGCTGTATTCGTCTGCGGCCCGAGGTTCTGTGGGCACTGTGTCCAAGACTTTGGATTCTCCCAAGACACCGTCGGCCAGATGGGATACCGCCAGCGGCTTCTCTAACCCCCCCCCTCCTACTGTCTTACAACCAGCGGGACCCCCCCCCCCCCCTTAGTGTATCCAGCTATAATCATTTAAGTACCATCGCTATCGTTTCCTAAATATTCCAGGTTGTATACTTACTCCCTGCGCAACCAGAGATTGGACATTCAATGTTGATTTACCTACGAATACTCATTTGCCATAAAAGTGCATATTCAATATTTCAAATCATAAATGTAATTAAGTGAATGTTGTATACACCTTTTGCTGTATTAAATATTCGATTTGGTACATTTGTGTTGGTTCGTTTCATCAGGTGGGAAAGTGTTCATCATACTTATATCTTGTACTGGGTGGCCAGAAGTTAAAGTACATGAGGTAGTGGTATTAAATATCATATCTAACAATACAGTCAGGGAATTGTACCCCTCAGCTACAGTGCTAGTAATAAATATCATGCTAGTTTGCCCGGGAAGGGGGCTATATGTTGAGCTAAATTATGACAGAAATAATTGGCATGATCATTTTCAAAGGGGTTTCTTGTGACCGTTCATAATGCACTCAAATTAACCACGAGAGCCTCACCTTTACTGCAGAATCCAATCTATGCCTAGTCCCATGCAATGTTATGGCAGAACCATGAAGTAAGGTCATCGTCATGATGTGTTTTTCACTTTATATATATATATACAGTGATGTACCTGAACGCATTCAATGAATGATCGTTCATGAACTCGTTCATATTTTGGGCGAACGTGAACTGAACGTACTGTATTTCCGCTAGATGAACGTAATTGTGAACGCGTTCATTCTCGGCGCCCTTTTAAAATGTGTGAACTGAACTAGTTCATGTAGAAAGTGAACTTTCCCAATACTGTATATATATATATATATATATATATATATATATATATATATACCGTAATTCCTCTAATAGTAACCCCGGCTTGTATTTGTTTCAACTGTAGCGGATACCAGGCTTGTATTAGGAGGAGGCATGTATAAGAGAGAGGCCTATATTTAAAATTTTCAAACGGATCATAATGAATAAATCAACATTTTGTGTCAGTTTGAACCCAGTAAAATGTACTGGGTTCATGTATTGAAACCAAGTACTGTATGAAATACGGTAGTAAACAGTGCAATTACAGGTGGTCAAAAAAAGTTAAATAAAGTAAAATAGTGCAATCACAATACTGGTATAATAATAATAACTTAGTTTTATACAATTCTGAGGTAGGCTTACTCTCTTGGTAAACATTAACACCATACCATTATATGGTATTTACTGCACAGCCAGGCCAGCCTATAACAACAATAACAAAATATATTGCCTATGGTAAATCCGTTGAGGGAAATACCGTAATTCCTCTAATATACATGAAACCCGGCTTGTATTAGGAGGCCGGCTTATAATTGCTTAGCTCAACAGCGCACCCGGTCATTAATAGAGACCCGGTTTTTAATTGAATACCGGTTACTATTAGAGGAATTACGGTATATATATATATATACACAGTATAATCAGTTGTGTCTTCATATGTGCCACTGAGGAAATTGTTGCAAACCGTACATTGAATCAAACATTATAATGAGTTTCATAGGCCTATCTATCCAGGTTGCCCAGTTACATGCACAACTGGCCTATTAAACTCAGGTTGAACGCCCTTTCATTGGAAGAAATACAGACGATGTCATAACAGAGATGTGCAAAGACCAAGGGACAGAAGGCCATGGTGGACATTAGACAAACAAGCAGTAAATTGCACAAATTTGATAGTGGTCTGGAACAAAGGTGGGGTCTGGTAATCTCTCATCCTCAGCCTGAATTTTTCTTTTACTTTTATTCATTATTTTTTCCATTATTTTAATCTATTTTATTTTTCATGTTCTTCCATTTCATTGGTTGTTTTATTCATTTTAATTGTTTTATTCATTTAACTTTGTTTTTATCTCCTGTAGCACTTTGAGATTTTTACAAATGTAAAGTGCGGTACAAATTGAATTTATTATTATTATCATTACAGAGAACTAATGATCAAGGCATTCTGCAAAGTCTCAGCCAATTAAGCTACTGATAAACAACTGTACAATTTCCAACATTATTCATGCATTAACACTTTGGATGCCAAAAAAACGTAAAAAGTCATTTTTGGATAGTTTTTCCTTTTTTCCCCCCGATATTTTTATTCATTATCCATCCAGGGACATTGGTGTTACCATAGGGAATGAGTGAGATCGCCAAAGTGCAATACCGGCACTATCACTCCAACTTCCACTCAAAGGCCAGAGGAGCGGCCATATTAATTGATAAGAACATACCATGTACTATGTACTATACCGCCGCCTGGTGGATTTCGGGCGAGTTGCACTCCACTCTAAACCGGAATTGGCGCTCTGTGCATCGGGGAAAAAGCTCCGGCAGAGATATCTTGTAACGTGGATCTCAGACAAACACTCGAGTGCATGGGATCGCTTTCGAGACGCAAGAATCAATATGCTTTCGGCGTTTATTGCTTCATACAAACTGAAAATGGATCTAGCAGATCGACATCAAATAATTGGAATTTTTTTTTCACCAGACGCATCGGCCACAGGTAAGGGGAATCTAACGTTATTTCTGGCTCGATTGTCCATTTATTTCATTGCAATCTATCCGATCGACGTATGGTGTCGTACTAAAGAAAGCCGTTAGTGACAATCAAGGAATCATAAACGACCCCCCCCCCATCACGCATGATTGAGCATAAAGGCCTCTGCATGCTACAGAAACTTCAAAGCAACTGCAACACAACATCGACAAAGCAACAGTGTTTTAGACACTCTGCCTTTATGCTTCTGCAACATCGACGCGCAAAGTTAGTTTAACTAAAGTTAGTTTAGGTCCGTGTTAACGTTAGATAATGTACAAAATAAACGTATTTCCGGTGATTTTAGACGTCGCTCTTTTATTTTGAAATCCCCCGACCGGAAGTGTTATAGTGTCTGTTGCTAGCAGCTTGACTTTCTGTGCTTTTCGAGCTAACGTTACCGTAACATCATTAGTTTCCAATGGAGAGGACCTCGGCTCACATGCAGCTCAAACTACCTATTGGAATAAATTAATTGATTGATGTTTAACTTGTCCCTGTGTGTGTCCAGTCATTTCGACTAGCAAACGTTGTATTTAACGTTAAAGTTACCTCAGGATACCATTGTATTTAGTTGGTTAGCTATGTAGCTAATGTGGATAGCATTTTGTATAGCACCAATGCTAGCTGGCTGGCTACAGCTTTATTTACTAAATTATGGAGGCTTTTTAATCGTCAAGGTAAGAGAGGATTTGTCATGATCAACTGAAGGCGTATGCTATGGAACAATATGTGCTTGGGTTTTCAGAAAAAGGCCAGCTATGTGACGCTAATTATTTAGCATCAACGCTGGCTGGCTACAACAATGGCGGATGGTATTCTCTGCGAGACCAATATTATTCTATGACAGCCCCGCCCCCATTCGCTAACCAACCAATCACTGCTACGCAATATCAACGCAACGGTTGTTTAGGTTAGATTTGGGGGACATGTACACAACGTCCAAGCAACACAGTCTACAAGACCCTAAACAACAACCGCGCTGAAATCGCGCTGATGTTGTGTTGAAGTTGCTTTGAAGTTGCTGTAGCATGTAGAGGCCTTAATGTATAGCGATCATATGTATTAAACGCCTTAAACAACTGACAAACGAGATTCTGGAGCTAGATAGACTACATAGCCACTTGCCATCAGCTGACACATTGAAAAAACGTATGTCACTACGGACTGAGTTTGATCTCCTGTCAATGCGACAGGCTGAGTACCTCATCACTAAATCGCGACATGGGTATTATGAACACGGAGAAAAGGCCGGACGGATACTTGCCCATCAGTTGCGACAAAGAACTGCCAATCAGACCATCCCCACTATTAATGACGGGCGGGGTTCAAAAGCCACCGATAACCTTAAAATTAATACATGCTTCCAAACTTTCTACCAATCATTATACACCTCAGATTCGCAAGCGGGCCCCTCCACACTGGACGATTTTTATAAAACCCTTCATGTCCCTACAGTTGACCCAGAGATGGCCGCAGATCTGGAGGAGGACCTTACGGTCGCGGAGGTTACGTCAGCAATTAGATCTATGCAAAGTGGCAAATCTCCGGGACCAGACGGATACCCTACAGACTTTTACAAAATATTCTCAGTCCAGCTCTCCCCGCTGCTACTGTCCGTCTTTGATGAATCACTCAACAAACTCCCTTCCTCCAACCATGCGCCAAGCAGTTATCTACTTAATCCTTAAAAAAGACAAGAATCCACTTGAATACGGCTCGTTCCGTCCAATTTCCCTTCTCAATGCCGATTTCAAGGTCCTCGCTAAGGTTCTGGCTCGTTGTTTGGAGGGGGTTCTCCCCTCCATCATCTCGCCAGACCAAACAGGCTTTATCAAGAACCGGTACTCTCTTTAACATCAGACGCCTCCTAAATATCCTCTATAGCCCCTCTCCACCCGGAACACCTGAGGTGGTTCTTTCTCTCGATGCTGAAAAGGCGTTCGACCGGGTGGAGTGGGGCTATCTTTTCCACGCACTGGAGAGGTTTGGATTTGGCCCTAAACTCATAGCTTGGATAAAAATTCTATACACATCCTCGATGGCTGCCGTTCGCACCAACAGCAATCTATCCACTTACTTTGAACTCCATAGGGGCACGAGAAAGGGATGTGCCTTATCTCCACTCCTTTTTGCGATCGCAATGGAGCCACTGGCACTGAGGCAGAACACCGATATCAAAGGGATCATGCGTGCAGGTGCGGAGCATAAAGTCTCGCTTTACGCGGACGATATGCTGTTGTATATATCACAACCCCAAACGAGTCTTCCCCAGTTAATGGCCCTACTTACAGACGTCGGCAAAATATCTGACTACAAAATCAACATTCAAAAAAGCGATAAAAAGAACTACGCTGCAGAGACCTCGCGCAATGGGTGGGATGGCGCTTCCCAACTTTATTTATTATTACTGGACAGCAAATATAAGATCATTACTATACTGGGCAAAAAGCGAGGACACGGCCCCCTGGTGGACAGTACTGGAGGGCAGTACTGTTGAAGGGCATCTGTTGGGCATCTGTTGAATCCACCTCCCTAACAGCCTTACTGTGCGCTAAACTCCCGTTCACACAGCCCATGTCTAGCTTTACCTCTAATCCAGTTGTCATTCACTCGATAAAAGTGTGGAACCAATTTAGAAGATCCTTTTCCCTTAAGGAACTATCGCTAGCTGCACCAATCGTAAGAAACCACATGTTTATTCCCTCAACAATGGATAGGTCTTTCGACAGTTGGGTTGGAAGGGGAGTGATCACGTTGTCTGACCTCTATATAGACGATAACTTTGCCTCCTTTGAACAGCTGGTACAGAGATACAAAATTCCTAGGTCACATTTCTATAAATATCTACAGCTCTGGAGCTTTGTAACCTCAAGCTCGGACTGCTACCCATTGTGTCCTCCTGCCTCTCTCTTAGACGCAATCTTGAACTGTAAACTGATCCAGAAACAAGCTATAAGTAGAATTTACGAATGACTTAATAGAAGCAACTTGATACCTCTAGATCTCCTTAGGGGCAAATGGGAGACGGACTTAGATGAGCCAATCACAGAAGACACATGGGACAGAATAATTTTCTCTTCCTCCATCTGCCTTAAACATGCTGTTATCCAATTTAAAATTGTACACCGGCTGCACTGGTCTAAAGACAGACTCTCTCAAATATATCCTGACGTATATCCTCTGTGTGATCATTGCAGACAGGCTCCAGCCACTCTGCTCCACATGTTCTGGACGTGTCCAAAGCTACACACCTTTTGGCAAGCCATCTTTGACACCTTCTCTAAAATATTTGGAAAGATAGTAGAGCAATCTCCATATATTGCAATATTTGGAGTGGCCCCAACGGACATCCACTTTAGATGGTGGGAATCTAGAATACTGGCCTTCTGTTCACTCTTGGCCAGGAGACTAATACTGTTCAAATGGAAAGACCCAGGTTCGCCTGTGTACGGCCACTGGATGAGAGAAGTCATGTATCATATTAAACTGGAGAAGATCAGGTATACTGTCAGAGGTTGTACCGAAAAATTCCACAATATTTGGGATCCTTTCCTGACTTTCTTTGAGGGTATGGAAGCGGATAATGTGACAGACGATTTGACTTGCCCTCCTCATTTCTTGGCTTCTTATTATATTCTTCTATGTTCTTATTTTTCTCTTTCTCTATCTGCAGAATACAAGAGATGCATATATGCATTACTGTCTGGTGATTTAAAAGGAAAAACAATGATTAAGAAATGCTTCAAGATATTTAAGAATGATATTGTCTGGTATAGGGGTGTGGGGAGAGGAGGGTGGGATGGCTTTATTTTACTTTTTCTTTTCTTTTGGCCCATGTGGGTTTGAATGTAAAAACAGAATTTTCAAAAAAAATAACTCTATCAAAACAAAAGTGCAATACCGGCCGCATCCAGCTAGACGGCGGCATCAAGCACCCTTTGAAACCTTGTATCTTGGCCTGTGTGTCGATTATTATGTCTCCGTCGGACTTTTCTTTGTCAGGCGAATGGAACGGTTATAATGATCGGATTGAGATGCGTCAAATGCTCCCGATGCATGATGTGTGGTGGATTATGTTGGCGACACAATGGACATCAATACTTGGAATCGCGATCAGATAATTGGAATATTCTTTTTGGGGTACATCCTAGTGAAGGTTAGGGCTATATGAAATCATTCCTGCGTTGATCCAACCATGTCTTCACCCCGATCGGAACGTATGTGTGTAACGTTACTCCACAACGTATGCCGTTGGTGACGATCAAAGCATCAAAAAACGACCCCCCGCCCCCCTTTCATGCATTCATGATGAAACATAATACCTACTAACTCAATTTGATTTTAGAATAGTAGCTAGTCCAGGCAAGAAACGGCAACGGTTATAGTGGAATTGACGTATAAGGCTATAACTCAGCATTTCGGGAATTACCCCAGACCGATCTAAAAATACACTTATATTCACCACGGTATAACACGTGAATGTATGCATGGAAAAATTATCTCTTTTTTGCATCTTGACCGGAAGAAAGTGACTGTCAAATGACCATAGTATTGTATCCATGGCTATAATATAGAATATAGATTTAGCTCTACAAACAAGGTGACGCACTCCTATCTTTTAAAGCGTTTGCACTGTTCATAATCCTGCATTAGCTGTGACTTACCAACACTGTTAATTGCCCCCTAATTGCGCGCCATCTATGAGACTTAAGAATAGGGTTCCCAATATCCAGATTTTCTTTTCTTTTTTACCAGGAACATTGGTCATGAAGTCCGACATATTTAAATCTCTCCGGTCGTAATGTCCAATGAAAATAATTCCAAAACTGGCCACGTTAGCTTGCTTGATCCCCGTCTCCACCGTTTCACTACACAGCGGAGCTGTGGCACTGTCCGCAGTGCTGAACTGGACAGCGGCGAAGCAACTGAGAAGTCTAATTTCTTTCTCAAACATTCACTTATACAAAAACTGAAATGGATATACAGTACCAGTCAAAGGTTTGGACACACCTTCTCACTGAACTGAATGAGAAGGTGTGTCCAAACATTTGACTGGTACTGTATATCTTCAGAAGGGTTCATTTAACTTGACTCAACAACACAGGCAACAGTCCGAGTAGAATAAACACAGATAATATTTGACCAAAATGTCTCCCATTTGTCAGAGATATTGAAATCTACACGTGGAGCCGCACCAACGGAAACGGGGCTTAACACTTTGAATGCCCATCACGAGATATCTCGGGTTATCAGCCCGCCCCCTGAATGCCCATCACGAGAACTCTCGTGATTTTTTTTTATTAGCGATCTGAATTCATATTTCATCAACCGAGTCTACCGTTGGTAAACCTGCCCCACCAGGCGCTCAGATGTGAAAATAGGGCCCCCTATCGTCTCCCAGATGGTAATGCACCCTTTTTGGATTGGACTCAATGAAAATGGATGAGAAAAAAAAACTCTGGAATACACATTTTACTTCTCACGCATGTAACCGGAGCCGATCAGATTCATTGTGGACCCTCAGCACAGCATGTAATGTGTTTTACAGTATACGCATTGGATCAATAAAAGGATTGATTTTTGGAATGGCGATCAGGAATTGGAATAATCCATTTGGATACCATCTGATCTCAGGTAAGGAATCTATTTTACCAGTCTTAGGATAATCAGACCTGTTTTCACGGAGATATAAGCTTTTCCCCTATATGTGATATTGCTGTTTGACTGTACGAGCGATCAGGAACTAAGAGAATCGATTTTCAGCTCACGGCACCAGCGTGCATACGTACACATATACTATCGATAATCTAGCATTTATTTGAAAACGATTCATAAATAGGCCGAAAAATGACAACGTTCTAGAATATTACAGTACAGGGCGTTTATCACAGATTCTTTTTTTCCCCCTTGAAAATAAGGGCTTTTCAAAATGCTATAAAACGGAAATGAACCGATAAAAAAACAATCCGCTTCGACAATGTTGACTGGAAAATGAGTCATTGATAAGCGACGGGCAGATTAGACACATAGCCATAATTTAAAACATAGATTAGGCGATATTAATGCTAACATTGAAGTGGATGGTGGGCATTCAAGCACTAAATGTGCGCCCCCTGCTGGGCACTGAAAGTGTTAAGAGCCAAAACAAATGGGTATGGGTCACCTACCCCAATCTCAAGCAGTGAGCTGACAGGCTTGTGGTCGCTGGTCCTCAGAGTCATGTGACTCTGGTAATGCACCTGCCTAACCCCCTTCCCTCGCCACAGGATCCGGTCACACCAGGACGGCACGCGACACTTCTCACTGAAAACCAGAGAAGATGACAGAACTCAATACATCTTTTGGTTACCGCCATTACTATGTTTATTTGTAGTAACAGTATGGAACTTGATCTAGGCCTATTAATGGGAGCACCTTGTATCCCACTGGTCGGAGCCAGTGTCATATTTGTAGGTGGGTTGGAATTCGATCTCTCCCTCCACAAAGCCGACGAACACGGCCTTCTCATCAATCTGCCTCTTCAGCTGAGGACCACAGGTAGATTACAGTGTCACCACTCACACCCAACAGCACAGGAAAACAGATACCTACTTCTTTTTCTTTATATAAACGATGGCAAGATGAAACCACAGAGGTTTTACCTGATCATAACTGTGCAGCGTTTCAAAGTCCTTCTTGATGATCAGATCCTTCACGTGGTCGACCTCGAGGTCACCGATTCTGTAGTTCAGGTCCCCGAGCCACAGGACCACACTGGGAGGGAGAGAGGATATGAAGCCTAGGTGATGCACCCTATTCCTACCCTCTTCACTCAGAAGGCTGGACAATCATCGGCATGAGAAAAGTTGCACGTTTTCCTTTTTTTCATTTTACGATGTTTTATAAATTGAGAATATAAATATATTTTGGTAACAACACTTTGTTGACCTTATTCCAGCGCAGGAACCTGAATTGAATAACTGAGGGCGATGCGCTCTTTAGCAACACTAGATACTTAATGGGACATTATGAGTGGAGAAATGAAGGTTTTGTTACTCGTCATCCTCTTCTTTCCAAATGTGCATGAAACTAAATGGTCAATGTGATTGAAAATGATGAGAGCAAATCACAAATCACTGTTGAGTAGAGCTTGTGAATGAGAATATACTGTATTATATTTAGCCAATACAGCAAACCCTACACATTAATCCTAGATATTAATTCTAAACAAATTTCTTTTTACCAAAATTAGCAATGGAGATTTTTAGGATTAAAGGTTTTGGGCAGGGGAGCTAACTCCTAGTAAATAGCTCCTTTTGAAACGGCTAAATCCGTACAAAACGACATCCTAACCCTGTAAACACATGAGTGTTTCCTACTCGTGCTTCATGATGGCGAGCGGCGGCTGGGCGGGGTCCAGCTGGCGGAACTGGAGGCGGCTACAGATGTCCTTGTAGTCCTGGTTCCTCCGCTCGTACTCCTCCACGTGGGCCGCCAGGTGAGAGTTCACCACGCAGACGGAGGAGTTGTGGAAACGGAAACGGATCGCCACCGCACCCTTGTTGCCCTGTGAAAAGAGAGAGAGAAGAGAGAGACAGAGAAGAGAGAGACAGAAAAGAGAGAGAGAGAGAGAGAGAGAGAGAGAGAGAGGGAAAGAGAGGGAAAGAGAGAGACAGAAAGGGAAAAGAGAGGGAGACAGAGAAGAGAGACAGAAGAGAGAGACAGAGAAGAGAGAGGGAAGAGAGACAGAGGGAAATATAGGGAGGAGAGGGGAGAGAGACCGAGGGAGACGGAAAGGGAGAAGAGAGAGAGCGAGAGAGAGACGGAGAAGAGAGACCGAGAAGAGAGACGAGAGAGCAAGAGCGAGAGAGAGAGAAGAGAGAGTGTTTTATTAGACCAGGGGTGCCCAACCTTTTTTGAACCAAGATCTACTTTTTAATTTGCCACCTAGCCGAGAGCTACCAGCCCAAATGTGTCCTACTCTCGGCTAAGATAAGATATTCCTTTATTGATCCCCTTGGGGAAATTCAGGCATAATAGCAGCATGGTGGAAGGGGGGGGGGGGGGGGGGGGGGGGGGGGGGGGGTACAGGTAGTAAAAACAACACAAGCAGTGTAAACAAATAGGTCAATATAATTTACTATCTAACTAACTGAAAAATATATTCAGTGTCATAAGGTGCATAAGGCTAGTATTAGTAGTAATAGTATTACCCATTCAATATGCACATGACAGAAAATATTATATGGCATATAATATTTTCTGTCATGTGCATATTGAATGGTATACCCATTCAATATGCACATGACAGAACATATTATATGCCATATAATATTTTCTGTCATGTGCATATTGAATGGGTAATACTATTACTACTAATACTAGCCTTATGCACCTTATGACACTGTGAATACTGTGAATATATTTTTCAGTTAGTTAGATTCAACTAACTGAAAAATATATTCACAGTGTCATAAGGTGCATAAGGCTAGTATTAGTAGTAATAGTATTACCCATTCAATATGCACATGACAGAAAATATTATATGGCATATAATATTTTCTGTCATGTGCATATTGAATGGGTATATAATATAATATGCTATTTTATATATCATTGTAACAGTGTAGTGTAGGAATTACAAGAATGACAAGACAGTAACTGTAACTTCTCACATTTATTTCACACTCTGCATACACACTGACAACACACACACACTCCGTTCAATGGGCATGAGAAAACATGTGTTTACATTGCCAAAGCAAAAGTGGAACAATACAATCAAAACAAAGATATATGTACAATTAAAAGGGAATAGGAATGATGTGTAAACAGAGCTGTCACATTGCAAAATGGAATACAATCAAAAAACAATTCCACAAAAAGGTCCGTCAACAGTCACTGATAGTTCTCCTTTATCTTGTTTTTTTATTTTATTAAATGTCTCTACCTTAGTGAGAACGCTGGCACTGGGAAGAGGTACCGGTTAGGGATGTCCCGATCGCCTTTTTTTGCTTCCGATCCGATCCCGGTCATGTGATTTTAAATATCTATCGATCCGATCGTTTCCGATCCGATCTTTCACATTAGTAATCAATTTTGACGCATTTTTGTCAGAAACTGGCAGAGCGAGACAAGCCCATCTGTTGCCTATAGTCCGGGGCGCGAGCGCGGAGGCTTTTGTTATTACATTCACCCTGAGAAATGTGCTTCTGCTTCATATGAGAAATATTAAAAGTTTCAATATATGTTTGCACATTAGTATACATTCAGTGTTCGACTTACGTAATGGTCCATTCTGGTCTGAAACGCTGACGATAATCCTCAGTCACGTTATCCTCCAGGTGAAAAGTTAGTCTGAAAACTTCGCCTCCAGCCTGTCCTCCTTGCAAACATTGCAACTGGCTTGACTTTCTATTTTAAAATGCTTAGTTCCAAACCTCTGACATTAAGTCTAGCTGCTCAAGTCAGTGGATATTAACCGTGTTTCGGGAGCGACGTGTTGTACTGTTGTTGTGATGTGGAGCCGGTCTAAATTAAAGGGAATGTGTTTGTTGCAACGGTGTAAATTAAAGGGGAATGTGTTTGTTGTGGACAATTATTCTGCTCTGTGTGACAACAAATACATTAATGATGATATATTATATGTAATTTAAAACCAAAACTAAGGCCTCCGTATGAGTTTAAGACGTGGACATGGTCATGTTTGTTGAATAAAATTTTTCTTTTTTTGACTGCCGATTTTTATTATTATTTTTTCCCGATCCCCGATCCTCTGAAAAGCACGTGATCGACGCCGATCCCGATCACGTGATCGGATCGGGACATCCCTAGTACCGGTAGCTAGTTTTTCAAAGTCTGGGTTGTAGGAGCTGGTTGCAAGCCTCAGGCAGTCCACAAGATGGTCATCTGTCAATGTGGTTCTGTACTTAGTTGGACTTGATGATCTTCATGTGAGAGAAAGCAGACTCACACAGGTAGGTTGATCCAAAATATGCTGTTAAGTTCATGGCACATCTCCTGAGGTTGGGGTACTTCTCAGGCAGCAGTAGCTCCCAGAACTCTGCCTTCATCCCTTGTGTTGCCCTGGC
Source organism: Notolepis coatsorum (assembly GCF_963971535.1). Lineage (NCBI taxonomy): Eukaryota > Metazoa > Chordata > Actinopteri > Aulopiformes > Paralepididae > Notolepis > Notolepis coatsorum. The sequence goes on along the minus strand of NC_140183.1, from coordinate 54,931,707 downwards.
TTTAATCTCAATGTCAGTTTGAAGTGTGAGGATCTCGTTCTCCACAGCATGGCTGTCCAGATTAAACAGTGTGGCCACTTTGGATGTGATGTCATCCACATCTACAGTTCCAAATGGAAAACACATGGAGCTTGCAACAGGTTCAAGTATTGAAAAGTCTGTGAAGCGCTTATCAAATTCTGACAAGATGCTTTGAACTTGCTCCTCATAATGTGTGCAATCAAACTGTGCGGTGTCCTCACCCTGACGTTAAAGTTCTGCTTGCATGTGAGGAAAGTTGCGTAGGTCACTGCGTTGCAGCCTTCTCGCCCACATGGTGAGCTTGCTTTTAAACGCATTCACTTGTGCATCGTTGTATAATGCCGCTCCAAATTACCCTTTTTCGGCACAGCCACGGTTTGTTTGCAAATCAGACAGACTGATTTTGCGTTGAAATAAACAAAAAAGTAAGCCTCCTCCCACTCTTCATGGAAATTATATGTTTTTGGTCTTTTGGCTGCTCCAGTTCTGCTTGCGGCGCTGACGCTGGTGCTATCCGGCTCGTCGGAGGCGCCGTTGGAGCTGCTCCCTGGCGGCGGCAGCTCGTTGGAGGGTCCTGGCTCTGGCGGCAGTGAAGTCTTGCTTGCGTTGTTGAAAAGTAGCGTCCTCTGAATGAACCTCTTTTTAGCTGGTGGTGTTCCATTCATCTTGCAGTTTCGAGTGACTCAAGGCTGGTCTCAGAGCCATGTTTATACTGTACCTGCCAGGTGATGGGCCCGACCCCCACTCATGCCACTCCATGAAAACAAAGGCATCAATTTGCATCCCTATGGGTGAAGCTCGCTGTCCGGAATGTACGGAATGTAGACGGTATCGATTGGCTCAGGCTGCCTGACTGCCTGTTATACACAGGACTGCATGAACATGTGTTGTCCTCCCCTCCAAATCAAATCAAATTAAATGATTTTCCAAAATAATCTCGCGGTCTACTTGAAACCAGCGCGCGATCTACCGGTCGATCGCGATTGACTGGTTGGGCACGACTGTATTAGACAATCAGAGAAATATGTGAACCAAACAAACGATTACAAAAAATAAAGACAACAGAGAGCTGATTTAAGGTAATATGCAGTTAAGATGTGAGCCTCTGGCAGACAGTAATGGAATATTACACAAATATAGTAATGACCTAGTCTGGGCACAGGGCTGCTGTTCACTGCACAGGACATAAAGAAGTCCCTCATTACCACAATGAAAGATGGAGCAGCATTTTTTAAAAGCCTCTCGCTGGACACCAGCCAGCCATCTGCTCCACACTGCAGAGACTGCTAAGTAAGCAAGATGGCGTACGAGACAAGGATATGTTATCCTGCGACGGCCGTGAAGAAGAGCAGTCGCGGGTGAATGGCGCTCCAAGGGAAAACGCCGGCCCAAAAGGGACACACTGGAGACTTTTTGCAGGCGTTTACAGTGGATTGAGCTGCGAGCTAAGCTAGTATAAGTCTGTCCGCCTGTCCATCAGTCTCTCTTGTAGCCAGACTCGTCGGCAGATTGGTTTCGTTTGTTGACTTTCGCCGTCTATAAACCCTTTTGAAACTTGACATAAACGTTCTGAACGGGCAGTTCATTTTCAATACGATAGCGGACAGGAAATACACACGGGCCTCGAGCTGTTGCAAGAGGGTCAGGGTCAGTGACAGCAGCAGAAGCCTCTTTCCTCACCATTCTCCCCATGACGCCGGTGCCCACGGACTCAGCCTCCACCTCCGAGATGAACTCTGCATGTTCCTTCTTCACATAGAACAGAAGCATGATGCCAACCAGACGCACCAGCTTCACCTGCAGCACAGTGGTTACACACACACACACACACACACACACACACACACACACACACACACACACACACACCTAATAAGAGACAGTATCACACAAGATACAGTGAGAAAATAATAGGGCTGTCTTAAATACTTCGAAGCTTCGAAGCTTCGTTCGATGGCACAAGCTTCGAACATTAAAAAAAAATCGAAGTAAAAAAAAATATATATATAAATATTTTTTTCAAAAAAAAAAATCAAATTCTTTACTTCGATTGTGTGTGTGTGTGTGTGTGTGTGTGTGTGTGTGTGTGTGTGTGTGTGTGTGTGTGTGTGTGTGTGTGTGTGTGTGTGTGTGTGTGTGTGTGTGTGTGTGTGTGTGTGTGTACTACCCATCCCAGTTAGGACAGCTGAATCCCGTCCAATCTTTCGCCGTCGACTAAAGACTCACTTCTTCAACCATTATCTGAAATGATTTATAAAAAAAAAAAAAAAAAAATCTAACCGTGACTAACCTTACTGTCATGCACTTGTCCTAATAAACTAACCTACACTGTAACACGCAACACTTTGATGAACATTGTTACTCAGCTGATAGAGTTGTACCCTTCTTGCTGTCTTGTCGTACAGAACTTGTAAGTCGCTTTGGATAAAAGCGTCAGCTAAATGACTAAATGTAAGTGTGCGTGTGTGTGTAGGTGTGTGTGTGTGTAGGTGTGTAGGTGTGTGTGTGTGTGTGTGTGTGTGTGTGTGTGTGTGTGTGTGTGTGTGTGTGTGCGCGCGCGCCTTGTAGAATTCCACACATAAGAAAGAAAGATACTGGGATGAATAAACAAAATAGGAAATAAAATGTAGAAATGCATGCAATACATAAATAAATATGAATCTCCATATATGAAATATAACATTTAGATAAGGTGCTACTGAGATGTTTTGGTGAGTTCTTTGTTTTTTTGTGGAAGTTGCCCTTCTTAAAAATGCATGAACATTCACTGATAATTGGTCTGTAGTGGAGTCTACAAGGTCTACATTGCCGGACCATGTAGAATCCGGACCTTGTAGACTGACATAATTCTGTGCATAGTTTAGTCTACACAGGCCATATTTCAAACAATCAAAATCTTACTTCATTCATCTTAAACATTCTTGATTTGGGGGATTGGTAGTTCCCATGAAATCTGAAGTTGTTCAAACGACAACAGCGATCCACCTTGAATTAAATCACACAGCCGAGTGAAACAGTCACGAAAGGGGCTACTTAATTAATTAATCCAACCCACTTTATTTATAGAGCACATTTAAAAACAACAAAGTTTACGAAAGTGCTGTACAAGTCCCACAACATAAGATAAAAACATTTCGAAGCTTCAAATTAAAATCGAAGCTTGGCCCCGAAGCTTCGATTGCCAAAAAAAGCTTTGAAGGTCAGCCCTAGAAAATAATAACAAATCCTACCATAATCAAACTAAAAGGCAGGGTGGCCTGGCATTTAGAGAGACCATCCTGTTAAAACACAGGTCACAGGTTTGATCCCTGCAACAGCCAATGTGTCGACCGCTATCCAAGTGATGAGCAAGACAGTACCCCTGGCAGCTGGTCCTGTACTCTGAAGCCCTCTGGTGATCTGGTGAAATGCACACATATGCAACGAGGTTCATTCCTTATTTAACTCCATAAAATATGGCAATTGAGGGCTCTAATATTATATATAATAATATATCAATATGAAATAATAAGTATAATAGCCTAAAGAAAAAGGGAAATACAAATCTACTTTAACCGGCAAATTGGTCAGGTAGAAATGTTATACTTTATAGTAGTGAGCCAATAAGCATGTTTGTTACAAGACACAAGGCTGGTGATTGGCCGATTCTTCTGTTTAAGTTTAACCAATCCTAAATGTAACAAGGCCTCTGATTGGTCACATAAATCTGCAAGGTAAGGTATTGAAAAAAATTATAGTTTTGCTATCTGTATCGAATCCCAGGTATTTGTATTAGCACCGGTATTGACCTATGTTGAGATTAAATGTAAATTGAAGAATTTCAGCCCTATAGGGAGGTGTAGTCTGACGTCACTGGTTGTTCCACCCGTATAGGGATTCATCATTGGGAAAATGGATTATTGGCTATTGTAACAATTCTGCCGCATGGAAATTGACAAGCTTCCATTTTTGCACAAAATGAGTTCCCTTCTACCACTAACATTATTGTTTAAGCATTTTTGGTTGAAATAAAGGTAGTTATAAGGTTTTTAATTTGTCGTAAAAAAAGAACTACATTTACCAGTAGGCAGCCTGTTGTTCAGTAGGCAGCCTGTTGTTAGGCTGTCGCCTAATCTACGTCACGGCAAACTGATACCAAGCTAGCTAGCTAGCTAACGTTAACGTTACCCCGCTAAACGTACTAGACGTTAGCAATGTCTACTGTCGTGAACCATTTTAAATTGGGGCATGTAGAGGAGTTTCGGGAACGAGTAAAATGTGCAGGTCCTCTTCTCAGACCTGTGGGGCAAAGCACTGCATGCATCATGCCGGCTAGAAAGCTAGCTAGCTACATGTCACGGCCCGCTGATACCACGATAGCTAACTAACGTTAACGTTACAAGCTCAAAAACCTTATAACTACTACTGTCGTGTCCATAAGTTCCCTGGCAGAATACTTTGTTTGTGAGGACAAAAGTATACAAAGAGGAGAGAACCATTTTAAATCGGGGCATGTGGAGGAGTTTCGGAAAAGGCTAGCAAGCTAGCTAGCTACTAACGTCATGTAAAAAACAATAATGTTATAAACTATACACAATATGTACAACAAAACAATGATTTACATTAGTATTTACAGTGATTTAATATGCAGCGAAATAACGTTATACGATTTAAATTATAAATACAAATATATAAAAAAAATTTAAATGGTGGTTATATGTTACTTTATTTACTAGGTAAATAAACTAGTGTTGGGTGAAACAGATACTAGCAACAGATTCAGGGTCAGTTATTTTCCCATTGTACGAATTGTTAAGCTTATCGAATGTAAGGGAAATCTGATCCTAGGTCTGCGACTAAAGCCAGGAGTCTACGCTGTGGTGACGTCAGTCAGCAGCGCCAAAATGGCAGTGTAGTTCCTCAGTGAACGAAAACATAAATGTTGTTATTTTGCTACGTTTACGATTAACACATTGCCTGCCACGCTTCTATCCATCAATGTAGGCTCACTGCCACCAGTCTAAGCCTATGGATATGTTCACCTTCTTTGCAGGGCTATAACTTTTTAAATTGTATTGCTAAATTGACATTACTATGGCCCATTCAACATCGATTATCTATCGTTCAGGATGTAGGAACGTTATACTTTTTCATTAATAGATTCTTCCAAAAATACCTTCTAGAATATAAGTATGTTTTTATCGTTTTCTGCAGTAATTAGAATAGAATGTGAGTTATAGGCATAAACGCATATATAGATTATCAACTGCCGTTTATTGCGATACACGCTATATTAAAAAATGCAACTGTGCATGATCGTATGCGTTATGATTCATCATGCGCGGATGAAAGGGGGGGGGGGGGTCATTTATAATTCCGTGATCGTCAGTAAATGCTTTATGTAGTATGGGTGATATATTGATCAGAGCGGTTTGCAGTGAAAAGAATAAACAATCAAGCTGAAAGTAATGTTACTGTCCTCTTACCGTTCGCCGATGAGACTGGAGGAAAAAGATCCCACTTATTTGACGTCGATCTACTAGATCCATTTCCGGTTTGTATGGCGCAATAAATGCCCAAATCATATCGATTATTGAGTTATGGCAGCGATCCATATGCACGCCAGTGTGTGTCTGTAGTCCCGCAACGATATGTGACTGCCGGACGGATTTCCCAGATGCACCGAGATCACCAGATCCACTTCCGGTTGTAACTCGCCCAATCATCCACCAGGCGGCGGTATTGAGGCGTTGTGCAGAGTCCCACTGTATCAGCAGAGGCTGGGTGGCGGAATTATGAATGCCATGGCGAAAAAATTTAATATGATCTCAATAACGTCGTACAGCGTGGTCTAGCAGAATTAGCATGGCCAGCAAACACGACGTAAGCCGTTTTTGGCGGTCAATGTGTTAATTGCGAATATTTTCATTTTGAGCTATAGATTGTGGATGAATACAAACAGAAAGGTACACCATGCCAATGTTCATGCTTTATTTCTTTTAAACGAGCCGATTTAGAAATGGGCAAATACATTAAGTGGAACAGAGGGTTGAACAGGAAAAAACTAAAATGACGTAACCACTGACGTCACTTTAGTTTCCCGCGCAGTCCACCCGCATAGGGATTTATCATTGAGAAAATTTACTATTGGCTATTGTAATAATTCTGCCTCATGAACATCATGGTGTAAAAACATCCATTCTTCAGACAGCTGGGCGTACAGTATGCTGTGTCAATTAGGAGGCAGCCGGGTGTGCCGAGCTCACAAGGGCAAAGGGAGGCGGAGAGAAATGACGTGTCATTGTACTGCCGCTGTGTGAGGAGGCACATCTTCATGTACGGCCTTCAGATGAGCGCAAAGAATAGGAGGACGGTTGACTTTAGTCTGCGTTTAGAGAGGAGGGAAGCAATACCACCTAGTAGTAAAGACCGTGGCTGAATCCTAATAAGCAGGAATTGACGCTATGTACTACGCGTTCATGGGTATATTTTTTTATGGAAAAACCTGCAGAGGGTTCTCTCTTTGCACTGAGAACACTGGGCTCTGGGGTAAATTTATCTGACACTTAAATTCTTCAGGAAATTGCTGAAAATGTTAAATCTTCCTTATAAAGAGCCATTCACAGGTCCCTACTGGCTAGGCAGGGGTCGACCGATCTTTTTTTAACAATGACCTGAAAAATCGAAAGGCAGTCAGTCATTAAATTTGATAAAAATGCATACTGAAAATCAAGATCAAGCTAGTTTACCCTTCTGCTCCACGGGAGGTTTATGTCCTCCCTGAGCTTGCAGTTAAGACACAGCGTTACTGTTTGACAGGTGTATCGCCCCAGTAAAACTCCCCACCTGCCAGGCTGCCACTGTCCCCGGAGCGGATCGCGTCCGGCAGAGCGTTTCACTCCGGTAGTGACAGCACGCTCGGGGCGCGCCTCCTCGCCTCACCGAGTAAGTGCGGAAACGATATATAACTATAAATCTTGACAGCCATTGTGGCCGGTAAAAAATAATGTATATATTATATCGACTGTGGTGAGCGAATGCATAGATTAACCTACTGCCCTGTCCTGCGACGAGAGAGGGCGAATGCATGTTCTGGCAGTGACATCATGTTCACTTCAAACCCTGTTGCTGTCCAGTTTTAAACAGTTATATGGTTGCGGTAGACTACAGATGTCCGTTTATACGAAATTCCCCAACTACTAACGTTAAAAATGAAAACGGACAAGTGGAAAACTTGAGGCAGCAGTACCAGTGGGAAAACAACAACAAACAAACCGATCTTTCATCGAGCGACAAGTATGAAGTACACAGGACGAGCTATGGTTGCTACTACTACTGGCTGAATGGACCACTGCATTGAAAACACTGGTCTGAGAGCGGGTGGAGAGAAGGGGAGGTCCTTACTAAGGCATACTTGGCACCAGGATGCAGGCCCTCGGACACGGCCTTCATCCACTCTGGCTCTTTGGGCGTGTCGTTGAAGAAGAAAGCCTCCTTGCTGAGATCCAGCTCTTGGAAGCTGTGGGGCAGAAGATATAAATATCAAGACGTCTTTGAGCCTATCTGTGGTTCAACACTGATAAGTCTCTTCCAACAGTGCTTAAGTTAAAAGGAACGCGCCAATGTTATGAGAAATGCTGCTTACCGCCTTCTCCAGAGTCAGGCAAGAAGATGGATACCAATTTCCTCTCTGAGTTCAGTAGAAAGATATCCGGCCGCAAGCTAGCCTAGCTTAGCACAAATAAATGGAAGTGGATACGGACCACTAGGCTGTTGGCCAAAAAAAATATCGAAAATCCCAGGGTTTTATGCTAGGCTAGTGGTCCGCTTCCATTCATTTGCAGCTGGATAGCTTCCTACTGAACACACAGAGAGGAAATTGGTATCTATCTTCCTGCCTGATTCTGGAGAAGACTGTAAGCAGCATTTCCCATAATGTTGGCGTGTTCCTTTTAACTGAAATGGGAGGCGGGATTAGCATATATGGGTGGGAATATCCTCCTACGTTAAAAGAAAACAGGATCTATGGCTTAATACAGAGGTGTGAGGTTTGAGCAGTCTCTGTGTGTGTGTGTGTGTGTGCCTGTAATGGGAGTGGTGTGCAGAACTGCTGGGCTGTGCAGCAGGGTGGATGTGCAACCGGGCGGATGGGTGTCTTACCCCACGCAGTACATGTCAGGCGGACTGGGGGTGCAGCTCAGCCATGGATGGAGGTTTTCCTTTGGTGTCTGCCCGTTCACATTGTATGTGCCGAGGAAGAAACTGCGAGAGAGAGAGATGAGGGAAGGATGAGTGTGGAGGAGAAAGCAGGGAGGGAGAGAGGTGTGGGGTAGAGCTGCTACTGGGGATTATTTACCATTCATCCAACCATAATTTTCACCAATTAATCCATGCCTATAAATGCTACATTTTCATCCAAAAGGTTTACGTGGATTTTACCCCCCCCCCCCCATGAATGCACAGTGAAACCGAGCTGAAGCCGTGCACTTCAACAGGGTGAAATTCTTCTTCTTCTGTATTTCCATCAGACAAGAAGCTGTGGAACATTTCATCTATGGAATGTTTCGAAACATCCAGATGCAGTCATTTTCAAATCAATTAGATTTTGTAATCAACATACTGGATTCAGATAGTGTGGGGTCAGGGGTTTCATTTTCAACCAGGGTCGTCTTGCCTGAGTGAGGGTTTCCGGCAGAGTATCAGGGTGTTTGGCAAAACTAGTCATTCTCTGTCACCTCTGCAACGGGCAGCGAGAACACCACATTAAAAAAGTGCTGAGAATAATGGGGGAAAAAACACATTTATTTTGGAGCAGTGACTGTTCATGTACAGATACACCAGCAGGGGGCACTGTGGTCTTTAAATAAACTGTCCTGTATAATGTTATACTATGTGATGTGGTTTCTTCAATTCATCTCATACAATAATAAAAAAGAAAAACTCTGATCTGGCTATGTGCACATTATAGTATAGGAAATAGTAGTACATGTCAAGCATAACAAAATATAATTTCTGTCATGCGTTTATGTTTATGTTTATTTAGGATCCCCATTAGCTTTTGCACTTGACAAAAGCTATTCTTCCTGGGGTTCGGCACTTACAACAATACATCAATAATCAATACATTACATCATTATCAACATCAACATCAATTACATCATCAATTACATCATTATCAACATCATTAACAATCTCATCCTCAGTTAGGATGATATTGTACAAGATATTTATTAGTAAAAAGTATTAAAATCAAATTAAAATCAAATAAATAGTGCTTCCTGAGCAGCACTCACTGCAATCAGCATAAATACAATTAACAGTCAATTGGTTTTCACCGCATAAGGGTTCAGTGCATGCTCGTTAGTAGATGGTATTTACATTTTTTCTTGAAAGTGATTTTGGATTCTATTTCAGCGAAGTAGCTTGGCAATGAGTTCCATTCCATGATAGCTCTGTAAGTCACAGACAATTTTAGTAGATTTGTTCTGGGTTTAGGTGCCAGTAGATGGCCTGACGTAGCTTGTCTGGTCATATGGTCATGTTCTTCTCTTATGTAAACTATATGATCATAAAAATACTGTGGTTTTTTGACAACTTGAACATTTCTGAGAAAAGTAATGAGACGGGATTGCAGACATTTCTCAACCGGAAGCCATGATACATTTCTGTGCATAACTCCAATGTTAGTGCGCTTTGAACAGTGGAGAGCTAGTCTGGCAGCCTTATTTTGAGCTATTTGTAGTTTCTGTATATGTGTTTTTGCTGCCGATGACCATATGTTGGGACAATACTCAAGATGTGACAAAACCAGAGCCTGGATGACTTCTTTCAAAGTGGTTGGTGTTAAATACTTTGTGCATTTTCTTGTCACAGCTATGCTCCTTCCTATTTTTGTTATGCTTCTGCTACATACAAACAAAACCACATCGGCCTACATCAGGAACTACTGTGCGAGAAGTTTTCCTCACACCTCCAACTGACATCCTCCCTCCCGGGCTCAATGTGTTAAGCATGCATGTCGAGACATCTTCTAGATCAGTGGTTCCAAAACTGTGGCCCGCGGACCGAGGGTATTGTAGGTGGTCCGTGGAAAAAAAGCTAAATAAAATAGAAAATGTATATAATATAATTTAAAATAAAATTGTAAAACCGTTGTGTAATATAAGACATGGTATTATAGTTTATTATTCTCTCAAATTAGGCTAATCATTATCGGTAAATAGTGGTGCTTGTGCGTGACTGATTGATTGATTGTATTTATTGATTGATTGATTGAATACTTTATTTTGACACAATCGTAGGACAAACGTTTGAAAAACAAACAATAACAGTT